>NW_026575048.1:17359500-17995500 GCF_905146905.1 Nyctereutes procyonoides | reverse complement strand
GTAAGTAACTGGCTAACGGTCACACAGTGAGAAAGTAGAAGAGTCAGGATTTGAACCGGCCAGCTCAAATCTGGAGTCTGGGCTCCCAGTCCCATCATGGTGCAGGCAAAGATGTGTGTTAAGTACTTACATCTGATGTGCCATGGGTATCCCAACTAGGATTGATGACTGGGGTTGGCCAACCAATGATTGTTTTTGCTCTCCGCATGACCACCAAACCTTTGGCCCCGACTGCCCCACAAACTACAGCCCCTCCTCCTCTCTCTACTCCCTCTTGCCCTGGTTCCTGACAGATCACATTTGAAATCCAGGAACAATACCTCTGATGACAGGGGGAGTCACTCATTTACCAATGACCAGCTGCTTCAGAACTGCCCACAAACTTAGAAATGGTCACAGAATTTCTTCAGCCGCCAGAGTCCCTACACAGGACCAGGTCAGGTAGAGGGCCTTCTGAATAGTCCATGCCACAGAAGCAGGACGAATGTTCACCGGCTCTGCCCAGATCCACGCATGGGGCAAGGTCGTGGAGCTTCCTCCCTAACTATCCTTTTTAGATTTTTCCGGGGAGTGAGGGGGCAGCCACTCCTCTGTTCTGAGCCAGATTCTCAGCATTGATAACAAAAGATAGAACTGGACTCCAGCCAGGAAGCCCTGTGTATTTTTCATAGGACCATATGGAGACACCGGGGGTCTGAGCTAAGGGGGAAGGCACGGCATGGCAGCAGGTGACGAAGGATCCTTCAGGTGGCACAGCAGGACCGAGAAGCCCACTGGAGATGGGTGACGGCCAAGCAGGGCTCATTCCACCAGGATCGAAGCTGCTGATGCTTGGCCAGCTGCCTGCGTGCAGGTGTTACTGGCGCTCCAGTCTTTGCCACCGTGGGAAGCAGAGATGGGCTTCACTGGTGGTGGGAAGGCCGATGCCGACTCAGTCATGTCACCACGGCCCACCTGGGGCAAGGGACACAGGATATCTGGACTTGGGAAGGTTTTCCAAGAAACACCTAGAGCCTAGTGTTGGATGTGGCAGTTACTAATTTCTTCGGGGAGGAAGAGTCTGTTTGGAAGCATTAAGCTCCTTTTATGGAACGTTTGGACCTGCCAGGTGCAAACTTTCCCCGTAGCTGTGTGAGCTGTTGGATCAATGGGGCCCCATCAGCCTGGTGAGGGGAACTGCTGGGATCTCAGAAAAGGATAATCCCAAATGCTGAGCACTGGCTTCTTCCTCAATTATTTACAAGGAACACGATGTGGTGCAATGGAACCCGATTCATAACGCCTTTTTAATGCCTTTATAACACAATATTCACAATATTCTCTTCTAATCTAGCAGATGACAAGTTGCCACCATTGAATTCCCATTAATATGAATTATGGGTGCAATATATTTTGCCCAATAGCCTCTCCTCTGCCTAATTTTGTGGGGGAATAAAATCATACCCTCAGCATATTCTTGACGTGGGAGGGGACAGCAGTGCGAGTCCATTGACTCTGCTCCTGCCTGGGGTGAGGCTCCCGTGCAGGGCAGACGGGTGGCAAGGCCCTGGAGCTCAGTCGGTGGGGGGAGCTGTGGTGGCTTGAATCCTTCCTCCTCCCTGCCTTCTTCTCCCCTGCGTGGGGCTGGACAGTGTAAGCCTAGAGCCTACATCACCTCGCTGAGCCATATGAGGAGGACACGTACAGCACCTGCCTTGTACACTCGTGGGATGCAGTGGGTTAACACGGGCAAGGACATGTAGAGCCCTGGCTGGCTCATAGCGAGGACTCAGTGAACATTAGTGTCGGTGGTGATGATGGTGGTGGTGGTGGTGGTGGTGGCAAGTCCAAGGACCTATCTAGGGTCTCAGCTGGCCAGCAGCCCAGGTCTCTACCTTAGAGTACCCTCACTGCTGATGAGACTGAACTACGCAGCTGAGGTTTTCCTGCAGCCCCAGCTCATGGAAATGGCAGAGAAAGGGAGCACACAGGCCCACCAACGGCTCCAGCAGCCCCAACATATCTCCCCAAGGAGGTCAGGCTGCGGCGTGCATCTACGGTGGGGATCTCCCAGTGAGGCCAATCCCTCAGCCCCCCACGTAGCCCCTGCCCATTCCCAGGGGCTCCTCCTCACATTACAGTCAAGCCCCTGCCTGGATGCATTTGACCTCCATTCTGGCCACTGGGGTCGGCACTCCCATTTCTCTCAACACGGGAATCACTTGATGCCCCAGCTTTCCCCAAATTTACACAGACGTTGCCTCTATCTTTTGATGGCAGGATATTTATTCATTTTTCATATTCTTTCATTGTAAAATATATAGGATATACCATTTGCCATTTTTCACCATCATGAAACCCAGAGCAAATAGTAGCCTATCTTCTCTCTGTTCCCCCAGGGCAGTGCTAGGCTCACAGAGAAGATAGCGGCCAGTGGTGGCTGCTCCAACTCTGTCCAACGTTAGCAGCCAGCTCATGACTCCACGGCATCTCCAGTCCACAGCCCAGGTGTAAATCCACCAAGATGATGGACCTGCCCCCTTGAGCTTGGGTCCTGCCCCAAGCCCACCTGAGCCATACCTGTGGGCAGCTGTGATGAACCAGAATGCCCTTCTGGAATGAAATTGGCCAAAGCAGTCTGAAAGCAGTCGCTGACATGGACGCCAGCCTTGTATTCTGCCATGGACCAAAACAAGAAATCCTGAGAAAGAGATTGTGGCCTCAAGGCTCACCAGTCTCCAGTGTCCTGCATCTGAGCAGAGTCTGTACTGCACACAAGGCTTGGATGTTAAGGAAAGAGAGTCAGGTGATCAGAGAAAAAATGAGCAGCACCGCAGTTGGCCCTCTAGGAGGGATGGGGCCGGACCACAAAAACCTACATGTGCTTTGGTCCTAAACTTCGTGGTTGTTTCAAATTGCTGATGAACAAAACTGCTCCAGTGGGAAGCCTGCAGCTCTCTCTTTAGGAGGTACCGTGAGCGCCGGGGAAAGATGTTCATGTCAAGATGTTCAGCCAGTTGCTCATTCAACAGATTTCACAGAGGATGATTCTGGGCAGGGCTCATAGAGATCCCAATGACCAGCTCTGGAGCTAGACTGCCCAGGCCGAGTCTCCGGCTGCTGAGTGATCTTGGCCGAGTCCCCTGGTCTTTCTCACCTCTAACAGTGCTAATAATAGGTACCTCAGAGGGCCTGATGGGGATTTTATTTTAATATTTTTGCTTTTTAAAAGATTTTATTTATTTATTCATAAGACACACAGACAGAGAGGCAGAAACACAGGCAGAGGAAGAAGCAGACTCCCTGTGGGGATCCTGGTGTGGGACTCGATCCCAGGGCCCTGGGATCACGACCTGAGCCAAAGGCAGATGCTCAAACAGGTGCCCCTATGATGAGGATTTTAAAACTTAATGTTGGGGAAGTGGTTAGAACAGTGCATGGCACAAAAGAATTACCACACAAGCGCCTTAAATAAAATAACCAAATGCAAACGGCTGCCAAGAATTGCAGGCGAATGGGAAAAAGTCCCAAGAAAGTACTAATACTGGAGAGGAAAGTCCTAATGCTGGATAAATAGTAATATTTGTGATCCCGTGAATCCAAATACTTTGGGAGAGATGGGAAGGGATGCAGGACCTAGGGCAAAGGCCTTGATGTGTAAAGTCCATACTGCCATCCAGGCTTCATTGTCTGGACATGGGTCCCATCTGCAAGCCTGTGAAGGCTCCTTTCTGGCTCCCCACATGGGTCCCATCTTCATCCTCCTCCTCATGGGCATCCACAGAAATTGCTCATTCTTTGAAGGCTGATCCATCATGTAAGGAGAGGTGATGTCAAAGGCATTCACCCTCTCCACCCCAGCAATAGAAGCTCAATAAATATTTATATGCATAAATCCATTTATTCTGGTCCATACACACTTGCTGAGAACCTGTATCTGCTGGGCATCACATGGAGCCTATTCCTACAGAGTTCACTGCCTAATAAGGATACAAATGAATAGATGGTTAAGTACCCTATAGTATAGGCATTAGACAGGAACATAAGCAAAAGTGTTATGGGGACAAGAGAAATAATAGCATTTTTTTTTCCACCACAGATGTAGCAACATGTAGGCTGCCAATTGTTGGATGAACAGCGGCTTTGGGTGGGCAAGAGTGAGTGGCAAGTGCAAAGGTCCTGGGGCATGAGAATTCTTCTTATGTCTGGGGAACTGTGGCTGAAATGGCTGGTAAGGGTGAACTCTCAAGTGACCCACGGTTCAGGCACCCAGTGTTTTGGTGGATTTCCCTCGGCCAGAAACGCAGTCCCATGAAAACACAGGAGTGTGGAAGTAGTAATCTATGTTCTGCTGTTGGCATTTAGCAAAGCCACTGATAGCAGAATCCCTGTATATAGCAGTGAGTGCTGAAATGAATAAATAACAGGTAGACTGTACTCACAAAGGTCACTGTAGCTGTTTTTGGCAAACCAATGTGCCAGGCAAGGTCTGGAAAATGCACGAAGGCACCCATGTTGTCATTAGGGAGCCATCCACACAATGAAGGCAGTTGTGTTTTGTTTATTTTTTATACAACATACAAAATGGAGGAAATATATTAGCTCATGTATCAAGAAGCCCAGAGGCAGGAAGGAATGCACATGAGGGCTCTGGTTCCGTATTTCTGGAACTCTGTTGTGTTTTTCCTATTCCTCACGTGTTGGGTTCATCCTCAGGTTTGTAGCATGATGGTCCAAGACATCATGTCCATATAGGACAGTACAGAGGAAGAAAGACCACCTTTTTCTTGTGACTCTTCCTTACAGGGAAGAAAACCTTTCCCCAAAGTCCCCAGACAGTATTACCCTCATGTTCCACGGTTGGACTTGGGTCACAGGACCCTTCCTAAACCAACAACGGCTAAGGGGGTGGGGATCACCAACACCTGGCTTAGAACCACCATAATCCCAGCAGGGGCTGGGGTTTAATTTCCCCAAAGCATGAGAAGGGGTGGTGGGTACCTGGCCAGAATGGAGATCCTGTTAGGAAGAGGGAGAGAAAATGCACATCTGGTAGACAGCCAGCAACACCCCTACAGACCTCGAAGGTTGTTTCGTCAGGCCTGGAGTTCTCCAGCTTCTCTGCTCCCGCAGTGAGAGTGCTCTGACTCATCTGCAGGCTTGGTCATTCCAACTTCCTATTCTTGCCCCTACACCCAACCTGCCAGCTTCAGGGCCACTTCTAACCTGATGAAGGAATTCTTCAAGTAGTATGTCAGGAATGTGAAATAATGTTCAGGGGCCAGTCTAGTGCTGGGCTGGGTATCCTTTAACCTAGAAAAAGGCTACCCTGTGCTCAGAAGGTTTCTCTGCTGCCAGAGAAGCTTTCCCAGGGTAACCTTAAGGGAGATACTGTTCTAGGATCACAAAGAGGATCACAGACGAGTCAAAGCTGGGGCCCAGGGCTAGCCAGTGTGCCGGGAGAGTTGGGAAAATCTGCTCTTGTCTAGGGAGAGAAGAAATCTTTAGGGTGGGAGTCCCAGGCCTGCATCTGACAGCCAACAGGAAGCAGACCAACCTGGGACAGCCATCGACGAAGCTGGGCTCATGAGTTTGTCCTTTTGCCCCAGCCACTCTCAATCATTTAAATCCATGTTTTTAAAATAAAGAAGCCAACTGTGAAAGAATGAGTGATTGGGATCCTTCCAACTCTCCCCAGCATCTCGAGACCAGCCTCTCAGCCAAGGGGAGTCCTGTGGGCTTTGATTGCTTTCCCCTCCAGGTGTGAGGGACTCCCTCTAGCACCCCAGCTCTGTCTGGGTAGGGCAAGGAGCCTTGCTCACTGACAATCCAAGGAGTGGCCTGTGGGGAAGCCAGGCCACTGGGTGGGGGTCTGGGGTGGGGGTTAGCAAGCTTAATCAAAATGCCTTGGCCTCTGAAGCAGGTGTAACGAGGACAGTGTGTGGGGATGGAGGAGTGTGTTCCTTAGGGGACCGTGACAGCCAGCAGCCAAGAGTGTGAGTCCAGGGAGGGAGGTGCTGACCACTGGCCTTCTGCTCTCGCTGTGCACTTTGCTCCATCCCCAGCCCCAAGGACTCCCCTCACTGTGCCAGAGGGTCCAACATGTTGGACCAATAAAAGGCCCAAGAGAGGAGGCTGGAACAGTAAGGGTCCCACCCTGTCAAAAGGAAAGGCGTGTGCACGCTGATGCTCTGTTGAGTGCGTAAGGCCCTTATTTTCCAGGGTAAAATGAGGTTTCTTGCCTACTGTTTCTACAGAGGCAAATGCACGATGCAAATGAACACGACTGGTGGAGCTGGTAGCTGGAGCAGCACAGAGTCCTCCAGAGCCTTCATTTCAGGGCAGCGACCAGGACGCTGAAACTGATTGATAATCGGCTGCATTACATCAGTTCAGCTCTGCGGGGACTTCACAGTGACTCTTCTTGGTGGCATTATGCTTTGGGAGGGCTCAGGCCAATTTAGCGGCCTGTGTCATGAAAGTGAGTAAAACAGGGACAGGGTCAGCCTGGGTTTGGAGAGAATTCTCTTCCCTGAAATTAGAGGAAATCTGTGGATGCTGATGGTGAACACATTATACCAAGGGGTATTCAGCTCTCCTTTTTATGTTTATTTCCCTCGAGTTATTTTTAGCATTACAGACAGTTCCCAGTCAGCAAACGGGTTGGGTTCTGAAAGTTCATTTGTAATTTGGCTGTTTAGATTTTGGAACATACTTTCCCTATAAAAAACTATGTTATAAATGGTGATGAGACTCCCAGGCTAGTTCTCCAAAGCCTATTTAACCCATAATGTAGCTAAAATACTGTCCTTTTGCGATGAAAAAAATTGTTTAATTGCAACATGAGTAATTAAGTAAAACAGGGAAAACCATTAAAAGTGAATAAGAAGTAGATTTATGTTCATCTTGAATGATGCTGTTTGCAGAAAACCTAATTTAATTTAAGAAGAGGCCTTTCCAAGGGCTTTTTGGGAAATTGCATGGGATTTAGCCTATTAGGGAGAAAGAGCCGTTGGGCTGTCCAATTTTCGGCTACTGAACATTTGCACCACATAACTGGCTCCCTTTCCTGATTTCAGGCTTGTCAGAAAGTCTTCCCGTGCGGATTCTCACAGGGAGAAATCCACTGGCCAAAATCCATAGGGGTGGATTTTAAAAAATCTGAACCATAGGTTAGCATCTGTACATGAGAATGTCCTGGGAATAGTAGTGTCCCAGTCCCACCAACTCTGGACAGGGTCACGTGGGGGCCAAGTCCTGGCCAGTGGTGGGTTCTCAAGGCAAAGGTACCAAGCAGGGTTCCCTGGGGGCCAGCTGTCCCTCCTTCTCTCTGGCAACAGAATCCTTGCTGGGCACCTTCTTTCTGATCTCAAGAGGCAGCACTTGGTGCAGATGGGAGGTGAGTAACCCTGCTGTGTATGTGTCATATGGGTCCCGTATTAATTTCCTACACCAGGCCACGTAGAGGACAGTAGGAGATTGACCCCCTCCTTTCTGCTAGAGGCATGCGAGCCTTGGTTTTAAGCCAGCGTGCTGGACAGCCTGGGGGTATGTTGCAAAAATGACCACAAATCTTCCCCTCCTCATATGCCTGCCCCTCAGCAATAGATTGGGCAGACTCAATATTTTGGGCAGACCCAATCTCTGATTTAGCCTTTAAAATTAACTTTTAGGGAGCCTGGGTGGTTCCTAACAAGAAGCAGGGTCTCTCTTCCCACTCCTTCAATCTGGCTTGGCCAGGGGACTTCTTTACCAGTGGGATTCTAGCAAATATGTCTCAAGCAGAGATTACGAAAGCCCTCGTGTGCTGAGCCTTGCCCTCTTGCTCCTCTTGGAAGCCTGAGACGGCCGTGTACACAAGCCCGAGCCCGCCGGATGGAGGGTGGCACGGATGCACGCTGGCTGGCCGGTCCGCTAAGCACAGGTGTGAGAGGGAGGCCACCTAGATCAGCTGCCCTCAGCCAACCTGCTGCTGGCCACAGACGAATGAGGGAGCCGGCCCAGACCAGAACTGTCAGCCAACCCACAGAACTGTGAAGGTGCGAGCCACTAAGTTTTGAGATGATTTCTCCATAGCAAAAGCTAACTTATCTACACACCTGGCTCTAGTCCACGAGATCTCCTGGCAGCTTTCTTCTGGAAGCTAGCCTGTGGCTCACCCCTGACAAATGTGGAAGGATACATAGTCCTCTCCCGTCTCCCACCCCGCCCCCCCCGGCCCCCGCCACAAATTTAAGGTCAAGTCACTCAGGTCTGCCCCCCATAAGCCCTAGGTTTTGAAATGGGTGCTTTGGTAATCGTGACATTTTTCAATTGTACGCATTTCGTGACTGACAGATGGGTTTTAAGTCAATGAAGATAGAATCCAAACCGTGGCTGCGACTCAAAGTGCAGGCAAAACCTATTAGCTCGGCACGAACATGCACAAGCTGTCTCACGGCGCATGATCAGTGCCTGATAATTTATCACAAGGGAAATCACAAATTCTCATTCACGGAGCAAGAACAGTCTTCTGGATAAAATCACGCACAGTCTGGAAATTCACCACGAAAGGGACTTGAGCGATTCTCCCCACCGAGCCCGCTCAGTAGCCTTTCAGTGTGAACACAAGAGGGAAGGGAGGTCTGCTTCCTACTCTGTGACTGTGCCCAAGGCATTCCTCATCCGTTCCCGGGCCTCGGAACCACCCGTGGCGGGGCCTCACGGTCATTCACACGATTCCCCATGGACCGCCCGGATCATCTCCCTCGGGAGGGGCGGCTCTGCAGAGAATTTCGAGTGTATGGGGAAGCCACGGTGGCCCATGCCATCTCTCTGACACCCACCCTGAAAACCCCACATGCTCATAAACGTAAAAACCTGGGTGCTTGGTGCTCTGAGGATGGAGCCTACAGGTTTCATGGCCCCTTTTGGTTTCCGACACAGGCTAAGTCTCTCTCTTCCCAGCCCAGATTTATTTTCAAGGGCTTAGCTCTGAGGAACGATGGGAATGTTTCAGCATGAGTGCTCCTGACCACAAGGAAAAAAGCCCTGAACACATTTCACAGACATCAGCCAGGATTCTGCAAAGTCCATTCTTTCAAGAACAAAATTGCATTTTATGAAGCCGTCCCTTTTCTGTTTCATCTGTCAGGCAGGTTTGCTGAGAATAATTTAAATTTCATGCAGCAGCAACTGTAGGGCAGCAGTGCTTCCCCTCCGGTCCCGCAAACGGGCCTGGCCGCAGAGTCACGTTTCTGCTTCTCAGGGCTACCCTCCTCCCCGGCGTTTGACAGCCGGCAGCCCAGAGTGGCAGCGTGGGCCAGGCACAGGGCTGTCCCAGCTCTCAGTACCCTCAGGCCACACGAGTCAGGGGAGGGGACCGTCCAAGGAGGGCCCCCACCAGCACCAACCATCAGAGGTTGGACCAAGTGGTAATGGACACCTGGTCTGACCCAATCTCTGATTTAGCTTTTAAAATTAACTTTTAGAGGGATCCCTGGGTGGCTCAGCGGTTTAGCGCCTGCCTTTGGCCCAGGGCGTGATCCTGGAGTCCCCGGATCGAGTCCCACATCAGGCTCCCTGCATAGAGCCTGCTTCTCCCTCTGCCTGTGTCTCTGCCTCTTTCTCTCTGTGTCTTTCATGAATAAATAAATAAAAAATCTTTAAAAAAATCCATAGGCCATAAAATTAACTTTTAGGGTAGCCTGAGTGGCTCAGTCAATTAAGCATCTGCCTTTGGCTCAGGTCATGATCCCAGTGGGGTCTTGGGATTGAGCCCCACACTGGGTTCCTTGCTCAGTGGGGGAGTCTGCTTCTCCCTCTGCCCCTGCTCCCCACTTGTGCTCCCTTGCTCTCATTCTCACTCTCTTTCTCTCACATAAATAAATAGATAGATAAAAATAAATAAGTAATCAAATGTAAATGAAAAAATAAAAATCTTAAAAAAATAAGAATAAGTAAAAGGAACTTGTATGGAGGGCTTAATGGGTAGCAGGTCCTGTTCTAAGCTTTCCCATGGAACCTAATTTGACCAATCCCACAACATCTCCATGAGGAAGATACTATTACTATTCCCATTTTATAGACAATGAGGCTCAGAGGTGTACTCAGCTGCTAAGAGGCAGAGGTCAGATTCAAGCCCAGCTCTGTCTGACTGGACAGCCTGAAGCTCTCCCTAGCTGTACGACATAAAGTTGACAGAACCTTTGGGCTACACTTCCCCACCTCAGCCAAGAGGTAAATATGCCCATGTTGTTGCAGACTGGCATTTGCTGGCAGGTAGGTGGATGAAGGGATGGGAAAAGTTATCGTCACAGCGCTGCACTAACGGTTACCATGGAGAACTCACTGTGCCAGGCGGCCCGGGGAGAGGCAAGGAGCCAGCCCGGGCGGTCCGTTTCTCACTCACCAGGGGCCCTCGGCAAGTCTGGTTTCCTGTGGGTCTCACTCTTCTGACTAGCAAAACAGAGGGGCCGGAGGCCACGGTCACTCTGCTCCTCTCGGGCTCTGGGGACTGTGTGTGTGTGAGTGTCTGATGCATCTAATCACGCCCTCCTCCTGCCTCAGTGGCCCAAGAATCTGTGCTTGTCCAACTGGCCTTTCATCAAAGACCAGCAAGAAATCCTCAGGCCACAGAAAAATGAAGAAACATAAAAATCCACTCAGGCCTAAGGCAGCAGTGACAGAAAAGAACTGTCACCAGCTCACTAAGCAGCCGCAGGGAACACAGCCAGCCTTCCCTACCCCGGGGAGCTGGGACCGTCCCCGACGGCTCGGCAGAAGCAGCCCCAGCACCAAGTGAGCAGGTGACCAGGCCTGTGGGACTAAGGGCAGGAGAGGGGCAGACTGTTTCTGCGTTGCTGGTGATGGCATAGGGTGTTGGGGGTCACCCCCAGCCCCCAGAGAGATGTGATATCCTGCTCCATGCCCAGCCCAGGGGGGATGCTGAGGCCCGACAGTGCTAACACTGAGTCCTCCAGTGTGACTGGCCCATATGTGGCACCAGACAATTCACTGAAGAAGGCCGGCCAGTACGTTCAAGCAGCCATCGCCACACTGCAGGGTGGCAGGAACACACGGCTCTGCTCCTGGCTTCTATGCGGCCCCTTCCCACCAGAGCGCGGTCTCGGCTCTGTATACACACCGGGCTTTCCTCACTTACCACGTGCCAGGCCCGGCTCTGTCCTGAGCACTTTATATATGTTTGAACTCACGCGATCCTCACAACAACTCTGGTAGCCAGGTGCCACTACCTATTCCCATTTTACAGAAGCGAGGCCCAGAGAGGTTAGGTAACTTGTCCAGGGTTGCTCAGCTGGTAAGGGATAGAGCAGAATTCAAATCCATTCTGGCTCCATAGTCTGTCTTTATCCACAACACTAAGCTGCCTCTGCCAATAACCTCAACGGGAGTGACAATCTCGGGTGATATGGTCACACTGTCCAGGCCACAGGCCTGTCACGTCCTGACCTGTGTGTGTTCCCTGAGGGCCAGAGCTAGCCTTTGGCTACTCAGTAAAGACGCAGCTTGCTGACCAGGGAAACCACAGCTTCCTCGGTTTGGGCCTGCCTGTCCACTGATGTGGTGCTGGCATGGGGTTGGACAAACAGGCTGGGGGACAGGCATCTGGGGTGGTGAGCAGCAGCTTGGCCAGATGGCAGAGAGGCACCACAGCCCAAATTCAGTGACAGTGTCCTGGACAGAAGCTGCTACTGGCTGCTGACTTCCGTCTGCCCTGTACACCCCATCTCCTGAGCACTTCGACAAACCCAGGCACCTTTGTCTGATTGGACAAGCTCCTGCAGGTCTGAAGCTGGGCTGGAGCTGGTTACGCATGCCGAGGAGCTGGCTGTCCCACCGGCATGAACTTTTGCCCCCTCTCCCCTCCCAGCACCCAGCACAATCCTCCCCAGATGCTGTTTTCTGTCAGAGGCTGGGTTCCTTTCCTCCCATGTGCTGTGGTTTGGGGCCCCGCCAGTGAGGGATGCTGAATATCAAGCGGTTTGGGAGCAAAGCAGGAGCCGTGTGGGCAGGGCAGCCCTGTGTGACAGGCCCTCACTGCCAAGTTCCCATCCAGCACCCTTGCCTGGAGGGCCAAACCCCTGCCCCAGGTGCAGCCCGACAGCACCCCTAAAAGGGCCTCCATCCAGAGAGGGCCGAAATCATCAAGTGGGCTCCCAGGTCCAGCTTCCCTCTCCCGACCTGGTGGAGCTGGCCCCTCTGCCCCCACTCAGCGGTCAGTTCCAGAAGCTGCTATTGACCAGATGGCCAACAGCTGGCCTTCCTGAGTGGCTGCCAGATGTGGCTGGCGGGGCGGCCGGCTGGCTCCACCAGGCAGAGGTCACTGCAGCGGGCCAGTCCTGGGGGCTGGTGCCCAGGGGAGGGCTGCGTTTGGCCGGTCTGGGGGGGCGTCGCGCCCACATAACCCTCCAACTCCTCTCCCCCGTCCAACATTCCTTGCCTCCCCACCTCAGTGGGGAGGTATTTTCATAACAGGAAAATAAAATCAATAAGGCACTGCAGCAAGATGTCAGCGTGCTCCGAGCTGGCCTCCAATAGCTCCATTGTCTCGGGCCTCCGCTGGGCTCCGGGCCGGCCGCGCTCCGTTATTAATGGGAAGCAGGGCTGAAAGGGAGTTTTGAAAATCACCGAGACAAAGGCACAGCACACCTGGAGCTCGGCTTTCCCACACCACGGCCACCTCACAATGGCTACGCCGGGCCTCCCCGCCTTTCACTTCTCCCGCAACTTTTATGAAAGCAGGGAAGAAAACACTAGCTACACACACACACAGGTGCACGCACGCATGCACACGTACATGCTATGCTGCCTCTGAGAGGGCTCCTGGAGGCCGCTCTGAATGCCTGGCAGAGCCGAATGCGGCCTGCAGAGCCCCTGCTCGGCCAAGGAAACAGGACAGCTGTAAGCGGGCTTCCTGCCGCCTGCGTGGGCCCGTCCCTGGAGGGCTCCGGCTGCCCCAGGGGCTCGGAGCAGCGTGACGGGGACCAGCCAGGCCTGAGCTGGACAAGAGCCTCGGTGACATTTTCATTTCAGCGTCTCTGTTAGTACCACGGCCTGGTTCATGCTGTCATTTCCAAGGCTGGAGCCGCCTCCAGAAGAGAGGGAGTGACCTGGAGCGAAGGCCCCTGAAGCTGACAGCTGGGGCCCAAGGCCTGGGTCCCCAAGGAAGGTCCAGCCTCGGACCGGCTCTCACAGACTTGGTGTGACTCAGTATCCCCAACCATCAGGTCGGGGACAAAAGTACTGATTCTCGTGGTTGTCTGAGGCTTGGAAGACCTCACGGGCAGGAGAATTCTCAACTGAGTTATTCATAAGTATGAGATTTATGACCATTTCTGCCTGACTGCTGGTCACTGTCTTCTTGCAAACCCGAGTCACTGGTACCCCAGGAAGACTCGCGTGGTCTAAGGTCACCTATGTAAGGGATCTTTCTTGCCAACCTGGCATTGGCTGTCCCTACACCCATGAAATAGCATTTACTCAACATGGCATAGGACGAGTAGCTTCAGGTGAGTCGCAGAGAGGGACTTTATAGCAAATAAAACCATGTGAGCCTTCAACAGTTGGCCGGCCCAGCTCCAGAGACGCCAGTCCTCTGGAGAGCACGGTGGCCGGTGCACAGGCCGGGAGCCTGCAGAGTGGCCCCGGGCCTTCAGGGGAAGCAGGGCCCCTGTGCCCAGCTCCTGCTCAGAGAGGACACCGGTCTTACCTTGGTGGTGACGGCAGAGGCAGAGCTGGCCACGAGGCTGGTGATGGCCTCACCGCTGCCCGTAGTGCAGGGAGCCGGAGCCGTGGCAGGCGTGGGCAGCCGGGAGGGCACCACGGGCAGCGGCAGGAGGCCGGGCCGGGCACCGAGGTTACTGGCCGTGCCGCCACCGGCCCCGGAGGTGGCACTGCAGATGCTGGTGGTCCCATGCGTCCCGTTGGCACTCCACTCGCGCCGGTCCCAGCCCACCCGGTAATCTCTTTCGAAGCGGCTGTGGTGCCGGGACATCTTGCCGGGCCGTGGCTGCTCCTCACAGGGAAACAGAGGCCGGACCTGCTGGCACAGAGCGGAGAGGAGGGCGATTTAGACAAACAGCCACGCTGCTCGGATGCCAGGAAGGCAGCAACAACTGTTGGCATCTATTAAGCACCTTCTCTGTGTGCAAAAAAGGCTTTCAAACGACAGCTGATTTCATATTCACAGCAAGCCCACGATGCACGGATCATTAGCCCCCCGTCACAGAGGGGGAATGAATGATTTGTCCAGGATCACGTGGCAAAAGTGGAGGAGACAAGATTTGAACCCAGCCTCAGTTTAAGAGTGGTGCTTTTTGTTCGGCAGTGTCATGTTGCCCTGAACGATGTGCTTGTGCTCATTTTAATGATGGTTGGGATTTTATCCCACCATCTCCACTGTGAAAAAAAGATCCTGGGGACTCCTCAGGCCACGCTCCCCTCAGCCCTATGATGGTGAGAGCAGCCACACCTGTAAACTCCCTTCTGGGTGGACAAGGCCCATCACACAAACCTCATTTTATCCTTCCGGGAGCCCATTGCCGACCAGGGATGGCTCATCCTCAGTTTGTGGACCAGGGAGCTGGTGGAGAATAAGTGACTCCCGTGAGGTCAGAGGAGTAGGAAGGGAGAAGGTGGCCAAGACCTCTGGCCTTCAGACTGAAGCTCAACGTAGGACTCCATCTGAAAAGGCGCTTAGCCCCTGGGTGTTAAAAGTTCTTTATAACCCTATGGTTTAGTCACTGGCACAAGACACCCCCCCCCCCCGGCTGCCACGCTCCCTGTGAACCAGACATCTCCCATGCGACTTTCCTGAATACCT
Source organism: Nyctereutes procyonoides (assembly GCF_905146905.1). Classification (NCBI taxonomy): domain Eukaryota; kingdom Metazoa; phylum Chordata; class Mammalia; order Carnivora; family Canidae; genus Nyctereutes; species Nyctereutes procyonoides. The sequence goes on along the minus strand of NW_026575048.1, from coordinate 17,980,697 downwards.
GAATGTAAGGCCCTCAGCGTTGTCATGGAGACCTAGACACCCCAGAGTACTCTGAGGGCCTCCTGCATCATGAGGACTGGGCTTTGCTCAGAATTACAGTGACTTGCCTGGCTTCTTGCCCAGCCTGGGTGTGATGTCACCCTCAGGCATGAAGGATGTAAAGATACAGGAGAGGCTGACTCGGCTGGAGAGGCCACAGCAGGCCTGAGGCAGAGGGGAGGGCGACGGTAGAGCCAGGGCACAGTTGGGTCTGTCCCACCCATCACATCCTCAGCTCTAGGCACCGCGCAGGCGCACTTTTCTTGGACTTTCTTCCACTCTACAACCACTTCCTGTCTTGGGTGTGAGCTTCTGGACATTGGGGATAGCCCCTGGCTCATTTTCTTAGCCTGCAAATCCAGTCATGGTGGGGGGCTCTGGAGTTACTAGCTTAGTGGTAGACAGGCCACCTATTTTAAAAATTTCTATCAATCCTGACCCTACTCTGATCTTCGCACACCAGATCTAGTTGCCAACTTCTAGTGCTACAGAATCAGAGCCTGGGCCTACTCCTAGTGACTGCTATCTACGGCCCACTTGTGTGTTTGGTGGGCCCTGGCAGCCACCGACCCCTCCCTTGGCACCGTCCCCTCCACCAGGCACAAGCAGCACACGAAAGCGGAGCTGACCGTGACCTCTTAAGGGGGGTGGTGGGCTCATTGTTTACTTTGTCATTATGCTTCACAGCCTTCACAATGCCATATTATTTTTTCATCTATCCAATAATAAAAAATAAAAATGAATCGCCCTTTGGTCACCTCCTTGCAGACTTCTCTTGAGAGACTACTTTAGTTTAGCTCTTGTCACTTTTATGCCTCCTGCCCACGCCATAACCTGCCCTGATGTGGCTTTTGCTCTGGCCACTCCTTGGGAGCTGGTCTCACCGAAGTCATGGATGATCTGCTTGTGAAATTCCACGGGACACTTACACCTTCTTCCCTCACATTTGGCATGGTTGATCTCTCTCTCTTTCTAGAAACCTCTTCTCTGTGGTTTCTGAGACATTGCTCTCTCTCTCCTTGTTTTGTTCTCCTACGTCTCTGCTATTCCTTTGTAGTCTCCTTGGCAAGCTCATCCTTGGGGATCTGTTATTTCCTCCTCTTCTTTTCTCACCCTACACACTCTCCTTGGACAATCTCATGAGCTGTCACCTCTTTCCCTGATGCTCTCAAGGCTACATCTCTAGCTCCCTCTCCCTCCTAAGCCCCACACCCTCTGTCCTAGGCTCTGAAGTACACCTTACCTGGCTGCCCTACAGGTACCTCCATACGGTATGTCCCAGAATCGACTCAGTGCTCCTTTGTCCAGTCATTCTCAGGAATTCCCTTGAGAAGACAGGAAGTCTCGTCTGCTCAGCAAGCCCATTTCCCCATCTCTATTCACATATTCAACAGTGGGGTCTTTGATTCTGTCACCCCAGCTGCTTCTCAAATCTGTTCCCTCTCCCCCTGTGCATCCACCACCCCAACTCCTTGTGTCCCGCATAGATTACTTGTCCCAGTCTCCTTGCTCCAGCTTTGCCCTTCTTACCCATTCTCCACCCAACTGCCTTTGTGACTTTTTTATTTTTTAAAGATTTATTTATTTGAGAGAGAGAGCATGAGAGGGAGAGACAGAGAGAGAGAGACAGACAGACAGACAGAGAGAGAACGAGAGAGTGCCAGTGGTTGGGCGGCAGATGCAGAGGGAGAGAGAATCTTAAGTAGACTCCGTGCTGAGCATGGAGCATGACGTGGGGCTCAATCCCACAATCCTGAGATCATAACCTGAGCTGAAACCAAGAGCTGGATGACCTACCAACTGAGCCACTCAGGCACCCTGCCTTGTGACTTTTGTTTTTAAAGCACAAATCTGATTGCCATACTTTACTCTTCTGTTTTGAATCCCGTCCTTCAGAATAAGGTCCAGACTTCTCAGTGTGGCCCAAGAGACATCTGAGGATTTTAGGCCACTGATCACTCTTTCCGCCCCTGAGGCAATGCCCACCATTCCAAATACCTTGCTAGTTTCTAAAGGCATCATGCCCTCTCTCAGCTTGGGGTTCAAGTCCATGTTGCTTCTTTGCCAGGAATGGATTCTCACTCTTTCCACACCCAAGCCCTGTGTGTCTGTTCTAACTCAGCTCAGGCACTGACTCTTCTAGGAGGTTGCATGGACCCACCTCCTCCAGATCAGGCAAGAGGCTCTCCTCTATCTCCCTGGACACTTGGCACCCACCATCATCCCAGCGTCGATGGCTGTGGTACATTTGCTACCTTGAGAACAATTTATTCCTAATTGCTGAATGTTTCCAGAAAAGATGAACACGTTTGTGTGAAAGAAGCTCAGAGACAAAAACCCAAGTCTTCCAACTGGAAGTTCCGTGTAGAAGCCAAGGTAAGGAAATGTCCTATCTTCCTGGCAAGTCAGCTCTGGCTGACTCCAAGGATGGCTCCAAAGGAGAACAGAATCTCTGCATGTCCAGGGTCAGCTGGACCCCACAGCTTAGGCTCCTTTTTCCCAACATTCACCTGCAAGGCTCTTCCTAACTACCAGTGTCTCAGGGGAGTTTCCCTAGGCTGGATCCTAAGTATGGCAGAGATGAGATGACAAAGTTCACCACAGCATGTCCTCTCTCCAACCACCCAGGAAGACCTCCCCATTGCCTCCGCTGCAGTTAGGTTGGGAGTCACACTTCTGAATTCAGACAGCTAGAGTGAGTGGGAAGGAGATGGAGAACATCCCCAGAACTGACCCTTTAAGAGCATCTTATATTAACCTCATCTCCCTTTACCTGCCACGGCAACCTTGGAGGTGCAAGAGGGTTGCCCCACCAGCACTGGACTTGGCACGAATGGGACATAAATCTTCATCATGTTAAGATGAGATTGCAAGGTTATTTGTTAGTATAGCCTAGCCTAGCCTGATACACTAAGTCAGCACTTACATTCCACAAAACAACACAACTTCACACATTGTCAAGGAAATCATCTCCTTCTAGCTGGTGAGTGAGGATGGAGATGAGGAGGGCAGACTTGAGATGTACCCCCAGGAGGGCAGAGCATCCTTGGGAGCAGGTCAATGGGCCTCCTGAGGCCCAAGGACACCTCTGATGGCAACAGAGCCTGTCAGCTCGCTGCTTAGGGAGCACCTGCTGTGGTGCACCGTGGCTCCATTGCACCCATGGTCCTAGCAACCTGCACCTCCCGCCACCCTGCTCCGCTGCTCATCTCTTCAAGGCTCTGTATCACACTAGAGAGGAGCTGGAGGGGACTCAGGCAGCTGGGGCCACACAGTCTGGTTTGAGCCTCATTAAGTGTATTCAAAACAAAGGTCAACTCTTTGCACGCCAGGTTCGGGTTAGACTTCATTCCTCAGTTTAATTTCCCCTTTCAAATGGAATGAAAGAAATGTGTTGCACAGTTTACCCTGGGTGAGACGGCAGAGTGCCAGCTCCAGCGGTGGCAACTTTAGGATTTCCTGCTGGGCGCAGAGCCAGTGTGTCAAAAAGGTCCCGTGTGCCCACACGTGCACCCGGGGTGGTGGTGGGGGAAGTGGCAGGAAGTGCACGTCGGGGCAGGAGGAGGCCCCACATGGACAGGGCACCTCAGACAAGCCCGGTCAAGCAATTACACACAAAAGACACAGATGTGCTTCCTTGTCAAGGTGAGCACCTTTCCCTGGCAGGCTGCTGGGAAGCTGGCGAGCCTGGCGTGGGGCCCTTTACTGAGGGTTGGGGGGGGGGGGAGTCTGAGCAGCAGCCATTCCCGACTGCTGGGTGCACTTCTAGCTCCTGTCCCGGACCTTCGTCCACCACCTGTCTCTAGATCCCTGAGCTCCCTGTCGCTCCCCTTTCTGCGCACCTGATGCCCAGATCTGAAACATGCCTGGCCTCTACTCTGAACCACAACTTCCCTTTCTTCGGTTTTGCACACCCTCTGAAGAGGAGCCATCCCCTGCTTAGAAGAAACTAAGAATTTTTTTTTTTAAATTTATGATAGTCACAGAATGAGAGAGAGAGAGAGGCAGAGACATAGGCAGAGGGAGAAGCAGGCCCCATGCACCGGGAGCCCGATGTGGGATTCGATCCCGGGTCTCCAGGATCGCTCCCTGGGCCAAAGGCAGGTGCCAAACTGCCGCGCCACCCAGGGATCCCAGAAACTAAGAATTTGATCCGAAGTTTTAGGTGTTGTTTCTTTTGTTCTTACATTTTCTAAAACATGTTTAATTACCTCTAGAATGATAGAAGAGGTAATGTGAAATGAAAATAGTTTTTGTCAGTACTTTGGAGTCCTGTAAGAAATAGTCTGGGGCTACGGAACCTATTCTATGCATCTTCCCTGCCAAGAAATGGGGGCTCCGCCCCAGTAAGTGCCTGGTTTAAGGCCCTGTTCAGGCTCTGGAAACCCTACAGAGCTGGACCGCCTTCTGCTCCTGTCAGATCCTGAAACCCGACCAGGCCCCAGGTGTTCGGGCACCTCTCTGGCTACCACCCAGCCTGGTCATTGAATTGTTGGATTTTAGAGCCTCTCTGCAAAGGGATCCAGGCTTCCTGCCCTGTTTGGTAAAGCCACATCCCACTGGGTGCCAGAGTCTGAGTGCTGGGACTGTCCTGTCTGCTCTACAAGCCCAGAGCTCTCCTGACCACTCCAAGAATCAGACCTGGGTCCCCAGGCAGAGGAAAGAGAGCTGAGTCGGGGGTCAAGAGGGCCAAGTCTGAGCCCCAGCACGATCCCTTACTAGCTCCAGGAACTCAGGGTTGTCTCAGGTTATTCGTCTACAAAGTAGGGAGGGACAGCCCTACTGCCCGCAGGACCATGAGAGGATCCAATGTGACTCCTTGCAAGCCCTCTGCAAGAGGCAAAGACTTATCACTGGGCAATGATCAGACCCTAAAGTCACAGGTCAACAGGAACCAGATTTCCAGGATGAGGATGAAGGAGAACATCAACTATGAGGTTGTGCGTGGTCTGGTGTCTGAAACACACAGCCACAGACTCTCTGAGAGCCCCTGCTAGGTGGATGGGACCTTGTAGGGGGCTCTGTTACTCAGGGCCCCTGGGAGGGAACAGACTTGGGTGAGACAGAGGTCATCCTCAGCTGAATACCTGTGACCTGAGGATCTTGTACCAGGAATCCCACGTCCTGCTTTGTCCGAAAACCTTCTCTCTGTAGCTCAGGGTGCCATGACAGACTCAGGCCTGGGCCATCCGGGCAGCCTGAGGACAGCCTGGAGGAGGGGACTCAGCTGACACCCGGGCTCAGCCCCACTGCCTAGGCTGTGTCTCTGTAATTTGGTCTCCTGGACCCTTGCTGGGTCCCAGATCAGCAGCCCTGCCCCCGAGATTTGCATCCATATGAATAATTCATGAGTAAATAATTAAGAGTTGCATGTGCCATAGTTGTTAGTGTTATTATCCATGCTGGGCTGGGGCACAGGGACCACTGTCCAGGAGCCCACAGTGCTGGCCACACAGACAGGCACACTGTGCACAGCTGAGCACATACCAGGATGCTTGTGCTCTGTGTCCGGGGACCCCCGCGATGTGCTCTGGAGGCCGCTCGTGGCCACACATATTGACATGCCTGTGTGCACATGCTGTACCCAAGATCACAGGTGGCTAATGACCCTCCTCTTGCTCATGTCATGAAGGCACGTGCAGAAGCGGGCGCCGGCTGTGAGGGCCCTGAAGGCGTGATTAATCCACAGAAGGTAGGGGAGCCCGCACTGCCTCCAGACAGGGAGCTGAGGAATGAGCCACGGCCTGTCCAGCCCGATTGGAAAATGTATGATTGCCTCATTTGGGGGAGACGTGCTGCCAAGTCGGTTGGAACAGGCCTTGCCCATCTTTCTTATTTTCTTCTCTCTCTCTCTGCATCTTTTAGCCTTTCTTCTGAAGCAAAATAATAAATAGCAACCGAAAGACCATCTTGGCAAATGCAACACAAAGAAATACTCCAGGTGCTTCTGGAGAAGCCGGCTCGGCCATGAGTTGGCACGGATGCTACTGGGAGTTGGGGTGCCCTCAGAAATGCCTCCCTGCTTCCTGGGGTTGCTTCAGCTCCCACTGACACCCATCCCTGCCAAGCCCCCACTAACTCCGAAGACTCGCTTTTGGCTGAGGCTGCAGGAAGCACTCTCACCGGCCCTCTCTCCTTTAAGCGCACAGAGGCAGGCTTGTGGCCCAGCGATGGACCGGCGTGTCCTGCTCCCTATGTGACTGCTGCTTCTGCAGGATGTGCTCCCTAAAGGCAGGACCCCCCCCCCCACCTCCGTATCCTCCATAGGGCTGTCGGGGCATAGGGTGGGCACTGGGATCAAGGTGGCAAGTCCTTTCCAGCTCAGAACACATCTCAGGGTGGAGACCAGGTGAGGCGAGAGGTGCCTAGGGGGCAAGGAGGATGTGTCAGGGTCCACCCTACACTTGCTCAACCCCGAAAGCTCCTCACATTTACCCGACCCACCTCAGCTGGGGCCTGGCCTGGCCCCCGAGGGAGAGGGAGTCCTCAGGGTGTGTGCAGGGGTTCAGCACCTCCAGGTGGATATGAAATGTGTGGCTAGTGGGTGCACACAGAGGTGCCAGCCTGGGCCCAAGCCCTGTTTCAAATCCTTTGGATCTGATCAGAAGCTAAAAAAGCTCTGGAACATTCACAGGCTAACAGCAGCCTCTGTCTGGTTCTCTGTAGGATGAGTGGCCGGAGGTGTGATTTTATTGCTAGCTTTTTCTCTTAAAAGACCAAAGCCCCAGTAGGCTGGACACAGTCACTGTCACACTTTCCCTCTGCTCTGAAAGGGCTTTTTCCCGGGCAAGGTAAGATAGGAGTTTACCCTGGCCAGCCATGAGGATGCTCTTGTGAACCCTCTCCTCCCACCACCACCATCAGTGGCTCACTAAGCAGGGCAAGTGTGGAGATTGTCCAGCCCAGGTGCCAGGCCGGAGTGGCTCATCTCAGCCCTCTAGTGTAGTTGCTGGAAAGTTCCACTAAGACCTGCTATAGCTAGCTCCAAGGTCTGGACCCACAAGCAACCTCTACCAGGCACCCCAGGCGGTGGGGAGGACTCAGGGATGTGGGAACTCAGATTGGACCTCTGACCTCTGCTTCTTCTTCCCAGGTGGCATCAATCTCTGTAACAGAGGGCTTGAGGGTGTCTCTCTCTCTTTAAAGAAGACTGGGCACCTGCTTAATTTCCCAGGTCTTGGCACATCCGAAGTTTTGGTGGAGACACAACCCAGCAGACCCTAGACTAGTGGCTGGACTGGCCTCAGGGGAGGATGGAGTGGGGTGCGCGGAGTGGCATGAAAGGTCCAGTAGCAATCACAGCAACAACTATATGGCTTTTATAGGGTTATCTCACTCTTGCGACCCTTCACGTGGTTCTTTGAAAGCCACCACATCATTTGCTTTTCACCGCATCCCGGCGGTGTCAGCGGTGTAGGCAGAGATGCACTGACACTCATTTCATCAGTGAGAAAAAAGAAGAGAAGAGACCAGGGCTGGGACAGTGGCTTGTGCCCCCTCACCCACAGCATGGTTTATGGTCTGCAGCATCACCCTAGGTGCTTGTTGAGGTCCCAGCACTACTGAGGAGGAATTTGCATTTTTCGCAGTATCCCCAGGAGTGGGGGGGACTCAGCTGCAGGTTACAGCCCCAGACATGTCAGCCTAAGGTCCGCCTCTTAGCCGGACCAGGGTCAGTCGGCCCTAGGACCCAGGCATCCTGACTCTCAGCAACGCTCACCACTGCACCATGGTCCTCGGAAGGCATGGAGGGGTGTGTGGGGGGGCAGAGGTATTTTGGGGAAAAGCCATATTCCATAATTACAGGCCTTAATACATGACCCAAAAAGGACAAATGTTTCAAAATGCTTTTCTGATGACAGGTTTCAGGAAAAATGCCACCGATTCCTTTTCTGGGCACAATTGCTCACGCAAAAAAGCAATCTCTCTGCCTCGGGAAGGTGGGATCCAGTGCCCGTTTTAGATGAACAGTATTAAAGGAACAAGCCTCTCATTTCCCTCCCTTCCCATGTGCACCTTTGCTTTGAGAAATCTGGCTGTGGGTTTTGATGTAGTGATTTTTTTTTTTTCGAAGAGGCGCACATGATTCAGAGACTTTTCTCCTGGGACTAATTGACTAGGCATTTGTGCTATTGCTACTGGTGTAAATCATTATAATGGTGATAATGAAAAATAAAAAAGATATTGGAAATGACAGTTGGCAACATAATATCAGCATAAACTGGGGGAAGAAGGGAGGCGTGTATAAATTAGGGGCTCGTAAACATCAGGATCAATGAGGCTGCTGTGGCGGGCCCGGTGTGATCGTTTAGAGGGGGGTTAACCACAGTTATCATGACCAGGAGCCATCTGTGTTCCTCTGACTCCTTGTTTTGGGGGGCTCCACGGGCAGCGGGGGTCACTGCAATCGGGAGCCTGCAGACACACGCCTGCAGCACCGGGAGCTAGATGTTGCAGGCACCTCCCTTCTCTGAGCAGGCCTTCTGCTGTCTCGCAGGCCGCCTCTCGGGCACGCCTGATTATTCCGAATCTTGCAGAATTGACTAATTCAACGAGATCTCTCTTCACAGCAAATGGTGTTCATCAGTGACCCGAGCTGATGAATAAATCCCACTCGGTGCCTGGAGCCAGACCCGGCAGCAAGAGGCGCAGAGAAGAAAGACCGATGCACTCTCTCTATTTGGCTGCCAAAAATGCTCTTGCAATTTGCTTTCTTCTAGACAAGAGTCTATTCAAAAGTCTATTTGGAAACATTAGGGAACGGCCGTCACATGGCCGGCAGATCATACTGCCTGTGACAGGATATTATCTTCCTTGGGAGAGACTCCACCACGCTTTTATTTCCCCGAGTAAGTAGCGTCTGATGGCTGCGGGATTGCTCCGAGGGCTGGGGACATCAGAATCCCTGTCCAGAGTGAGTGTGGGCCCACAGCCTCGTCCGCGGGCGGCATTCGTGGAACCTTCTCGGGCAGGCACCCGGCTTCCTCGTCTCCACCTCTGGTGGGACCGGGGGGAGTGGGGGTGCTGCCTCTCCGGAATGCCTTCCTGGGAAACCATCAAGTCGCCGTCCATCCCCACCTCTGGGAGTCAAGACTCCGTGTCCCCCCTTCCCTCCCAAGCAACCCCTGCTAGGCAGGCCCTCGGGTTAAGACGTGCCTCCCGGTCCCCATCGAATCGCATCAGATACACTGACCACCCCTCTGCCCCTCGTGCCTGGCTCCGTGCAAGCTCCTGAAAGCCGGTGAGGAAAGTGGGGCCCCTCCAGGGACGAGCATGCCGTGCGTGGGCCAACAGAAAAGCATGAACACACCAGGGCCCGGGGGAGGCAGCGGCCTGTCTAGGCGGTCAGACACGGGGTAGGTCAGGATGGCCCTGGAGCCCAGAGTAGCTCTGCCTCCCGGGGCTGCGTTCGCTACAGAGGACAGACGGGACTTGAGCTAGGACAGCGCGAGGGCAGGCACGTGGGGGAGGAAATAAATGCAGCGCGGCCCGGGATGGAAATGCCAGCTCCGCCTGCCATGCATCCGGCCTGCAGAGCTCACGCCAGACGTGGGCTCTAACACATCTCTCAAGAGGGACAGGCGCCCCAAAGGCCCACGCTGCGCACTGGGGCTTCCTCCAGGGATCATCAGGGGAGGAGAGGAGTGTATGGGGGGCCACTTGGGAGATGCTTTTGTCCCCTGGCCTGGACCACTGAGCCTTTGTCTTGGCCGCTCTCCTGCTGACCTCTCTACCAGGGGCCAGGCTTGTCTTCGAGCTCAGAGCCCCTTCAGCCCCCTTCAGTTTTGGGAGCTGCTACTCTATCTTTATGTACTTGCTTTAGATTTTCACTGTCTTTATTCTAAGTCCGTGTTCTTAATTTAATTTAATTAAAAAAAAAAGAAACAACCCAACCACCCAGACCAGAGGGCAGCCTGTTGCGAGGTTGTGTGTTTTATCACCACCCAAGCATGCAAACGAGGCAGCCTCTGTTGACAAGTTCACATCTCCAGTGCAGAGCTGGCTGTTTGAACAGCTTGTGTGCAGTAATTGAAACATAGATTTTTGTTGCCTTTCTGTTTATTTTTAGATTAACCAAGCAGGGATACTTGGCTTCCAGGCTGCCACTTCCATCCCTGTTGGGCAGCTTGGGACCACTGGCCCCATGAGCACCAGCAGCAAGGACCACCATGTGCCCCCTGAGCTCTCTCCCAGAACCATCCTGGGTTTGTCCCACACCTGACTCTGGTTTTGCCCTTTATTGTGTTCCCCAGGGCCCAAGGCTGGGAAGCTGATGAATACACGATGCCCGCTGGCTGTCTTCTAACTACACTAAACTCTCTCAGAAGCTCTGGAGTCATCTACCTCCTTTGACGACAGAGGAACCGAGGCAGAGAGGATGAGGGCAGGGATGGAACTAGAATCCAGACCTTCCTGGGACTAGGGGGCTCCCACAGAAGAGTCACATGGCTCAGCAAAGATTCTCTCAGGGTCAGTTTTCTATTTGGGCCACTTAAAAAAATATATGATCGCATCAGTCTGGATGGGTGGGTGATGTTACGATGACAGCCCCAAATCTCCGGGGTTTAAGCTATAACGTGTGCTTCTCGCTCCTGCTGCACACTCCTTGCTGGTCAGCTGGGGCCCTGCACTAGGCTGTCCTTCCCAGGATCCCTGCTCAGAGACTGAGCCTCACCTGGGCTTTGCTGCCCACTCCCGCAAAGGGAAACCGTCCTTTCTGCTCTCATGTCTCAAGCCACATGGCCATCTCTAACTTTAAGTGGGTGGGGAAGTGCAAGTATCAGGTACCCAGAAGGAGAAATGGTTGTGGGGGAAAAGACAATGAGGCAAGGGTGTGTGCATGTGTACAGAGCGGAGCGCCAGGTGGGCTGGGTTGTCCTTCTCCGGACGCTGCAGCATCCCTTTAACCACGTTCTGAAGGCAGAGCCTGCCTCTTCCTTGTCTCACTGCCAGGCTGCGCATATCGCAGGGGCGCCTGCGATGTTTACTGAGCAGAACTGTCCTAAGGGCAGGGGTGTGAGTGAGAAGGACATGACCATGCACAAGCATCTTCAAGTCATTTTCTTCACCTATGGAGTATCTCCACCTGTACTCTGTGCCACCTCTTCCTGGAAGCCCTCCTGGAGTTTCTCAGGCAGCAGGAACAGCCCACTCGGGCCTCCTCTTTTTAGATTAACCAAGCAGGGATACTTGGCTTCCAGGCTACCACTTCCATCCCTGTTGGGCAGCTTGGGACCACTGATGCGCCGCTCTCTTCTCATTCTAGATCCCACGAAATGATAGTTGTATGGCAGGTTTATTAAACAGGCTGAGCTCAGTGGGAGAGCAACAGCAAACAGATTTCTTTTTCTCCCACTTCTTTCCTTTAAATCCCACTGTCAGACCCAGACAGCTTTATTTGGTGGGGGGCACTTTTGGGTATGACTCCTGTTATTATTACTGCTGCTGCTCGGACTTCTACTACCACAGGCTGTCACCTTCGAGCGTTTCCTGTGTGCCTGGCACGGCACAGGGCTGTCCACACACCAGCTCTTCCAGTCCTCGCGAGAAACCTGTGACGGCGGGGGTGGGGGTTTAAGCAGCTGACAGGCTGAAGTGACCTAGTGGCCACACAGCTAGTCACCAGCAAAGTCAGCTCTGAAAACAATCCCATCCTTGCCTCTCTCCACAGCAGAGCTTTCCTGCAACTCCGACCTCGTATCGGATCCACAGCTCCCCACCGCGCTGACCCAGGCTCAGAATCTGGTAGTGGGGCAGGGACGTGTGGTGAGCTCCAGGTCCTGCTTCCTCCACACTCACGAACTGTCTTCCGGCTTCCATGGAGCAGCCAGGAGAAAGGCGGAGAAGACAAGGCCAACGTGTGTCTGGAGCATCACCAACCTGCAGCGGTGGCTCCTCTGTCTGTGGGCACTGCGGTGGCTTCTGTGCTGCGTAAGGGGCAGTCAGGCACAGTCTCAGGGCTCCCAGCTTGAGGGAACCCAGGTCATAGCCCTCCCGGTGTTCCAGGCTCGGGGAGCATCAGGAGGACTGTCTTAAATCAATGGGGGGGGGGCATCTCCCCAGGAGGAAGAGAAAAAAGCCTCAGCACTCCTCCTAGCACAACTCTGCTCAGGGGCGTTCTCTCCTGCAATCTCAAAACCTTCCTAACTTAGGGACTGGGGGAGGCCTAGAGGGGATTCGGGACTGTCTAGTTTCTGTTTTTAATGTGGCAATACGGGACACCTTTCATGCTTGGCCTTGAGCCTCATCCGAGTCTCCAAGACAACAGGAGCAGTCTAATTTAACATGCTGCTACAGATGATTCAGTCCTGCTCTAGCTCAGTTCTCACCTCCTCCAGGAAGCCTTCATGATGACGCCCAGTTACTTTCCTACCTCATCCTTTGACTGCACTGCCTTCTAGCCCTTGCTCTGCAGAGTCCTACGTACATGATCATGCGCTGAGCTCTGAAAATACACAGCAGTGCCCTCCGCCACTGGTTGCCTGGGTGGAAACCCTACTTATCCTCGGTCTGCAGTTACATTTGTGTAGACGCTGGCTGCACCGAGCTCAGCCCCAGGGTCTACTGAGGACAAGGGAGTGGTCAGCCTGAGGACAATTGGGGATGACCGAGTCAGGGCCATCGAATGGGTGCTGGACAGCTGTCCACAGGCCAGATCTCAGCTGCAGCAGCCCCAGGAGAGGGAGTGAGATGCCTATCTGTTCTCAGCTCAGCTGGGTCCAGGCTGCAGGCACAAGAAGCCCATTTACAAGGGACCAGCCTGCAGCAGGCACCCAGAGCAGGGCTGACACCCCGATGTCTGGGGTTCAACAAAGGATGCTACAGAGGTCTGGGCTTGAATATGGGCCGGAGGGGTAGGAAGGGAGTCCCTGCTGAGGCCTGGGGGACTCTGGCGTCAGCAGGCAGCCTGGCACCATTGGGGTGGACTTCCGGGGCCAGAATGAAAGGAGCTCAGTATTCCCCATGCCGGGAGGAGGACTGGCCTGGCACCCCTTCCCTGGCTGCCCAGGAAATGACCGTCCACAGAAGCAGCATGTAGGGGGTGCCCCCTCTCCACACCCCCCGGAGCCTCCCACCTAAGGGCAGTGCGTGGTGAACTCATCACGAAGTCAGAGGAAGAAATGCCAACACCCCCTTTGCTTGCCCATATGGGCGTGAGGTGGTGCGGGCATCACTCCCACACCCGAGCTTTCGCTTGCCTTGGCCTCCCGACCTGGGGATACTCTCTGTGGAGTTAAGCCTTCCTCACTGGGCTGCAAGGGGACGGTGGGGAGGAGACGCAAGGAGCATTTCCTGAGCACCTCCAGCATGCCTGCCATTCTGAAAGTCACTGAGGCTGTGAAAGTCACCGCCTCCATTTTAGAGGGTGGAGGGGACTGAGACTCACAGGTTAGGTGCATCCTCTTTCTTCTGGCTTTGAGGCCATTGCTCTTTCCATTTCCCTTTTGGGCTTGGACTCCCGACAGCCCCAGCCCTGTGAGCCTTCACCTCAAACTCACGATGCTTCTTATAGGTCCAACTGCTGTGACTCACGGCGGTTCTCTCCATCTCCCTCCATCTCCCTCCTGGCCAGCCTGGTATGAGCCCCCATTCTCTCACCTGAGTTTCTGTTGGAGCCTCCGAACTGCCCTGCCCTCATGTAGTGTATTCTCCATGCAGCAGCCAGAGTGACTCTGAGAAAATGCAAGTCAGACCCTCGTACTCTTCAACCAAATCCCTCCAATGCTTCCTATGTCGTCTTGAGAAAAAGCCAAACCCTTAAAGGTCCATGTGGCCCTCATGCCTACTTCCCTCTCTCACTCAATCTCTCCTCTAACCACTCAGCCCTAGCACACTGGCCTCCTTGCAGCTTATCCAGCAGCTTAGGCCCATTCCTACCTCAGGACCTTTGCACATGCTGCTCCAGCTGCTCCCCCCCCAACTGCCCACCCTTCCCAGGTTATCCACAGGGCTAGTGCCCTCATTTCCCTCAAGTCTCTTCTTAAATGTTACCTTCTCAGTGACTTTCTCTGATCATCTTATTTTAAGATGACCAGCTCGTCCCCTGCTTTATTTTTTGATAGTTCTTATTCCTTCTATCAGTTTCCTTAAATTTCTCTGTCTCCCTCTCACTGAAATGTAAGTTCTGTAAAGGTAGCACTTTGTAAGTATCGATTCATTTAAACCACACACCACTCCACTGTTATGATGGCTCTATCTTCCCGATCAGGAAACAAAGGCATAGAAAGGTCAAACAACAGTCATCCAGCCCAAAGTCATCCAGCTTGGAAATGGCAGACCCAGGATTCCAACCCAGGCAGTGTGGCGCTTAGTCATCACCCTCTGACCACCAGTTCCGTTCGCTGCTGATTCTTGACTCTGACAGTGCCTGGCCTCTTGTCAGCACTCAGCAAACACTGAGCAAATGAATGAACGTGTGAATCCTGTAAGCCCACATCACAGGGGCCTGTGAGGTCCCCTTCCCCTACAGATTGAGGACCCCTGCTGTCCCCTCCTACACGGCCTTGCCCCCAGGCTGCCCACACCTAAGGGGGGCAGTGTCACTCCAGGTATGTTAAGGGAATGAAGGTGCCCTGAGGCTTGAAGTGGTTCCCTCTGCCTGTGGCCGTGGGGGAAGAGCCAGGTCAGGCTGAAGGCCCCACATGTGGGCGTAGGGGTAACCTCGTGAGCCTGGGGTGGGTGGACTTGATGGGCTTCTCCGGCCCGAGCATCCGACTGACTCATAATGCACAGCCCCAGGAGCAGTCGGAGGGAACAGCCGGCGCTCCCCCAGGAGCAGGCACATCTACGATGCAATTCCTTCGAGGAAAATTATTCAGGCAGCCATTTATTAAAACACAACTGCTCCTGAGGAGGCCTTTCGGCAGTGGAAATACCAAATAGCTTTAAAGCTCCAGCCATCCCCGAAACCGATGAGGCAGGCTCCTAGGCACTATCTGACTTTTCATCTGCTCTTTCCCCATCTGGAAGGGCTAATGAAATGCTACACTGTGAGGAAACCAGGAAATAAGCAGCTTCGGAGGTAAGGGACATATATTTAATTTCTTGCCTTGGTCTGCTATTTGCATAAACCTCAAGGGAATAACCAATAGAGGAAAGAGAAGAGAAAGAACACGACGGTGTCTCTGGGGCCCGGCACCGTGCTTGCAGAACACCTGCGTCTGACATTTAGCGCTCACGGGTGGCCCTGGGAGGGACATTTCACTGCTGGCTCTCCGGCAGAGGCCACTGGTGCTCCCTGCGTCTGTGTCCCCCTCTTTCTTGGGGACCACGGTGGGACAACACTCCCTGGTCCCGCTTGATTCTAGCTGGGGCTGTGTGACTGGTGTTTGTTGGTGTGTGCACATCGAGTGTGCAAGTCACATGGGTCCCTCTAGGTCTACGTGGTTAAAGCAGGATTGCCTTCTTCACCCTCTCTCTTTCCCTGTTCCCTGCAGGAGGGGAGGGGCCCAGGTGCCCAAGACCCACCAAGGAAGGAGTTCTGGTTCTTATCAGGGTCACAGAGCAGATCCATTGACCTCCTCCCCCCATTAACCTGGGACTTGGAAAAGAAACAACCTTCTATTGCACTGAGCCACTGCATTTTGAGGTTGCTTGTTTAGCAGGTATCCTGCCATGACTAATGTGATCTTAATTTTACAGATGGGAGACACAGGGTGAGGGAATCGAAAGTGATTTTTCGAGGGTCACCAAGAGCCCGGAGCCCACCATAGACAAACTGTGTGTTAGCGAGACTTGACTTCCCCGCCTTGGTGGTCCTAGGTGAAAGGCAGCTGTTGTGAGCCAATCTTCCAGATTCAGCTCCCCGGAGCCGAGCAATGCAAAGGCTGACTCCCTGAGGTCCCAGGCAGGAGACTGGCCCTGTGGGATGGTCGCTGGTGGCCTCCGGCGTGGAGAGTGAATGCAGGAAGGGGAGATGCTGGACCCTGGCTCTCGGGGGGATTGTCTTCTTCCAATGCCCGACAAGCCCTGTGGATGGCACGTGCTTTGTGGAAAAGGTCAACTCCAGAAAGCAGGAGACTCAGCAAATCCCCAAATAGCCAGACCCTGAGCATAGGCCGCCTCTGAGTGCACGTGCCATGTGGAGTGGGAACAAGAGAGGGACAGAGGGGGAGCGCCTCCCCCCGACAGACCCCTTACGGCCCACTGCTAATCCCCGCTCAGACGGGGCCTCTCTGGGCGGGAGCGTCCAGGGTGTGCAGCTTCCAGACAGCTCTGTTGAGGCTGCAGTAAGTCCTCTAGACGCCTCATGAATTTCTGCTCCTTAATGAACATGTGCACAGGAGAAGATCTGATGGAAGAAAGGGTGGGAAAAGCACACACTTGCCAGGGAAGGAATATGATTGCCAAATGCTGAGAGGCTATTTTAAACAACAGATTAAAGGGATGGAAATGAAAACAGACCAAAACAAAGCACCACACCACCCTGGTTGCCTGGGTGAGCCCTTTACTCTCATTAACACTGCTTCCCAAGGCCACCGGCGCCGACGCTGGGGACGACGACACGTGGCCGGCACTCCAACCACTCCCTGGGGTGCCAATTACTTCCCAGGATTAATTCTTCAGTTTACTAGACAGTTCCAACAGCCGTACCGCCATGGCCAGAAACAAGAGCTCCTGGATGGAAGGCATACCTACTGGTTCCTGGGAGCTGGACTTTGGGCCAAAACCCACACATCCTCTTGCACAAGAAGAAGGCACTAGCCCTGCTCCTGCCCACCTGGGAGCATCAATTGTGTGAGTTTTTGGCTTGGACTTAAAAAACAAACAAAAAAACATGTTTTCAATTGTGAAGGGCTTGAGTAAGAACAGTGAGCATGCTGTGTCTGGGACCAGGAATCCAGGGACAGTAGCTGCCTCAGACACCTAGAGTAACCCTGCATGCTGGTCAGCTTGTCTCACCATCCCGCTAAAACAAAAGACGCATGGAGCCGCTGCCAGACTAACAGCACATCGGCCAGCTCTGGCCAGCACTTAGCACCATGCCAGGGGTTGTGAGGGGCAGCAGAGATGAGTCTGTCAAAGGGCTTGCTCAAGAGGTCCACTGTCTGCCTGGGCTGGGCCAATCCTCAAGGGCATCGGAGACCATCAGACAGTAAGTGGGAGCATGCCTGTGAGCTCCCCGAGTTCTGAGACCTGGATCTCTGCCCTTGCCTTCCCCATAGCACCCCACGGTGTTAGCTAGGCATATGGCTACCCATCCTTTGTCCATCCATTCACCCCTCCTCTCATGCACCCATCCATCCACCCACTCATCGATTCATTTCTCCACGCATTAGTGTATCAACTATTCAGATACTTTGCCAGGCAAGGAGGAAAATTACTATAGAGTGAGAAAGGTCTGAACCGAATTCAACAGCAAAATTTGTGCTGATATCCATTCCTGCTTCATCTGATAATAGAATGACTCCTTCCTATGTGCATGTGGCCTATTAGATATGTTTTGGGTGTTCTGACCCACCCCTGGGGTGAGCATGCAAGCAAGTTAAGCAAATCAGTGTGCTCTAGCCCCCGGGCCATAATTACTCATTCAGGGTTGGGGGCACCTGGGTGGCTCAGTCGGTTAGGTGTCTGCCTTTGGCTCCAGTCATGATCCCACGATGGAGCCTCCCATTGGGCTCCCTGCTCAGCAGGGCACCTGCTTCTCCCTCTCCTCTCTGCTCATGCTTTCTCTCTTGCTACCTCTGTTGCCATCTCGGTCTCTGTTTCTCAAGTAAATAAATAAAATCTTTAAAAATAAGAAAAATTTACTCATTCAAGTTTCTTGGCCCAGACAGACCCAAATGCCATAGATCAATAGAAGAACTCAGAAAACAAAGGTCTCTCTTCCCTCAGAATCATGAACAGTATGGGTGTTGTAAGCTGGAGCTGCTCCTGGCCATCTTCCCTGATTGTGAGGAGGAAGCAATCTGCAGAGCAGAGAATGAAGCCAGCTAGAGAAGCAGAGATGAGAGCCTGACAAGAGTTCTGATATTCTAGGAACCCTTGGGTCTAGCTGTGTCGGAAGCTGTTGCTGAAACTTTCAGTTACAAGAGCTAACACATGCTCTTTTTTGCTTAAATTAGCCTGGGTTGGGTTCCTGTCTGCTGCAATCACAAGAGTTCTAGTGTGTTCTAATACTCTCAGAAGAGCTAAGTTCTGTGCTGTTTCAGATGAAGTCTTAAGATGGAAGGAAACTTCTCTGTGACTCTCCAGGAAACAGGAAGGATTCTGAGAGAAGGAGAGGAAAGAAAGACGTTCAAGATGAAAGAACAGTGTGGGCGGCACTGCCCAACAGAATTTTCTGTGATAATGGGGATGTTCTCCAATGGGCTTTGTGTGAGAGGATTTTGCCCAACTGCAGGCAAATGGCAGTGTTCTGAGCATGTCTAAGGTGGGTGAGGCTACACTAGGATGTTTAGTAGGTCGGTGTAGGGAAGGCCTTTTGACCTAACTGTATTTTTAACTTATAAAGATTTCTAAAAATTTTATTTATTCATGAGAGACACAGAGAGGCAGAAACATAGACAGAGGGAGAAATAGGCTCCTTGCAGGGAACCCAGTGCAGGACTCGATCCCCCAGGCTGGGATCATGACCGGAGCCAAAGGCAGACGCTCAACCACTGAGCCACCCAGGTGTCCCTATTTTCAACTTATGATGGGTTTATCAAGACGTAGCCATGCTATATTGTTGAGGAAGATCTATATTTAATTTTTAATTAATTTAAATAGTACATGTGGCTGGTGGCTTCTGTACTGGACAGCACAGGTTGGAACAAAGGCCCCTGGGGAGACGGTGTGAGGAATAGGGGGCCCTTCCACAGGATCAGAGGCAGGCATGAGGGAGACAGATTGAGCATGGACAACTGGAAACACGGACATCACTGGGGAAACATGCAAGTAGCCTGGGAAGGGTCTGACTGTGGCGGAGGAGACAGGGAGGATGCCGACAGGAGCAGTTACAACGAGACGCCGACCGGGGGCTGGTGTGGCCATTCACCGAAGTGAGGAATGCAGAAGACAATACAGGTGTGCAAGGGAAGTGGAGGACTTTGTGTTTGGATCTCCGGGATCTGAGGTGGGAGGGCGTCAGGATATAGGTCATTTAATAGAAAGCTAGAGGCTGGAGACACAAGGTTTCAGAGCCATCGGGGTCACTGGTCAAACTTACAGAAATGTATAGCAAGGCTAGAACTGTGAAGAAGATTCCCAGCACAAGGTGGAAGAAAGAGAGAACGAAGACAGGGGGCATATGAAGTAACCAAAGGAGGTAGAACAAGCAGTCGAGCATCATCCCAGTCTGCTGGGATTATCAGTGAAAGGCTCATTTTTCTTACCTACAGACGTATTTTTGAGATAACTGAAATTGATTCCTTTAAAATACCCACTCTTAAACAAGAACAAAGCATTTTAGCCATTTTAAAGACAAAATGTCTTGAAATACAGTGCTTACTTCCCAACATGCTGAACAGAATGTAACATCACAGGGACACCGGGCTGGAAAGCAGCGTCACGCCAAGGACGCAAGGACCGAAGGGGCGGGGCAGGAGGCAGGAGGCAGGAGGCAAGGGGCAGGTCTGGGTGCTCCCCCGGGGCCAGGCAGTGCCTCCCTCCCGTGCACACTGCATACTAGAGCTTGCGGCTGCTTCATTTCCCATTAGCTTTTACCAAACGTTGCTTGCTTCTGTTATCTTTCCAACTCCTCTCTTGCCAGATCGAGTGTTTGCAAAATTTGCTTTGAATTCAGAATCTAGGTAATCAATCTTATAGTCAATTTGTATTTTGTTTTGTTTTGCTTTGTTTTTAAAAAAATGCTTCCGAGTTAAAGCCCATGGGATGGATGACAGAGAAAGAACAGATTCTGGGTGCACACATTTGGTGATGTCTATTTGTTCTGTTAGCTCCTCAGAGATGCTTTCCTGTCTTTTCTCAATCTAGGCTCTGGGCTGGGAGAGGTTTCCAGGTAAGTGAGAATTGGTGGAAAAAGCAGATGCCCTGACAGTCTTGCCACCCAGGACCTCTTATTCTAAAAAAGATCAACAGCTCACATTGTCACATCGTCACAAATGTCGAAGACAGACACTGTACACTAGAGTTAGCCAAGTTATAGCCCAGAAAGCTAACAGAGTGACACATTCCACAAAGTGTTCCTCCCCATAACCAGAGATCATTTCTCACGTTCACCCCCACAAAGCCACAGGCACACTCCTCCTGGTGTCTGTGATGCACTTTTCAGGCTGGATGCAGTTTCTGGCATGTCAGGGGACGCTGGATGTAGGGGCAGCAGGAAGCTGACCAAGGGTGACAGATCAACCCCCTTGGTGGGGGTTTAGGCCAAAAGCTTTTAGACATCTTGGTATAAAAATAAAACAGAGCAAGAACAGAGCCAAGTGGATCTGATGTAGAATCATAAATTCCAGCTTTACACCAAGGACCATCTGGCTTCCTTGCCAGTGAAGCTGACTTTAGGCATCTTTGTTTCTCAAAGAGTGGTTCCTTGGGAGCTTGTCAGACATGCAGAATCCCAGGCCCCACCCCAGCCTACGGGATCAGAATCCGTATTTTAACATATCTTCAGGGAAACTGGGTGCACATTGAGAAGTGCTGCCCTACCCAGTTCATGGTCCATTTAGGTGCTCAAAGTTTCTCTTGTCCTGGCAGTTGGGAGCCCCAGTCCTAATTCTGCCCTCACTATGGGGGTGATTTGGCTATGTCCTCCTCCTTTTTGGCCTCTGTTTTCCCAAATGCTAACTGGGGCCCAGCCCAATGGGTTCAATGATGTGCCTAAGTGCTAATCCTCGAAACGAGGTCTGTAGGTACATTTGGTATCAACAGAGCTGCTTTTCTTTGCAGACCAGAGCCTCCTTTTCTCCTCAGGGACAAATCACCGTGGGATTTCAGAAACATTTCCTACCCTCACATAAGCTGCGGCATGAATCCTGACATCCTCTGGATGCATTCCAAAACCTCCAGCAGCCCAGAATCAAACCAAGTGAGTGTCATGAGAATCCACCCCTTCCTTCTGGGCTCGCCTATATGGAGGTGCTGCGCTGGCCCAAGACCTGCCTCTCCAGCACCTCTTAGCATGCAGCTTCTTGGAGGTGGCCAAGCCCCACACGCCCAGAATCTTAGTAAAGAGCCCACGGACTACCCCTTCCCAAGTGCCCAGATGGGGCCTCCGGCTTCCTTTCGTCCTTGTGGTTTTGGGCTCTAAATCTGCCAACAGATGAATCCTGGTATATTTTTTAGTTAAAACAACTCTGCATTCCAAGCACTAATGCAGCTGACATAATATTGGTCATGAGTGGTTAAACAGGATGCCTCCTCTCGATCTGCTGGAGAGGGGTGTGTGTGTAACTGTGTTACATAGGGTGTCACGGAGCTCATGTTTCTGCTCAGTGCAAGGATCTATAGCTCAAAATCAGCAGAAAATTTACTCTTTCTTCCTAAAGGACTTTAACTGCCCTTCCTCTCACAGGAGCTAAACAGAGGAGGCCCAGTGGGGAAACCAGCCCCCTGGCCCCAGAGCGCAGAGTGTCCAGTGGGGCTGCAGGCAGGTTGTCCATGAGGAGGGAGGCAGGCAATCAACTGAGGACCACGGAGGGCACTGGGAGGGGACTCAGAACAAATGCAGAAGCAGAGACAGAGAGCCAGACCGTAGGCAGGTGGTAACCAGAGGTGGGCTGGTGTGGGGCAAGAGCCACGTACCCTCATCCAGGCTCCACAGACAACAAGAACACAACAGACACGAGGGAGATGCCAGCCAGTCCAGAACAGAACAGTCTTCCACTGTGCCTGAAGAAGGGTGGGCGCGCGTTGTGTTTTGTTTTTCACTATTCATTAGATAGAAGGAGATACCAGAAGTTCGTCTTAGAATGTCACTGTCCTTGTTTATAACGTGTGCCATGTATTTTTTGACAGCCACTCTAGAGTCAGCAGTATATGACTTCTTTCCACAGCATGGGCTCAGGATCTCTCGATGGATCCTCTTTCCATTTCCCCTCAAGACCCAAATGCAACAGACCTTTGTGGAAAGATAGCAGGAACTCAACATTCTAGGCTTGTTTTGCAAACAAAAAAGGTCAGCAGCCCCTTGCGGAATGCGGCTGTGCCAAGACATTCTCTCCTCTGCGTGTTTGCTGTGAGTTTGAGATGGTGATGGGTGCAGCGTTATGACATTCCAGGGCAAATCCAATCTGATCCTGGGGCAAAGGTGGGAGAGTTGGCCTCCTTAAGTCCTCTGCCATGTGCCTGTCTGGGAGCCTGGCTCCCCGCTGTGACAAGTGCTGGGTGTCACTCTGCATTAGAGGCCATGAGCCAATCCACCCTGACAGCCAGGCCCCTTCTACAGAGTGTGCTGTAATTTCTGCAGCTGGGGCTCCCTTGGGTCTTGCAGATGGGGTCATCCCAATTATGATGCTAGGAGTTTCCACAGCAATAAAGGAAAATTCACCCCTTGGCTGTCAGGTGGAGGCTGCATGTCCCTGAGAGAGTCAACATGAGAAAATCAAGAGAAACCAGAGGTGTGACTATGTCTGTCTTGAGAAAAAGATCAGCATTAAGGAGGGACACTTGTCACTCTGAAAGGGCCTCCACTCTGTTTTTAAGAAAAGAGGTAGGCAAAAAAAATAAATAAATAAATAAAAAATAAATAAATAAATAAATTAAAAAAAATAGAAAGAAAAGAGGTAGGCGGTCAGAGATGGTCTGTTTTCTACATCTGGGTTTTCAGTACAGAAAGTGCATCTCCAGGCAAACATTGCCTCTGAAATAGGAGATGTCACAATTTATGGGGGGTACAAGGTAGGCTCAGGCCTTGGGTTTTCTGGGGGTTCTTTTTCTTAAAAAATTTTAAAATTGTGATATACAGAATATAAAACTGACCATTTTTGTCATTTTAAGCATAGATGTCAGTGGCGTTGTTGTGTGACCATCACTACCATCCATCTCCAAAACTTTCTCATCTTCAGCTTTGTACTCATTAAACACTAACACTCCCTATTCTTCCTTCCCCAGAGCCCATAGTAACGACCCTTCTACCTTCTTCCTCTATGACTCTGACTCCTCTGGGGACCTCGTAGGAGTGGAATCATACCGTATGTGTCCTTTTGTGTCTGGCTTATTCTAGTACAATATCTTCAACGTTCATCTATGTTGTAGTATCTACCCATGACTGTAGTAGTTCCTTCCTTTTTAAGGCTGAATAATACTGCATTGTATTTTGTTTATCCATCCATCCAGCCATCGAGAGGGCCCTGAGTTGCTTCCACCCTTTGGCTATTATGAATAATGCTGTTATGAACATGGGCGCACAAATATTAGAGGAGCCTTGGGATTTGCATTAATGTTAACTCTCTGCCCTCTGGTGACAGGTGGCCTCCAGCTTGTGGCTGAGTGAGGCTGCAAAGCTGAGAGCCGGTACTTGGCAGCGCTGCAGAGGCAGGCTAAGGAGAGGGTGTGGGGGAGTGAGTGGGGGTCTCCTATGCAGCCGGACCAGTCTCAGGGTCAAAAGGATTATAATTCCACAAGCACATAGGCTGTTCTGTCCCTTTCCTTCTGGAGCAAACCTGTGACATGCTGGCTTTAGCCACACTTCTCAATGCCAACTCACCCACAGAGAAAGAAGAAGACAGGAGGACCAGAAGAGGCCCCTCAGCTTGGTCTGCCTAGGCAGGTTGCATTTTTTTTTTTAAGTAATTTTATGGAGATGCAATTTCCATAAAGTAACCGGTCAGATCTTAAGCATGCAGTTTGACAAGTTGTGACAAATGCATGTGCCTGCATAACCCCTACGCCAATCAAGATGCAGGCCATTTCCATCTGCCCAGAATATTCCTTTGTGCCAGACTGCATTTTGGCAGCTTCTTCTAGAGCCAGTTGATATCGCTGCAACATCAACAGGGTTAGGGGGCTTATAAAAAACCTGTTGGGGGTTCTAGGCTGTGAAACCCAAGATGTCCTCAGCCCTGAGTCACCACAAAAGGCAGTTTTAGGTTTTTTGTTTTGTTTTGTTTTTATAATTTTGCAGGTCATTAGCCATCCACAGTGGTCTGGCAAGGGAAGTTTTGCATCCCTGAAGCCCAGAGTAGACCGTGGGACCCAAGTGTCACTTGAGTCCCATTCACTGTACAAACCTGTCTCAAGCACTTGCTCTGTTCAGGGCATGGGACTGGGTGCTGCCGTGGCAGGTAGGGGATGCCCAGCCGTATAGGAAGAAGACTGGCATCTGGGATGGAGGCCAAGGTCAAACCTTGCGACGCTGCAGAGACATCCATCATTCTGGCTGAGGCCCACGGGAAGGCTTTTTGGAGGCAGGGGGCAGTCAGGCTAGCCCTTTAAGGGATGCATAGGATTTCAACACAAGGCCAGAGAGAGGAAATTCCAGGCACTGAGAGCACTTACTGAAGGCCGGTTACCCTGTTACGTAGCAGGCATTAGGTTAGATGCTTCACCTCATGATTTCACATCATAAAATCATCATGATGACAGGGGCCCTACAAGATAGATCATAAGAGGTGCAATGTGGCTAAGTGACTTCCCAGGTTCACAAAGCACTGCTCTGGGATTCAGCCTTGGCTCTGGATGTTTCTGAAGCTCACATTCGGCGGCCTGCTGGGCTGTGGGAAGACATTCACTAAAACCAAAGCTTCAGCCTGCTGCACTGAAGGGCCAAGGCCGAGAGGCAGTCAAACAACTGAGGACTTTCAAAGCTTGGTCCTTCCTCGCTTGGTTCAAATTTCACTGAAGATGGCTGGGGCAATACCGCATTCACAAAAGGAGCTCTGTAAACTCCACTTTATGTAAGCATATATCTGTTATTTTTTTTTAATGTCATAGGAACATCTTATTTATTTAAAGTAATGGGGGCTAATTTAAGTACAATTATTTTTTCTAAAAGCAGTCTTAATTATACAAAATGGTCCAAAGCAGGCTCAGAAGGTTGGAAGCAGAGGGGGCCTTGTAATTAGCGCAACTGCCCAGGAATAGACCTTCTAGAGTATGCTAGCATGAGGAAATTTGCTTTTCTTCATTGCTATAGATGCCCCTAATTCTTGCTTACGCTGTTAGTCCTGAGAGAAGTGGGGGGGTAGTCCTCAAATGACTACAAAGTCATTTCTCTTCCCTTTACCCCAAATGCCCCACTCCACCTGGAGCTTTCTGGGAGCTTCTACTGCACCTGACTTTTACCTGTTAGCCAGGGTCAAGGATCCTTAGAAGTGACACAGAAGTTGTGTCAGAGACCAGGAGCTCCTGCTGTGGCATCAGCTGCATTACTCCTGAGAGAGGCTCAGATATTCTTTTAACACCAAATGCCATGAATCTCTTTAGCACCCCAGCCCAGACTGTCCCAGCCTCCTCCCCAAAAGTGTGGAACACCAGCTCAGAAGGGTGCTCTCAGAAAGACAGACACCCCTGACCCAAGTCCACATTAACCCTGCAGCCCTAGGAATGGGCAATGGGTAGCCACATTACAAGGCACAGCTTATTTTACACACACACACACACACACACACACACACACACACACATTCACACTCACAAACACACACGTTCTCCACTGCCTTTGGTCACCCAGGCCTGCCATATATGTATGCCACCCTTCTTCCTCCCCAAATATCTCCAAACTACTTTATGTGCACAGAGGAAGGGAGAACTGCTTCTCAGAGAAGCTACTTGGTGGCAGAAAACCTGTGAGCTCCCCAAATACCAGGCCACACAGCCCCTCATGCTCTCAGCTGGGGTATCTGAGACACGAGGGAGCTCTTCCTTGGCCCCCAGGACTTCTCACTGCCAGCAGAGCTCCTACTCTCTGCCCATGTGCACACACAGCTGCAGGGCTGGCTCCAATCTCAACAAAAGTTCATCTCCCTCCAGTTGGCAGTCTGGAGCCAGGCCAATGCCCCTCCTTCCCCAGAATGCTCCTTGATTTGCAGAGGCCTACAGTGAACAACAAACCTCAGTGCCCTGACCTTTCTCCTGGTGCAGAGGGTGGGAGGATGATGCTGGGAATGCTCCTCCTCCTGCCCAACACCGACATGCTGACCCACAAACCACAGGCCTCTAAGTGTGGATGAGCTCCCCACACCCCGGGCTTCAGCCACATCTTATAAGCTCACCACTCCCATGGTCTAGTCTTGAAAGAAACGTTTTAGCTTCGAAAGAAGTATTTTAGCTTTGAAAGAAAGCAGAATTTAGGTTTTAACCAAGGATCCCAGACAAAAGTCTAACCTTGGAGATACAAATCGGTGATGGCCTGTTTGCAGGGGCCTCGCTCTTGGCCCAGGAGGGGGTGGTGGTGCAAGGAGCAGAGGGGGTGTGAGCCCACTACACGCCTCACCAGCTCCCACCCGTCTCCATTCGGCTGCAAGTGGAGCACACTGCAAACCAGAGTATCTCTCCTTGCCAGCGAGCCCTCGCTGTGTGTGTACTCCAGGAGGAGGCCATTACAGGGAGTTAATAGAGTTTTAAATTTGTTTTTAAATTTTATAATGCAATTCATCAAATTCAGTGTCTGAGCACAGCATTCACGTTCAGACGAGGCAGCATATGTCAAAGTGGCCCCAGCCTTCCCCCCACTCCACTTCCCCCAAATGAGGAAAAGTTAACTCTTTAGGGTAACTGTCAGGCATGGCCCCACTTGGGGCGAGAATGGCAGCAGGGTAGGCCTGGGCCTTTCTGGAATTGGTCTAAGGGAAAGGCTGGTGACTTAGCCGAGATGCTCTGGGCACCTTTCATGAGCAGGGGCAATAGAGGCTGCCCTAGGCCTTGGTCACCTCATTGAGAAGGCCACCTGGGAGTGACCGTGACACAGTTCTTTCAGACACGTGTCTGTTAGGGTACAGGTGTCAATGAGAATGAGCAAATACCCGGGGCATAGATGTGGAAAGCAATCGTGCAGTCTGCTGATCAGGGACAGATGTGAGCACAATTTCTGCTATTTTTCACCCAGAAGGATCTCCTTTAAGGACATGTTCAGCTGAACTTAGGATCATTATTGTAAGTTGGGATCAGTTGCTGCTGAATTGGAAATAAGTGAGATTTATGGGACCACGGTTTTGTGAAGAACATCTCGGGTATCAGGACTTGCAGCAGATCTTCTGTATCAGTAACTGCAGTCAATCTTGCCTTTTATTAAGCCTTAATAAGTGACTTCGCTTCTAGGGAAAGTTCCAGAATAGACAGTGCCGGGAAGTGAAACTGTACTGGTCCCAGAGCAGATTACAATAAAATAGTGTCCTCCTGGTGGCTCTGACAGCAGAGCGTTCAGCTCACTGAGATCACAGAGCCCCGAGAGGAAGTACAGGGTCCCCTCGCCGAGCACGACCTGGCCGTGGGTGGAATATGGGGGCATAACCATCAGAGCATGATCGCCAGCTCTCCTCGGCCAACAAAGGGCTCCTGTTGGCACTGATCTGCTTCTGAAACATAGCTGTTCTCAGTGGATGGAATCCACAGGGCGGCTCTACCCCTGGGCCCCAGCTGTCTGGCCACAGGTCAGGGAGTGGCCACCAGGTGGCTGGTAGTCACTACTGATTGGTGGCGTTGTGCTGGTGACCAGAGAAGAGGGGCTTCACGCAGGCTTCTGCTGAGCCCCAGAAATAGTCCACCTCCACCTCACTGAGCAACCAGGTATCGACTTGAGACTTGCACTTCTTAAAAAGAACAGACACAAATAGAGAGTTAACCCTTCCCTGAAGCCACACACCCAATTAAACACCCTGTGCTACTTTTCAACTCTTGGGGGATTTGTGCCCAATGTCTTGTGCCCTTCCAGATGGAGCTCAGGGCTCTCGCTCTACATAGCTTTGAACCTCCTGCTTCTAATTTCACACAAATTAAAAACACAAAGGTGGGGTGGGGCGAGATCCCTGTGTGGCCTCGGCCACACTGAGCAGATTTGGAGACAGATGCTCAGGCCCGGGCACAGGTGGGATGTGGGAGCCGGGGCGGGGCTGGGCCTGGCAGGCGGCAGGAGAAGGGCATGGGCTGGGATGGAGGAAGAACATCTTGAGGTGATGGAAGTCTTTTTGCATTCAAGGGCTTGCCGGCTTC
The DNA here is from genome assembly GCF_905146905.1 of Nyctereutes procyonoides. NCBI lineage: Eukaryota > Metazoa > Chordata > Mammalia > Carnivora > Canidae > Nyctereutes > Nyctereutes procyonoides. Next base: position 17,952,626 of record NW_026575048.1, on the reverse strand, counting down.
CAACTTGCTACTTATTGCATTGAAAAATATTCCACACGATTGAAGAACTATTTTCCAAAACAAAATGCTGGTATTCATCAGGAGGCGCGGGTTGTGCAGTGTGAACAATTCACTTTCGTTAAGTACCATATGGCCGCTGGTAGGAAAACGCTAACATGTTTCAACAGTACAGCTGGGGTAGGGCTCCTTTATTCACCGTGCAGATGGCTCTAATTGACATCTCTCCTAAAACAGGTCTCCAGCATTTCTGCAGGATCATTAGAGTAATTAGTTATTAAATACCATCACCACTTTTAGAGAGGGGGTCTGATCCTTGGCAACATTCCACAGTGATGGAGCTGATAGGTCCCGGTGGAGGACAAGCGGTGGGAGGGCCAGTGGGAAGGGTGTGCTAGCTCCTCCTCCTCAGTGGTGAGGCCAGGGAAGGACAAAGACTGCTGATTCCAGGACAGCCCCGTGGAGACAGCTCAGACGACCAAAGGGCTCTGGACCAGGGTTCTAGAGCTGGGCTTGTATCTTTAGCTGTGTGACCAGAGGGCTTCAATCAGACTCAGTTTGTTCATCCCTTAAATAGGGGTAATAACATATGCCTTCCTGCTCTGTAGCGCTGAGATTATGCTGTGCAGGGCAGAAGGGCTGGAAGGACGGAAGTGCTATAGTTGAACTGGTTTTGATGCTTACGTTTGAGGCCCAGCCTGGTCCATGTTCACCTCTTTGGCAAGTGACAAGCCGTGGCCTCTCAAGGACTTGGCCACACCTGAGACGTGATCCCTGACTCTGTGACAAGAGAGCCTTTGCTGTATTGTGACCAGATCCACAGGCCAGAAGATCAGTTCAGGGGGCGGGGAGGGGGGATTGTGGGGCTCACACGTGCAGCCGAAGCACTGAGCCCATCATCCTCAGCCACCCCAAGACACAATGGGCTGCCCTCATCTATCTTGCAGACTCGGTTCCCTTGATCCATCCTGGCCTGCCATGACACACGCTGGGGTATTGCACGGCCAATCATGCTGCCTTGGCGGGAAAGAAAGGAATCTAGGGTGTGCACGTGCTCCCAGGAGTTCTTCCAAAAAGTAAATACATGTATCCAAAGGGTAATATGGATTTAGGAAATAGCCTTTACTTGGAGCTCTTTCCCCACTGATCAAGGGTTAATAGCGTGGCATTATTAGTTTAATTTCACAGTCTAATCACTTTCCTGCTTTATTGATCAAAGGACTTGGAGCAACTGTAATTTGGTGAAGCTGAAAAGTAAAATTCTCTTTATTCTAAGGGAATAAAGCTGGGCGGCTCTGGATCTCTGGGGCCATGCAAGGGAGTGCCTGGCCTTGTCCACACAGCTCACCTAACGGGCCACACAATCCACAGGTCGTCCAGTCACATTTCCTCCCTCCCACTGGTGAACCACTGGGAGGGAGCAGGTCCACACCTCACGGTGACGACCTACTAGCATCGGAAATGGGGACTAGCCTCAGGAAGAGCCCCTCCCCGAACTATACTGGAGCCCAAATCCACCTCGAATGCTACTCTGAGCCCTGAACCGGCCTGGAGCTTCATTGTTAAACACCCTCCGTCAGCAGGGCCCCATCTGTGCGATGGAATTTTTTTTTTTTGTCACTTTTTCAAATCAGAATAGAAACAATTTTTAGTCTATAATTATCATTTCTTTTCTCAACAGACAAATGTTTCCTTTTAAATTGTAGGGCGGAAAAAGCAAAGAACAACATTTTAAACCAAAAAGAAAGACTAAAATTAATTTCCTCTTTACAGAAAAATAAAATACAACAGCTCTAAGAAGCCAGGTTTTTTCTTTTCCCAAAAGAGCAACAAATGCAACCGTATATTCATTGCCACCACTAATGCCCGTTTTTAGGAGGCAAGTCCTTGACAGGTGGTGGTGATGGGGTTTGCAGACCTGTCTCAGGAGTTAGGCCTTATACTCTGATCTCCTGGACAAGGTGGGCTCCTGATGTCTGAGCTCACTCAGGATGGAGGATCCGAAGCCCTCGGTTCAGGAAGTGAGCTCTGGATGGATGGTCCTAGGAGCCAGGGTCAAGGCCTGGGGTCTACCAGTTGGCCCTCAGTTTCCTCATGCCTAAGATGGGAGTGCTACTCATTTCACCAGGTTGCTGGGAGGATTCTAAGGGTTTTGTGACTCTAAAGCATTGAACAAACCCTGCTGCTTCCACCGTGTAGTCAAGACTAACCAGACTCACTATTAAGAAAAAAAGTCCTGCACAATGCTTTCTCTGCTGGCAAGCTCCTCTGCCCATCGGAGGAAAGGCATCCCTCCCCATCCTGGCTCTCATGCTCTGCCAGCATGCAGGAGGAGAGCTACGGCCAGCCGGGTATTTACTGAGTGTGGTCCTGGGCCCAGCGTTTCAGTGCCCAAAGCTGGGAAGCGCGAGATGGGGTGAGCTGAGAGACTTCTCGGGGAGGGACAGCATGTGCTAAGCTTGGAAGGAGGAGACGCAGGTTGCATTTCAGGAGCTGAAAGTAGTTCAGTGTAGCTGGGCTCTGGTGAGGAAGCAGAAAGGCAGGAAGAGCATGTTTCCTCCGGGTGAGGAGCATCCCAGCTCCTCTGGTCCATGTTAAGGAGTCTGGTTTCAGGATCGGCCAATAACGTTGGGACCGCTCAACTAAGGTCTAACGACTGTCCTGGCAGAGGCTCCCTCCCCGCTTCCATCCTTGGCCTCCTCCCTGGGGCAGGGGGCATGTCTCCTGTCCACGAATGTGGTCACTGCTGATCCTGCTCTTACTCCTCAGCATGGATTCTTCCGGGAGCCACCGTCACCCAGGGCTGTGCTGGGAAATGTTTGCCAGCTGGCTCTCGTGGTGGTGGGGTGGGGGAGACAAAACAAACAAAACAGCTAGACCCTGATGTGTAGCGTTTGCCAGTCTCTGTTGTATAAACACTCCCGGTTCGATTTCGAGCTACCAACAGGATGTCAGTGACCACGGAGCTGGGAAGAGATGTCAACAATGCGCTCTTGGGAGCCGCCAAGCCAGTCCAGCACACCACCCTCACGGGACTGGGGCACGCAGTCGGAGGGTGGGCTCATTAAGAAGCTGCCCGGAAGCTGTGGCTGCTGCCCCCGGGGCCAGGAAGACCCACAGCGACCTGGAAGCAGGAAGCAGAGCTGGCCACCATGCCCCCACCCTCCATCTCTTCCTGCTCTGACCCTCAGTGGCTCTGATCCACTAGATCGAGTCCAAACACCTCATTTGGCATTCAAGGCTTTTCACACCTGGTGCCACCTCTTGTTCTCCCCAGGCTCTTCTCGTGCTGTCCCTGCAGAGCCTGCTGTGCCAGCCTTACTGTCTCCTCGTGGTTCCTAGTCATACTCTGAGCTATCCCCACTTCCAGGCCGAGAGCACTCCTTAGGAGTCTCCTGACACCTTTCCTCCTGCATTCCCTGATCAAACCCTTCCTGATGCACCACATCTGTGCAAAGCTTTCTCAGAAAGCCCACAGCCCCCTGCATCTGTTGGGGAATGAAGTGCACGGTGCACACAGGCATCCTCCTGCTTGGCTGCACACGCTGTGCAGCTTCCTGGTAGAACAAAGGCTCTGGGACCTTCTGCTCAGTGAATCGACACTCCCCATGGTGGGCTCCCAATTCAAGACTCTTCCTAACCTGACTGTACTTTCTGACCTTTGAAAACCTCCTCTCAAGGATGCAGAGGACTACAAGCATGAGGGTCCAACATTTATAATTCCAAGGACAAAATGACCATGGGCCAAGGATGTCAGTGGCTCACTTGCCATGGCCAGGCAAGCCTGGAGAGATGGCTTGGTTACACTGGGAGGGAATTTAGTGGCTGCCCTAGACCCAGTGAGACTCTTATGCCAGACAGGCAGGGCCTGTGGCACAGTCATAGGATCCCTATAATGACCCCAAGCAGGTGGAAAAAGGCAACTGGCTACCCTGTGCACCTGATAGCTTTCTAAAAATAGCTGGTGGGTCCTGCCTCTGCAGGCTTCCCTGTGGGTAGGGGCAGGGACTGGAACTGTCGGGTCATTAAGTTTCAGAGGAGTGAGGCGACTCACAACTGGTTCTATACCTTGCCCTTCCTGCCTAGAGCTGCAGCAAGACCTCAGCCAGGCATGCAAAGCTAAGGACCGGGCCTGGCCTGCATCACCTCCTGCTTAGCTCTGCCCCACCACCTCGGGTTAGGAACTGTTCCTCTTCGACTGTCACATGGGAGGGGAAGGGAGACGGAGCAGCAGATGCCAGCAGGCTCTGGGCACCAGTTCTTCTTGGCCAAGGGACCTGGGTACACAGACATTCTCCTCAAACCAAGGCACTGACAGCATTGAACAGAAATGTCATGCTCTGAAGCCACGTGGCGTAGGAGGAAGCAAGAAAGGAAAGGAATTCCCCAGGCCAAGCCCAAGAAAGTCTCCTCTGCCCTCCTGTGGGGCCAGGCTCAGGAATAAGCAGTGGGCAGTGAACAAAGGGAGAGTTCTTCTCTTTCAGGGGCAGGCGGGGCCAGTTTCCTCTGGTTTCCTCCTCCCTCCTCCATGTCTAGACGGGAATATTTTGCTCCCAGCACCCTTAAGTGGTGCATTTTGGCCTCCCATCCCCAGAATCAGCCCTGTGGCTGCACCTGGGTGCCCTGCTGACTCAGGAAAATGTTTTGAAAACAAATCTCAGTCATTATAAGTTAGATCTATTCTTATGGGGCCAGAATGTCAGCAAATTTTGGAGATCACTGCCACCCAGCTGAGAACCAAAGTCCGAGAGGGTTTGAATAAAAAATTAGAGGGGGCTGGGGATCCCTGGGTGACTCAGTAGTTTAGTGCCTGCCTTCGGCCCAGGGCATGATCCTGGAGCCGGGGGATCGAGTCCCACATCAGGCTCCCTGCATGGAGCCTGCTTCTCCCTCTGCCTGTGTCTCTGCCTCTCTCTCTCTCTCTGTGTCTCTCGTGAATAAATAAAATCTTCAAAAAAAAATTAGAGGGGGCAAAATTACTTTCAAATAAGATCCTTAGCAAATATAAATTGCCTCCTCTCCAATCCCCCTACACACATGCACTTGGAAAAGGCTTTTCCAATTCTTTTGCGGAGAGGCAGGGAGACTGGGAGGCTTTTGTCTTCCTGGAATGTTTTCAGACCAAATGTGCTCCTCTCTCTCTTGGCGAAGCCCTTCAGAAACTCCGGCTTTTAGACGTGGTGATTTGTCCTGGGTCTTGGGTGGGGGGACGCATGGCACTGCTTACTCTGAGAAAGCTGGCACGGTAGGCCAAGAAATAGAACAGATAGAAGCAAGGAGCACCCCGACATGGCCTGGGCCCGACCCCAGCCCCCCGCCTCTCTCTGAGCAGAAGACCACGAAGCAGGGAGGGGTGGCGGCCTGCTCCCACCCACTCACCCTGTGCCCTGCCGGGAGCCGGAGCTGGAGCCGGAGCAGGAGCAGGATCGCGTTGCTGAAATGCGACGCCTGGCCCAGCAGCCTGCCAGCAGCGCGGCCGCCCTGGCCCGGGCGCGGAAGCCACCCACCCGGTAGCTGTGGACACGAATCGGTGTGCCTCTGCACCGCCTGGCTTCTCCCCTGCCACCTCTTACTGGTCCCTGGGGATGGGGCATCTCCCGGCTCTCCTGAGCCCCTCTGAGCCCCTCCTGAGCCCCTCTGGCCTGAGCGCCTGGTGCCTGGGCCACCGCGGGGCCAGCTCAGCGTCGGTGGGGCAGAAAGGGATGCGGATGAGAAGCCAGCGCCCCGCGGCCTTGGCTGCTCCCCACTGTGGCTGAGCAAGGCACCTCCCTTGTCCGGCGTCGGCTCCCTGCTCAGGGAAATGGAAATCCTCAGGTCTACTCTACCTACCTCGTGGGGGTGTCGTGGGGGAGGACAAGAAACCCCAGATGCACAAGGAATTTGGAAGAGGAAAACCCGCTAGTAAAAAAAAAAAAAAAAAGAGTCATTATCATTACAGAGCTGGGCTGGAGGGTCCAGGCCAGTCCCAAGAGAGGTACCAGCCTTCCTCCATGAATCGTCTCTTTATGAGATAAGCACTTACTTCAAGGTTCCCTCTTTGCTAGCAGGAACTGTAGGATCGTTGCCAAGTCCAAGCCGTACAAACAGCAAATAATCACTTGGATGAGAAGCCTGTTGAAATGAGCCTTTGCTGGGGACAAGGTCGGCCAACAGCTTGGCCTATAAATCTGTGCTCCCTCCTCATCTCATAGGCTCTCCCTGGGAGATGAACTCAGCCTGACTCGGGTATTTCACAATTCCCACCACCGCCCCTGCACACAGTAGGGACTCAGCCGGTGTTCACTGACCCGGGGCACCGCAGCAGCAGCCGGACGTGGCAAGGGGCAAAGCCCTGTCCACTCCAACTGGAGATTCACTCCCTAAAGGCCAAGGCAGAGGGACAAATCCGAATCAGAAAGTACTTGAGGCTGCAGCATAGGCCTCCAGCCATAGCTAAAAGGGATTTCAGGGAGTGGGGGAGCCGAGGGGGGTTAGAATTTACATACTTACTGTATTATGTTGCAGCAGTGATAAGACTAAAATTTTAGGATTTTCTTAATGAGACTCCTGCATTCACTGGTTTCCTTATCAGCACTGGCAAGAACCATAGTTTAGCATTTATGTCATTTGCTTTAGAATGCAAGACAGATCATAAGAGGAATTTGAAAACTCACTATGGGAGAACACCTCTGCACCCCTTTCGCTTTCCTCATGGAACTCGGGCTCTTGGCCCCCGGCCTGCCCCAGACACGCTGCACTATTACTCATTGGTATCCCGGCGGCAAGCTTTCCCAGTCTGGAGTTTGCAGAACAAAATGCAAATTGGGGCTCTGAAAGGAATCTCTGGAAGCTGGAATGCCGGGTAGTTTAGAACACCTCTGCCCTTCTTTCTCATCCATCTGAGACTCTGGAACATGCCCCCCAGCCCAACCACCCGGTGCCCGTAACCACCCCTGAGAGACAGGTGCATAGGCTCTAATACTCAGTTCCACAAAGACCACTCTCATGTCTGCCCACGGGGGCAGATCTTCGGGGACTGTGATCAGGGCATGCAACAACAAGCTCGGTCCCACACAATACATACAGGGCCGAGTTTCCTCTGTGCAGACCCTGTGGGAGTGGGGGACTGGTGTGCAGCAGGTGTGCAGCCTGGCCCCTAGAGATGGTGGGTGACATGGCACCATCTAGAGAGACCTAATGCTGGAGGCGGGAATAAGACTGAGAGTCTGGACCTAGGGTTGGGGTTGGATGAGACCAAACCTCCTCCCTAGGGCCTGGGCTGTAGGCGTCTTCTCTTAAAGCCCTAGACCTTGGGTCCTCTTGGGGCAACTGGCCCGCTTTGCACGAGGAGAACCCAGAAGGCCTGCCTCATCTTCCCATCCCACTCGGAGGACTCCTCAACCTTCAAAAAGTCTTTTTTTTTTCGATCAGATTACAAAAGGCAAAAGGTCTCCAGTCTGCCCTGAGATAAGGAAGAGCTACCTTTCCTTTATCCAAAAAGTAGCCACAGGTCCAGAAGCAATCAAACAGAGCCCTACCTAGAACAAGCAAAGCAGATGGCATCCCCGGGCAGAAGCTCCCTGTGCACAGGGAACCCCAGCATCCTTGTTGGTGGCCTATGAATGCTTCCTCGGCACACTGTTGTAACAAGTAGGTCGGCAGCAGGTGAGAGGGTGCAGTTGCTTCCGGCGACACAATGACCATGGCAAGTTTCATGGATGAGGATGAGAAAAGATGCAGAAAGACTGTGAAAAGCAGGAGCACAGCCTCAGCAAGCAGGACAGCTTTTGGTCATTGGGTTCAGAGTCTAACATCGTAACTACCTCCGTGGGATGCCCAGGGCACCCCGGCACTGCTGTGTAAGAACTGATACTCTTAAGGCCACAGATGGTCAGGAGAACAGGCTTGGGAATTTGACAGAGCCTTGTGCCCCAGCTCTGATAATTATCACTTGTGTGTCCTTGAGCAACTGGCTTGAACTTCTTGAACCTCTGTTTCCTCATAGGAAACGGGGACACAAGTGATCCCCACTTTTTGCTGGGGGACTGAGGTTGTCTGTAAGGTGGACAGTGCTTGTGTCATGTAGAGAGCATCCCCCTGGTGAGCACTGCTGTGGAAGAGGGAAGTGGGTGACAGTCCCTTCGGGAGGATATACCCAACATGGTTAAAATAAAACAGAGTTTGGGCTTGGCTGCAGATAGAAGTGACAGTGGAAAGAAGACCCGGATGAAAACCTAGAGAAGTATGGATGGGAATGAAAAAGGCGCGGCCCCCTCATCACCTGTGGGGACACATCTGGGTACCAGGCACCGCTTAAGGTACTTGATGTAATTTATCTAATTCCATCCTCCCAACTTAGCTGTGGTTATTACAAAACTCCTGTTTTTTTTTTTTAAGATTTTATTTATTTATTCATGAATGAGAGACAGAGAGAAAGAGGCAGAGACACAGGCAGAGGGAGAAGCAGGCTCTACGTAGGAAGCCCGATGTGGGACTCGACCCTGGGACTCCGGGATCATGCCCTGAGCCAAAGGCAGATGCCCAACCACTGAGGCACCCAGACATCCACAAAACTGTTTTATAGGTGAAGAATCTTACACAGGAATGAAGACTCTTTCCTAAGGTTACATACCTCACAAGTGGGATTCAAATACAGTTATCGAAGTCCAAAGACAGTTTTTTTTCCTTTCCTTTTTAGAGAGAGAGAGCAAGCAAGGGGGTGGGAGAGGGGCAGAGGGAGAGGGAGAGAGAGAATCTCAAGTCAACTCCACGTCAGCATGAAGCCCAACATGGGCTCAATCTCACAACCCTGAGATCATGACCTGAGCCAAAATCAAGAGCCGGGCATCAGTTCTGCCAATGGTCTGTGACATGGTTGAGGGGGAAGCTTCCAGCACATGAACATCATGTCCAAGGGGTCTCCTACGCAGCAGGCAGTGCCCAGAGCCTTCTCCAGGAGTTCCTCTGGATTGTCAAAAGGAGAGTGTTCTGGGGGAGCCCCCTGTATCACCCTCTCTCACGTTACCTCCCACATATACCCCAGCCCCAGGCTCCATGCCTCGAGTGGCCAGCAGAGAAGACACAGAGAAGACACAGAGAGGACACAGGGGAACACTCCATCATAAGCCCTCCTAATTCTCATTGTCTGGATCGTGAACCCAGCAAAGAAAAATACTTACAAAGAAAACACCAGAGTGAGGAAGAGGGTCTTTGTAAAGGGTGGGCAGTAATCAGAATTTGTACCCAGAGAAAGATGACAATTGTTAAAACCCCATATGCAACCTGAACTCTGGTTTATGATAATGTAACATTTCGAGCAATAATATTCGGGGAGGAAAGAAATGAAAATGAACTGAACTTTATTCAGGGATCTCATTACTAGGAGTATGGTTCCTTTTGCTAAAATACAGAAATATCTATAATGAGGATTAGTGCTGTCCTAAGAAAAAATGTATGAAAAAGCAGCCTTAAAGCATGGGAAAACTTTGATGTGCTATAATGCAGAAGTTTGTTTCCCCCTGAAGAGTTGGGGGTGTGTAAATAGTCCACTGAAAGAAAAGACTTGTGTAATTAATCACTGGTATCGACCCTTCCCAGTGAGTTCTGGTGATCTCACAGTCTTGGGATCCAGGGAACAGGAGTCAGGGCAGTGACCCGGCCTCGACCTCCAGCAAGGGGTGGGAAATCCCAGTGAGTCCATTCCCTGGATTCCAATACAAACAGACAAGGCATGCTTTGTTCTCTCCCCACCACCCAGCCCAGCTGCAAGTCTTTGTTTTTAAGTAGTCAGTGAATCACAGAAGTCCAGACTGAAAGGCTCCTGCAGGCTCCTCTCTCCCTCCAGCCCTCCCATTATAAAGACTAGGAAACTGAGGTCCTGGGAAGTACCCGCACTTGCCCTGGATCCCATGAAACTGCAGACATCAAGCCTAAGAAAATTAATGATGCTCACCCCCACCTAGGACCTCATCTCGAGGGGGATCTGGCTCTGCTTGAGCTGGAGTCTGTTTGGCTGAGGGCTTCACCCTCCCCAGGACTGGCCACTGATATTTCTCAATGAGATGAGGAAGACTTTAGTCCCATTCTGCTCTCCCTGAGTCTCCCTTACCTAGCTTCTCTCATGGGCAGGCAATAATCCTCAAAGATGGTTTATGCTGACACCCATCCTGTTGACAGCCCTCAGGCAGGGTGACACCTGGTCCTGGGCCAGAGCCTGGTCCTGATGTGGGGCTGGCCCAGCTGGCTGGGTGTTGTAGCAGCTGTCTAGAGGTCATGACGCATTGGCCAGCAGAGGAGTCAACGGTAACACAGAAGGCATATTCTGGGGCTCAGTTAGCAGGTAAGGATGTCCAGAAGGAGGAAGAGGTGGGGAGGAAGAGGGCAGGAGCCCTGCGGAACCCAAAGCCTGAGGAGGTGATGGTTGCAGCTGGCTAGATAAAGTGTCCTGGATAGAAGACTGTGGAGTGGCCAGGCCAGGTTGACAGCGAGGGAGGAGCACGGCACAGGGTCAGTTTACCCAGGGAGATCCATCCCCACCTGGCGGCTGCAGCTTCCAACGGAGCCTCTGAGCACAGGCTGTCAGAGGGCCACTAAACAGTCCTGGGCCTGGAAAGTGCATCTCAGGGCACGGTGTGCAGGACTCCCAGAAACAAGCTCCTTCTCCACAGCTGCCTGGCAGCCCTGGCCCTTGCTGGGCTCACAGACCAGGCCCCTTCCCTGCTCCCAGGGAGTCACAAATAAAAAGAAAGTATTGATTGTTCAAATGAGATAGGTCACTTTGGCTGCTTCCTGAGCTGATCTGGGAGCTTGGGCTCCATTCACAATCCAGAGTCACTCACTCGTTTTTTTTTTTTTTTGGGGGGGGGGGACAGTCACTGGATTCATGATATAGAGGCAGGAGAAAGGAGGGGATTTGATTTCCTAACCCGGTGGCCTGGATGCTCACTCCTCCCCAGAGGACCAACACCTCACTCACGAGTCAACTGGGTGGACCCCAAAATTCTTATCTTTCTTTCTAGGTAAGAAAAATGTGTCATAGTAACCCCCCCAACATTTCATGCAAATCTTTTTTTTTTTTAAGTCTTTATTTTTTTTAATTTTTATTTATTTATGATAGTCACACAGAGAGAGAGAGAGAGGCAGAGACATAGGCAGAGGGAGAAGCAGGCTCCATGCACCGGGAGCCCGACGTGGGATTCGAACCCGGGTCTCCAGGATCGCGCCCTGGGCCAAAGGCAGGCGCCAAACCGCTGTGCCACCCAGGGATCCCCTATTTCATGCAAATCTTAAAGGGGCACGGTGATGTGGGCTAAGGCGTCAGACAGCGCCTCTCATGTCGCCTCCATTTTAGATCCCTCAGGGGCCAGAGGAAGGGAGCTCCTGGCCTGAAGACTGCCACTGCACTAGTGAACTGGGATCTAGCGGTGTGCTGGTGATCTAAGCCCCAGCTCATCACACCTGCCTGCCCCCTGGTAACAACAGTGGTAGCAGTATTTACTAAAATTCCTACTTCTATCCCACCCTTTTCTGAGTATTTATTATGAACCACACATTATCTCATTAATTCCTCACAAGAGCCCTCTGAGATAGGTATTCTTATCATGCCCATTTTATAGATGAGAAAACTGAGTCATTAGAGGTGGAAGATGACTTGTCCCTGTAGTAGCTGATGCAAACAGAAACATCTACTTCCTCGGTCCATGTCATTAACCTCGCAAGGCTCAAAGAGCAGAAAGTCCAGTGTATGTGAGGCAAGAAGACGGTGCACTAAATGAATTTTTCTAAGGGTGGGAGCTGGTGAACAAAACTCAGCATGGGCAGCAGGGCCCCTGGAGCAGCTTCCAGCCACCTAGTGTGGCCAGAGATGAGGATGAGGAACCCCATCACGAGAGAAGTGGAAACCGTGAGAGTCTGGTATCCCTCTGTGTCTGCACGTTAAGAAGATGAAAGGAGTACTTGGAAAGGCTGATAATTTCAAATTTTATATTAATTGGGTTCTTTAAAAAATTTCTGTCAAATTGCTTACATGTCTAAGTTTTAAGAAAAAAGAAGTTCACAGATGACAGGCCCCTGGGCCAGAAAAGAGGCTAAAAAATGCTACTACTCGGCCTTGCCCTTGGACCTGGGGATGTGGGAAGCGTGCTCGGCACATAGCTCTCTGCAGACCCTGTGGGGAGCTCCAGGAGGCAGCTGATGAAGGCACCAGCTCCGTGCTCTGTGCGCCAGGTGGAGGCACGCCAGTCATTGGCCTTCCCCATTCCGCTCTGCCTCCCCTTCCCTCAGAGCCACTGGTGTGGAGGTACACAGGTTGGGGAGGCTTGTCCGTGCTCAGGACGCTGCTACCCCACACCAGACCAGACCATGGGAGCTTTGGAAGCAGGGTTTCTGTACCCCGATTCCTTCTTGGCCTCCCCAGGGCAAGCCCAGACCGGGGTCCTGGTGGATTTGCTGATTGGCCAACTGGCCTGAGGGTCTACTTCCCAGACCCTTGCTGGTGAGCAGCTCAAATTCTGAAAAGTCTGCCAGGAAGTCGGCTCTTTGTGACTCAGACTGTAATTCCCTGTAGAGACAAAGCCATCAATGGTCATGGGTCTGTGTGGCTAGACCACAGAGGCCAACTTCATAATCTAGCTTGTTGCATCGTGGTACAAAAGCTCAAATTATGTGCATTGCCGCTGGAAGGTCTGCAAGGTCTGCAAGGTGGGTGGGAGGAAGAGGAGAGGGAATGGGTCCCTTCTGTTTCTTAGTGCTAGCACTGTGTTCGGCCAGTTAAGCATTCTCGTGTGTGTGTGTGCGCGTGTGTGCATGCGTGCGTGTGTGTGTGTGTGTGTATGTGAATTAAGGGGAGGCTGGCTGAGTATTTAAATCAACAATTCTGGAAACCATGACCGTTGGCTTTGATGAGTACAATTCCTGAGCTGTGCGTGGGGTGTCGTCCCACCAGTTGCTCCTAGTCAGCCCAGTACGTGCCCACGGCACCAGAAACGAGGGTCTTCTGGAAGTGGCACCCTGCCTTGGCTTCTCTTCCCATCTCCTCTACTGCTCTGATGGCCACCCTGGGCAGGGCAGGAGGGACCTGAACGTTACCCTGAGCCAAGCCCATGAACTTCAGAGAGCCTCTCCAAGCTTAGTTGTCTATTAAGGTCAGGGCTTGGCCAGTCCAACCAGAACTCATAGCTTAAGCATTGCCATTGATCATTCATTCCTTCAATAAAGGATGTTTTACCAGTCCCATCCTTTTGTGGGGGATAAATGCCAGTTAAAACGCAAGGGCAGGCTTCCCCTATGTTCTTCATTTGCTCACTCATGGAGCTTCCACTGAGGAACATCTGCTCTGTGCTCAGATACAGCGAGGGCTGGGACTTCTCAGGCTGAGGCTTTGTCAGTGCTCAGGCCCTCAGGGGAGACAGGATGGCCTGGAGTTGGGCAAGGGCCTTGTCCCTGACTGTGCAGCGGTATGGCTTCACTGGAGAGCTGTCTGTGATGCTCTAACACACTATTATCAACTGTTTTTTCTTCTGTGGGTCGGGTGCTATGCTGGGTGCTGGCCATGTTCAAACGGGGAACTCAGCATTCCTGCCTTTAAGGGGAGACATTTGTGGTGGATTAATTGTGGTAAGAGTTACTGAGAAGAACTTAGGGGGCGGTGTGAGCAAGGACGGAGGCTCCAGGGCCCTCAGGCTTGGCTGGAAAAGGCTTCCGGAGGCCATGTGCCTGAATCTTCTCCAAAGTGGGCAAGTCAGGTGAAGAAGAGAGGAAGGACATTCTAGACAGAGAAATTGCCTTAGTAATGGAAACAGAGTCAGGAAACTATATGGAATGTTCAGGAATTGAAAGGAGCTTGGGGTAAGTGAAGCAAAGACAGGTGAGAGGGGCATGGGGGAGATGAAAAGATGGGGGATATGGGGGAGAAGGCAGAGGCTGAGACATGGCCCCAAGCACTAGCCAGGTCCGGCGTGTTGGGGGTCTGGCAGGGGGTCCCCCAAGAATAGCCAAGGGCCCGGGCTAGGGAAGTGATGGCAGGGATGGGAAGGAGGACATGTGGGGAGCAGTCAGGAGGGAGTTTGGGTGAGACCTGGCAGTTGGCTAGCTACTGAGTGCATTAAGCGCCTTCCCTGTGCTGGGCAAGCAGTGGGGTGGGGGAAAAAGAGAGGCGTCTGGGAAGCACCCTAGATTTCAGGCTGGAGACACTGAGGGGTGGTGAAATCCTCTGGGATTGGGAACGCTGGAGGAGGAACAAGTCCAGGGATGACTCTGGTGGGAGTGGAGGGACAGGAAGGCTGGCGGGGGCGGTGGGGGGGGTGTCCACCCAGGTGAAGGGGACAGGATGGAGCCTTCCAGGTCGGGAAGGAGATAGAGGAAACGCTGCAGGGACAGATGGAGGGAATAAACATGAGAATCAACCCTCTTCCCTGAGTCTAGACGTTCAGTTATGAGACCCAGAGCTGCCCATCGGGCCCCAGACGTGGTCCCTCTTTGCAATCTCACCTCAAAGGAATCGAGCCACATCAATGACTCGCTGACTGATGATGTCTGTGCACCTTATGCGCCAAGATCCAGGCTCTGTGGCCAAGGAGCTTCTTCCCCAATTTAGCAGATGGTGGCGCCAGTAATTCTCCCACTGGCTGTCCTCGGACCCCTGCTCTCAGCCCTCACCGAGGAAGAGGAAGCCGAGTGGGTACTCGTCAGGATGAGAAAGAAGGAAGAAACGTACAGGGGCATCTCAAGCAATTTCCATCTGCCGGGCTTCCTGCGAGGCCGTGGCTGCCCCCCCACCCCATGCTCCTCTCCCAGACGCCACTTAAGGGTGTTCCGATCAGGGGTACCACGGCTTCTCCTTGTTTCTACTCCTCTGCCCAGGGCTCCAAAGGAGCTCGGAGGGTTCCAAGAATAGGAAAAGTGGGAAGCCCGATACACAGCTCCTCAGATGAAAACCCGGCAATTGCATTTCATGCTCCTCGGAGGCTCCCCAGCCCCATTCCTTGGCAGCATAATTACAGATGCCTCCCTCCTTACAAACCCTTCCTACGCACCGCATAAAGGAATACAATTTCTGGCTGTCCAAATTACAAGAGACCATAATGCACAAAAGCAATAAACACAGGTTCTAACAGCAATCAGATACCACTTATCGTAAACAATGGTTTTTGTGATTTATTGCGTTTGAAGCAGGTTCAGCATTACTCCTTAGAAGATTTGGTTATTCTTGTTTTCAAGCAGAGTTGCCGGCAGCCAGCTGACGTCAGAAAAAATTCCTCAAGCGCAGCAGATTTTTAAAAATAGGGCCAATGTGGTGTTAAAATAATAATAATAGAAAAATTGGAGTGGCTGTAGGCTGATGTGGAAGTCTAAAGACAGAGCCACTGGGAGTTTGAAGGCTCCCCTGCTAAAGCCCATGCATCCTCAGTAGGTCCCGAATGAGGCTCACCCTCACTTCCTGATGCCCAGGGCTTCCGATCCCTCCCACTGTCCTCCTGTCCCCTGAGTGACGTGGGAGGGAGGGGGAGGAGATCAGTAACCAGAGTGGGCCAACTGACAGTTCGGATTAACACATCAAGCTGTTCAGCTGCTCGGCTTAGGCCTCAGTTAGCTCTGGTAGTCAGATACGAGGTGAGTACAGAAAAGTCAAGTTCAAACAGTGCAACTGGGCCAAGAAGTCTGCAGTGATTATCCAGAAGGAAATCGACTCCGTTCTAGAAGGATCAATCTCCTCTCCTCTCTCCTGGACCCTGTCTCGTCCACTTTGCAGGGAAGGTGCTATGGATACTGTCATGAACAGAGGCTGGCAGCGGAGGCTGGGATGGGCTGAGAATAAGAAGAATGCCCACCCAGCTTGGAGCAAGAGTTTTCCAGGTGGGTTCAGAGGCATCCTAGGATCCCCTGTGGGAATTTCAGGGGCTCCTGGAGGAGGTCCCCCCTGATTCAACCAGGGAGCTCTGCTTTTATTAATTGTCTCTAATGGATTTCTACATGATTGTTAGGAAAAAAAAATTGGATTAGAGAACTAATCCCCAAATAGGAGTCAGTGCCTTCTGCCTCTTTGATCTTTCTCCTCCTCTCTTTGAATCCACCATTTTGCCATGATTTTAAAGCAAAAGTAAAGGGAAGCCTGGCTCACTGCCAGGCCGGGGGACAGTGAGAACCTCTGAGAGGAAGCGTGCTCCCATACTGCGTGGCCCGTGAACTGGGACTTGGTTCTGAGGGAAACGAAGTGACTAGTGTGCATTCGGGACACTGCCTCGCAGGAAGCACCATTTCCACTGCACAAACAGAAGAGTTTGCTCCAGAATCTCCAGAAGCTGGAAGAGACACTCTCTACCCAACCTGTGGTACCCTCGGGACTGAAGGAGTTTGCACACGTGCACTCACACGCACCCACACATGCACATCCGCAGCCCTGCCCTTTGCAGGAAGGCTGAGACCCCACGCTGGCTGATGCTTCATTTCAGTCTGGGGGCGGGGTGCAGGTGCGAAGCTTTCTTGCCTTAGTTTGGAGCAGAGAGCAGAAAAATCACTGAGCTATACAGAGCACGGTAAGGAGAATGGATGTTAGTGACTACCCAGTCCCTAGGGAACAGCCATGATCTCTTGTTTGAAGTAAATTCTCAGAACATCACTCACCCAGGTGGAAAAAAATGTATCGATCACGAACATTTATTGCAGACTTATATTCCAGGCACTACTGTAAACCCCTTTCGTGATTAACTTATTTAATGCTCAATGCATGACCATGCCATAGGTAGGAGAGTAACTTGCCAAGCTCACGCAGCCAGTAGGTGTGAACACATTTCCTGAGTCCACGGGCCTCACGGCGCTTCCTGTCCATTTCTATGCACGTCTTTTCCCATTGAGAGGCTTGCACAGTTCTGTGTGGTCTCTTGTCAAGTCTCCGCTGGCTGCGATCGATATGCGTATGGGAAGATAGGTGGGATGGCTGTCAGTGAAGACAACCACAACAACACTCACCAGCTGGAGTCAGAAGTCACCAACAGTGCCCAAACCCGTCCCATCTGCTGTGGGGCCACCGAGCCTCCTTCCTGCTGCACATCTCTCTCCCGAGAGAGAGAGAGAGAGAGAGAGACAGAGACAGAGAGACAGAGAGACAGAGAGAGAGAGACAGAGAAAGAGAGAGCCACCATGGCCACACACCTCACCAAACGTCCCAAACCTCCAAGTCAGTAGACCTTTCCTGAGTGTTGATGCGTCAGGCACCAATACCCCATTCCAAGACCGCAAAACGGGAATTTCAGAAAAAAAATAATAAAATTTGCTTTTTGGTAGGTAACAACAAAGGTGGTGCACTGTTCAGAGATATTCTTAACACCAAGATAAGTTTTTATACAGGGCCTCACATCTTCAAGCTTCTCTGTCCTAAGGTATTTCCAGTCCTTGGCCTTGAATTGTTTCTATGCAGAGGGAGACGTGAGCAATCTCGCCCTCTAGGACTGCTTCCCCAGTGCTTCCTACTTCCCGAAAGTCTCCTTCCTTCCAAGTTACCATGGCACTTCGGTCTGTGTTGTGCAATTGGTCACTGGATTATACCCTGTATTCTGTGTTCTATGATTGTTCAAACAGGTCTTGTTTCTTCGACTGGGCATGTCCTTGAAGGTGGAGAACGCTGTCATCCCCATGGCCACCCCTCCAACCCCCCCCCCCAAATAGCAGAACTTCAGAAGTCCTCAGAATCACCTGGGGAGCTAATTTAGTTTATTTAAATGCCAAATCCTAAAGCCACACCCCTAGAGATTTTGTCTCAGTGGATCTGGTGTGTACCTCAGGAATCCACATTTTTATGTAGTGTCCTAGATGCCTCTGATGTTGGCAGTCTCAGGTTCATGTTCTAGGAAACCTTGCTAGCATACTTCTCCAGGAGAGCATCCGCCTGGGCAGAACTGTGTCCCCCCACCAAATTCATACACCGACGCTCTAATCCCCAGTGGCTCAGATTGTCTCCCTATTCGCAGACAGGGTCTCTACAAAGGTAATTAATTACAATGAGGTCATTAGGGTGGACCCTCACTCAACACAACCAGTGTCCCTATAAGAAGAGGAAATCTGAAAGCTGACATAAAGGCTTTGGGAGAAAACGGTCATCTGCAAACCCAGGAGAAAGGCCTGGCACAGATCACTCCCTCATGGCCCTCAGAAGAAACGGACCCTGCTGATACCTTGACTCTACCTCCAGAATTGTGAGAAAATAGAGGTCCATTGTTTAAGCCACCAGGCAGTGCTACTTTGTCGTGGCAGTCCCTGCAAACTAATGCCGCATCCACAGCAGATATTTTGCAATTTTCTTCTTCTTTTTTTTTTTGGTCCAAACTCATCTTTGCCAAACTTTTTCACTGCCCTGAATTCTTCACTGGGTATTCCTCCCCCAGGGCTGTGACCTGTTGTCACCCAAAAGTCTGCCAGGCCCAGCTCAGCATCCTGGCGTCAGGGCAGATGATGGCTTGGGAAGGCATCTCTCACTAGCTGCACACCTGCCGGGCCTTGGGATCCCGCCACGGTGCTTCTCCCCGTGGTCAGCAGGAGCCAGCCTCCCCCGGAGCTCCAGCTTCTCGTCACTGCCACCAGCCGGGCACTAAGCTCTGCTCTCCAGGGCTAGGGGCCACCAGCTCATGTCGCCTCCTCCGAAAGGGTGTGACTGCCACTCTGCCTTCCAGATAAGCCAGGAATTATCACCTGGAAGGCCTGGCCAGTGACAAACAGGGACTCTGTGGCCAGACCTTGGGAAGGTGGCACCTCTATTTGTGCCTGTGTCTGTTTGGGAGACAGGCAGGCCAGCAGCAAAGCTTGTTGGGACTCCTCTCATGGTGCCTGCCACCCCCACCACGCCTGGGGTGGTGTATCAAGCTGTGCTCACAGCCAGGGCAGAGTTTAAAAAGGGGCTCCTAGGACACCAGCCCCAGAAACTGCAGTAAACTCTGCATGCCAGACGAGGGGGTGGCTCACCACCAAACCACAGCAGCCACAGTGGCCACCGGTCACACTTCTTGGTAAGGACTCCTCCACCCTCTGGACATCTTGTGTGTTTCTCAATTCATCCCTCGCCACAACGACTAGAAATAAGCTTTTCTGCAGGCAAGATTTAAACGAGCTCTCCTGTCACCGAGCACATGGCCTCACACTGAATAAAGGGTCTTTAGAATGCTCAGATCCACCTTCTTCTCATTTCCTTCTCTCCTTGATCCTGTTTTCTCCCTGGGGTATGGGTGTCTGTGCAGCCAGTGTGATTAACTCAGCCGGGACTATAATCTCAGGAAGGAATGGAATGGAAATCATTTTTGGAATATAAATCAAATAGGATTTCAGTTGAAGTTATTTAAAAGAAATTAATTGACTTGTACTCGCCACAATACACTGATAAGAGTTCATTGCCAGACCCATCAGGAGTAATGAAAAAACAGTTAATAAAATTCAGCTGTCAAAAGCAGCCTGCGCAGGCTCTCCGGGGATGTCCCACAGCCCCCGGGTCGCAGGGGGTGGAGCACACCGGTTTGTAGGGGCCAAGCTCAGGCTTTGCTGAATTTTTCTCTTGTGTGGGATTACTTGAGTTTTAATACTGTAAGATTCTTAGGGCTGAGACTTTTTCCCAAGCTGCTTTGTATTTCTATATAGCACCATGCACATATTAAATCACAACCGAAGGAAGGATGCGGGCGAGATAAGAATGGTTTTGCATTCAGTAGTTTGGTTTTTCTTTTTCTTTTTTTTTTCATTTGTAAGGCCTTCTAAAGAGATATTTCTCCTTCCCCTTATTGACTATAAATGACCTTAAGGAGGAGGGAGTGGCAATATTTAATTAAACACATCTTCGCCTCCTCTCCTCTACTCTCCCAAATCCAAGGAGGAGAATAAGTTATGAACTTGAAAAAACCATGCATGTGCAAAGGAAACGGAAAGGGGAATTTCTATACTGCAATATAAATGCAAGACCCTGGACTTGGCGGCCAGCCCCAGCACTCTGTGCAGCGCTTCCCGGCCCACGTGGGCATCAGTTGCCATTCTCATCAAAGATGTGAGCTCTTGCAATACAGGAGCAGAAATCACCCCATGTCTCTAGGACTCCATCAGCCACAGCCTTCTGGACAGCAGAGCAGCTGCTTCCTGTTCTGAGCTCCTCTCTTGATTTTTCATTTTATTTTGTAGTGGCAGCCTCAAGCCAGGCAGCATTCTAGGCACGTGCCAAGCAGTAACTCATGTGATCTTCACAGAGGCCTTACAAGGAGGTGCTTTTAGTGCACTGAAGTGGGTCCCCCCACCCATTCATATATTGTAGTCTCAACCCCAATGTGATAGTTATGTGGAGGTGGGGCCTTCGGGGAAGCGATTAGCTTTAGATGCGGTCATGAGGGTGGAGCCAACAGGATTAGTGTCTCTTTAAGAAAGGATGCCAGACAGCCAGGTGAGGCTGCCATGGGAGGAGAAGGTGAGAAGGCAGCCATCTGTGAGCCAAGAAGAGGGCATTCACCAGAAAGTGGCTGGGCCAGCACCTTGGTCTTAGACCTCCAGCCTCTAGAACAGTGGGCAAATACATTTCTCTTGTCTCAGACACCCAGTCTGGTATTGGGTTACAGCAGCCTGAGCTGGCTAATGCAGGTGGTACCATTGTATCACCCCCATGCACCCATGAGGAAGCAGAAGCAGAGAACTGAAGACACTTGCCCAAGGTCACATTGCAAGTGGCAGAGCCAGCCCCTGGGGCCAGAGGTCTAGCTCCAGTCTCTGCTTTCGAATCGTGGAAGCTGACTTTTGCTATATTAGGTTGTGCTTTACGTTAAATGTCCCCACAAAAAGTCAGTGTGATTGGGAATTGGCTTACCAAATTGCTCGTACTAAGTCACGGGCCATGGGACCCCCAGGTGGGAATCCCATATGCGGGCAGGCCTGACGAATCTGCTTGGGACAGGGTACCACATCAAGGCTTTGGGTTTTTATCTGCGAAGTGGAGGAACCCCGCAGCAGGGATGTTGTGGCAGACTGTAATCTCACACTCTTTTAAAACCTCATCCCTCACCCACCAAGAAGTAGAGTCTAAATTCCCTCTTCTTGAATCTAAGAGGACATGTGATTTGCTTGTAACCAATAGAACAGAGCAGAAGAGACAAGGTGTGCTTTTCAAGGCTAAGCATCAAAGGCAATGTGCTGCCTTTGGGACACACCTGGTCCCCCAGCACCGAGCTTCCATATAAGAAGTGTACCTGCCTTGAGGCGACTACAGTGTAAGGAATCCCAGGCCCAGAGGAGAGACAGAGAGATGTTCCCATTCACAGCCTGTCCACACTAGCCATAAGAGAGAGGATAGGATGCCTCTAGATGATTCCAGGCTGGGTGGTAGAGTCACCAGCCTGTGAGTATTCCCAGCCAAGGTCCCAGACATTGTAGGCAAGCTCTCCCTGCTGTGCCTGGTCTAAAGTCTTGACCCAGACTCTCTCTCTCTCTTTTTTAAAGATTTTATTTATTCATGATATATATATATATCAGAAAGAGAGAGAGAGAGAGAGAGGCAGAGACCCAGGCAGAGGGAGAAGCAGGCTCCATGCAGGTAGCCTGACATGGGACTTGATCCCCGGTCTCCAGGATCATGCCCTGGGCCGAAGGCGGCGCTAAACCGGTGAGCCACTGGGGCTGCCCTGACCCAGACTTAACAAAAATGGTTGTCCACACACTTAGGTTTGGGGTGGCTGGTTATATAGCAACAATGAGAGTTCACATGGTCTCCCTGGTGCCTGCCTTTCACCACTCCGTCCCTGTGCTCAGCATCAGGCCCTTGGAGGCTGGGCCCAGACCCCTGCTGGGGAGCTGAAAGGAGGACCTGAGGGACAGCGGACAAATAAGATGGCAGGAGCAAATGTGCTGCTGCTCTGGTTGAACTTCCAAAGCCCAGGCCCGAACAAGGGCCTACTGAACTGCCTACAGTACACACATCGGTCTGGGTTTCTTGAATCCAAGATATGGGTGAAGACACACCAGAGCAGATGCCAAAAATTTAGACCAAAGAAAGTCACCTCTTTCTAGAGGCTCTACTAACTCAGGAAGCTGAATCCCTGGAGATATTTGATCCCCAAAAGTGAGCTGCCGTGATCATAGGATGTGGAGCAGGAGAGGAAGGATGTATGTCCCACTGTCACACTGCTTGGACTGGGGCTGGCATGGAGCCAGTTTGTGGCAGAGATAAGACATGTGTAATCCTATTATCTGGCAGGTCAGAACATACAGACTCATCTCTACAATGGGCACTTCTCCCTCTCCAGTTTTTTATCTTTTGTCTTAAATGTTCTGCAAGTCTTTTGTTATTTTCCTGCCCCCTCTCTATAGGATCCTGACACTTGTGGTGCTCACAGACTCTCAGGAGTGCCAGCAGGTGCACAGACAGCAGGGTACTCCATGCAGCCCCACACAGGGCAGTGATGGGAAGCCTCTGGGAGATGCAGTCACGGCTCTGCTCAGAACTCCAGGGTGGGCTCCATTCTGACTTTGGAATGGTTTGGAGTGGATTTTCTGCATTGCATAAAATGAATCTGAACCACCTGAATCTGGGAAGTTCTCTGGCATTAACTCAACATCCAGCTGTCCTTGTGCAGTTCCAAGAGCACTTCTGCCCTGCTCTGCAGGTGCCAGTGGTACAGTGAGCACCGGGGCCAGGGCAGAAGGTAGGCTTCAAGGGAGCTCTGCTTCCATCTCACCTGCTCCCCTGGTCCTTTGAGGAGCCAGGCTGTGAAGGTTTGAGCTCTTGGGTGCTGTGATGGTGTCCCACCACACCTTTTCTGAGCTGGACCCAGAAAAGGAGCTGGTGAACCCTGGAGGAGAGGCAAGTGCTGGGGAGCCAGATGGCCTACCGGTGTAATACTCTTTGTCTTTACTTCCCTCGTACTCTCTCATGGCCCTGGGTAGAGCCCATTCATATGTTCTAGCAGGATCTCAGCGGCCACAGGGAAGAAGGTAATGGCCCTGAATACACATACTTAGGCCAAAGAGCAGCGGGAGTCCTTGTCCTTGACCTAGGACATGGCCTGCAGGAGAAGCAACCCTTGGGGGATAAGAATCGGTTTGAGACTCCTGAGCACCACTCTGGAGGGTCAGGGCTGATTTTGCCAAGGAAGGCAGAATTTCACGGCACAGGCAGCAGGACGATGTGTCTGCAGGCCACATGTGGGGAAGGGTCAGTCAGGACATGCGCCTTCCATTCCTTCAACTGCATGGAGATAAGCAGCTCTGTTTTTTAATGAATGACCTGTTAACGAGGCCAGCTGGCCAGCCTGTTGGAAAATGAACCACTAGGGGCAGGAACGGGCTCCAAGTCATGCTCATCTGGAGTATGTCTGGACAATGCCTACCATTCCTGGGGAAGTTTGCATGTTTCTCCTCATTTTCTTGAGAAGACGAAAGGTGTCAGGTGTTCACCAGCAAAGTGCTGTGGTTGCTGTGGAGGCTGGCGTGAGGCTGAGCGATGAAGCCAGTTCCCCTGAGAGCTGCCCTGTGGTCAGCCACCCTGCTGACCTGATTAGCTTGGCTGGGACCTGCCTGGCATGTGGCAGATGGAAGGTCCTTGTTAGAGACCCCAGGGGCCCAGAGGTGGTTTCCAAACTGGGTCAGGTGTCCTCCGAAGCCCACCCTCCAGGTGTCTGTAACATTAATCCAGTCCATGCACCAGGCCATGTCCCCATTCTCTTCCCAGCAACAAAAGGGGCGTTTACTCACAAGTCAGCATCTGGGAGGGCCTGTGCACCACCCCTGAAAATACCTCTTCTGGTCACCCAGAGCACCAGGTTCTGTCTACCTGCCTGTTGGAGGCTCTACAACCTCCTGGATGATGGGGCTGAGGGGGAACAGACAGGGCCAGGGTTTTGAAAGCTTGTTCAGGAGGCAGAGATGGAGCAGAACAGGCATGGTGGCAACCAAAGTCAGAGTGTAGGAGGTCTCTCAAGGGTCAGCAGACAATGCAACTGGAGTGTTCACTAAAAGGGGTGGACAGAGAGGGACCAGGATGGTGGGTTTGGAAAGCAGGGGTGAAGTGTCAGTTTTGCAGGAGAGAGCTGGGAGGAGTGCCCAAGTGGCTGAGCCAGTGCCCATCACGGCCTTATCTCACCTGGAAGAGAGCCTCCTAGCACACTGTGCACACTTTGGGAGGACCCCGCCCCTGTGTGGTGGGAGTTTGGGGGCAGCAGTCACTGAGGCCCAGAGATGCTCAAGGACCCACCTGCCAGGACAAGGTTAGTCTCCTCTGACACCTCTGCTCCCCACCCTTCCAACTCCTGGTCACAGGGCTCTCCACCCTAGCTCTCTTGTCAGCACCTGGCCCTCAGTTTCCTAACTTGGGAAGCAAGAGAGAGGTAGGGTGAACAATGCATCTCCCCAAGTGAGAAAATGTCAAGAACGGTGTCTGAAAGGCCGGCATGGCAGCAGACTAAGTGTTCCAGCAGAAGGGAGGAGAGAAACTAAGGGTGTTTATTCCCTGCGCGAAGATTAAAGGCAGAAAGACCTTCTGAAAAAGACCGCCTCTTGGGGGCAGGTTGGCAGATCAAAGCCACGACGCGCCCACCAGTGGAGGTTTGAGACGGCTGCCTGGGAGACGAGGCCACCGGACCACTGATGGAGACTGGCGGGGCGGGGGGGACCCGGGGCTCACCCACCGGCAGGCAGGGCTTCAGACCACAGGCCAAGGGCCTCAGGGACATAGCTGCCTGGCCGCAGGCCCCACACTGTGGGCAGCACACGCCAGCTCCCCCAGGGAGCACCACACTACAGGCCAAATCGGTGGTGCCCAGCCCCGGCACTAGAACCAGACCAAATCTGTGGCCCAGCCCTTTCTTCTGGCCCAACTTATGCTCATCCCCCACTCCCCCCACCCCACCAGTCCCAGCTGCGATAGGAGATAGGACCCCATTTCGGGGAGGGCCCTGAGCCTGGCCCCAAGTCTCCCTTGATGACAACTCCAGGGACTGCCGCTGGGCTCCAGAGGGCACGCTGCCCAGTGGAACAGAGCTGAGTCCTCACCTGTAGCTCTAGGCCTAGGACAGTAGCAGGATCCCTAGCCTCTCCCCTGCCAGGAGAAGCGGGTGCACCAGTGCACGTGTCCCCGCGCCTGTCACTCACTCACCAGCACCCTCTGCGGTGCCTCTCACACCCCTGTTGCAGAAAGCTCAGGCTGGTGGGGTATCACTTATGCTCTGAACGCTTTCCAAATGAGTGGATTTTCCAGGGAATGACATTTGTCACTTTAAGCACTAAATATTAGTTTTTTAAAAATATTTTTTGGGGGGGCAAAAAACACTTTTGAAATGTATTATAAATTTGTCTGGCCCTGCACATAACACATAGAACACATATTCTCTTCCCTTTGTGACCGGGAATTGTTCTCAGGAAGACCCATTTTTGGCCTGAGCTGTCGCTGGTAGAGCTCCCACGTGTCCCGAAGCCCTGGAGCCCTAAGGCCCTCAGGGAGCATCCAGAAGAACACGGTGTGGCCCCTGTTTTGTGGAGCTCACTGGTTGATTCAGAGTTCTTTTCTGAGATGTTCCCAGCCCAGTGGACTCCTTTGGGCTGGATCGAGAGGCTCCCAGTGGAGGAGGAGGAAGGATTTGGGTACATAGAAGCATTTGATAATTTATAGGGCCTGGAGGGCCGGCCTGTTCTCCACTGAAACAGGGAAAGCAATAAGTTGCGAGACCATGTGTGAGGACAGAGATGCTGCACTCTGAGGTCTGAGTGCCTCTTCTTCTTCCTTCCTCATAGCAGCTGCCTCTGGGGGTCAGGGCCCTCCTTTCTCACCTGTGGCCTTACTTCATTCCTGGGGATCTGGGTGGGAGCCAAAGCATGGACAGGGCAGCTCCTCTGAAAGAAGGCACGGGGGTAGCCTGGGTGGCTGGGCAGTTTAGTGCCGCCTTCAGCCCAGGGCGTGATCCTGGAGACCCAGGATTGAGTCCTGCGTCGGGCTCCCTGCATGGAGCTTGCTTCTCCCTCTGCCTGTGTCTCTGCCTCTCCCCTCTCCCCGTGTCTCTCATGAATAAATAAATAAAATCTTTAAAAATTAAAAAAAAATGAAAGAAGGCACAGGTGCCTCTTGGCCGTGGGCCCGAGACTCCCTTTTGCTGTCTTCTTTCTGGATAAGCGAGGCTGCGCAGTCTGAGCTGGGCTAGCAGGGCTGTCGTGTGGTGACGGCAGACACGAGCCTTCTGCATGAACCATAAGCCATTGATGGCACAGATAGCACTAACCATGGCCTTTTCTGTAGTTCCGAGTCTGAGTCTCTAAAACCTACTAAACTTTCACCAATGTTGTCCGCAGTGATCACAGCAGACATTTAAGTGACCAGTGATAACAAAGGAATTGTGAAGCCACAGAGGGTCATGCTGAGGTGACCTCTGAACCTCTGATCTTTGTTCCAAACTTCACTTGGATGGGGCGATTGGGTCATAGGCCAAGGGAGGGACCTGTCAATGGTCAGGGGGATGACAGAGGCATCCCAGTCCAGGGCTGGGTGTGCCAGTCCCAGGCCACCCCCTCCACTTGCTACAAGCCCACACATCTTAGCATCTTAATCATTTATACCTTTAACTCTCCTGCCTCAGGGTAATTTTATAAAGGGCATGATTATGACATTCAAACAAAGCACACATATTCTTAGGTTATTTTCCCTGATATAAATCCTTATGATTAAATAGGAGAATACAATTATATATAGGAAAGAGTCAAAAAAATTAAAATTGAAAAAAAAAAAGAAGTCGTTCTTCCAATCTTGGCCACCCCTCAAAGACTTGAGTCCTGATGGAGTGTTAGGGAGCAAACCAATGAAGTCAACTGCAGGAGGTCGCTTTGGTCACTTCTATCTTGTTGTAGCTGACCACCTGAATGCTTCTCTCTGAGAACACCCATGGTGCCTAGCACAGTGCTGCTGCCGACGCACTAGACAGAGGGACAGATCGGAGAGTTTGACAGGGAACCCACGGCAGCTCCTGTGAGAAGACAGAGTTGCCATCAACATCGTGGAATGAGACACACATGGCATCTCAAGAGGCAAGCAAAGTGGCTACAGTAGCATGAGACGGAGAATCAACTGGGCAGACAGGTGGGTTTGCAGGCATTTTATTTTGTAAGGATCAGAGGGATGGAGGCATACAGAAGCCACAGCCATCTCTGCCCTCTGCTAGACCCCCTGAGAGCTGTCCCCTCCTCAGAAGCCAGAGAGTCTGAGGCCAAAGAAAAAAAGAGTTGGGGTGGGTGAGGTGGGCCTGGGGTACTGCTGAAAAGTGTGACTCCCTCCCAAGAGAACCGCCCACCAGTGAGCTTCCAAGCCGCATAGCAGCATCTCAGGAACACACTGTTCTCTTTGTTGGGGCAGAAATATGTTCGATGCTGATTATGCAGGCCGACGAGCAGGCCTCTCTCTCTCTCTAATCTGGAGCCCTCCTGCTCAGCAGGCACAATTGCATGCAAGCAATCCTGGAAAAAGCACAGAATGAATTTTCTTGCCATCCATTGTTCTCGAGGTATTGCGAACGTCTGAGATTCCAGGTGTGGAGGTGTGCGGCTGATGAGACTTCAGACGACCTCCGAGTCTGAGCCAGGGGGCTGGCAACCTCTGGAGCAGGTCCCCCAGGCTTGGCCGCCACAGGGGCTCCCAGGAGCCAGCCGCAGACCTTTCTCAGAGGGGGTCCTTTCTTGGTTTCAAAATGCAGGTGATGTTTTAAATTAAAGCCATGAATTAAAATGCACGTGACAAACCAACCATTCAGTGGTTGCTTCTGGAGTAGGGGGTTGCCTGGGAAGGGGCGGGGGGAACTTCCTGATGTGAACATTTGTTTTCTTGATAGGGACACTGGGTTACAGTGATGTCTGCATTTGTTGGCACCTCAACGATGGAACCCTCCCCCTAAGAGCTCAGCATTTCCTTACAGAGAAGTTACATTAAACACTGTTATTTAGAGAGGAGCTTCGGGGGGTGGGGGGTGGGGGGTGGGGGTGGTTAAGGAATTCTGGAACGATGAGTTTTCCAGATAAAAATGGTAACAGTTTAAAAATCAAAACCATTTTTAGGTTCACTATTTTGAAAGAAAACTAACATGTCCCAACACTGGAAAACTCAGAAAACAAAGCACCGTATTTGAACGCTCTTGCTGACATAGTTTCTTCGACCTGAACACCAATGTTTGCGCTTCACGGTGAGGGCATTACGCTGCTAAGCTGCCCTCCACGGCCACGCTCCCGAGCTGTTCCCACCGCCGCCTGGAGCCGGCTCCGTTCTCACCCCCAGTGACTGTGGCCGCACCTGTACCACCTCCTGCCGCACACCTGCATCTCACTTAGAGTCGGTTCAACCTGTCTCAGCCCCTGCTCCTGCCTCGGCGAAGCTCAGGGTCTAGACAAGAATGGACCCAGGACCCCAGCCAGGACTGGAAGGGAGACTGGCCCCCTGTCCCTGCTGGGGGTCTCTGGCTTGAGCTAGACTGCCAGCCACCGCGCCTCTCAGAGCAGCTCCTGCGTCCCCGATCCCTGAAATGACCCAGTTCATCACAGCGCCGACGCCCCCGAACTACCGCAGGAAGCAATTTCAGCTAATCAAGACGCTCATCAGCTCTCCAGACTGGGCCACAACTTTTCCAGACAGCACACACGGGCCGGGAGAGGCTCCGCGGCAGACAAGCAGATGCTATTTCCACTTTTGTTCTCATTAAACAGTAGCATAATCATGATTTATAAAAATATTCAAATCTTGAAAAGCATGTCAAAGTGCAACCTCGTCAACTGAACTCAAAAAAGCTTCTCACGCCGCGGGCGTGAGTTGAAATCTGATTTTTTTTTAGAATGGCCTCAAGATGTGGAGTTGAGGAAAGTAATCAGGTTTTCAAACTCTTTTCTAGGAAATAATTAATTATGTTTCCAAACTCAAAATAGACGGGGTGTTTTCTTTTTTTTTTTTTTTATAAACCTAGAAATCAACTTCCCAAACTGTGTTTTAAATCAGAGGAAATGTGTGAAGAGTGGCTTCAAAGTCACAGCTGATCAGCCATCACGTAAAAATCATGTCCCCATTCGCAGAGTCTTGTCTGTTTCTCTACCTTTCTGGCCTGGGGGGAGGTGGGTGATGGTCAGCGGGTCTCTAAATCCACAAACCAGGATCTAACACATGATACCAGGTGGTTTGCTGATTTGTAAGGTTTAAACATAGCAGGTAAATACCCCAAATAACAAATTATACTAATAAAGCTTTCTCCACGGCTTCCCTTCACTTACCGTTTCTTTCTCCCGCCTGTACTATTGAAGAGACCCCCTCGCTCTTTTCAGACACCTGAAGTCTGCTACTCACATCGAGGCTCAGCTCATGTCTCCCTCTTCCAGGAAGCTCTCCTGGATTCGCTTTTTTGTACACTGGTGTCTGGCATGACTGCACCACCTTGCGTCCTTCCTTGCTAACACTGTATGAGTAACTTGTACCTCCCGCCCAGACTATGCTGGGAAGAGTCTCTCCTTTAGGGCAGAGATGATGGCATTCACTGTTCCCTTGCTGGGGGATAGCACAGGGCCTGCTGGACAGCTGGCATCAATACATATCTGTGGGTTTAAGGAGAGTCCTCATATAAGTTAATTATTCTTGCAATGCTAAACCCACAGCAAATGCTCTTAAAGAACCATTAAGCCTTCTATCCTAGGAAAAGCAAACACCCCCTACTCATCTGTTTCTACCCTTTTCAGCCAGCGGACAAGGGCTCTATTTCTAGATTAAGGTTCTAGAATCCTAAGCAGCCTATGCAGAAAATCTGTGCCATAAACACAATGAGACTGTTGAGCTATTTCCCTCACCCTTCATTATTCCCTGAGTCCACACAGGGGTCTGAGAGATTCTGGATCTCTAAGTGCTGTCCCACTTGACCCCCTCCCCCCATAACATTTACCCTCTTGGGGGGCTGGTGGGGGTAGGCACAGACCAGGTGCTACCTCCACTTCCCCAAAGGTTTCTCCTCATCCTGGGGTTCTGACTGGCTCCCTTCTTTTCCTAGTACCCCTGCCCGCTCCAGGAAGTATGATTGTTGAAAGCAGGAAGGGATTCTGACTTTTCCATCAGTTACCCCAGAGCCAAGGCACTTCACCAGAGCACCCCAAATCCAGCCACTGCTTGGGCCTGGCAGTTCTGAAGCAAGAAAATAAATATCTATCTAGGTGTTCCTAACTTAACCCAAAGAAGGCACACATTTGCAGTGGGAGGGTCATCCGACTGCCTCCATCTGCCATTTCCTACGAGGGGTGGCAATCAGCCCCTGGATGTCCTCTCCAAACACCCCAGGGAAGAGAGATGTGGTGGCCATTCTGAACTGTTCTATAGGAAAACCTCACCACCCTGGCCAGGAGTGAATCCTGAACAGCCAGAAATGAAACGGAGAGCGGCAACCCAGGTACAGTTTCAGTGAATGTGGCAAAGAAATATAAATAATAATAATGAAGCCTTGCAAAACCACTTCCTCGGACAGTTGAAGCAGAGGAAACTTTGTGTGGCAAGAAAGAAAACGGCTTTGGGGGGATGTAGAGCTTCTTCTCCTAGGCCGAGCACAATTCTTCTGACTACTAAATGGAACGTGCCTGGTTGCGGGGACCTCTGTAAGCATCCAGCCCATTCTGATTTTCAGGATAATTTCTCACTGAGAGCTCTGCATGCTTTGCCACTTTGAGGTGTAGAAAGGGACAAGATCTTCTGGAGTTTTGGGAGGCATAGAGTAGCCTCACCCAGGCTCTGCTGTGGGGCTTCTGGAGTCATGCTGCTAATAATACTGTGGCTACTAGCCCATGTGGCTATTTCAATTAAAACTAACTTAACTTGAAGATAACTAAAAATTCAGTTCCCCACTCACACGAACTATATTCGAAGTGCTCAATAGTAGCAGACAACATAATGTAGAATATCTCCATGACTGCAGAAGGTTCTGGACTGCGGGCAGTACTGTTCCAGAAAGTCCTTGACCTTGCTGAATTTCCTGATGGAGGTGCCAAGAAAGCAGTGGTGTGGTTGGGTGTTGACTTAGGCGCTAGAGCAGGGCCAAATTCTCCTTCCAGTTGGCTTGCTCTCCTTCCCCTCATTGCTTTCTGACTCCATCCAGAGGGGCTTCTCTCCATCTAGAGGCCTGGAGCTCCCTGCCTGGCTGGGCATTTGTTTTGATTTGCCACATTCACCTGGATGTCAAGGCACTCGTTGGCACGCCAGCCCCAGCCCACTTAGCATTGAGGCCAAGGTAGTAATGCAAGAAGGGAGTGTACCCGGGGATTTCAGAGAAATGAGACTTACTGCTGCCCAAATCCCAGACTTCCCGATAGTCAGGGAAATCCTTGCCTGCTTTTCAAGCGATGACTTTTATGTTCAAACAAACACACTCACACAAACAAAACTATCATGGCAGCATTTGAGATTGAGAGCTCACAGAATCTTGCACACCTGCACACACATTCACACACGCCAGCATCAGGCCAACCTTCTCTCTCTCCCAGCTGGCATTTTTGCTCTTCTCCATAGATCTCAAGTCCACACTGCTTTAGGATCCAGTGATAGATGCTTGAAGGATAGAAATCCTTCCCAGACTCTTCCAGCCATTTATTCTGAGACCCTTACAGTACCTTCCTCCTGGCCCTCTCTCTCCAGGCAGAGGTGAGTTCTATTTCTGCCATCTCTGTTGACCTTGGTTGACTCACTGTCCCACTATCCCCCTATGCCCGCAGGCTTGCTTAAGGAAAATGTTTTTTGGGGTGGTGATATTGGGGGGTATGTGCACAGGTACACTGCCTGGGAGTGCTCAGCATTGCTCTGCTCCAGGAAACTATCAGCTCCCCGTGTGATCCTGTGATTCAGGAATTCGGGACCAAGGAGGGGAGGGAGGAATGAAGAGAGAAGTGGAAGGAGAGAGAACCGAACAGCCAGTGGCCGTGGGAGGGACAAAACCATGGAGAGGTTGCCGAAGAGACAAGAGTGATCACTTTAATCCTGTTTTTAAGAAACTGCAGTTGCCAAGAAAGAAACCAACTGGCCCAAAATATGTGAGGATCGAGGGGAGCCAGGAATTTCATACAGAGAAATAGCACGGTTGGACATTACATTAAGTCATTCTAAAAGGGCTCATAGTTTTGTTTTGCTTCCTATTCTATGAGACATTTGTGATTCTTACATGGCGGCAAAACAAATATAACCATGACTTATGTTTCCCAATTTACAGAGCTGATTTCATGTGCTTTCGACAGGAATATGATATTTCTGACAATCACAATTCTTCTTGACGCTGGAGTGTTTGGAGGGCAAATGTCCCATATGCCACACTCCCTGATTTGTTTTTAGGGCCTTCCAGGTATGTGAGAAACTCTCATAGAAATGCAAATTGATGGCATCTAAGGATGCAGAAGTCTGAGCTCCTGTGTCTGCATGCTGTAAATAACCTTCCTCCAAGCACTGCCATGGCAGTCACTGGAAGAAGGGGGGAAGCCGGGGAAATTCACAAAACTGAGACAGCTCCTGTCTTGTCACCCTCTCCGGACTCCACAGGATGGCTCTGGCCACTCCTGCTGGGCTGGAGGCTACTGATGCCTTGCTTCTTGGCCAGGGCCTTGCTGAAGGATGGAGATGCTGTTGCTGCAAACTGGGGGCTCCTGGGGAGGGGTTCCTTGCCCTCCAAATGGCCACAAGGTGGGGCTGGGGAGGAGAGAGGGGCCAAGGCCAGAGCTCTTCCTGCAGACCTCTTTCTAAATGTAAGGGGCGTTGGAAAGAATTGAGCAAAACAGGTCATTTCAATAGTCTGGCACTATTCTAGTTCTTAAGTTCAGAGGTGGGGCCGAGTGTGCTCATTTTATTGTCAAATTATAAAACTTACCTAAACGCTGCATGTATTGTTTTGAGTAGGTCACATTACATCAAAAATTGCATGTGGTACCCAGGGATGTCTGATGTTTTGGAACGCAAATGCGGAATCTGCTAGGGTCAGTCCAATTGCTAGGGTCAGTCTGGCTCTGGGAACTGAGGCTATCGGGCGGTGAAAAGCACGCGGGCGGCCAGGTCGAAAGAGAACTCGCCTGGGGTCATGCTGCAGGTGACTGGCTGCAGGGGAGGAGTGCGGCCAGCAGATGCAGCAGCAGCTCCAGGATTTGGTCTATAAGCAAAAACAAGCAGTGGGGGAAGAACAGCTGGTGTTGAGTCTGGTGCTAGGATTAGTCTGCAACGCTAATCACAAGAAGTGGAAAAAATTAGGAGGTCCTGCCTGCCAAGGAGGTTTTCAAACACATGCGTATGCTGCAGTCGCAGTGGTATTAGGTTCTCCCATCGCCAGCAAGCAGGCGCCCACTGCCGTGAGCCACAGCCCCTTCCTGGGTCGCACCCAGAGCCTGGCTCTGACGAGACTCCAGAAGGGCCAAGTGCCCTCACTGGGGCGTGACATGGAGCGGGTACTGTGTGCTGCAAGCCAGCCCTCTGAAGCTCCTCTGTGACGTCCTGGAGAGAAGCTGGGACCAACAGGTGGGGAGAAAGGGAGGGTCCCCAATCCCAGTGGACACACAGCAGGTTGAACGTTATACCTGTTGCCACCCTGGGCAGAAAAATGGTGAGAAAATAATCCTATAGACTGGAATGAGATGATGTTCAGGACCCATCCCTCAAATCAGTGGCAGGGCCAGACATCAGAAGACATGACCTTCCAACACCTCTGCAGTAATATGATTGCCCTGGGCTAGGCGGCACGATAATCTGGACCCAACCCACCAATAAGCACAGTGTGGAGGTGACTGGGGGGGGGGTGCCTTGTGACCTTGCTACTTCCTCTGCTGCCCACAGGCTCCTTACCACCTCCTAGAATTGCCACCAGAGGGATGCTTCTGGCAGCCCCTCATATCTGGGTATAGTTTCCTTTAAAGATGGGTTTCCCTTCAAACAGAGGAACTAAGGCACTTAGGTTCTTGGGGTTGGGCGTGAGTGGGGAAAGAGATTAGCCCAACAAGATGCAAAGAGGACTTCAAAACAGGTGTAGGCTGAATCATGTCCCTCTCAAATTCCTGTGTTAAAGCCCTAAACCACAATGCGACCATACTTGGAAGTAGAGTCTTTATAGAAGTATTAAGGTTTAGTGAGGTCACAAGGTGGAGCCCTGATCCAATAGGATTAGTCCTTTTATACGAAGAGACACCAGAGAGAGCTCTCCTTTTCTCTCCTTCCTCCTTCCCTCCCTCAGATTCTA
Source organism: Nyctereutes procyonoides (assembly GCF_905146905.1). Classification (NCBI taxonomy): domain Eukaryota; kingdom Metazoa; phylum Chordata; class Mammalia; order Carnivora; family Canidae; genus Nyctereutes; species Nyctereutes procyonoides. The sequence continues at coordinate 17,918,457 of NW_026575048.1, read as the reverse complement.
CAGTATGAATATGAGGACATAGCAAAAAAGGTGGCCATCCACCAGCCAGGAAGAGAGTGCTCACCAGAACCGGACCTGCTGGCACTCTGATCTTGAACTTCTAGCCTCCAGAACTGCAAGAAACAAAGTTTCTGTTGTTTAAACACCTGTGGTATTTTGTTGGGGCAACCTGAGCAGACTAGTGTAAAAACTGACTTCTACAAAGTGAGGCCCATATGAGAGGCAGGACAGATACCCGATGCTCATAGGGTGTGAAAACAAGACAGGGGGCCATGAGTAGTGGGCAGAGGACCAAAAAATGCAAGAAAAAGTAGGTGACAGGTCACCAGAATCCACCCTGGACAAGATAAGAGCTGAGGGAGTCCTTAGTGGTCCTCAGGTTCAGAGCCAGGATGAGGGGTCATTCACGCCACTGCCACTCTAGGATGAGGGGTCACTCAGGTCATCACCAGGCCACAATGAGAGGTCACTCACGCACTGCCAGTCTCGGATGAGGAGTCAATCATGCCACTGCTAGGCCATCGTAAGAGGTCACTCATGCCCCTGGTAGGGCCTCAGGCTGAAACAAACCCTGTTCTCAGAACTCCCCAGAGAAGACTCAGCAGCCTGCATGAAGGTCCCTCCAGTCCTAATCTTGGAAGCACGCCCCATGGATATTCATGGCAAAGCACGTGTCTTTACAGCAGCCTGGAGTAGTTTCATTTCAATTTGGACCACATGGAGATGAAAAAGATGCTCGGGCCTGTGGTGTGCTTGTTCCCAAGGAACTTCCTGTTAAGGTCACAGGAAAGCCTTTCTGTGGAGATGCTGCTGGTACAGATGTTCCTCAATGTCCTTCCCTGCCTCTCCCAGCTCCCCCAAACCCTCATTTTGGTGTTGCTATTTGCCTCTACAAAATGTGGAGCTTTTCAAAAGACATTCAATTTCCTTTGTTACTATTCAGTTGCCATAGTCAATTAAAATCTATCAATGCCCCTGAATAAATTTGTGCTAGGTGAAGAAAGAGCCTCAGTGCAATCTCTCGACATGATCTCTATTACCTTATGTTGCTTTAATAGCTAGAGTAATAGTTTGTTATTAATGGAATTAAGCAATTCAGTTCAAGCTTCCCAGAGGTCTTATAAGACAACTATTATAATTTGTATTCTCAGATTTTCCATTGAGTAGATGCCATGTGTTTTACATTACTTGCTAATGTTTCGAGAGATAGCAGTAGTATATTTAATATCTGGCTTTGTTTAATGATTCCAAGCCACTTTCAATGTAGGTAAGTGCTGCTGGAATTTTGAGCAGTTTAAAAGTCTACATTGTACAAATAATTATCTGGGATATTATTCAGCCCAATTTCAATTTGTACTTTTATTATGTCATCCATCCATCCAAAAGATTTTATCCAAATGTGTTTTTCACTTTTCTCCCCGAACAGTTTCCTGTCCAGAAAACAGGCTTCAAGTCACAGTCTGTGACCACACAGACAGGCACACACGTGTACACACACACACACACACACACACACACACACAGAGGCCACTCTCACCAATTTAGCATATTTGAATAGAGTCATATTTAATCAAAGATCTAAAAAACTTTTTTTGATGGTTGCAAAAACCTGTTTTTAGAAGAAATAAATGTATGCACTGCATTCTGAAACAGCTTGAGAAAACAAGATCTTACAATGTACACCATCTCTGTATTTAAATAGTTTCATTTCTATTCATGAGCTCCCTGATTAGATACATGGAAAATATCATCAGTAAAATATGAATAATTCTGACAAATTAATAGCCGATTTTTTTGTAAAGAATGAAAATATGTGTAAGCATTGCGTCCTCATTAGGCAAAGCTGCTATCAGGGATGCCTGGAAAATTGTGGCCTGCCTGGCCTCGGCACAAATCCCTCCTAAATCACTAGTGGCGGTGAAAGGAAGAATCCTCCACAGGGTGGTGGTGGGGGGCCCCAGGGACCTGTGTGAAAGGGGAGCCCTATGTGTAGGAACAGGTTGGGGCAAATGCCAGCGGGCCAAGCATGTGCCATGCTCCTCCATTCTCCACCATTCCTGTGAGGCACGTGGGGCAGAAGTGACACAGCCATGAGATCTCAGAGTGGGCAAGGACCTCAGAAACCATTTCTTCCAACCACCAATTACGTCTTGGGCTATTCCCACTGTTGCTGGCACGAGTGATTTTACAACCTTAAGGGACACAGGCACACTCAAACTCTGGCTTTGGGACTCAGAATCCAATGCTCTTTCCATGGGCTGCATGGAAATTCAGTCATACCCATCAGGCATACGCAAGGCCTTTGTGCCAGAGCCTGTCGTCAGCAGTGGGGGCTCGGTGGCTAATGAGGCACAGCCCCATCTTCAAGGAACCCAGAGTGGGAGAGGAGGGGGACGTGATCACAGCTAACGGGATGTGACATGGTGGTGGCAAGCACTGAGCATGTCTCGGCTCTATTCCTCCTTGCTCTGTAGCGTTGAGCATGTCACCTAACATGGTGTGAGCAACAGACTTATCCGTAAAATTGGCAATAATGATTCCTACTCATAGCATGACTTTGAGATGCTTAAAAGTAGTTATTCTGGTTAGGATTCTGGTCTCACTAAAAAGAGCCTGCCCACACCAGCTCATGTTAATGTTGTGAGGCAATGGTAAGGCTTCAGGGGAGCCAGCAGATGGGCAGACAAGAGCTTCGGGGACCAGTCATGGTGAGCACAGCCTCTTGCCCACGGTTCACCTTCTCCCTCATGTCCCTTCTCTTTCCTCCTAGTCATTGCCTTTAAGACTCAACTTTGTTACTCACAGAACCCCAGAATAACTTCTGTCTTGCATCTGGGATACCATTTGGCTAAAGTGCATGACCCCAAATCGGAACTGTCTCTGGTTCCCTCACTTCCCATTCTAGAATCCAGAGATCCTATTGGTCTAGTTGATTTTTTGAGGTCAAGAGCAATCAGTCCTATGTTGCTGGCCAGCCAGTGGAAGGCCACTCTTGAAATCAGGAATCTGCTCCTAGTCCAGTAAATGAGGCTGAAGGCAGGGATGCTGCACTACCTGCTGTCAGCAGCAGGGATTGTGCGTGGGTACAGATGTTTCCAGAAGGTGGTGTGTGCTAGGCAGGTAGCTCCAAACACATTTGATATGGGAGGCCCTCAAAGGTTCTATCCCTTCCTTGCATTAAATGCATGGACAACATGTCAGAAGAGCACAAATGTGAATGGCTGCCTCTGCCTTGGGAGGAGGCCTGGGTGGGGTGGGAATGACATTGCAGGGGGGAACTGCAGGTGGAGCATTTCAGGTGAGACACTGCAAGTGGGGCATTGCAGGTAGAGCATTGCAGTTGGGGCATTGCAGGTGGAGCAAACAGCACGGGAAAGGCACCAGAGTGGGACCACAGGTGGTGCTTTCAGCATGGGCGGGGCAGTGGTGCTTTCAGAGGCAGATGCCTGGACTTTATCCTATAGGGACTGGCAGCTGAGTGTGGCTTGTTCCCCGGAGAAGGCCCTCCGGGGCTTCAGAAGGGGAATCAGAAAGGGGCAAGAGGGAGGTAGGGAGAGAGATGGGTTTAGCACTGATGAAGACCTTTGAGCTGGGAAAGAGCAGTGGGAATGGAAGGGAGGCTAGGGGAGAGGCTGGGAGATGGAGCCAGTAGCCTGGGATGTGGGGGTAAAGAGTAATGGGGGAGGGGAGCTCCCACAATTTTGACTTGGGATCTGGGTAGGTGGTACGGCCATTCCCAGAGGTGGGAAGCACAGGTTGAGGAGCCGGCTGGAGAGCCGAGGAATTCTGTGAGGTCTTGTGGCCCCTGAGAGATATCCTGGGGAGGGGGAGGGGGCCATGTGGACGGACCTTGGGGGCAGGTCTTGGAGTTGCCAGTTTATAGCTGGGCGACAGGGGATCAACAGTGCCTAGAAGGCTGGGAGACAGTCATAAGGGGGTTCAAGTTGCCCATCTGGGGATGAAAGAGGCAGCTACCCAGGGGTGAGAGGGTCAAGAGTGGGGCTGATGGGCCAGCTGGGTGGGACGCTGGCAGGTGTGGGCACTATGGCAGGTGGGCAGCCCCCATCACCCTCAATCACCAGCCCTTCCTAAGAAAAGTCCTAGGCTACTTAGGGTCTGCCCCCACTTTTCTGGGAAACCTAGAGCTCATTTCTGTCTTTCCCTGAGCAGGAGTAAAGAATCAGTGGAGAAAGTGTTCTGAAACCCTCAGTCCTCGTGTCCCTGCACTAAAGGCCCCTCTACTGAGCTGTTCTGTAAGAACAGCAAAGCTAGAGGCTGCATCGGCTCACATAACCCCTGGCCTGCAGAAGCTCAGAGCAAGCCCACTGAAGCTTGGAGCTCTTGAGGGGTGCAGGCAGAGGGAGAGACTTTTCCAGGCCACCTGGGAGTCCTCGGGCCTATTGGAGGCTGTGGGCTTCCACAGGGCAAAGGAGCAAACTGCTGGTCTCCCCAGTAATTTTCATAATAGGATCTCATGGGAGGGAAGGAGGGGTTGGGTGCAGGCTGGCTTCCTAAACTGGCACAGGGGGTAACTCTCTCGACTCAGCCGCTGGGAGCCCGTCCATTTAACCAGCCCTGGGGGGTGGGGTGGGGGTGGGGGGTGCAGTGCATAAACCAGCATTAATATTGAACGACTGCCACTCTGTTTACTTTTACAAGCCCCAACTTCCCATAAATCCAAGTCAGAATCAATCATCTTTTATGGAAGATATTAATGGCAATTCCATTATTTAAATCCAATCAATGTTGGTTTTTTTTTTTTTTTTCCCAGCTTTTTTTTTTTTTTTTTTTGGTTCCTTTGTGTTGAAGCCAAGTAGTGTGGAGGGTGCTTTTGACCAAGCAACGGGGAAAAAAATAGTCCAATGACCTTGCTCACATCTCAGTATTTTGGTAAGATAACTGCTTAAGGAAAAGGTTTCCATTTCTGTCCATTTATCCTACAGAGGAGGAAGGCTTTAATTCCAGGGGCGGAGGAAAAATAAAAATTCTTCTCTTGCATTCACCGCGTCCTGCCTGAGCGCTGTCAGGGACACTCAGCGTCACTGCTTTTTAAACTCAGCCTTAGCGGCCGTCTACGACTTTCCAATCAAATTCTATTTATTTATTTCTTTTCTTTTATTTTTTTTTTTGTTTTTTTTGTTTTTTAGCCATGAGCCCCCAACTCTTCCAGGAATTGGTTTCAATGGCCCACAAAATAGCTAATGTTTAGCAGAAACATGTGGGGGTTCTTTGTTCCCAGAAGTAAAAAGGCACAAAATGAAGACAAACCTAGCAGCTCAGGAGATTATCAACACGCCAACAGAGGGGCCCACGGGACACATGCGGCACATACCTGGCTCCTGGCGGCCTCCCCCATCAGATGCTCACGAAGAAGAGAATGAATGGGTGAAGATGTGGAACTCCTAATTCCACTTAAACCCTGGGGTCAAAGAGGATATCACTAAGAGAACTGGCTTTTCACACCCAAACGTGGGACAGGGACAGGGAGAGACTGACAGTCCCCCTGATACCTGCCTGCGAGGCCTCCTTTTGTCGGGCCCTGTTTCTCCCCTGCTTCAGGACTTCACGGGGGTGTCACCTCCTGCAAGAAGCTCCCCCAGCTCCCTGGCCAGACGGCAGCCTTGCACCGACTCATGCACCATCTACCCCCCTTTCCCCTCAGCATCCCCAGTGGGGGGCACCTCTGTGCTGTGCCTGCAGGACACCTCTGTGTCCCTCGGAGGAGCCTCATCTCCTGCACTAATGGAGCCTTCAGTGGGGAGGGATTCAACAGGGCAGGTTTCGGAGAATGCTTCAGCGTGGCAGGAGGCATGAAGGCCTGTGAGTCAGCCGGCTTTTGGAGGAGGCAGCTGGGGACTAGCTGTTCTCCATTTCCACTCAAAACAAAACCAGGGAAAATGGGCTTAAATTGCAGCAAGGGAGATTTAGGTCAGATAGAAGAGGAGCCTGCCAGAGCCACCGGAATAGGGACTCTGGGGGCTGATGGAATTTCCTTCCCTGGAGACCTCAGCCAGCAGGCTTTTGGGCCAGATCCATCCATCCCCACAGCTTGATGCGGGAGGAGGACCAGGACGGCGGGCCCTGGGGGCCCTCCTCCTCCACGGCACCTCCTCACTGGGAACAGGAGGACGAACGACATGTGAGCGCACGGAACAGCATCGTTTCTTGGGGCCATCGGAGAGATGTCCTTTCTGTTATGGCCCACAGACAAGCCACGCTCTGCCTCACGACAAAAAACAATTTCTCTCACTCCTTTGACTGCCAGGGCTGGAAACTCCCCCTCCCACCCTCCATCCTTCCCTCAGTGAGAGTTTGGTTTTCGGTCAATCCATCCACAACTGGGCGGGCCTGGAAAGTCCTGTCTTAGAGGCCTAAGGAGCTGGCCTGGTGCCCTGGAAGCAGCACGGCGGAGCCTCAGGCCATAGCCGCCACCAGTGACAGGAGGTGTGAGCCCCACGAATAGGGCTCTGAGCACAGGTGGAGGTGGGCCCCTCTTTTTTGGGGTGGATGGTGTCACAGTAGTCACCAAAAACCCTCGGCAATTCCAGTGAGAGGCCACAGTCAAAAGCACCGCCCAGCCTCAAGGCAAATCTGTGACCCACCTGTAACACACATAGGGAACTTTCTAGATCTGGTTTCAGGGAGGCAGCAGTGCCTGTGCCATTTCCTGCTCTTACATTTGTCAGTCCCTGCCCTGCTTTGGACTGACCTCATCTTACAGGCATCCCTGGAAGTTACCTTCCGTCCTTCCTGAAACCGGGTCAGGTGAAAACACAATAGAGAGCTTCCTGCTTGTCCCTGGCTGGGCCCTGGCACGGTTCCCATCCCCACTTCAGGCCTCTGAGGACAGAGGGTCAGAGACCCCTTTCCCGCCCATGGGGGCCGGGTCAGCGTCCTCCCTTCTGGTAAATCCCACAACAGGGTCAGTGCCCCCAGTTCTGTAGAGAGCTCTGCGAGGCCCTGGAAGAAAATCATCTGTGTGCTGGTTGGGAGGGGGGCAGAGAAGGGACTGACGGGGATGGCGTCACTGTGTCCAGAACAGTGGCTGGGCCGCCCTTGTCTGCTCTCGTCAGCCTGCAAGACTCAGCCCCTTGATGAATGACATGCTGAGGTCATGGGTCAAAGGCAAGAGATATTCCCGGAGTAGAATCTTTCCCCATTTCTGGAAGCAAAGGAACTCAGGACAGGACCAGCACCTCCCCTGAAGAGATTCCATCCAACAGAGATGGGAAGGTTCTAGTTGTTTCAAGCTGTTCTAGGATGTAGCAAGGTGACCCCTTCTCCTGGCCTTTGTATCTGCCAGTCTTAACCACCCCACTGTCCACAGTAGGAGCGGTCAGAAGGCTCCTTGGGCTGGCCACCACAATTATTGAGAAATTTGCATGCCTGGGAACCACTGTGGCTTCCTCTACCACGCGGCCTGGCCCTGGAGGTTTGTGCAACATTCCAGATGTGTGACAACTACAGGGCCTAGCATTCAGTAACTCCACCCTGCTCCTTGAAGCTCCCAACTCAGAGGAGCTCCGGTAGTCTGAGAAGTGTAACTAAGACCTTTCACGACCAGGCCTTAGGGAGCTCACCGTACAGGGACTGATGATATATGTGCCTCTACCTAGAAGAAGCCAATCTAGTCTTAAAGACCAACCACAAAGCATAGGTTTACTCCATCCAGGCAAAAGCTCCTTCCACAAGGTAAGAGTTCTCTGTGGGAGTGTGGCCAGAAGGATGCAATGTCTTCCTGACAGGGAAAAAGTGCACCAGGCCTGTGAGAAGATGGGTGTCCTGAAAACATGCCCTCCTGCTCCCCTTCTCAAGCGCCCTTGGATTGGCTGCCAAGCCTGCCCACACCATTAACCAGGCAGCCAGCCCAGTGAGTGTGGTCTGAAACCCCATGAAACACCTCCAAGGCCTTATCCTTGATGAGAAAGACTGGGGAGGGGAACATAAGCTCCTAGGACTCCCAGTTCACCTGGGAGGGCATAGGTCACATGGAGACAAAGGCCAGACGAATGACGGGAGGTCGAGGGTCACAGGTGGTTAGAGTGGCCATACTGGTCAAGAAGGAGAGCTCTCACGCCAAGCGGACCTGAATCCCAGCCCAGCACTTTCAGATCTTGGCTCAGACTTTGGGTAAAATGTGAATTCCCCTGAACTTCAGCATGCTGCCCTGCAAAGGGGGACAGTGACCACACCCATGTGCACAGGGCACTTGGGAGGATTCAAGGAGAAGCTGTATGCCTGTCGTTCAGCATAGTCCTTGGCACTTGGTCATCACTCAATATTGTTACTCTAGAAACCAACTCCTGCATGAGCCTGGAGGAAGGGTGATGCCTTTGGTCAAGGGTGAGAAGGGAGGGCTGTAGAGAGGCTCTAGCTATGGGCTATGCTGATACCGGAGGCAGGGATGGATCCACACCATCCTGGCAGCACTAGCCCTTGCCAAGCCTCCTTCTAAATGGATTATTGTTTATTGGCGGCTTATACCATCTCTCGGGTTATGAATTATTTACCAGATAATGACTTCATAATTGTTAATGACAGCTGCCCCAAGGACATGCTGACATACCTTCTGAAGCCACAATGCTAACTGTGGTGTAGTCCCAGAAGCCCCCATGTGGCCACATCCAGAGTGTCACTCAGGGGGACAGAGCCTGACTGGCTCTTGGGAATCCATCATAACTCCAATCCCTCATGATACAGATAAGGAAACTGAGATCCAAGGAGGGGTGAGGACATGCTTCCAGGTCCCAGAGCCAGCCAGTGGCAACCTGGGGTTGGTCAAGCCCCAGTGTTTCTGGTGATCATTTCTCCACTGTCTGGGTATAGGCTGCTGGGGCAGGCCTAACACGAGGTTAGGGCCTGTCTTCAGGAGGTCACAGGTATGGGGGTGGGGAAGAAAATGAGTCTGTGATGGGTGCTGAGAGATCCCCTCTCCCCCACCCGAAGTGAGCAGGAGGGGCCCCAGGATGCCCTGTTGTCCACAGAGAATCAGGATGTAGCTCTATAGCTGCTTGGGGGTCCCTGTGAGCTAAGGAGGGCCACCTCCCTGGGAGCAGAAGTCCTCTGCTGATTAGCCGCATTCAGCAATGCAGAGCTGCAGGATGACTGACGGGGAAGGGTAGGGGCAAGGGGTGGGCACACCAGTACCTTCCTTGAAAGTGCATTTGGTCCTGAAGAGAGGATGAATTAAGTTCATGACTCAGTTGGAGTCCTAGCCCCTGAGAATAATAGCAAATATTTGTAGAGGACCATGCTGCAGGTGCTATTCTAGGCGCTGTGTTACGTTAACTCATTTAATCCTTACAACCACCATATGATGTAGGTATTATTCTAATCCCTGTTTTTCAGATGAAGAAACTGAAGCATAGGGAGGCTCAGTAATATGCTGGAGGTTGCACAGCAGGTAAGAGGCAGGGCTGGGAGCAGGACCAGGCAGTCTGGGTCCACCATCTGGGCTCAACCATTATGCCATGTTGCTTACTAGAAATGTTTCCCAAGTGTATGAGTGCAAGGCTGTGAGGCTCCATTGGATGCAGGACACACCTTTCTAAATGTGGCTTGAATGTGAAATTGGGCATATGGAGACCCTGCTTCCCAGAAGGGGGCCCAGGGAGGCCTATTTCCTCCTGGATTGTAGAGTGTGGACTGTGCCTGGAACAGCAGGAAGGAGAGCTCTGGCCTGGGGTTGTGTGGTATCCCCTGGGGACAGTGGCCTTGCAAGGACAAGGTCAGTGCCTTGCCCTCACTCCCCTAAGGTAAGCACTGTGAGCTGCGGCTGGTCCTTGAGCTCACAGGTGAGATAGGCTGAATGGCCCACTCATCCATACATTTGAGGCCTTCTCTGTGCCAGGCTTTGGGGAGGGACCCAGAGGCTAATACAGAGGCCTTGCCCTCAGGGCACTGCCAGCTGTCTCCCAGGGCAGGCAGAAGAGACAAGAGCCAGGTGTCAAGTGTTGAGGGTCCCGTGATGGAAAGGAGGCAGAGCGACTGAAGGACTCAGGAGAACATGAGCATAGCTAGAGACCATGTGAGGTAGCTTTTTCTATCATCAGGGTTTATTAGGTGCAGAGATCACCTACACCTCCTACCCCTATGTTGAGAGCTCACAATGGTAGAGGGATGAGCGTCAAGCACACTGGACAGCGAAGGGACCACATCTGACCCAAGAAGAAGTGAGGGAATGGCTGCCAGGGAGAGTAACAGCGTCAGGAAATCCGAGGAGAGAAGATTCCCGTGAGTGGGTGGCTGGGAGCTCTTTGCCAGGAGATGGGTGGGGATGGGAGAGGCCTTTCCGAGATATTCAGGCTTGCAGGATGAGTGCCTAGAGGTGTGATGCACACATGTAGAGTCTATTAGGAGCACGAGGGTCTGTCTGCATGGGAACAGAGACAGTGTGTGTGTACACATCGGTGGCGGGGGCGGCGGGGGGGGGGGTTGTCACGGGAGGTGAGCTTGGCTAGCTGGTGCGGGGCCTGATTTACCTTAGCTGGTTCACAGAGCCAGAAGTACGGCTCAGTGTACCCCTGAGCAAGACAGTAGAGCACTTTGAGTGCATTTCAGAAAGCCCTGATCTGGTGCTAAATAAATAATCATACTGCTCATTCTGGGATGGAGAGGCAGGATGCCTCCTGTACACGCTAATGGGAGGGTGAGGCTCTCTGGCTGGCTGGCTGGGGCCGCGTTGTGCCGTTCTGTGAGCGCTGATCTGAGAGTCCCTGGGTAGACCCTCTCTGTGTCGGACTTTCATTTCCCACTTAAAGCACCTGTCTGACTACCTGGAGAAGGGGGGCTGGGTTAATTGTTATCTCCTGCACTGTTACTAGGTTACTTTGTAAAAGCAGAAATATGCTTTAAATGATTTGTTGTTGTTGTTGCTTGCTTATGAACCAGATGCTTTTATCTAAATGAGTTGCTACAAATATTAATAATAAAAAAAAAAACCCTCAACCCATGAGGGTTGCTAGGCTGCGTCTGCCTTACACCAGCGAACTGTTGCTCTGAGAATGAGGCATAAGCCCCCTAGTTTTTCAGCCCCTGGCTCACTTACAGGTCAGAGGGAAATATGTATCGGCTACAATTAGCGTGCCTCCAAATGGCTGGAGGAGAGGACCCAGTGAGGCAGTGGAGTGGTCTCTGGCCAGTGATGGTGATGTTACTGCCTGTTCAAGTGGTGCTGGAGCTTGGTGCTGGTGGGTGACAGCATAGGTCTGGCTGACGTGTAGTCTTTAGGCCTCTTGGGTCATGGTGGATGGGAGGAAGGACAGTTTTCTTTCTGGGTTGCTTCTGGAGTACACTGAGGCCCAGAGGATGATCATTCCATTACTGGCTTGATACATAATAGGTGCTCAATTAATGTTTGTGGAAGACAGGCTGGCACACCATTGACACTTGCTCAGAGCTCTTTAGGCTTCAGTATAAGGAGCAGCAGTTGACATGAAGGCAGGAGGGGCCTCTGGATTAGGAACCAGGGCACAAGGACTCCAGTTCTCCTTCTGCTCTGACTGGCTGTGTGAGCTCGGGCAAGACACTGGCCCTCTCCGGGCTTCAGCTTGCTGCTTGGTGTAATAAAGGACAACAGTAATTTCTCTCTTTCTACCTCCTCAGGTCTCCCTCATGACCGAGGAGAAGGAACTGTGTAAAAATGTGTTGCAAACAAAAAGCAGTAGGTCAGAGGAGGAGATAAAAGAAGTCCTACAATCTAAGCCTTGGATGGTCTAACAAATTGGGGTTGGGGCAGTGGTTGCCCAGAGCACAGGCTGCCAAAAGTCTCTGTTTTGGGGTCAGAAAGTGCATGGGGAGCTTGGATGTGAGAGGGCTCTATGAGCCTGCAGCTATGTCTCCATTATCCTAGAGGGTGACTTTCAGAGGCTTAGCACAGCATTCAGTGGCCACCAGGGCCAAGACCTTGTTACCTTTCTTGCTGCATTTCCCAACCCATAGGTCTCTCTTAGTACTTACGCTCTGAGCTCTCTTGTCTTTTTATATCTTGAGACTTTTGCACAAGCTGTTCCCATTGCCTGGAACATTCCCTGGGTGCATGCACATGCGCACATGCACAGAGACACACACAAACACACAGACACAGACGCACACACACAGACTTCATTTCCAGTTTAAAGCCACCTCTTCTTGGAAGCCTGTTAGTTTTGACCGAACTAAGTTAGTTGAGTACTCTCCTCCACTCACATGGAAGCTCTGGGTCAGGGATTTGGTCTCGCATGGTCACTGCCTAGAATGATGCATGGCATATAGTAGGTGCTCAAGAAATATTTGCTCAGTAAATGAACTGTTCTTTCATAGCACTTCCATAGTACCAATTCCTATCGTTGCATTTATCACCTCTGCTTATAAGAATATATTCACTCTCTGGTCTCTCTGGGCTGCCAGCTGCTTGAGGAGAGGGCTTTTGTCTGACCTCTCTGGACTCTGGCCCTAGAACAATATGCAATGTGGTTGCTACTAAGTGCTTGAAGGGATAAAGGAATGAATGCTGAAATGCCCTTCGTTTCACCACGTACAGGCTGTTCTTCTACAGCTCCAGTACTCCTGCAGTGTCATGCTGTGTGCACGCAAGCGAGAGAGAGAGAGAGAGAGAGAGAGAGAGAAAGGGAAAGAGAGAGAGAGAGCAATTTATGATTGAAGGCAAAAACTTCAAAGTTCTTTTGAGTGGACTGTGCATACATGAGATCTTCAAGAAGGGACAGAAGTCCAGTAGTTTAGGAGCATCCTTGCATGGTCACTGGACAGATGTATGCATGGTGCTTTCCCTGAGCAGGGCTCTGGTGGCAGGGCCACTACTAGCCTATTTGGTATTTCTGCACAAATTAAAATTCTGTGCAAATTAGGCGTGCCTCCCTCTGGGCGCTCACAGTACACAGCAAAGCTTGTAAGGTGTAGGCTGGGTCAGTCTCGACACCCCCAGGGCCAGGTGCCCTCCTGTAGGGGACAAACTCACAACTGTTCCCAGCAGCCCCAGCCACTGGGGCGCATTCAAGGTAAGGAAAAAGACAGGTCGCTTGGAAAATCAAACTTGGCCACAAAAATAAACTCTGAGGTTTGCAGATAAGCTATTTCGAGCCCAGGTGCCAAATGAGGTTTTGCAGCTAGAGTGAACTGCTGTGTGCGCGCCCCACCCCAGCCCTGTTAACTAACAGGAACTGCTCTGGGTATTTGCTGTTCCTGAACAACTTTGCTTCCAGAAATGGGGAAAGATTCCACTCCGGGGACATCTCTTGCCTTTGACCCATGACCTCAGTATGTCGTTCATCAAGGGGCTGAGTCTTGCAGGCTGACGAGAGCAGACAAGGGCGGCCCAACCACTGTTCTGGACACAGTGAAGCCATTCCCGTCAGTCCCTTCTCTGCCCCCTCCCAACCAGCACACAGATGATTTTCTTCCAGGGCCTCGCAGAGCTCTCTACAGAACTGGGGGCACTGACCCTGTTGTGGGATTTACCAGAAGGGAGGGCACTGACCCGGCCCCCATGGGCGGGAAAGGGGTCTCTGACCCTCTGTCCTCAGAGGCCTGAAGTGGGGATGGGAACCGTGCCAGGGCCCAGCCAGGGACAAGCAGGAAGCTTTCTATTGTGTTTTCACCTGACCCGGTTTCAGGAAGGATGGAAGGTAACTTCCAGGGATGCCTGTAAGAAGATGAGGTCAGTCCAAAGCAGGGCAGGGACTGACAAATGTAAGAGCAGGAAATGGCACAGGCACTGCTGCCTCCCTGAAACCAGATCTAGAAAGTTCCCTATGTGTGTTACAGGTGGGTCACAGATTTGCCTTGAGGCTGGGCGGTGCTTCTGACTGTGGCCTCTCACTGGAATTGCTGGGGGAGCCTCACAAAATACTAATGACTAATGCCTGGGTCCCATCCCGAGAGATTTTGATCTAAATGATCTGGTGTATCTAGCCTGGATATCAGAATTTTTTAAATGTCCCCAGGTGATTTTAATATGCAGCCAGAGTTGAGAGCCACTGTCTTGACTTGGAAGAGGCAAACAAGAAGCCAATGTTACAACATGATTCAATATGAGGCAGTATGACAAGGCTGGCGAGAAGAATATGTCGGTGCTGAAATCAGAGGCACTTCTCCCAAGGGGCCCAGCAAAGGGATCACAGTGACAGGATAAACATTAACTGCCACAGAATCCTGAATGTGGGCACCTCAGTATGATCGATAGGAAAAGAAGATCTTCTAAGAGCCCGTAGGGTTCATGCGAAAGCATTCGGGGGGTGGGGTGAGATGAACAGGGTTGACAATGTGACAGCCAAAGTACCCGGCTTTTGGATGGTTTGATCAGGGAAGGGGGGAGTGGGGCAGGGGAGCGCGTAGATTTTAGAGTATGTGAAGAGTACATTAATGACATATCACCCAGGAACTTTGTTTTGCTAAATCTCCATAACTTCCATGTCCATTCCTCAGGGCTCAGAGTCCAGGAATTTGGTAACACCTGGGAGTTGAGAGCAGTGTGAAGGATCTAAAGTACATGGACGCCCATCCTCAGAAGAACAATGACATTAGGAAGTCTGGGTCCTACAGGACCCAGGGATCTGTAGGTTTTAAAGCTCTCTGGGTGATTCCAGCGTTCACCGAGAGCTGATACTTCTGGCCCAGGAAGACCTGCCAGTCTTCTCCTGGGAGTTAGGCAGGACCTTAGCCTATGTGGAGGAGATGAACTCAGCAGCTCCATGGGGCAGTTTTGCTCAGTTAATGCTGGAGTTGGGACCAGAGCCCAGTGGCTGCTTCCCAGTCTAAGGTCCTATCCATCTGCTGTCTGTGTGGCTACTTTCTGCTGCATCTTAGAACTAAGATGGTCTGATCTCACAATGTGGAGACAAGAGGACAGTGCCTATCTTTAAGGAGCTTGTGGTCCAGGAAGGAAGATGAGAAATGCAGCGCAGGGAGGAGTGAGTACCAAGGTCCCCAAAGGCTGCCTAGCAGTGAGGTGGCTTTGTGTTAGCCAGGCTGAGTCTGGGATGCAAATCAGACAGGTTGTGACCAACTCTCAGGACTCTGGAGGTGGTCGGGACCTTAGGAGAGAGGTGCCACCTGAGAATGAAGCCCCAGAGACAGCTGGAGCAGAGGGAGTAGAGGGACCGCTGAGAGAAAGGAAAGCTGAGGAAAACCTTACAGCTCCAATGCCCTTACTCACAGCAGGAGGAGGAAGAGGGGCTAGAGTGGCCACAAAGATGGACATGGCCCATCAAGCCAAGGGGGAGAGAGGCCGATGGTCTCCTTGAAGCTAGCAGGGAGGTCACTTGCTGATCCTTTCTTAGGTGGAGAGGTCAGGCCAGAGGTCTTGGGGATGATGGCAAAGGTGGGGCTCTGCGGAAGAATCTGTGCTGGGGTGGCTGGTGTGGTTCCATGGACTCCTCGGCGGGCTGAGTGCCCAGAAGTTTCCCAGAAGGTTCCTGGGGTGGGGCTGGGAGAGGAAGCGAGGACAAAGGACAAGTGGGGGAGAGAGTGGATGTGTTGGTGAAGGCAGCACTGAAACGTCTGCCCATAGGTCTGTCTTTGGGTGGGAGCCATGGAAGCCAAAGGCAGAAGGATGAGAAAGAGAAGAAGGGGGAGGGAATGAAGCAAGGTTGTCGAGAGTTAGGGAGTGAGAAGGGTGTGGTCAGCAAGGGCACCTTCAGATTGGCTTTGCCAGCTGAAGCTGTGGTGAGCGCGCAAGTCCAGGGTAGGGCAGGGCACACGGTGTTCTCTAACGGAGGAGTTCCAAGTCCCATCAGCTTGGGGAGACATCTGCAATGTCCTCTCAGGATGCAGGGCATGCAGGGGGGACGAGGGGCGCTGGTTGAGGAGTGCTGAGGCAGGGATTGAGACAGGGGAGGCCACAGAGGGGCGCTCCTCAGCACTGATGGGGATCCAAGTCTGCCCTTCACCACCTCCAAAAGTCTAGGCAACTGTCAATGTCATTCTTGGCTCAGCATTAGGTCCTGCACAAACCAGGTCTTGAGCCTTACCTCCCCTGAGCTCCACCCCTGCCCAAGTCCCTCACTGCAGGACAGGGATCAGGTTTCCCTCCTGCCGGCTGGGTGCGCACCACACTCTTGGTCACTGACCAGCACAGCGCAGCCTTCCCTGCTTTGCACGGGAGCAGGCTCCGTTTTGCAGCAGGATCCACACAGCCCAGCGATCTGGCCCAGTTTCCAGAGGAAGGTGATAGCTTCTTCCACTGGTCACCAGGGGACAGACTGGGCTGTGCAGACTTCCTATCTTCTTGGGAATCAATGGAGCTCTGCACGTGAGGGAAAAGCGAAAAGCACACCCGGGCACCGGGCCACGTGCTACGGTGTTCCCAGGAGCAGTTGTGGCTGTGCAAGCAGTGATGTATTCACTGAGAGCCCCAGCAGGTGCTGCGTGGGGGTTGTGGAAGGGGATATGGAGATGAATCAGATGTGATTCCCATCCTCCAGGAGCTGGCCAGGTGGTAGGGAAGACTGATGTGAGTTCACAGTGGGGACACCAGTCTACCGGTGGATCGACCAGGTATCCTATGAAGGTCCCTCCCTACCCTAAAATATATGCTTCTTGAAGATCAGGATAAAGAGCCATGTGCCACTCTGCGTCAATGGGAAGGAACAGAAGATCCTAAAATAAAGGCCGTCGAACCCATTCACTCCCGCCACACTCGCATCACCTAAAACTTGGAGGCTTACCCTTGGAAAGCTGACTTCTGTGAAGAGCATTCCTTATTCTCTTCTCAGACAGTCACCTCCACTTCTAGGAGCTAGAAATGCCACCATCACCAGATCCAAGATGCCACTGTCACCAGAACTGTCTAGTTTTCCAACTCCCCTCCTCTCACTTGATAGTCACAGAAGCAAAACGCTACCTAGGGCCTGGGACAACTAACCAGGATGGCTGTCCAGCTGCTCAGTGGCTCAGGGGTGCCATGAAATGCACGCCAACAGCCTACCAGCTCCCGAGGCCAGAAACCCATCTGCCCCCACTGGCTGTCCCTCTTGGGCTGCTAGGTGGGAACAGTGGCAGCAGGCTGGATGCCCAGTGAATGTTTCTTCCATTGTGGCAGCTGATCCAGGCCCAGCCTGGAGCTTCCTCCTGCTTCTTGCTGACAACCATGGCTACCTACAATTCAGAATCCTAGAGCTGCAGTTTTTTCTCTGTATGCCAAGGCTCTGGGAGTGGAGGACCATCCCCAACCTGGCTGTTTCCGAGTCCATAGGGAACCTGGACAGGGCAGGAAATTTGCTAGTCTGCTGCTCTGGCCCCTGATTCAGAAGAAAGCTGGAGTTCAGACCACACAAGGGGGTCCGGGTAGAGGCCATGAAGTTCCTGGCCAGAGGGCACCAGGGTGTGGTGTCTAAGGACACCTGGGGCTGCTATGGCTTGTGCTCACCCAGCACCAGGCACAATGTGCTACACAGAGATGACTCTGGCCCATGGACTTCTAAAGCATCAAGTGCCATCAAGACACGCTAGGCTGGGCCAGCTGAGCCTCGTGTCCTGAACCCCAGCACCCATGCTTCCCTCCTCCAACCTTCATCCCAGGTCTATCCTCCTGTCCCTTGAGCAATAGTAAACAGGTGCTGGCAACTCCATCTCCAGGCTCTCCTACTTCTGCACGTGCAGTTCTGGCCTGCTGGGTGGGTGCTCAAGCAATCTTATCGATCTTTTCATCAGATTTTGTGCCCTTTAGGCCACGTTCCTCCTAACTCTCCTGGCTACCTGGTTTTTACAATCTAGGTTTGAAAATCCTGAATCAAAAGTTTAGGCCAGACCTCTATAAATCTAATCCATGGAAATTACCAAATCACTATGCAAAGATATATATCCAAAAATGTTTGTTGTGTTTTTATTTGTAGGAGTGAAATTTAAAAATATACTAAATGCCCACTATTAGGGCACTGGTTAAGTAAATTGTGTAGATTATCATATCCAGATGATATGAAGAGTCTAAAAATGCTACAGATCTGTATTTACTGAGGTAAAAAATGTACATGTGACTATCGTAAAGTCAAAAGAACGCATCACTAAGCAGTACATACAGTGTGATCCCATGTACGTGTGCATGTGTATATACATATGTGCATATACTTTATAGAAAGTACATGTATAGAAAGAAAGTCTGGAAAGGGACACTAAAATGGTTATTTCTTGGGATTATGACTGTAAGTAATTTATATAATTTTAGGTGCCACCTTTTAAAATATTTTTACAATGAACAAATAATCTTTTACTGATATTGAATAATGCTACTTTAATAACAAGAAAATTTAAATAACCAAAGAAGTAATTCAGGTCTTGAGGAGATTAATGGTCACCCAGCTGCTGGCTGCCCCCAGATCTCTGCACCCCCCCCAGCCCTTTGGGGAGCCAGAAGAGCTGCCATCCTGCTCGTAGATTGATTCTTGGAGGATTGGGGCTCGGTGGCTTTGCTAGGTGCTAATCCCACATCATGTAAAAATCCCCCTGACCAAAGGGCTGAGAGGACCAGCTATACTCCCTCTGGCAGTGCCTGGGTTTGTTCCTTTCTTATTTGCAAGCGAGCTGAGCAGAGTCTTACCTTTCGATGTCCGTCTCTGGCCAGCTCAGGATTCGTCCCCAGGATGCAAAAACCTCGATGGCCACCAACACTTAGCACAGCATGAGCATCACCAGGAGGCCAGGCGGTCTAGAAAGAGAAGGAGAAAGGTGGGGGTGGTGTGGGAAAAGCTATCATCTTCTGCAGAAGTCTTTTTAGAGTTCCAGTATCTTAGTCCCCACCCTAAATGGAAGCCTGTCCCTGTGCTGAGTTTCTGAGTGTGGACCATCTCCCACGGGGCGTGCCCAAATGCTGCCACGGGCACTCCCAGACAAGGGGGCCAAGCGGGCAGCAGAGAACCCCGTGGCACAGACCCTCGATGTCTCTCCCTTGTCTCCCAAACACACAAAGCCCTAATCCCCACATCACAGCCATTAACCGTGGATAAGGGAGAATAATGGCATTGCCTTCCATTTGATTCAAACCCAGGAACTCCAGAGATGGGAAAAATGAGAAATTTAAGTCTTTAATCTAATGCTGAAAAGAGAACAGGACACAAATTCTAGATTTACAAAAACAAATCATTACTTCTTTTAGATAATGGGCAAGGAGACCTTGAGGAGGCAAAGGATGGGTTCCCTGGAAACAATTTTTTTTTAATATAGATTTAAAACCTAGTAGAAAGAGCCTATCTATTATGGTGAGGCAGGGCTATTCCCAGTTCCCTCTTTCAAATGTAATATATGTGAAAGCCATCTTCACGACAAGAAATGGCATCCTCCACTGCAAAAATGCACGGCTGTCATTACCTGGGAATCGATATATTTTTCTAAACTGAATATATCATTATCAATTGATTTTTCTGTTTCCTCTTAGCACTCCAGAGTCCGGGATAGTAGGGGAAAGCTTTAATGTGATATGAGGGATTTGGACAGGTAAATAAGTTATTGTAAACTAATTCCACCTTGCAACGAGCTTCTCTCCCAACAACGCAACGGGTCTTTCTCCGAGCCTCTTTCAACCCAAGCTTTTCCAGCTGCCACTGACAGAAACACACGTGAGCCATATCAAATAGCCATTTTCAAGCTGAAGGTGGCAAAAATATTATTTTTCCCAAGGAGAGAGTGTTCCCTTTATGATTAAGAAATAACCTCTGTGGGGAAGCAAAGTAAGCCAAGGTCACCATTTAATTTTGACACAGAGCCAAAGTCGTGAGTACATTTCCTCTACCAAGCCTATGTGAAGCACACGGATAAATCAACTGCTTTGGCCACGAAGTATTGACAGTACTGGTGATAATAAACGATCGATGTATTTCTGGGAAAGATCCTTGGCAGATATGTGTTGGTGAAGAGAAAAGCCTGGGAGACAGCAGTCAGATTGTTTTTAGATCCTTGAGAATTTTATTCATTCATTCATTCCCTAAATTTTTATTGAGCACCTCCTGTGTGTCAGGCAATGTTCTAGGCACTGAGGATACATAAGTGAACAAAAGATAAGGAAAAAAAAAATTCCTGACCTAATGGAGCTCATCTTCTACTGGGGGAAAACACAGAATCAACAATAAGCTTAAGAAGGAAGTACAAATTGTACGGTATATTAAAAGGAAGGCAGTGCTATGCATCAAAGAAGACAGAACAGAAGAGAAGTATCAGTTTAAAGAAGGTGGTCTGGGTAAGAGATATGACATTTGAGCTCATGGGAAGTCGATGAAGGAGTGGGCCATGCGGGCATCAGGGGTTGAGCGTTCAGCAAAGAGAAGAGCCAGTGCAAGTGTCCTGGGGTGTGAGAAGGAGGGGGGTGCATACCTCTCGTGTTCCTGGCCCAGCAAGAAGCCCACTGTGGCTGGATGGGGAGAGTCTAGTAGGTCATTCAGCTGGAGCGGTGAGCATCTAGATCGTGTTAAGGCCTTGTAGGCCACTGGAAAGGCTACTAACTGAGAGTCCAAGACTCTGGCCACCCAGCTTTATTTATTTTTTATTTTTTATTTTTTTAAAATAATTTATTTCTTCATGGGAGACACATAGAGAGGCAGAGACATAGGCAGAGGGAGAAGCAGGCTCCATGCAGGAAGCCTGATGTGGGACTCGATCCCTGGACTCCTGGATCATGACCTGAGCTGAAGGCAGATGCTCAACCACTGAGCCACTTAGGCTTCCCATGGCCACCCAACTTGAGAAGGAGCTCTCATTCTCTTGAGACAGACTCCCAGATCTGTCAGCTTCATCTGCTCACCATCCCTTAAACCAGGTGGCTCCGTTCTCCAGGCTGTGCTAGATGAACAGGGCATAGGTCAGACCGGGGCCCAGAGGGGCAGTGGAGGGGGGATGAGCCACCAGGGATGCCTAGCATCTTCTGATAACCACAGCCTTGTCTTCCCTCCTTTGTGTCCCCAGAGGCCACTTTTAGAAGAGGTAACTGAAACAAAGTCTTGAACAAGAATACACTGCACTGCACACAAGGCCGAGTTCTCTGGGACTTTTCCCTAACATGCTTATGAAGGTGATGGGAGCTGATGCATTAGACATTACGGGTTGTGCTGGGTGTACTCCCTATGTCTGCTTTCCACGCTGTCTGTCCCCAAGGGGGGCTCATTTGATCTGCATGGAAGGCATCATCGGAGCTCGGAGACCCTGTGATTCCTAGTTAGGTGCAGGCAGTGCGGACCCCAGCGGGAGACTGGAGACTGGTGTGGGGTTGGGTGTTTATTCCCCTACTTGTCTGCCTCTTTGCAGTGACTTCACGGGCTGGCTGTAACCCTCCACTGTGGGCTTCACAGAACATCCCCTCTGCACCCCGGCTTTCAGCTGGAAACTGCCCTACCCCATTGAGGGCTGGGGTCGGCCCTGGCGGGGTCTCTGCACTCGCACCTCATTTTTATGAACAGCCCTGTCCACCAGCTCTCTTCCAAACACACATTTCAGTGTGCCAGTTTCCCGTTAAGACCCTAGAGGGTATGTTCTCAGAGGCAGTTGAGAGCAGGGCTTTGGAATCAGGGATCAGATGGAAGCCTAACACTGCCCCTTAGTTTTGTGACGCAGGCCAAGGCATTCAATGCCTTCCTTTCTCACTCTTGGAACTAGAGAAACTGATGCATAATTAGCAGCAGCAGCAGCAAGATCACTGCCTCCGCACTTCCACCACCTACTCCACCGCCCAGGGCAAGGAGCACCTCCTGGCTGACATCTGGGCGCACCCCAACCAGAAACTCCTCCCTCCAGGGGTTTCTAGCTCTTCTCACCTCCTATTTGGCAGTAGTTCGTGTCTCAGTGATTTCACTTATTTCCTCTTGCTCTTCTATACACCCCACCTCCATCCCTTGCAGTCAAATCCTGGGCATCCGGAGAACAGACATTATCTTAATATTTGAAATTCTGGCCCACAGCACCCATCACATGGTGCCAAAGACCAGACCCTCTAATTCGTTAGCTTGTCTTTTTAGGAGGCCTACAAGCTACATCCATGCACCTAAGCACATTCTACTCTACGAGATGTAAGGCAGTCGAAGTGCTTTTAAAATAAATTACTAGAAACTGATTCCTAGTAATAATTTTGTTCCCATGTAAACATAGGAAAACTTTAATTTTCCAAAGACTGTGGCCTGGGGGAAAGGGGTTCAAGAATGAACCCAGGAGATGACAGGGAGACAGGTATGGTTTTCCATCTCCAGGTTGAGGTGAAGGCACTATCTGCGGGTTTGACTTTGACATCTATGGTCAAACTGACCCCTTTCTCTTCCATTAATTTCATCATCAAAGGCCAGCTTCCAGGGTTAAGGAAAATAAAATAAAAAAGCCAAGGGATGAGGGACTTTTACCTTTCGTTTAAAAAATACAGTGGGTAGTAAGTCAATGCCTGTGAAAGGGTCTTACATGTTCCCACTTTGTCCAGGCACTTAAGAGATGCTAATTGAGTTTGGCAGGGCATAAAGGCCAATATGAGAGACCCTCCAATGGGGTCTTTGGGTCAAATAACTGCAGAATGATGCGAGATCTTTAAAATTACCCCCCCCCAAAATGTTTGAGACCCTTCTCACTCTAAGCCTATAAATAAAGATGGCTCCTGACATGAACCAAATTGATAGCCAAGAGAATTACAAATAAAGGCCCCAGGATTTTTTTCCTTCCCTATAAAAGATACCAATTTTTGGAGAGAAACTGCCCTTAAGAGAGGATAAGCCAATTAGGGAGTCTCCCATTTGATGCAGGATCAGAGACTGGCCCTGCCTGGGTCTTGACCAGGCTACCCAATTATTGCTCCAGCGCCTGGGCAGCTACCAGCCCTCAGCCAACTGGGAAGCCAGGATTCTTTCTTCTTTGGAAGGAAAAAGCAAAACAACTAGAGGCTGCAAACTATGGAAAAAAAAAAAAAAAACCAGCTCCCACACCCACCTTCCTGTCAGTCCAGGCTCAGGACCCTGGAGCACCCCTGGCATGGGGGTTACAGGCCTGCTCTGAATGTATCCTGTAAGGGGAACTCTCATTCACATTCTCTTAAGAAGGGGGGAAAAAATAACCCATCCATTAATAACATCAACCATGGGTTCACCAAAGCCTGCAGGCATCTTGCCAACCCCGAAATAAACACTCTCAAAAGGTTTATCCATCAGGTTGGCGACAGTTCATGGGCTGAGGGATCCGGAAGGCTCTGCTTTTACAGAAGAGAATGGACATGCAGAGATGGAGTGCCTTGCAAGAACCCACCCAACACAATGCAGAGGTTTCCTCTTTCCATTAAGGAGCCAGAACCGGCCACTGATGAGACCCATTACTTATTCTCAATGCCGGAATGCACCGCCTGGCCAGCCTTTGTGTGGGCATGTGCTCTTCAAAGAAAGACAGGATCTTCAGAGGCCATGACTCCTGACTGAGATGGAATCATGAAATTTTCAAAATGCCTCAAGTTTACAATGCCTCGCTCATTCACATTTTCTGATTTACTTTTGCTCAGAAAAGTAAATGAGCTGATTAGTATTATGATTCCTATTTTATAGACAGAAAATAAGAACTGCCTCAAGTTACACGGCAAGTACGTAAGGGAGGTTCCAAGCCAGAATTGGAACTCTTGATTTGTGCCTTCCATCCCATGCTTTGTTCCAAATTCTTCAACTGCCTCATCCCAGGGGCCCCAATCGGTGGTAAGATTAGAGCAGTCCTGAGTTCACTCTGCAGTCACCACCCCTGGGCTGGATAAAAGGACAGGTGGCAGGGGGTATCCTCACTCCAGTCTGGTCCTGGTGAGCCCAAACCAACCCTATGACCCAATTCGGCTGCTGCCCCTCACCCCCTCACCCACTTCTCCACAGCCCCCCATGCCCCGGTGGTGCTCAGGTCCCCAGGTGACCCCCTCTCACAACACAGAAGCCACAGACTGGCCCCCACACGCCTACCACAAAACCAGTCAGCACTAAGGTAGCTTACCGGATTCTCCATTACTCTGAACTCAGTGTTTCTCAACCTTTTTTCTTTAATTATTATTATCACTCCCCCCACCAAGAGAAAAATTCAATTCAATTCTATTTAAATTTTTTCTAATGTCTTAGACATTCAACTCTAAGGAGTATGATTTTGTCTGGGAGGGTGGAGCTGCAGAGGGGGATGAGCCATTATAGTATCCGAGAGTGTTTATGCCTTCCTTCACTCCTGGAATCGATTTACAACCTCCTCCCTCCTCCCTCGCCCTTGCATTAACTGACTTTCTCCAGACCTGCCACTTCTAGACTTATATGTCAGGACCCAGCACTGCCATCTCCTCTGCCTTAAAAATCCCAGTTGTTCCTCCTCTCTCTTGCTCCCCGCCTGTTCCCCTTCCCCACAGCATTGTCCTTAATGATGTGTCTTCAGGTCACCTGATCTCTCTGATCTCCACTACTGCTGAGCAGCCAGGCCTCCCCGCCTCTCACCAGGATCACAGCAACAGCCCCCAAGTGGCCAGGCTGCCGCCACAGGGATTGTGCTCAACCCCAGAATAGTCATGGCATTCCTGCCCCAAATCCCTCCATGGCAAGGGCCCCGGGATACCCAGGCAAATCCTGATTCTTTCCATGTTCCACACTGTCCAGCCTCCACTGCCTGGGCCACCGGCCCCCAGCACCGCCCCTGCCCCCCTCCTTCCCTGACCACACACCTGCTCTCCTCCCTGAATCTCCTCCCACCTGCCTTCACCCCTTCTCCT
Organism: Nyctereutes procyonoides; assembly: GCF_905146905.1. Lineage (NCBI taxonomy): Eukaryota > Metazoa > Chordata > Mammalia > Carnivora > Canidae > Nyctereutes > Nyctereutes procyonoides. Next base: position 17,893,796 of record NW_026575048.1, on the reverse strand, counting down.
ACTGAAGACTTCTCTTTACAGTACAGATACTCTTAAGGAAACTGCTGGCAAATATCAAGCATGTGCATCACCCAATGAAATTTCTTGACAGCCCGTCTCCAGGTCCCCTTTGGCTGGTCTGGGCAAGGAGAATGGGCAGAGAAGGAAGAGGGGGTGCCCATAGACTGATCGGATCCTAAATTATGTCACATCAGTGCTCTGCCAGACATGCAACTGGAACAGTTCAGAAAATAAAGTTGAAATCAACCCCCTCCCCTACACCCCACCCTGTCATCTTATCACCCAGCAGGCCCTTCAGCACTTGCATTAACTAGGAATCCCCTAACTCGGCCCCACCACTCGGTGCCGGCACGCAGACCCTCCTCCACCCCCAGTTAATACAGATTTCCTGATCAATGGAACTGGAACTGGCATGACCTTTGCATTTTCTGAAGACCATGAGGTGAGGACCGGGGTGGAGGTACCAGGGGACCCAACAGCCTGACTTGCCCATGGTGGCGTGTATAGCACCTGGCACGTAGTAGATGCTCAGTAAGGCTCTGTTGAAGGAAGGAAAGTGCCTACCAGACTCAACTCATTTTCTACAATTTTGCTTCACACATCTGGAGGTTCACACCATGGTTTCATGACTGGAATACAAACCAGCTAAAAATAAAAAAAATCAGACATTGCTTCCAGATTTCGTTCTTATAAACAGGCCTGCATCCTCCCTTTAAATTGCAATAATTCCTTCCCAGATGTTGCTTCTCCTTCAGACCCATAAATTTAAGCTTTTCATGATGACGCTTCACATTCGCCTGGTGCTGTGGGCTCTTTGGAGTGCTTGTGCATCTTCTCTCCTTCATTAGACCACCACACGGACCCTGGGAGAGGCAGGACAGGCACCCGCATCTCTAATTCACTGACAGGGAGGCCAGCTGCCGATACTGCCAAGCTGGACCGCAGTGTGAATGGGTTCCCCTCTCCTTCCTGCTGTTGAGAGACATGCAGTACCCTCCTTTCCAGCACCTGCCAGGTCTCCATGTGCAGTGGAGCATGTAGAGAGGCTCACCTCCACCATGTTGGCCTCAGTGGAGCTGTGCCACTTAAAACTCTGACTCCATGTGAGCGAGTCTCTTCTCTGGGTTCTCCCTAACACTCCTGTGAGGCTGTAACATTTCAGTAAGAATTGTCTAGAATCTTGGAGTAACACAGAACAGTAGGCCAACTGGTGGGTGGTAGCAGTGCACAGAGGAAGTAGTGCGTGGCCAGATGAGTTGGCTCCCCGGCTATCTCCAGTAGGCTCTACAGTCCCAGTCATGTTCATCCCAGCTCCACGGAGTGGACCCCATCTTAGCATCAACCATGGAGGAACTCACACTCTGGGAAGAGACCACTTCAAGTCTGGACCACATAGCAGAGCCTGAGAGAGTAGAGATTCCCTCTTTCTTTTCTTTTTTAAAAGATTTTATTTATTTGTTCATGAGAGACACACAGAGAGAGGCAGAGACACAGGTGGAGGGAGAAGCAGGCTCCATGCAGGTAGCCTGATGTGGGACTCGATCCCGGGTCTCCAGGATCACGCCCTGGACCAAAGGCATGTGCTAAACTGCTGAGCCACCCGGGCTGCCCAAGGGATTCCCTCTTTCTTTCCAACTTTCCTGTTCCAGCTTCTTGTCTGAGGCCTGCCGCCTTCCTTGTCATTGGCCCTGGAGTTGTTTTAGTTCTTTGGGAGCTGTTGACTGTACCTTAAGCCCTCAAGTAGTCAACCACAGCAGAAAACACCCAAGTCCTCTACCTGGGCCACAGCCATCCATGCCAGGGGGCAGGAGAGAGTTGTGGTGACCGGGGAAGTAATCACCAAACCCATTCACTGGATGTGGCATCTGCTCACTGCCAGGGTCTGGAAGGAGCCAGTCTGGCAGACACTTGCTAGCGAGCACACAGTGGTCCCACAGCATCCCCTGCCCCCTTGACACTCCCTGCCCACAGCTTTAGAAAGAAGCAATAGGCAAAAGTGACTTCACAGAGTAAACATGTTGGGCTTTTAGATTCAGTGTGTTTCTGGTCAGTTCTGGGAGATGCAGAGAGATGAGACAATCCCTTCTCCCAAGTCTGAATCCCCATGGCCTGAATGACATGGTTGGAGCTTCCTTCTGGATTTACATCCTATTTCCTGTTGCATGGGTTCTGGGGCTGGCTAGGCCTGTGTGTGGTCAGGAGCATGTAGGAAAGGCACTCAGCATAGCCCATGGCACACATAATGGGTGGCTCTAACCATTATTTAGCCATACCTGCTAACTGAAGCACACAGGAGGTGCGCCTAAAATACCTACAGTGCCATGGGGAGGGCTGGGAATCACACAAGGTGATGCTTTCTCTCAGGAACTCTCCACAGAAGTGAGCATGTAGGGACAAATGCACAGGCAGGGATCTTCCTTGGGAGGTAGTCAAAGCAGTGGGCTGACCACGGGTACAGGAGCCCTGGCCATCTGACACTGGTCAGCTGCCACTCCTTGTCTCCTCCAGCTATGACCCTGAATGTCCTCTGAGGGGGCAGCTTCAGCCTCTCCCCTGCTTCCCTGCCCAGCAATTGGTAAACTAGACTCCAGGCCTGAGGGAAGATGCCGCTAAGGCTCCTATTCCCTCTTTCCACCTCTGTTCTGAACCCAAGCCTACAGGGCCAACATCTGAAAACCACTGCTTCCTTGCCCAGTAAAAAGCTGTTTTATTTGAGTAGATCTGAGGCTGTTTCTATACTCTCAGAGAAAAAAAAAATTGTGAAAGAAAAGCCTTTGGAGATTACAGTACTTTTTACCCAGATATGATGAGTTATCCATTTAAAAATAAACCATAGACAGGCATGTTTCTCCGTACCCAGGCAGAAAGCAGTCATTACCAGGAATTTCTCTAAGTTCTCTGCTTTTCTTGGCCAATATAGAAACAGCCTAGGAACTGAAAATAGAATTAGGAGCTAATTCTGTTTTCCTGATCTCTACCAACGTGTGCAGGCAAGTGACTTGATCGCACCATGGCTTCACGTTCCATCTGAAAAAAAAAAAAAAAAAAAAAAAAAACCATGGAGCCATTGCTCACCAACCTCACGGCACATCTGCGATCTCAACCAGCAACCGAGGAGCCAGGCCAGAGCCCAGAACAGTCGATACAAATGCACGGAATCGCTGAGCTGCGGCCTGGTACGGCTTGATATCCAGATAGAGGCAAGAAACCAAAGGCAAGAGTGGGTGAGTGACAAGCTCAAGGTCACACAGCTGATCAGCAGGAGGGGCAGGATGATGGCAGTGCTGGCTTCCTAATTCCCCCGCTGGTCTCTTTCTCCCCCCTCATCTCTCTGCGGTTTAACTGGACGTGAAGATTCCAGGAAAGTCCCCTAGAAAGGTGGGAACAACTTATCAAACCCAGTCTTCCTTCCTGCAGAAAGCCCCCGTCTTCCTCTCTCCTCTCCAGCGAGCAGTAAATCAAATATTCCTTGCTGCATTACTTTTCAAGCTCGATGTTTCTAAATCCAAAGACATCTATAAATAATACATACTCATTTATATGTACATTTAAAAGATTAAAAAAAAGCCATAACAAAGATACCTGTAGATTCTTCTGAATACTAATGCCCTATTTAAAACACAGTGGGAGCAAATGGCTAACGAGCACAGGTAACCACATACACGAATCTCCCTCCGCTCCATCTCGGGCTGCACCCAGGAGTGGGGAGCCTCCATTCTGAGCACTCCATTCACTGCTTCTCTCCCACGGTCACATTTAGCCATCTGCTTCTTCTTTTATATGTGGGACTGTGTATTTTTTTTCCCTCTTCAGTTTTATATGAAACATTTAGCAATGAAGTAGCAAATAAAAATACTACATATCATCTAGAATTCATATAAAATTGTAGTTGGCTTGAACGCATCTAAAGGTTGATAAAAAGAAACACATAGATGCTTCTTAAAGGCTTATTTATATTTTATTACACATTACACACATCACACTCCATTGAGAAAATTTAGAAGTTGATGTGGTTCACTCTGTCACAAGCTGGCATGGTGAAGACTACCGCGTCTAGAGAACATTCTTCCGTTGGAACACAATGCACTTGCTTGCCGTTACCCCAGCAGACGAAAGTGACACAAATAATCCATCAGCACTCACTTAGTCTTTGAAGGGAAGGGTTTCTGTACTCCTGCCCACTCACCCCGGAGTGTGCACTCTTGGCCTCGTCTAGGTACCCCATCCTCCAAAGTGAGGATGTGGCTGCAGCACCATCGCCTCCCAGACAGATGCTCAGGTCAGCTAGAAGCTGGCAGGGTTGGCATCTACCCGGTCACACAGCCATATGCAGAATTACAGGATGTCACAAGGCTGCGGATGCTAAGGGTCAAGTTAATAACACTCCTGGGACTGAAGGTGATCAACGGAGGGAGGCCCCAAGCTGCAGGAAGGCTCTATGTCAGGGTGTACTCTAGGTTCTAAAGGGCGAGAGAACCTGCAGAGTCAGCATGGAGACCAGCAGGGTGATTCAGCGACCCCCACACCTGCAGCCTGCCCTCACGGACGACAAGAGAGAGGCAGGAGCCAGAAAGTGTCAGCAGGTGACCCCCACCCAGGCTGGGGGAGGGCCGGGGCAGCCTCTGTTACCGAAGGTAAGGGGAGGCTCTTCTAAACCTCAGTCCTGCCAGGGACTGCAGCCTCAGCACCTGCTCTGTTGCATGCTCTCCGGGACCCCTCCCCCGCTTCTGGCATTACAGGGAGACACACACTGCTTGCCACAGTAGGAGACCTTGAGTTTGCTCATGCTCACAGCACATGCCATGTCAAACGTGTCTGTAGCAGGATCATCTGCTATCTGTCGGCCGTGCAGCAACCATGTATGAAAAATAACACTGAGGAGTAAATTAAGTGATCTGTCTACAAGCAGCCTGTTTAGATGAGGAAGGGCTGCTGTTGACAAATCTATGAAAATTATACATAAATTATCTAAAAGCACACAGAGAACATCTTCAGAATGAGGACTTTGATTATGGGCATTTTATTTTATTTTTTATTTTTTTTTGATTATGGGCATTTTAAATACAACCCGGATTAAGTCATCTTGTCTTCCTTGAATGGGGTAATATTAAGAGAAGAGGTAGGAGAAATCAATTATACTCATCACCTTCACAACCCAAAAAAAAAAAAGTTAAGATTTTTTTGTTTTTCAGGATAAGGATGCCTTCACCCAGCAAGACTTCTGGGTGCTGCCAAGAATCCTCTGTGAAATGGATTATAGGACAGTGGGATCCAGAGCAGCCCCTGGGTGCCCTTAAAATGGGAAGAAAAATGCATGGGGGCCAGGTATGCCTCTCACTGTGGAGCAGGACCCAGATAAAGATTTGAGGCAACTGATTTCTTTGGGGAGTGATTTCAGAGAGCTAGGCAAGTGGGAAATGACACAGGTAAGTGAAGAAAGCCAACACAGATGGTCCTAAATGAGCAGGCCACTGCTGTGGGCACCCAGGCCAATCTCACTGCGAACCTCTGGGTGACAGGGGCAGGTCTCAGAGGCATCCCTCACACCCCATGGTGTGTGCAAATGCAGCTGGAGCATTTTGCACTGACTCCCCCTTTGTCCTAGGCCGAGAGAGGCTGCCAGAGAATTAACCCCCTGGCATTTCAGGTCTGCCCTAAGTGGTCAGCAAAAGCACTGGGGGCGCAAGTTGGGGAGGACCCTGGGAAAATGAACTTCCAACATGTGCAAACACACTATGTTGGAACCTTATAAGCTCTGATTACTTGGATGGAATTCAATTTGCCACTTTCAAAAGTCTAACAAAAACAGACTACCCCCCCTCCCATGTAATCACTGAATAATATTATAATCATTTTGGGTGGAAATTGCATTATTTTCCTGATGGAGGCACAGGCTCTGCAACTCTCAGGGCTTCGCCTGCTACATTACTTTTCAAAGTATGAAGTAGCAGGTTCCAATTATCTGAAAAAAAAATTTAAAACAGTAACAGCACAATACATAGTGTGATCCAGGCGGAAAGAATACACATTTTCCAGGACAGGCACCCTTGATTGGTAGCTGTAACTGTTAAACACATTTCAGGTAATATAGTGATAATGGACATTAATAGTAGCAATAGTGCTGAAGTGCTGGAATATAATCATTTCTGATTATATTACTATTTCCTTTTGTGGAGCACAGTGCATATTTCCAAACGACTCTATGCTCATTAAAAGACACAAAAGCCCAGCAGCAGGTTGGCAGAAAGGTGGCCGGAAGGTGCTTGTGGTTCCTGGTGCTTGGAAAGTGAGAAAAGATGGTGGTCAGAGTTCTTAGTGGGCTGAGGAGCCCCACCACCATCCTCTGTGATCCGGCTCCAGCCGAGACCTCTCTGCTGAACAGCCATGAAGAGTGCCCGTAGGTACGATGTAGTAAGCGGATAGGTTTTATTTTTTTATTTTTATTTTTATTTTTATTGATTGATTGATTGATTGATTGATTTTAGCGGATAGGTTTTAAAGGAGAATTTGGCAAGTTAAAAAACGTTTGTTTATGCTCAGATACATGATCATTTTTCCCTTCATCTCTCATTATCTGAAAAAGGAGATTGCCTTCTCTTCGATATACCCAATAGATTGACTGATAAATTCTTTATCCATAAAAAGATATCTCACAGTGCACTCTCTTGCCTAATTTAGCAAAAACAGATGTGTAGTTGTTCTTGGGATTATGACTTCATATTTTTAGGATTTGGATATTGTTGTAAATAAGACTAAAAGGTCACTTTAAAAAGATGCCTGACAACAGCTAAATGCTGCAAGAAATCATGAACATGCACCTGTGAGGCAAATGGAAATGGCACAACAATGGTTACACCTGATAGGAATTGGGTCTGGTGGCTTGGGACACAATTTTAAAGGAAGATGTAATTCCCAGATTCAAAAGTGGCTTCTCCTGAAAACTTGGATGGAAGTAAGAATCGCAACCTCTGGAAAACTGTCAGGGGACTCAAAAAAGCTATTCTAGTGGGGTGCCTGGCAGGCTCAGTCCGTAGGGCACGTGACTCTTGATCTTAAGGTCATGAGTTCAAGCCCCATGTTGGGCATGGAGCCCACTTAACAAACAAAGCTGCTCTAGTGATAAAGAGTACACTGGGAACGAAACACCCACTGGAGTTGAAACTGCACGCGACAGGCTTGAATGATGATTCGTGAAACCGACCAGTGAAAAAAGTCGTATTTTAAAGTTAGCATGCTATAGATGTTCTAATTCTAAAGATGTGTAACTAAAGCAATTAATTACATATTTTAAGTAGACGATAAGTTATCTATACTACAACAATATACTCTATGTCTGTGTGTAATACTATAGATATGTACATCTATATTCTCCAAAATTCATATGTTCAGTGTGGCTGAAAAGGTTTTTTCAGAGACCTTTTCTTTGGGAAAGTGGGGGAATATTTTATATTTGGGGGGAAAGTTAGTTTTCTTGGCGCTGTAGAGAGGTGGTCACCATCCTGGCAAAGGCCCAATTTAATCTACAAATCAAAGCCACACTAGACAATCTTTAATTCAACAATTCCTTCATTGTACAGATGCGAAAACTGAAGCCCAGAGAACTCTCTGTCCTACCAAGGAATCTTTAAATGACAAAGTGAAATGTGTAAGAAAATCTAGACATCTGACCATGGCTTCTCCCATGGATACGCCATGCAGCAGTGGTTCGGCCTAAGGCTCTTCATCTGGCTGGTGGGAGTAATTTGGGGCTAACCTCAAAGAATCTACCTGTAGTGGGTTATTCTAGAGCACTGCAGTGTTTGCCTTCTCTTCAGGAGGCTTTCCTTCTGGATCACAGACCAGTCTGCATTTCCGAAGCTCTCCCAGAACCTACCAACTGCCTTAAAAAGAAAAAAAAAATGAAGACACATTTATTGAAAAGCCTATCTAAATATGAAAATGTACGTCTGGTCTTTTCAAATGGTAGGAAACCGTAAGGTGCCAGGCAGGAGCGATCCTCTAGTCCTAACTCTGTCCATCACCCTCGGCCTCCCTCAGCGGCAAAATCTCTTCTCCCCTCTAGACTGGAGCAGTCCCTTCCACTTCCAATCCCTGGGATCCCGCTCTTCATGCCTGTTGGTGCTGGGCCGAGGCTGCCCACTGGACCACCCATCCTGATAGAAGGAGCGGCTGCTGTTACTAGAAGGTGAGGAAGCCGGATATACACTGGCTTGTGATGAAGCTTTGGGTGCTGAGACATGCTTTAAATTTTATCAGTTATGCAGACCCACTTCTTCCCCCTGCAGCAAAGATAAGAGGAGGAAGGGCGGCGTCTGACAATGGGTGTGGTGTCCTGCTGAAGCAGTTACAGAGGTTCCTGGGGTCCTCTGAAAGTCCCAGGCAGCAGAGAACAATTCTGAGTTCCCAGAAGCATGCTTCTCTCCAGTGTTTGTCTTTCGATGGGGCATTTCAGCCACAAAGTGCCTAAAAATTAACAGCGACATGAGAACTCCTAATCAGGAAGGATTAAGCTGGCTAGCCCAAGGCCACACTCCTCAGAGCTGCAGGCGTGGGATTCCTGGAGCAGCTGCAGAAAGCACCGGAGCACATGAATTATGAATTGAGACCCTGCGGATGCTCAAGTCTGGTTCCAGATTCCAAGGGGAGACGGGAAGAACCACATCTCATGCTTGCTCGGTCTATCCTGGCTCCTCCACTGACTAGTTCTCTGGTGCTGAGCAAGCTTCATGACTTCTCTGCCTCTGTCTCCTCAGCTGTAAAATGGGATAACAAGAGCACTTCCTCCAGAGAGTTGTTGGAAGATCAAATAAGGTAATTCAATAAAGTATGCAGAAACGTGCCTGACGCACATAGTATGTTCTCAATAAAGGTTAGTGATTTTTGGTTGTTCTCGTCTGCCACCAGAATGATCTTCCTGAGACACAAATCTGCTTTGCTCTCATTTGGAATCCTCCCATTGAATAGACAAAATCCAAAATGCTTGGCATGGTATCTATGGCCCTGGCCCTACTCTAGAGACTTCTGCCCTTATTGCCCGCAGTGCCTCGGCTCTGAGCTTCTGGAAGCTCCTGAGTATGCACCATGTTCTTCCTGACCTTCGTGCCTTTCCACAGGTGCTGTGTCCACCTGTCCTGTCTGTCCCTCATCTTCTGCTTGGCCAGCTCCACTGTGCATGCCTAAGTGCCCATCCTCTGAGCTCCTGCAGTTTCCATATGCACACATTTATTTTTTTTAAAGATTTATTTATTTATTCATGAGACACACACACACACACAGAGGCAGAGACAAAGGCAGAGGGAGAAATAGGCTCTTTGCAGGAGCCTGATGCAGGACTCGATCCTGGAACCGTGGATCATGCACTGAGCCAAAGGCAGACGCTCAACCACTGAGCCACCCAGGTGTCCCATATGCACACATTTATTGAGGCACCTTGTACTCTATCCAAATCTTGGGCCAGATAATTCTTGTTGAAAGGGCTGTCTGGTGCAATGTTGGCTGATAAGCAGCATTCCTGGCCTCTACCCACTAGATGCCAGTAGCATCTCTTCTCTCCCTTGCCCCCAAGTTGTGACAATCACGAATAACTCCAGACATCACCTACTGTCCCCAAGGTAGAAAAGGGGATAAAATTACCCCTGGCTGATAACCACTGTACTCGACTATAAGCCCCTTGGACACATAGGCTTTTAATGTACTCATTTCTGTATCACAGGGACCTGGTCCAGTAGTTGGCAAATAGTAAGCGCTCAATAAATGTCCACTGAAAAGGAAAGAAGGAAATACAATGAATTTAGGCTCATAACATAGTAAATACCTGCCCCCCACAACACCCAGGATGAGATAGGCATGTGGGATCAAATAATGAATAAATGAACATGACAGCATTTGATAAGTCACTAAACACACAGTGTGAGTATCAAACAAACAAGTGCCTCTCATCATTTCAATACCTTAAAGAAAAATGTCAACCCCCCATCGCCTCCGGTTTTCCCACTATCTGTCCTATTTGGCTGCTCTGCATCCCAGAGAAACTTGGGCAGGAGCTGCCTGGACCTTCTGCCTGCTTCCTTACCCACCATTCCCTTTGTAGCCCATCGCTCCATCTCAAGTTCTCTTGCTAAAGGCACCACCATTTCCTTGTTGCTAAATCGGGTGGAATGTTTCCACTTTCCCAACTAGTTTGCTCCCTCAGAAGCCTTCTACCCTGATGGCCATTCCTGGGACGCAGGCTTGACAGTCTGATATTTAATAACTGCACGGTGTGGGCACCAACCCATCATAGCGCATGCACTGACCAGTCCAAACGTCCACAGGATATGAGCAGCCAGGTCAACTGTGCCGTGTCTACAGGCTGAACAGAAAAGCCTCGCTTGAGACACCATCTCCCTTAGCTCTGGGCCACAGCAATCTCCGATTTCCTCCCCGTGACACGGTCTGTCTGTGTTGCAGCTCGCCCACCTCCCTCTGGTTATTAAGTATGGGAGTTCCTGAGGATTTTCCCTAGGCTCCCTTCTTCTGACTTCGTTCTCTTCCCCCAGATGACCTAAGCCATGCTCAAGGCTTCAGGTACCCCTCCACGCTACAACTCTCCAAAGCACATCTACTTGCAGTCCCCACCTTTCCTCTGGGCTCCATCTCCAATCTGCTTACCTGACACCTCTAATTTGATGTCTCAAAGGCAACTCAACCTATCATGCTCCTTCCTCTGACCAAAACAAAACAAAACAAAACAAACAAAACCAAGCAAAACAAAAAAGCCAGGGGACTTCCCCAGGGCTGCGGATCTTAGTAGACAGCACCTCTAACTCATTGTACAAACTTGACACGCAGCCGTCCTACAGGTTCTCTCCTGCCCTACCCATCCTTCTGAAAGATCTCTTATCTCCATCTGCTTCTCTTTACCTCCATTACCACTTTCCTGTCTTGCAACAGGCTTTTTCTTTGGCCTCCCTGAATCTTCACTTGTTTTGCTCTGATCTCTTCTCACGTGGCAGCCAGAGAGATTTTTCTCAAAATGCAAATCTGATTCTTTCTCTCATCTGCTTCAAGCCTTCCTCATTAGTCCCAGATAGACTGGAGCTCCTGCATGGCCCCAAGGCTGTGTGTGGACTGGTTACGGCTTCATTTTATTCCTCCCCGCTGCTATCCTCTATACTCCACCACACTGGTCTTAAGTTTCTGGAATGTTCCAGGCTCCTGCCATAGGGCCTTTCGATGTGCTGTTTCCTCTCTTCACCTGGTTATGCTTTTTCAAAGCCTAAATCAAGCATCAAGGCTTCATTGACCTGAGACTCTATCACATCCCTGTTTCTGGAGCTTTGAGAATATATCTTTCCTTCGAGCACCAGTGTTCATGTTTGTGATTATATGATTAATTTGTCTTCTTAGCCTAGAGTGTAAGCCCCAGCAGGTAGAGACTATGTCCACTTTTGTTCACCTCTGTGTTTCTAGCCCAGGGGTTGGAAAACAATGATCTTTGGGCCAAATCCAGCCCCTTACCTGTTTTTTGTCAATAAAGTTTTATTGGAACAAAACTACACCCATGCATTTATGTATTGTCTGTGGTTGCTTTCACCCAACAAGAGTTGGGTAGGTTGTGACAAAGGCAGTATGGCTCTCAAAGCCTAAAATATTTACGGAAAACACCTGCCAGCTCCTGCTCTAGTCAGAACATCAGCTCCTAGCAGAAAGCAGAAATTCAATACAAATTTGTTAAATGAATGAATAAATGGGCAAGCTGAAAAAAAATGAGCTTCTGATATATGCCTTGGTGTCTGCTGAGGGAGTGTCTCAAATAAGCCCTCTCTAGGGCAATGCTGGCCACCTGCAGACCTCCACTGGGGCCCATGGGGGCTGGTATTCATGTGCCCACCCTCATTCTCTTTAGGAGCAGGATTCCTTAAATTTTCTTTGGATTCCTTGCCAACAGGCAAGGAGGGGGTCTTTCATCTGACTGCAGGGCCTCTGCTCTTGGTGCTTCAAAGCCTGGGAAACTCTCATTGGCTATCCCACACCAGCCAGACCCTGTCACAATCCTATGACACCCTGAAGGGAGAAAAGGGAATTCCAGAGCCACTCTCACCTCAGGGACGTGGGATGGTGATGGGGGAGGACTGTAGGGGTCCAAGGAAGTCTCAAACACGGTGGGCACCCTGGTGGGGTAAGGAGCCCAGAAGTACATCAAAACCCCTAAGGGAACAGAACCAAAGCAGAGAACCAAAAGAGAGAACTGACACTCTCTCCAACTAGTCCAAACCTCAGGATGCTACAACCCAGTGCTCTCACGACCCATAGGAAAAGACTGCCTTAGTCACTCCGGCCCCCAAAGACCTGGCCATTCCTTGTCCAGAGCCCATTCTGAGTTCAGCCTTTGGTCAAACGTCATCCTATAGCCATCCCCGTGTTTGAACCAGGGTCTCTGCCTCAATACCCTGCATGATCTCAGAGCAGGGCCTGCTCTATGCTTCTCTTGCCTCTGTCATGCCCCTTCCAGCTCCAACACCTGGATCAGGCAGGCACAGAGTAAGGCACACAGGAGGGTCTCGACAAACACCTAGGAAAGGCAAACTGGCTTCGGAATGCACTGGATCCATACAGCACTGCCTCTGACACCTGAGAGGCTAATAGCCACCACCCAGCTCCCTTCTGCTTCTTCTATGGCAGGTCTGACCTGGAGTGACCCTGCCTCCCTCCTCTTCTGCTCAGCACCGTCCCAGCTGGGCCCTGTCAGCACATTTCAAACCAGCCTGGGTGCATCGACTGCCCAGTCCTGTAGGTTTATTGGACTCCAGGCAGGGATCTTCTTGGAGCTGCCATCCTGGTAAAATTTCAAAGTCAAAAAGTAGCTATGTTCTTTTCTTTTCTTTCTTTCTTTCTTTTTTTTTTTTCTTTTTTTTTCTTTTTGATGGGGGAAGATTCCAGAATTTTAATACTCATAAATAAGTTGTAACAAATTCCCAAAGCAGTGATAAAGCTGGATTCAGGCTGAAGCGTTAAATGTGGCAGGAACAAAAAAATGCAATGTGAGCATTTACACCAAAGCACAAATAGCCAGAAACCCGCAGAGTTGGTGCGGGAGAATGTTTCCGGCTCTTCACTCATGGGTGCTAGACGCATGCATCACGTGGCTTTACTAGAGAAAGAGTTTCACATTTAGTTCTCAGATGTTTTGTAAAGAGCCACAGAAAAGAGAACGAATACTCCTGAGCAAAGCTCAAAGCACTGCTCCAGATATTCTAGAACATCCTCTTCTAACTGCATCTTTCTGGGTCCCAGGTACGGCTCTAGGAACACTGGGACACTAAAGGGACCCCCCTGGGGGTTCTGTGGAGGCAGCTCCCTCTCAATCCTGTCTCTGCCACTGCCCCCACTGCATCAAGGGCTCAGGGTTCAAAGTCTTCTCTGCCTTGGTTTCTCCACTTACAAAAACGGAGAGGATGGTGGCTCCTGTCATCCATCATGCAGGAATCTGCTCAGTAAAGGAATCCTTTGAAACAGTCTTGGTGTCTGTATTAGTCGCCTAGGGCTGTCATAACAAAATACCATTGACTAGGTGGTTCAAACAACAGAAATTTATTTTTCACAGTTCTGGAGGCTGGAAGTCCAAATATCAAGGTGTGGGCAGTTCTGGTTTCTCCAGGGGCCTCTCGCCTTGGCTTACAGATGGCTGCCTTCTTGCCGTGTCTTCACATAGTCTTTCCTTTATGTGTCCACATCCTTGCTGTGTCTCCCTAAGTCTAAATTTCCTCTTTTTACAAGGACACCAGTCAGATTGGGTGAGGGGCTGCCCACATAACCTCATTTAGCCTCAATTACTTCTTTAAATGTCTGTCTCCAAATACCATCACATTTTGGTGTACTGGGGGTTAGGGCTTCAATACATCAGTTTTGTGGGGGTGCACAATTCCGTGTATAATAGTGGCTAACAAGTGGATAGAACAGTATGCTTTATCTCATTCTAGGAGAATTAAGGAAAATGGGAGTCTACTCTTTTGTAGACAGGTCACCCAATGGCACACTTGACTGCCCTCGGAGGAAGGTTTTGAGTAGAAAGACAAATAAAATTCTTTTTTATTTTTTAACAAATAAAATTCTTAACCAAAATATCTTCCGTTAACTGGATTCCCATTTATTTATTTATTTATTTTACAAAGGGCTTCAGTAAAAACAAATTAATAATGATGATAGCAGTACCAATAATAGTAGACCAACCAACAGCCAACCATACCAAGCAAAGCCACAAACACATTTAACCTAAAATAGCTTAAAGTTGACAAGAAGGTAACTCTGAGCTACAATACCTAGCATTTATAAAACAAATTAGTTAACTTTTTTAGAGAGTGTTGTAAGTCCATCACAAGAGACCATGGACTATATATAGGTGGTCCAATTTTACAACAAACCAAAACTTTCTCACTGATTATTTAAGAGACTAATAGACAACAATTCTACCAAAAGGAGCCAGACCCGAGGAGAGAGGAGTTTGTTCTGGAAGCACTACTGGGTGGTCTTATTTAATTCACAGTAAATCTGTCTCCAGAGACTACAAGCTGATCGAACACAGGGTGTGGACGTGAGGAAAAAATAAATGTGCCCCTGTCTCCTATTTCTACAAGTGGTCAGACTCAGCATAACATCCTTAGCTCTTGACTTTCAGCAGGAGTGTCCATGGAACATGGTGCCCTAGGCACTGAGGCAGGGGGTGGGGTGGGAGGGTGGCTGGCTGGTCATCCACTTTCTACACTGGGCAGTTAGCTTGGAGTCTGGCGGGCAGGAGGCACCCAGAAATACTTGTATGGAATGAAAAAAACATTACTTGCAGGAGAGACCTGAGCAAGGGGAAGACTGCAGGCAAATGCAGGAATGTAGGGAGGGGAAAACTTGCAGAGAAACTCTGAGCAGAGCACTCTACGGATCACCAGCAACTGCAAACGAAATAGATCATTCCATTTTCTGATATGATTATAAAAGGAAGCGGAATAAAGTGGAATAAATAACTGCTTTAAAATGTGTCATCTGCATCTTTTCAAAAATGAACTCCAGATTTCGTAAGGAGTGTATATCAAAGTTATAGAAGACATCAAGACTATATATCTTATAGACCAATTTAAAATCTGGGGTGGGGGTTTAAATAAAATCCAGCCTACTAAGCATAAAAACAAAGTTATTTTTAAACCAATTACTCTGTGAAATAAAGAATAACCATACTAGCTTGTTCTTTTACTGGGCTCATCCTACAATTCAGGGAATCTCCATCACCATGTGAGTGGGATGAGAGGAAAGCAGAGGCAGGAAGAGGCTGGCATGTGAGGCTAAGAAGAAATGTTGCAGGGACGCCTGGGTGCTCAGTGGTTGAGCCTTTGGCTTAGGTCATGATCCCGGGGTCCTGGGATAGAGTCCCGCATCAGGCTCCCTGGAGGGAGTCTGCTTCTCCCTCTACCTATGTCTCTGCCTCTCTCTGTGTGTGTTTCTCATGAATAAATAAATTAAATCTAAAAAGAAAAGAAAAGAACAAGAGAAAGAGAAAGAGAAAGAGAAAGAGAAAGAAAAGAAAAGAAAAGAAAAGAAAAGAAAAGAAAAGAAAAGAAAAGAAAAGGAATGTTGCAGCCTGAGCCTAAAGGGCTTGGGTATGATATTAAGGATTTTGTATTTTCTCCTCCAGCAAGGGGGAGACAACAGACTTTTTAAAGGAGTGACCATCTCAAATTTGTATTTTTCAAAAGATGACTTGCCAGTTAAAAGTCCCTAATGAAAATAGTGGCCATTAGCTGAAACACATATAAAACAATTAGGCTTTGGACAGGGTCTTCAAAGCAGGCAAATTCTCCTGATTTGCTATCTTCAATGACCAGCAGACAGTGAGCCATTGGTCTTATGTTTAGGGCTCACTGTCCTGGTTTCAAACACTATAAATTCCCTGCAACATAAATTCCCCTCAAACGCTGTGCTAAAACATCTTCCTTTTTAAAGAGTAAATGCAGGACAAGTAAAAAAATACCACAGTTTGCCAATCCTAAGAGTAAATCTGAATTTTCTTCATCAAAGGGTGAAAAAAAAAACCCTAGAATACCAAGTCTTTCTCATTTTATGAGCCTGCTTTTTCTAAATATTCATATAAGCTGACCTTTTCAAGGCATCGCCTGGAACTGAAAACATGCTCGTAATAAATTGTGTTTCTCTGGCTTAATTGAAACAGTGTCTTTGCCACGAGTCAGGGGTGCTCGTTTTCATTTCTCAGGGTGCCCGGAGAAGGAGAGTCAGTGAGGCATCATGGGGCTACTAGGACTTGTGCCCTGAGCCCACCTCACACTCACAATTAGGGTCATGTGTATGTGCAGGACCCCCCTCCTGCATTTCTCATCTCTGAATCCTCCGAAGTGCTTTCCTGGGAACTGTTAATGGATGGTACCTAGGGACCATGGGCATGTTTGGCAACCTGGTGAAACCTGTGGTCACCTTTCCAGAATAATGCTTTTAAATGTATAAAGTAAAGGACATAGGATGATGAAAGACACCAACTATGTTTAAGTATAGTTTTCAAGCTGCTAAAAAGCAAAATGTTAACGTAGTAGTAAATGTCTTTCTTTATTAGTGCATTAAGTAATGAAATCTAGTGTCACGTTTAAAACTGCCATAATTTCAGAGCATTGATGAGTGCAAATGATATTTTGAAACATGTGCAACAAGGATGAAAATGTCTGTGATCCCACTTGTGACAAAGTCACGGGTCCTGCTCATACTACCATGGTTCACTGCCTACATTCATAAATCGAAGAAGATGCTTTCATTTGGAAAGAAAAGACACATTCCCCCCCCCCCATTCATATTCACAGACTTCCTGTGCTAGACCAAGTAGAGAAAACAATTAACCCAATAAATGTGCCATGTAATGCTCTAAGGTGGGGATGCTATTGCTCAAACCTATTTAATCACAGAGCACTGCTCTTAAACTTTCTGGGGGCACTGCTGCTCCGACACTGTGGCGCTGTTGTGAAGATTTAACGAGAAGTTCCTTTCCTTATTTTTGAGTGTTTAAGAAAGAAACAATAAATGAAGAGATCAGGAGTGGATGAATCTAAGGCCTCAACTGATACCCCATGGTCATTCAGGCTCTTGTAACATGCTCCTTACAAGGACACTTCTGAGACTCTGGTAAGGAAGTGCGGTGGTGTGCTTTGCCCACAGTGAAGCACTGTTCCAACCAGAAGGACTGCCACTTGGGAATACCATTGTTCTGCGTTTTCAGGTGCAGTCAGTGTGGGCTGGACTCATGGTTCTGCCATTACCAGCTGTGGGACTTTAAGGGTCATATTTCTTTTCTGTGTCCATTTCGTTATTGGCAAATGGGCCTCTCTCTCTCTCTTTTTTCTAGATTCAGAGGTAGAGTTGAGTGATTCATCAGTTGCATATAACACCCATTATCTTAATGCCCATCACCCAGTTACCCCATCCCCTAGGCATCTTTTTCAGAGTTTTCTAAGGAGAAGATAAGGTAATACTACACACGAATGTTTAAAACAGCCTGGCACATACTGAGCATTCCATAATGCTAGCCACTTTTATTATTTATTGTCGCCTCATCTCAGGCCATGACAATGCCTTGGTTACTCCACTAATGTTTCCTCCTTCATCCTCCAAGTGTCTGAAATGAAACAAAGGCCTAGAAATAGGGGGTGGATCCTTTTCCAGAGTTCTTATAAGGCAGGGAGGAAAAATGCTATACCCCCCAGTCTTATTTTCAATACTATTTCCGGAAAGTCTCACTATGGGAGATGTACTATAAGCCAACAGAATTCTAAAGCTTCAGAGAAATTCTACCTTTTGGCTCTATGCTGGCCACTGCTGCATTCTCTGTCACCTTATACAGCATAGGTAGTTCTGGAGGCAAAAGACACAGCCAGAAGTATATGAGGACTAAGCCATGGCTGGGTTATAGTAACCAGCTGATAATGGTGGGGCGAGGGAGTGTCTGCCACACAACTTCCAGAGACGCCAGACGGACCCTCATGTCAGTAAAAGAACATTGAAGGAATAGATAAGAAACATTTCAAACATTTTACTTTTACTTATTTTTTGTGATACACACAATTTATAAAAGGAGACAACGCCGTTCTTGTTCTTTAGAAGTTTACGATCTCTCCGGGGAGACCAACCCAGACATGGGAAGACATAAAAATGCACAAAGAAACCACAGTCCCAGTACAAATGGGGTGGTTACACAGAAGTGCAGCTCCAGTGCTCGGGGGCGAGGGAGTCTGTCTTCTTAGAGTCTACGGAACAGAGAGCCTCCTTGATCTCAGAAAGTGCTACCCACCTGGAGATGGAAAGAAGAATCTTCCGAAAAGAAGTCAGTAAGTATCTCAGGCTTGAGGGATATATTTTATTTTATCCCGTGAATTTTGTAAATGTGTTTGTATCATGTTTATAGTTAATAACATTCACGTACCACACATTGGTAAATACAAAGGGGATGGCTCCTTTCAACGAGGGCTCTGACAAGACTGACTCTCTCCCAACTTTAGAGTAAAAATATTGATACGGAGGAGGGTGATAGTGTGAGTAAACCAGGTAGTCACCCTCCAGCTGACATTCTGAGAACTGTTTAACTATTTTGACCCTCAGAGCCCCAAGAGGGGCCATAAGACTGCCTTGGAAAAACAGGGTGGGTGCAGGAGGCTGCAGACCTGGCTGAGAACTTGCAAGCCATGTGCAGGGCTACCCAGACCCCAGAACACAGGGGCAGCCCTTAAGGGAAGAAGTGGGCAAACTGCAGTAAACATTTGCTGAGGGACTGAACGCAGAGAGAGAGGGAGGCTCAAGCAGAGCCAGATAGATCTTCAGCGGAGGCCAGGAAAAGAAAGACAGCAGGAGCTCACATTTATTGAGCTGTGTCCCAGGCTCAGCTCAAAGCCTTTATATGTGTTAACCCAGTGAACTTTATGGGACTGAGCACTGGATCTCTCATCTTAAGATGGGGAAACCAAGGCACAGAGATATTAAGCCATTTGCCAAAGCCCCACACTCACTTGGCTGTGGAGTCAGGATTCAAACCCACTTATCCGCCTTCAAAGACTGGAAAACTTACTTAGTTTATGCTAAGTGAAAGAATCTGGTCCCTAAAGACCACATTATTATGATTCCATTCATTTGACATGTCCATAATAAGGAAATCTGCAGAGACAGAAGGTAGATTAGTGGTTGGATTGGAAAAGTACACGTGCATTTCTACTTCCTCTCTTGCTTCTCAGCAAAACAGGAATGGGGAATGAGTGCTAACGGGTATGGGTTTCTTTTTGAGGGTTATGAATGTGCTGACCATGGTGATGGCTGCACATACATGTGAATATATTAAAAAACCATTAAGCTGTACACCTCAAACAGGCAAATTGTATGGAATGGGAGTTATAGCTTAATAAAGCTGTTAATTTTCCTTTCATTTTATTTTTTGCTTAGTTACAATTCGTTTCTTGAGGAACAAACTAAGAATACACAACTCTGCTTTCATTGGGGGCCTGGGGAGACAACTTGGCTTTGCTTCAAAGGGAGCCAAATGAAAAAAATGGGAGGAATGTGTCTTTTCTTTAGTGTCTTCCAATATCGAAGCTGCTAACTGAACCCTCAGGCCTGGGGCT
This sequence comes from Nyctereutes procyonoides, assembly GCF_905146905.1. Classification (NCBI taxonomy): domain Eukaryota; kingdom Metazoa; phylum Chordata; class Mammalia; order Carnivora; family Canidae; genus Nyctereutes; species Nyctereutes procyonoides. The sequence continues at coordinate 17,874,165 of NW_026575048.1, read as the reverse complement.
GGGGCTGCAGGGAAGGGGAGCCCAAGGATCGGCTGCACAGGGGACCCCGGCCTCCGCTCTGTCCCCACAGCACCGCCGCCAGACAGCATGGGCAGGTTATTAAATATGAATTAAGAAAATGTAAGATCTGCCTGCCGAAATCTAAGCTGTGGAAAAACAACCCTGACCCTTCACATGATCCTGCGGGGCGGGTGAACTGTCACCGGCCGGTGGCACGTCTGGCCCAGGCAGAGTGGCCACGCAGAAACCTCGGGAGAGTCCTGCTCTGTGTCACAGAGAAGCCAGACGGGAGCTGGACAGCAAGGCCAGCGTCTGATCTGTGATTAACTCGCTTGCGTTCTCCCCACTTGTGTTCTGAATCGTGGGATTGTTTTCCTTGGTATTTGTCACATTGAAGACATGAGCCTTTTAATTGGCGAGCGAGCAGACATGCAGCTTGAGATGTCAAAAGACTGTCTTTGTTGAGACGCGACTCCCTGATGCAGGAGCAGGCGAGTTAATGGCTGTGTCCCCGAGTCAGCTGGGGAGCCTGACTTGAGCACAGAACCGGCCAAGACCCAGCCAAAAGAATGGAAGATTTAGTTTATGCAGACCTGTGCTAGAGAGCACCCCCAGGGGGGCTGAATTCTGCATTAGATTGGGCCCTGTAGGGTTCCAGAAAGTTTGGCCTTCCATGTCCCTGCCCCAAACCAAGCCCAGCTTTCCAAGGCACCAGGTGGATGGGCTTGTCTGAGAGGTTAAATGTTGTGCTCTGAGGTTGATGGTCCTTGAATTCACACTCTTTGCCCTGTAACTTTGTAGTAACCTTTCCACCTTGACCCTGAGCAAGATCATGGGACTTGGTTTGGAAAAGTACATGTGCATTTTTACTTCCTCTCTCACTTCTCAGCAATGGCTGTAAGAACATGCTGGCCAGATTTGCTGGAAGATGAGAGACAAGCCTACCCAGTCAGAGATTTGTGAGCTGAACTCAAGTCTGACAGAGCCCAGCCAAGATAACATAGCCACTTAAGTTATCTGCAGTTGCCCAGAGGCATGGATAAACCCAGCTAAGTCAAAAGAACCAATCAACCTATAGACTAGATGATCAATACTAGATGTTCATTGTATTTTTTTTTTTTTAAGAGAGAGAGACCAAGCACATGCATAAGCTGGGACAGGGGGGTGGGGTGCAGAGGGAGAAGGAGAAAGAGAATTTTTTTTTTTTTAAGATTCTATCCATTTATTCATGAGACACATACACACACACACACAGAAAGAGAGAGAGAGAGACTCCATCATTCAGGGAGCCTGACATGGGACTCGATCCTGGGTCTCCAGGATCACACCCTGGGCTGAAGGTGGCACTAAACCGCTGAGCCACCCGGGCTGCCCAAGAAAGAGAATCTTACGCAGGCTCCATGCCCAGTACAGAGCCTGATGCAGGGATTGATCTCATGACCCTGAGATCATGACCTGAGCTGAAATCAAGAGTTAGAAGCCTAACTGACTGAGTTACCCAGGTGCCCCTAGATTTTGTCTTTAGTCACTGACTTTTAGGATGGCTTGTTGCACAGCCCTATTGGGTCAATAGGTTACTGACATATCCAGCCAGTACATGGTAGATGGAGATAATCCACAGTAGATGGAGATCGTTAATGCCAGCCGCTAAGGGATTCAGAGTCTAGTTCTAGAGACCCCTTTGGACATACAGATACATGGACCAGCTAACTGAAGATCTCTTGAAGGAAGAGAGCGTGGAGAAGACATGTCATGGGGGTTGACCAGGCCAGATAGAACTCATGGGGTAGGAAAGGCAGTAGGATGTACACAGCTTAGACTCTGGAACCTGATAGCCTGGTTTCAAATCCTGGTTCCACCACATTCTGTGTCATCTTTGTGAACTTAATGTATATACCCATATACTGGTCTGGTCAACACCCACTTAATCCTACTCCTGTGTGTCCTCCTGTATTTCAAAGTCAAGAAAGCTAAAATGGCAAACTCCTTTGCCAGGGATCTAGATGTGTTTAAGGTTCTACCAAGAAGATGTGTCTGCATATGATCTGAGAGGCTAAGGAAATGAGGTGGGGCCATATGGCTATAGATTCTGCTATTCCCCTGCCAAGCAGAGGTGAGGAGACCAGCCCCCCGCCTTATGGATGTGTTGGAAAGCAGAGTTCCCATGCAGTAGCTGCGACTCTGAAGCCAACAATTGCAGGGATCCCTCCTGGTCCCTGGGTGGCAGCATCAGTGGGTGTTCCTGAGGTTTGTAGTTCCCATAATGGGGTCCCCAATTTCCAGGCTTTCTACCCACGGAAGCATAACTCTGCAGTGTTGTGTCAGGAATCATTCCTGGAGGCTGAGCCAAGATCCTGCCTATCCAATGATTTTGGAAACTCTTAATCCCCTCCATTAATCTTTCCTTAAATAGCCAGAGAAGTGTCTGTTTTCTGGCTTCTAAACTGTAATGGATACACTTAATCTCTCTGGACCTCAGTTTCCTCGCCTATAAAGGGATACCCATACTTTATGCCTCAAAGAGTTGTCACAAGGATTTGATTAGATAATCCAGTTAGGCAATTGGAGCGGTGCCTGACATATGGAAAACATTTAAAATCTTATCATCATTAGGTTTTGGAAAATTGCTGGTGTCAGGGCACCCAGAGTTGACAAATTATGGGGACTGTAAGACATCCAGTGACATGCTGATGTGGGGACCTTTTTCTAGGCTTCTTGCGTGTTTGGTGTGGATCTTCCAGGAATGAGGAGGTTCTTGGTATACTGATTGGGTTTGGATATTTGCAAAGGCTTGGGCATCGCATCATTTCATTCTTTGTGGCCTGGGTCACTTCTGTGCATAAGCTGTCTTGTCAGTCACATGGAGTGAAATCATAGGCATCTGGAGCTTCTGGTTTTATCTAGGTCCATAATCCCTGAGTCCATGTCCTTGGGGCTGAACCTGCTTTGGAATTCAGAATACAAAAGCTACATTTCATGATACTCCCAGGAGGATCTACAACAGCACTCCTGAATCAGACATATTAGTATTTCTATAGCAAAAGGTGTGAATATTCACATTTACTGGGAGAAATGAGGAATCCAAAGGCCTCATGTCAGCTTAGGCTAGGTTTTGCTGTCAAATGATTTCTTGTTTCCAGAGCTTTTTCTGTTTCAGTTTTGTGAATAAGGGATACAGGCCTCTGCGTAAGACGTGATGACATGACAATGACTGTGGTCCTGAGGCTGAGGGTCAGCCATGAAGGACGAGCTGGGTTCAAGTCAAGGCAGTTAGCAGGGTTCAGAAAACACATGGGGCCAATGGGCAACTTTTAATACTTGCAAGGGTGCTTGATCAAATGCAACAAAACCAGGCACCTGCTAAGCAATGACTTCAGCAAAACTGTGTCCTTTCTTCAAACACTGAAGAGAAGAGGAGGACAAGATACCCAAGAAAGACCTATCTAGGAGCACAAAGGGCAGTGCCATCACTTGGGAGAACAATGAGAACCAGCTGTCTAAGAACCACTCTGGTGGGGGGAGTTTAATTCTGAGGTATATTGTACCTACAGCTCCAGGCTTCCCCATGGAGTTGTCTCAGGACCACGACTCCCACTCACTGCACCCACCCCCTGCAGAGCCTGCACCCAGGCTGTCTTTCTTGGTGCCCATCTAGGGCAGGGTCCCTGTCCTACCCATCTGTTTCCCTCACCACAGGACTGACCACATAGGGCATTCAGGCCATGCCATTCTGGCTTTGGGATTCTGTGCACACACGTGCAACAAAGGTGCAAACGAATTTATCAAGTGAGAAAGTAAGGTTGGTGTGGCCAACTCAGGTGCAAGCAGGGCCCTGGGGCTGGGAAGGCTGGAGCAAATGGAATTTAGAAGGAAAAAGTCAGCCATGGTGTCCTAGAGGTGGTATGCTCTGCACATGGTTTAAGAGGCTACTGGACCAAAGAAGAGCTAGGAAGTGAGGCAGACATCGTCTGCAAGGTGATGAATGCCTGCAGCAAGGTCCACATTTGGTCCACAGGATACTGCAGCCTTCACTCCAGCACGGACCCCGATGGCAAAGGCGCATCGGAGTGCAGATACATCTGACGAAGTCAAACACCAACATCTCAGGCTGACTTAGGTCACTAAAAATACTTGTCTGAACCTGCACCAGCTTTTAAAATCCTTCTGCATTTATTTCTCCCTGATCTCAAATGATAGGATTTCAAGGGTGAAACTGCTTGACCTGGAAGCAAAGGTACTTTTCTGCATTAGGTAAACCCACTGAAGAGAAGTTCGTTTGGAAAGTGCTGTAAATCTAGCCTGAAATCAAGGATTGCACACTGTTTACGTATTTCAGCAGTACAAAGCCATTGGTCTCATGTATGACCCTTCCTTTTTTTTTTTTTTTTAAGATTTTATTTTTTTCTTCAGGAGAGACACACAGAGAGAGGCAGAGAAATAGGAGGAGAAGCAGACTCCCTGCAGGGAACCCAATGCAGGACTCGATCCCAGGACCACAGGATCACGACCTGAGCCAAAGGCAGGTCAACCACTAAGCCACCCAGGTGCTCTTCGTGTATGACCCTTCCCTCCCTCCCTTCTCCTTCGAAAACATAGTCCCCTACTCCAAAAATGGCTTCCAAAGCTGCATTAAAATAAAAAGTAAGTAAAATAATGTCAGGAAAGGTAAGATAAGAGCAGAAATGACAGAGTGGCAGAGTGAGTGCTCCACAACACTCACGAGTTTTCACTGGGTTTTTTTCTTAGCACATCCCTCAATACAGGACCATGACCTGTCACTGAAGTGTTCTTCATCAAAAGCAATTCCACAGAGAGCCAAACAGTAGAGGTTGGTACATGGTACCTAATAGTCCAGCATGACCCAGGAAGAACTTTTAGAGCATCTCCCCCTGAGGACTAGATGTGCTGGCTGTCCCCCAGACCTGCTCTGTAAATACTGCTGCCCTTAACAAAGCTGTTGGTATGATGTGGGCTGCAGAGAGTCAGCTGTGATGTCAGTAACAGTCCAAGCATGTGGACCACAGCTGCTCTCTGCTGAGGTTAAGTGTTTTGTCATACGCTTTTGCCTTCTGAGGTTGGGCTGACTCTGGACTACAGAGGCAATGACAGAGACACAGTGGCCCTCCACTCAGAGATGGGTCAAGGTGATCTTCACAAATCTCAGGTCTGACAGATCAGTGAACAGAACAGAAAACTGGCAAGTAGACCCATGTACCTGTGGAAATTTGCCGTATGATAAAGGTGACATCTCAGACCTTTAGGGGAAAGACGCATGGCCTTTTGGAACAACACCACTAGCTCCCTATCTCACAGTATTCACCAGAATAAACTCCACATGGATTAGATGATCTAAATGGACAATGAAATCATATGTGTCCTAGAAATAAAAATTTGGTGAATTCCTTGATAACCTGGGGGATGAAAAGTCTTTCCAATTTTAATATACAATCTAGAGATAATACAAGATTGGTAAGTTTGTCTATGGAAAAAAGTAAATGCATGGCAAAATACACATAAGACAAGTCAAAAGACAAAGGACAACAGTTATAACTTCTATCAGAGACAAAGGTCTAATCTCTCTAATACCAGAAAAAGCTCTTAAACTTGAGAAGAAAATGACCAAGAGCAAGACAGAGAATGAACAAAAGAGGTTTACCGATCACAGAAAGAGAAAGGAAGATGGCCCTTAGACCTAAGAAAAAATGCTTATTACCTTTATTCAACAAAGATAAATATCAATCACAACTAAGCTGATATAGCACCTCTTCCTCCTGATATTGGCAAAATCCAAAAGTTTGTGGTAAGGCTGTGGAGACACACTTACCATCCGGGGAATGCAAGGCGGCATGGCCCCAGAGAAGGGAATTTAGCAATACCAAATGAAATTATGTATGTTTTTATCTGTGACCTGTGAATTCCACTTGAAGACATACCTTCACACGTATGAAAAAAACATGCTAGAGGTTACTCATTGCGGCACTGTTGGCAAAAGAAAAGATCAGAAACTATCCCACAGGCCACTGGGCAGGGGCTGGATGAATCACTGCAGGGCTGCCACTTGGTATGGAGGAGCATCCCAGGCATGAGGGAGGACAGCCTTGGTGGGCTCACATGGAGACGTGTCCGCATGATGCTAAAAAGTGGGTAAGGCAAGATGAAGAAAAGCATATGCACTAGGCTGCTCTTGTCTAGGAAACAAGTAGAAGTAAGACTGAATATAAAATCTGTTTATTTTTACAAAAAGATACAGTGGAAAGAAATAAAGAGCTAACAAAATGGTTACCTATGTAGGGCATGTGATGGAAAAGACAGGTATGCAGTCAAGATTGGGATGAGGTCGCTGTATTATACAGTTTTCACTTTTAGAAACCACGTGAATGTTTTTCATTTTCCAAAACACCCACAAAAATTAATTTAAAAAGGACAAGTAAACTTTACAATTTAAAACAAATGTCAGAAAAAAAATTTTTTTTTAAATAAAAAAATAAAAATAAAACAAATGTCAGGGCAGCCCAGGTGGCAGCGCCACCTTCAGCCCAGGGCGTGATCCTGGAGACCCAGGATCGAGTCCCACATCAGTCTCCCTGCATGGAGCCTGCTTCTCCCTCTGCCTGTGTCTCTGCCTCTCTCTCTCTCTCTCTCTCTCTGTGTCTCTCATGAATAAATAAAATCTTAAAAAAAAATAAAACAAATGTCAACAAATAAACTGCTTTATTGAATTGATAACATAATCATACAAAGAACAACTTTTAGACATGGTACTCTATACTTTCATAATGAGATATATTCTTTTATTTATTTTAATTTTATTTCAATTCAATTTGCCAGCATATAAAACCCAGTGCTCATCAAGGAGATATATTCTAAGGTCAAAGGAAATGCAAAGAAAAACTTCACTCAGTAGTTTAGCAATAATATTGGTGTTGTAAATTTGAGACGATTTTATGTGTCTACATATTATTATGGATAGATAGGTACATATGTTAAAGTATAGCAATCAAATTTTCAGTTTGGGAAGAGAGATACAAATATATTTTTTAAAAACGAACAAGAAAGATACCCTGAATATTAAATTTGAGTCAGAAATATCAATTTGAACATTATTTATTAAATAAATGTGTTTCCTGGTTTTCTCCACCAAATGGTCCTAGAGTGAGCATCCTTAGTGCCCAGATCTTGGTTTTAAATTCCCCACTAAAAAGAACCAGGATCACTCAGGAAAATGGCTGAATCTAGGTCTGGAACAGTGAAAATTCAAGGCCTATTTGGGACATACTGTGCCTAAAAGCAAGGAAGAGCTCAAAGAGGGACACAAGGTCTTCGTTACAAAAACTTTCACCTAATAAATATAGAAAGAATAACAAAATTAGAATATCACTATCTATGGGTGCCTGGTTGGCTCAGTGGTTGAGCATCTGCCTTTGGCTCAGGTCATGATCCTGGGTTCCTGGGATCAAGTCCTGCATTGGGCTCCCCACACGGAGCCTGCTTCTCCCTCTGCCTGTGTCTCTGCCTCTCTCTCTGTGTCTCTCATGAAGAAATAAATAAAATCTTAAAAAAAAAAGGAAAAGAAAATCACCATGTATACCTGAAATAACTGGTTTGAGTAAAGGTTCTCAGGGATGAAAAGTCATTGGAAAGAGCATATTTGCCCAGTGTTGAAATATCACCCCACAGGTTACTTGCGATCACAGAGGGAAATAGCTTTCACCACTTGTAACCCAGTGATTAAACTTAACTTTTAGGGATGGGAGACAGCTGACATTATGTACCGCTCTGTGTGTCTTGCTATAGGAAGGGAACAGCACCATTTATGAAGTATTATTGACAAAAGTGTAAAATCCAAACCCACTCAAGACTTTAAACCTAACTTCCAATTTATAGGAGATGCAGGGAATGGAAGGACAACTCAGGCACCATTGCAAGGAAATAACTGGGCAAATCTAAGATGTGGAATGTTCTATAAAAACTAGCTGGTCTCTTCAATGTCATGAAAAGAGGGAAAAGGTGTGGGGTTGTTTTAGAATAAAAGAATAGAGAGACATTAACAACTAAATGTAATGTAGGAATGAATAAAAAGTTTTTTTGGCCACTGGGGAAATTTGAATGTAGAACAGATGTTAGATGATAGCAGGGAATTACTATTAGATTTTCTTAGATGTGATAATAGCAATGTGGTAATAAAGGAGAATATTCCTCTAGCTAGGAACATATACTAAAGTATTTAGGGATGAAGGGTCTGGGTATTTGCAACTTTCAAAAGGTTCAGCAACAAACAAAAAGTATGTATGTATATGTACATTAGATAATATGCATACAATTATAAATTAAGCAAATATGTCAGAATGTCAACAATGACTGAATCTGGTGGTATCCGGAAATTTATTTTATTGTTCCTTCCACTCTTTTCTATATCTGAAATTTCTCATAATAAAAATTGGGGACAGGAAAAAGAATCTTAGCTTTGTTCCAGCAAAAGGCCCAAAGGTGGTATTGCAATCAGGGAGGTAGTAACAATTTTAGGTTGGAATACAAAGCATAGAAACCTAAATGATAAGGAACCCATAAAATATTTAACTCTGAGCAAAGTAACTTCCTGATGAAAACGCCATGATATTCTGGTTTTGCAGGAAGTACCCTGTTTTCAATGGTAGGCTCTTACACCTTAGTAACTGGTGACCACCCCCGCCCCCATGAACCAGGGCCCCTGTATTCACTCTGTGTACATCTGCCCCACATTGACTCTGTGCTGGGCCTTGTACATTCATTTCCTATTGTGGCTGTAACAAATTACCATGAACTTAGTGGCTTAAAACAACATAAATGTATTATTTTGTGGGTTTGGAAGTCAGGAGCCCAAAAGGAGTCTCATTGGGCTAAAATCAAGGTGTCAGTAAGAATGTGCCTTCTGGGGGGTCTAGGTGTGAATCCGTTTCCTTGCCTTTTCCAGCTTTGAGTGGCTGCCTGCATTCCTTTGTTTGTGGCCCCTTCTTCCAACTACAAAGCCAACCTCTGCATTACTCCAAACTCTGCTTCTGTCTCCACATCTTTTTCTCTGACACTGATTCCTCTATCTACGTCTTTCACTCCTAAGTAACATTGTTATAACATTGGGCTCACTCATAAATAATCCAGAATAATCTCCATCTCAAGATCCTTAGCATCTACAAAATCTCTACTGCCAAGTGAAAGATACCATATTCACAGTTTTCAGGGACTAGGATGTGGATATCTTTAGGGGGCCATTATGCTCCTTGCCACACTGTATGACTGGTTTTAGCCAATGAGATACAAGCAAGTATGATATGAGCAGAAGCTTGATATGTGCTTGTCTTCCTATGGATACTTATACTTACAACCCAACCGCTGTACTGAGAAAAATCCAACCTAGCCACAGGGAGAGGCCACAGGGAAAGGAAGTAGGCTCTGGTCAATAGCCTCAGTTGAACTCCGGTCCAACAGCCAGCAACAACTTGTCAGCCAATATGAATGAGCCACCTTTTTTGTTTTGTTTTGTTTTAATGATTATATTTATTCATGGGAGACACAGAGAGAGAGAGAGAGAGAAAGAGAGAGAGGCAGAGACACAGACAGAGGGAGAAGCAGGCTCCATGCAGGGAGACTGATGTGGGACTCGATCCCAGGTCTCCAGGATCATGCCCTGGGCTGAAGGTAGCACTAAACCACTGAGCCCCCAGGCTGCCCCATGAATGAGCCATCTTAAAAATTCACCTTCCACCTTGGTCAAGGCAGTTAGCTGACATCATGAAGAGCAGAGATGAACCATCCTGGCTGGGCCCTGCCCAAACTGCAGGTTCCTGAGCAAATAATGACTGTTGTTCTTTTAAGCCACTAGATTTTAGTGTGGATTTTTGCCTAGTGATATATAAACTGAAACAGGATGTTTGCTATAAGCCAGTTAAATGCCGGAGAAAATATGTCAAAAGTGTTGACTCTGGGTTTTGAATTCAGCAGCCGTCTTTATGGTAATAACTGGGTAGCAGAGCCTGTGCTCTATTAAGCTCTTTCTGAATCTGTGAAAATAAAACCATGTCACCCACATAAAAGACAGTGCCTTCTCCCCTACTCTTTCTAACAAGAGGGATGCCAACTTATCCATGTTAAGGACCATGTCAAAATAAAAGAGGGCCAGAGTACTGCAGAATCTTCACAACTGTGATAGCAATCTGAAACCAACCTCAATTGTGGCATTAAATGAGATTCTGAGGCACACTGCTGCTCCCAGATAACTAGATTAGGATGATTGTTGATGTCACCCAAGTCTGTTGTTTTAAATAACTGATTCAGAGGCTGGTTTGCATAGACTTGGCCTAGTTACTACACCTTGCCCACACATTCCGCTGAACTAGGACTTTCAATCAAGCCAGCGACCCAGCTAAGCCGTAGCGCGGGGGATTGATTTTCAGAGAGTCTTGATCTTGCAATGAGCTTTTGCTACAGTGGGTGGAAACCAGTTACTTTCTGGTGTGTGAGAATTTGTGTTTACAGTTTCATTCCTCTTGGAAAATATGCTTAAAATCATTCATCCTCCATTCCCTTCCTTCTGGTCTACAATGCTCCTAGCAACCGCAAGGGAATAAACAGACCCAGCTTCTAGTCAGAGAAATGGCGCCCAAATCTGAGGCATATTTTTAATTTATAGCTCCGGGCATGAAAATGTTGACCTAGCAAGACATGGGCTTAAATGGTGCCCCAACAGCAAACAGCAGAAATCATTCTTGTTTTTTCCATGGCTGTGGAGGGCTGGCTGCATCTTCAAAGCATTTTCAAGTCCACACGTAACTAACTTGACCTGAGACCCTCAAAATCATCAAGGCTCCTCTTCCTGCTTTGCAGCACTCAATGCACACCTGTGGCTTTGTACCGCTAACAACAAGAGCCGCCCAGCAGATCCACACCTGTGACTCATCTGCTTTTCTTCTGGCTGCACTTGGTACCTAAATCCACAGACAAAGAGGAGAGGCAGCACTATTCTGCTCCTGAAGCACAGACTTCCACGGTGCTGCAGGCAATAGCCAAACAATTAACACCACATCTAAAGGGAAGAAAAATCGGCTCTCCAAATGGCTTTGTAACATCAGTTTTCAAGGGACTAAAGGTAGACTCCTTTGATGATGGGGGGAAAAAGAATACACAGAAGGCTATTTACATCTCTTAAATCCATCGATGTTTACCCAGTACAATGTGCTCAGCTCAGTGCTAGGCACTGTGGGTAATACCAAAGGAATAGGAAACATCCCTGTGTACTCAGAGCTCAGTTATCTCCAGTAAAGCTATGGAAGCGGAAGTAATGGAAGGAGCCCGCCAGTTAACGAGGGAAACAACCATCACAATGGCCATGTACTTTATTTTAAGAAGAGTTGTAGATTGGAAAAGCTTGGGGCAGAAGATTAGAAATAGCAGGAGAATGAGTGTCCTAAAAGCTCTACAACTGAGAAATGACAGCTGGAAGCAAAGAAGGGAAGAACGGGGAGGAAGCAATAGATTTTTTTTTTTCTTTTTAAAGAGAAGACCCAGAACTCACTAAGTACAATAGCCTGGGGCTTTTCAGTGCTGGGGCAAAGGGTCCCAAACACGTCAACAGGCCCTGAGGCATGTGACAATGAGGACAGTTACAACTATTCATAGCCATCCTCTCATCAAGCTGTAGTTACATTATGTTCTACTTCCTGTGCTTAAAAAGGCAGAGGGTGATGTTCAGTGGTCACTAGTTAGAAAACTTTCTTCCAAAAAGAGTTAATTTAAGTTTGGGCACTTAAATGAATAAACTTAGTGGAGTAGAAAATTGATTTACGTGCAACAGCAGCTTATTTCCCAAACTCGGGAGGTGAACTTGACTTCTCCTTCACCATGTCACCCAAACAGATTCCCAAGCCCTGTCAATTCTTTGCCATGGCCACTAGAACTGTCCTGCTCAGGATTGTCACGTCTACCTGGACGCGATGGCTCTCAATGGCCTGTAACTTCTCTTCCATCCAGCCTCGCCATGGCCTTCACTTGGTGGCGCCATCTTTGTAATGTGATGCTGTCACTCATGCATAAAACCCTCCAGCGAGCCTGAAGGAGGTATACCTCAGGATGGCCTTCAAGATCATTCACAACATGACCTAGTCTACTTCCCCAATGCAGTCTCCCAATACCCCTTATCTACCAACACTGCATTTTGTGCCTTCAAGTGTTCACACCGCATTTTCACACCTCTAAGTCATTGGGCATGCAGCTCCCACTACCCAGAACGCACCTCACCGGTGGTCTCACCATAGCTGCTGACATGCCCCATTCCAAAGGCCACACTGAAATGCTGCCACTTTTAGGGTGCCTTTCCTAGTGAATGAATCATGGCCTCTCCACCCCTCCACCACACTCAGCTTTTGCCTCACACTAGCCCCCAGGGCAGCAAGCTATGGGATAATGGGAAGGCAAGGGGTGGGGCTTTCTATGGCAAGACCACTAGTTCCTTCAGCGAGCACCAGCCCATGCCTCCTCTCTGCTTCCCAGATCCTCCTTCAGCCCACGTCCAGGAACACTCACTACCCCTGCCCCTGGCCTTGGCAGGCACAGGGTGCCAGACCACATGATGACAGAGCGTTTGTGTGCAGCTCACAGCTGGACCGGTAGCCAATGGGCCCTGAGGAGGTTGAGGATTTAATCACAGTAATAGCTCAGCGTAGCTAGTCTCGCCCCATTATGGTCAACTATTTACAGCATGTCAAAACCCAGCCCCCTGCAAAGCTACTTCATCTGACCCACATATTTGTCCTTTTGTAAAAATGTGTATAAAACCCCAGTAACTGGTTCACCAGAAATGGCCTGGGGGGAAGGAATCTCAAATCTCTCTATTTCTTTCTTTCTTCCTGTCTAAAAGGCCCAAGCATGAAATCAGGAGAACTTCAGCCCACTCTGGAACTATATGTTATGACGGCATGAAGTTTCAATTAGGGTTGTATTCTTGATTGGTGCCCTTACCCGAGTGGAGGGTTTCAACAAGGCCTCTCTCCCATGGAACAAAACCATCCTTTTTGCCTTGTCAAAGCAAAGAGTTCCTGGCTTTGGACCATGACCCAAGGCCTAGCTTTGTTTTTAAGGACTATACACTCACACCCACCCCACCACACATACCCCCTCCAAGAGGGAGGGCACTTTACTGTGTAAGTTGCATTTTTTCATCTTTTAAAAAGATACATTACTTTGTGAAATCAGATTGGGAATCTGCCTGCCTCTGTGATGTGCCTCCTATGGGCATCCTTCTCCTTCCAGCTACTGCAGGGGATGCGGGTTATTCCCAGTCCTAGATCCTCCAGGTAGCCAGAGCACCTGGACAGCACTGCAAGTGGCCTCTGACCACTGCTTTGCCCCCCACCCTACCCGACCCCACACTCCCTCCTAGGGCCGGCTGTGCAGCAAAGTCTTGGAACAACAGGATAGCAGCAACATCCTAATGGGTCTCTAGCCCTCATAACTCAGGTGCCCTGGCAACTTTATAAAGGGATTTCAGTACATGCTTTGTAGGATTTCCTTGTCACAGAGCTAACCCTTCTGCTGTTGGAGACTCAGGACTAGCATAGATGTCCATTCTTGGAGGGCTTAGAGGGACCCTGCAAAAGATGCAAATGTGGGCTGACCAGAGGGCATTCTCCCTGCTGTGGGTATGGGCCAGCGGGTGGGAGGCTTTCCCTTGCCATCACGGGGACAACTCAGGGCACTCGCTCAGGAAATCAGCAAAGATGCAGAACGAGGCTCCTGGGATGAACCCAGAGGTCTCCTTTGATTCTTCTCTTTCCCTGCCCCATCCCCCCAGGCCCACCTCGACATCCTGTAGGTTCTAGTTCCGAATAACTCTCCATGCCTTTCCTGTCCCTTCACCCCCACCATGGTCATTGGTCATGTCACACTGTTCCTGGAATGAAATCTACATGGTCACCCCAGCCCATGGGGTCCCAGGCGTTCCAGTCCCTCACATGTCTCCAGTCTCTCGTCTTAGGCCACGTGTCCCCTGGCCTCCTGTGTTCTGCCTCCTTCCCATTCCTCAGCCACGTCAGCCCCTCCTGCCTCATCTGGCTCAGCCCTGGCTTCTTCTCTTGCAGGTCTCGTTCAAGCACGCCTCCTCAGAGAGGCTTCCTCTGACCTCCCGTCCACGCTCGCTGCCCCGCCTCCTCCCTCAATCCCCCTATCACGTCGCCTTGTTGGTTTTGTACAGCAGTTCCCACAAGCTGCACTGATTTTTTAAATTTGCTTGTCGCTTGTTTACGAACCATGTCCCCTTTCTGGAAGTGCAAAGATAGGGACCTTGTCACCCGGTGCATTACTGTAGTCCCAGCGTGTGGCACCACGGCAGGCTACCCCTAGCAGGAGTTTGGTAAATATCTGTTTGAATGGATGAATAAATAAGCTTCACCATTTGAAACAATAGCCCATGAACTAACCAGGTAACTGGGTGGTACACAAAGATGTGTGTGTTGTTCACCAGGAAAGTTTGAAAATAATTTAAATAGCCAACAAAAGAGGATTGCATAAATCAATGCTTCAGCATTATGAATTATTGAATGCTGTTTAACAAGGATGAGTTAGATATTCCAAGCATTGACATGGAAAGGTGCCCAAGATACTCTAAGTGAAAAAAGCAGGTTATGATATGCATAAGCATGATTTCATTTATGGTAAAAAAAAAAAAAACAACAACCAAGAAAACCTGTAACACTAAATACCATGTTTATATGTACATAAAAATCTTAAATGAAAGAGGGAATGAGGAAAAAGAAAAGATCATCTGGAATCGATACCTATAGTTTTAGACTGTGGTTATCTTTGGGGTAGGTGGTATAATGAGGTATTTTCATACACTTCTTTTTTGGCTCATATTTTTTGATTTTTAAATAATGAACATATATTGCTTTTGTAATAAGAAAGAAATAAGGGTGGATTTGAAATGAAGAATAATCTTCCGCCATCCGTATTCACAGCAGCCACCGAGAAGGAGCTACTGCTGGAGGGGCTGAGGGAGCCAGACCGGCCAGGAGCCTGTCATCATGGTCCCCCGGGTGGGCGGGGAGGGGGGGGGAGAGGCAGAGGTGGGGCTGCAGGGAATAATTATTCTCACCCCATTTTGAGCCTGCTTCAGAGAAAATACACTTGTTAGATAATAAAAACAGAAGCCTCCAGGCATATTTCCCTCCCACAGAGAAAGACCAGCTGTGGCTCTCTTCCACATTATTCACCCCATTGCTGCCTTCCACCCTGGGCTCTGCACACAGATCACACACACACGTTTGCATAAAGGACCCATCTGCAAACTCTGGACACCTGTAAACTCAGCTCTAGCCCCTGGGGAGTCAGAAGAGCCAAGGGGGCACTGGCTCCAGCAGACCCCTTGGAAATGCTTGGAAGAGGATCCAAAATCTGATACCTTCTCCAGCAGCTGCCCACACAGGTGCTAGAAGGCCTTCGGACAATACTGTAGCAGTGGCTCCAGAAGCATCCCCAGGCTGCATGCAGGGAGGGAGGGATAGATGCTATACCCATTCTGTCTCAAGTCTGAATGCTTTTGGTGTAGCCATACCTAGCAAGGCATTTTAAACGGTAATTATAAATCAGTGGTAAGGTCAAAAAACCAATCTATAGTTCTCGTGAATTAATTCAAAATGAAATTTTATAGGGACAGTGCTGTGCGTGACCAGGGACAATTCTCTTTGCCAGAGCTCTGGGCTTCAGTTTTATCATCTATACAAGTAGGAGGCCAGACCAAACATCCTCCAAGGGGCCTGCAGGGCTGATGGTCTGTGGC
Source organism: Nyctereutes procyonoides (assembly GCF_905146905.1). Taxonomy (NCBI): domain Eukaryota; kingdom Metazoa; phylum Chordata; class Mammalia; order Carnivora; family Canidae; genus Nyctereutes; species Nyctereutes procyonoides. Next base: position 17,858,363 of record NW_026575048.1, on the reverse strand, counting down.
TCTGGGATTTGAGGGTCCCTCTTTAGAAGAGACAAAATTCATCCCCAGGCTCTAAAGGAGGCTCATCAACTAGAGCAGTGCCCCTGTTACAGTTCTCAGCAAGGAAGAGATTCCCCCTAGGGGAATGGTATAGGCAGGGTGGTCTTCCTGGTGGAGGTGAAAGCTGAATTGTGCTTTGAAGAATGGGTCAGATTTACATAACTGGAAATGGCCTCGGACACTGATTGATCCAAGGTACTGTCACTCTGGACCAGCCCGAGGGCCCCAAGAGCCCTTCTCAGGGGAGGGACATAACTGGGGGAGGAAGGGTTTCCAGGGCTCAATAGGTTTCTTTTTAAGAACATACACCCTACCGTGCAGCCCCAGAAAGTGATGTTTGCGAAGCTGAACAGCCACAGAGGGTGATGCCTTCTGAATCAGGAGGGAAATCAGGAGCTAGGTCTATGCAAGGAAGAAGTGTAGAGCAGTACAGTGGTTCTCAGAGTAGGCCAGCATCACTTGGGAGTCTGTTAGCAGCAGAATCTCAGGCTCAGACCTACTGAATCCCACTCTCGAGGTGAATCTACTGATTTGCATTCTTACAAGTCTTCCAGGTGATTCTCATATACGTGATGTTTGAGAACCAGCGCACTAGTGGAAGGCAGGAAAGTTCTGGGATCAGAAGGCCAGGGTTCGAATCCCAGCCCTAGCCACTGGGTCTCCTCTGCAATCCACTCAACCTCCAGTCAGTTTTCTCTTCTCTAAAATGGGGTCTGTTAATTCCTTCCCAGAAGGACTGATGCAAAGATGCACGTGGTTAATATATATAAAGTGGCGAGGATAACACCACGCGTAAAACAACGATAAAATTCACATGGGAAAAATCATGAGAAGAAAGCTTAACAAAGTGATGGCGATGGGTGGCTGCTGGTTCCTTTCTCCTCATCTCTATTTCCTAAGCTGTTCATGGGGGCAGTTATGATACTAGCAAAGCAAAAAACCCCACTGACATTGTGCAGTAAGAGTCCACATTTGGAGTCTATTCTATCCTTCAGGACTGGATGGCGGTTTGCAGGGTGAGGAGCACACCTTGGCTGCATGCTACAGCCTCTCCCAAGACTTGGGACGGGGGGGGCCTCGGGGGGGGGGAGGAGGGGTGGGCCTCAAACACCGGCAGCCACCATTCCCTGGGCTCACATGGAGAGGATAGATCTTGAGCTCATCAGTGAGGGACCAGGATCCAGCTGGGTGTGTGTATGCATACATGTCCCCAAGTGCAGGCTTAAGTTGGTGAGCGGTAAACGTCCACAACCGTTAACTCAATGAGTTGGTCATTTGTTCCAAGCCCCCTTGTTGTGCATATGTGGAAGCTGAGGCCCGAAGAGAAGAACTTGCCCAAGCAAGATTATACCTTGAGTGAACAGCAGAGTCAGGGAGACTCAAGCCTGGGCTTGGAGGGGGAGCACAGAACTTTCCATGTATTACCTGGAAAGGTGCCTTGATGGGAAAGTGGGGTATCCGGGAAGTGAATACTGAAGCATTTGTGGAAGCTTTGCTGGTTCTGTCGGGGGAGCCAAAGCCCTCTGCACTCTGGGCAGAGTCACTCTAACGTGACTGTCCACACAGACCATGCCTTGCATCTTGTGACCTCTTCAGAGTATGCTGGGCTCCTGGGATTGTAAGAGGGGACCCTTCATCCTAATTCAGCCATACATTCTTGCTTACACTGAGTACGGATCTCAGCCCAGGTAATGTAACATAGTATGTGTGAGGGGTGTGGGAGGCAGAGCAGATTGCCCTTCTTGAACCCAGGACAATTATAACCCAGATGCGCTCTGGCGATGGCAGTTACACACAGCAGGTGTGTGGTCATTGTTGGTGTGGGGACATAAGAGGAGAGGAGATGCACGTACCCCTCAAAACATGACAGCCTGAAGTGATCATCGAACCCAAGGAAAATCGGATGGACATTGGGTAAAACCAGAAAAATCCTCTGCCCATGTCAGACCCTAAACATCTCAAAAACATTTCTAGAGCAGCATGGGCCTCAAGTCCCAAAGCTCACATGCAAGGGACAGAGAAAGAAAGACGCAACAACCCGTCCCAGAGTGACTTGTTCCTTGCCACTTCTGCCCACGCAGACTCCCCCAGACGCTGTGCACTTCACCATGCCAAGGCCTCCTGCAGACACAGCCAAAAACTCCTTCCTCCGGATAGCTGCTGTCATGGGGGAGGCCAAGCGGCAGGTACTTTGTCATTAATCCATCAGCGGCGACGGCCTGCAACGCTCCATCGGGGTGTGACACATTTCAACACCAATCAAGAAATGAGCCTGTGAGCATGCTGATGGCTAATCAAGGCTCCAGACAGGGACGCACTCGGGCACGCTTGTTAATGGCATTCTCTATTAAACTGGAACCGCCCAGGTATAAAATAGCTGCCCTGATAGGAGCCTCCATGAGCACAGGAAGATGGGCAGGTGGACAGCTGATGGGCTTCCAACATTGTTTTACTTAACTACAACACGCCAGACTATTCCTGCAGAACAGGTTCCAGTGTTTAAAAATATGTCACAAAACTGACATCAAAGACCTCACGTGTGAACCAACAGGATTTTACGTTTTTATCTTTAAATATTTCCCAGTAGGTGAATTACCCAAATTAGTCAATAATAGAACCCAAAATGACTATGTTTAGCCAATTGAGTGTGACACCAAAATGCCTGACCGCATGAGCCATCTCTCCCTCAAAGCCATTTTTAACGTGACTGTCCACAGGCGCTGACAGGCTGCAATTTTCCTGTGATGATGGAATGCTGCCACAGAAGGTTACAAGCTCATAAACATGCATGTGGACATAAGGGACATGCCAACCCCCACCCGTGCCTCACACAGAACACAAAGTTATCATGAATACCTACAAGTTGAAAAAATGGTATTCCCGCCAATACCAATTTTTCAGCGGGATACATCATCCAGAGCACAGTTTCCCCCTACCAGAGACTTCCTGGCAGCCCAGGTTAAAGAAGTTACTCAGTAAAGAGTAATTTTTGACAGATTCATTCATTTCCTGTGAGAAGCCATATTGTGACATTTGCCTCCATTTTGGTGTAAATATAGAAAACCGTCAAAGTATCTGGCCCAGAATGTTTCAACAGGACGTGACGCCCTTCGTAGAAGAGGCTCTCTCATGATTAGCCTGCTGTGTAATTAGCTGACACCTTTTTGTGAAATTTCAGGGGACCCTGAGCTCCAGCTAGGTCCTTGAGTTTGGGAAAGAGTAGGGACCTTCAGAGGCCCCTCTAGCAGTCACCTGGCCCTTGAGGTACCTAATCAAGAGGTCTGGGTATCATTAGATAAATCACTTAACACCCCAAGTCTGTGTCTCCCTGTAAAAGGGTGACATTACTTTTCTGGTTAGAACAGAAACAGGCCTTGGAAAGTAATATTCTTTCTGGACAACACACACAGTCCTTTCAGAGGTCAGATTCTACTGCCCCTCATGTGCACCTCACCCCCATGCCAATCTGCATCGCCCCCACTGGAACACAGAAGCTTCGAGAAGAGCTGTCAGCTGTAACTAGGCCCAGCTGTTCATCGAGATCCTGGCACAAAGAGCTGGCATCTCTGCCCTTTTCTGTCCTGGTTATCACTCCAAGCACTGCATTTGGTTCTCGGGCCATGCTTTCTGTAGGATGCGGATAAACTATTGCCCACAAAGTGACAGGTGACCAGGATGCTAAGAGGTCATGAAGAATCTAAGTGAAGAGCAGGAGAAGGAGAGGTTGTTGCTGGCTTGGTGGTTATTTGCAGCATCGGAGAGGGTCTCATCTCTGTCTGTGCACATCTGAAAGGCTGTGTCCTGTGACATAGGGGCCAGGTGTGCTCTGAGTGACCCCAGGGGGTGTAGAGAGACCAGGAACCAGAGTGGACAAGCTAGCAGAGGAGGCTTCATCTGAAGGAACGGACAGCCATGTGGGCAGCACGCTCCTGCCCCCAGATAAGACCAGCAGCGGCTGGGAAGTCACTTGCCAAGGGAGCCCTTGGGGAGCCTGAGAGTCAATGATTCTATAAATAATAGTACCTTGGATTGATACATTTGAGGATGGGCTGTGGCAGGTCAACCAACTGGAATAGATACAAATAAATGTCCCCGCAGGATGGGTCACAAAATACCTACAGAGTCAGACCACAGTGAAATGGTCTCTGCTGTTCCCGAGGTGAATCCTCTCTCCTGAACATCCCCTCCTCCCCAGCCCATGCCGCCCCTCCCTCGAGAGCCTCTTGCCATGAGCCCGAGGCCATCTCCCAGGGAACAGGAAGGGCACTACCATCCTGTGATTGGTACCTTCTACATGGCACATGCTCTTGAAGATTCCCTGCACACAGGAGATCCTCTTGGGCCACCACCAGGCCCTGGGCTAGCTCTTCCCACCTCTGGACTCCTGTCTTTTCCCCTATACAAAAAGAGAGCTGGCTTGGATGACCGGGGCCCCGGGGTCCTTCCAGCTCTCACAAACGGTGCGAGTCCTGCCAGGCTACAAATGTCCTGCCAAGTCATGTGACAGCCAGTTCTTGGAAATGACGTCGCCTGCCTCCTGTCCACCTGGTCTAATCTAAGGCAAGCTGGCAAAGCAGCTTAACTGGGGATTAGCCTCGGGATGCACCTTTTGGGGTTGCTGTTGGGGAGACACACTTCATCAGTGGCTACAGAAATGGGGCTTGGTCCTGCTGCCTGCCTGGGGTTTTCCTCTTTGAAGAATGCACTTTTCACTATGAGACTTAGTTTCAGGAGAGAAGAGGTAAAGTCAACACTGAAAAGTGCCCTGGCCTCTGGCTCGCATTTGGCATTTGCAGTGGGGTCAGGCTCCGGGCCCGGGCAGGTGCAAAGTGGGCAGGCACTTGTCAAAACTCAGGAGAAACTGCATACTCCATACCTCACAGGGCTGGTCCCTCCCCAGCCTCATGGCCCGCAGCTGGCCTCTCATCCCTGGCTCGTCCTCCCTGCCGGGAGCTCCTGGGTTTTATGCCTCTAGATCAGCCATTTCCAATCCTGTTTTTGACTAATGAACTCCGTTCACAGTAATCTGTAATTTCACAAACTCTCTTCAATTAAAAAAAAATCATTTTATCATTTTTGCATGGCTTACAGTAAAAAAGACTTTTAGTTAAATATTTTATATGCGTATATTATTCAAAGATTATATTAAATGAACATTAAAAGACGATTTTTAATAACGTCCATTATATATAAGGACACATTTCAGCATTTTCCCATTTAACAAGTTATACACAACATTTCATTTCCTTTAAATTAGTTGTGGAAGGCAAGACTGATTTGTTGACAAATAAAAAACGACACTTTGGTTCTGGGACCAACATATATTTAAAACATAATTGAAACTTAATTATGTGCATCAGCTTCAGAAATAGATAGAAACTGTTTCGGTGACCTGATCCTTAGAATTCTTGCATTTTGAGCTTAAGAAAAATCAACTGCATTATTTTTGTGATGTTCATGCTATCTAAATGATAAGGTAAAGCAGGATTCAGACAGAGCCGTAAGTTCTTCGAAATAACACATTGCTGGCAATAATTTTTTCCAATCAATGAAAAGACAAGCTAGTGAAATTATCTCTGTATTTTCTGTACCCGCCCTCCCCCCCCACCACCACCACCAATTTCCTTCTCTCTTCCTCTCATTTAATGTATTGAAGACAGTTAGATGACCTAAATAAGAACTCGGATCAGATGAGCACAACTTATGTATCTAGAAAAAATGCCTTTGAGGCAAATTTGCAGAATTATCACTCTTCGACTCCTCATTAGCTTGGGGAGGTTCGACATAAATGTTCTTTATGTTTCCTGTCTTTGTCACTTTTTATAGCCAAAGAGATCCACTTTGGCTATAAATGAAACCATATATGACAAATAATAAAAACAATTTAAAAGTATATAGCAGTCAAAGTGAACCAAATTGATAAACCGATTGGTGACAGAGTAACGAACACAGCTGCCTGGTCCCCGCCAGGCACATTTTCATGTGACATACACACACTGTGCATGCATGCACACTCACGCACATGCACACACACGCTCAGAGGTCCCGAAGCTCCATTTTAGGGAAAACTATGTAAATAACCATTTACTGGCTTTTAAAATATGTAACTCGAAACAAATGCATTTACCACGTTTAACAATGACAAGCCCCAAGCATTCATTCTAGAAGTCTCTTGGCTCTACCCATCTTGGGCTAGAAAAAGATAGGTGGGCGGTGCTTTTATTACCAGAAGATACAGCCTGTCCTGTAGGGAGCTGTGCATGGAAGGGCCAGCAAGTCAGGCCTGTGGGGGTGGGAAGGGTGGAGGGCTGGGAAGGAGGTGAGTGTAGCATGAGGGTCACATCAGTAAAGGCAGTATATACGGTGAGTGGGAGGGGAGAGATCTGAGCAGTGGTCTAGACCAGGAAACTTGCAGGAGGTAAGAGGCTCCAGGAGACTTGGGGAATGCATCTTGGGGATGTGATATGTGGGATCCCTGGCAACCCTTCTGAGGAAGCCTGTAATCAAGCTCCCATGATTCTTCAGGAGAGAGATGTGCTGTTGTTTTCTGTGCATCACTGCTATAGACTGGGGCCATATAGGAGGGGGGAGCCTAGGCGGCTTGGGTTACCTGCCTAGGATATTCCAGGCTGGAGAAAGAGCTCAGGGGGTGCCTCTGAGCACAAGCCACTACCCAGGAGGTAGAGATGTTCCAACCTGACACTCCCCATGCACCACACGCCGATTAGTGAAAAGTTGGATGAGGTTCCCATGAGCTCCCCCTCCCTGTCCCAGGCAAGGCCTCTCCTGACTGACCCCACTGCCAGTAATAGACCCACCAAGCTGTGGGGGAATCAAATCTCCAGAAATCCCTGACGCCATTCTCCTTCAGGGGAACAGGCGTCTAGACTCCTTCTTTAAGCTGCTTGGGAATTTGAGAGGAAAAAGCAGTGACTCTGCAGCTGCTTAAGAAATTCTCAAAGAGGATTTGAATGCAAGGGCCAACAGAGCCCCGGAGCACAGCCAGCGGGGCAGGAGTCCTTGGAGGCCCCCAGGGGACTGAGGTGAGGCTCCTTGCTCAGCACACACCACCTGAGACAGCAGGCCCCAGAACAGGCCCACCCAGCCCCACCCCCAGCCCCGTAGTTAAGGGGAGTCACAGGGGCTTTCACATTCCCAGAGAGAAGAGAAACAATGAGCAGGTGGGCGAAAACCTCAGCTCCTGGGGGAACACCTGTGGAAGCCAGCCAAAAGCTCCACCTCGGCTGGGCCTGCGGCAACCCCAGACACACCTCCCAGAGCAACCTCAGACACCCCGGGCTCGGGCGTGGGGTCCTCCTCCCATGCGTGGCTTGATTCAGCGGGGAGCATCCTGGTCCTCCCCCACCCCGCTCAGCGGGTGCGGCCCGGTCTCGGGGAGAGCGACACCCCCTCATTGCTGAGCGAGCCCCACGAGCCCCAGGCCACGGCGGCCTCTGGCCCAGCCTCCAGGTCCCCGAGGCCAGCCCCCCGCGTCCTGGAAGAAAAACCTCAGCACCCATTCATGGGCTGCTTTTGTTGAATGACTTGAGTTTTTCATTTTCTAAGAAACAGGGACATAAATGGCTTGTTGGCATTTTACCGACGGAGGTGTGGGCGAGTGCCTGGATCCCTCGCAGGCTTGGCGCTGAGCGGGAACCAGGGGCCTGCGGGAGGGAGCAGGCGACATGTGTCAGGGCCTCCAGGGGCACCCCTGCCTGCTGCCTGCCTACCCGCGGGCACGTGCATACACACACAGGCACACAACACAGACACACAGACACATACAGAAACACACAGACACAGAGAGACGTGCACAGACCACACACATACAACACACGCACACAGACGCAGACACACACACAATACATACAACACACAGACACAGAGACATACACACAATACAGACATACACAATACACAGAGACATACACACACCCCAAACACACAACACAGAGACACACATACATACACGCACAACACAGACACATACAGAGACATACACAAACACGCCATACACAGAAACAGAGACATGGAGAGACACACAACACAGAGAGAGACATACACAGACACAGAAGCACACAGACACAGACACACAACACACATACATACAACACAGAGAGGCAGACATACAGACACAAAGGAAGAGACACACATAACACACACAGAGACATATACCACATACAAAACAGACACAAAGATACACACAACACACACAACAGACACCGAAATATACACACAGAGATATACCACACACACAGATGCAGAGACACACACAGACACCAGATACTGACACATCCTTACAGACACACAGCCATAGAGAAACACAAATAGACAAAGACACACTCATATACAGAGAAACACAGAGACACACAAACACACATACTGACATGCTTACAGACACACACAGACTCACACAGGGATAGGCGTCGCTATACAGAGACACACACATTCACACTCTTCTAGAACTTTCTTCCTAACACTGAGGGCAAGCAGAATGTACTTTGGACCAGGAACCCTTCACTTCCTCCCCCAAGGAGAAGGCAGTTTAGGCAGAGGTCAAGAAGAGAGGTGGTGAATGATGAGAATCTTTCTTTTTTTTTTTTTGGAATGACGAGAATCTGACCTCGGTTTACCTGCCCTCCCTGTGCTGACCAACTGTCTAACTGGGAGAGAAGCAAATGTGCCTTCAGCAGTGGACCAAGCAGAGATCACCACAATGCAGGTCACCCCCAAAGGTGGCAAAGAACAGGCCCCAACAGTTGTCTGGTATACAACAGACATCAAGGTTTCTAGGAGTTCAGAGGCTCTGGGATAGGATGGAAAGAACATTGGCCAAGGGTCCTGGAGTGGACTCGCACCTCGGCTGCCCCACAGAGGGAGGCATTGAACCTTTCAGAGCCTGTTTCCCTCTCTGCAGTGAGGGAACATAGGGCTACCTAATTCCCAAAGGGAAGTACTGTGAGGGCTGGATCAGGTGAGGGAATGCTAATGAAAGCCCCCATATCAGGGCCTGGTCCAGCCTCTGCATGGTCTTTGTCGAGGACTAGAAGAGAATGAGGAACTGATGGGCTTCATAAGGCCTGGGATGTGAAGGCTGGCTACGGTTTAGGTGGGCAGATGGCCAGAGCAGGAGTTCTATACATGCCACCATGGAGCCTGCTCCACCCTGCTGGGGGATTTGGCCCCAGAAGCCATTCCTGGAGGACAGGTGGACACAGACAGGACTCTAGATGGCAGTGACTGAAAGGCAGTCAATACACAGTCCAACAGGCTCTCTATGGAGATGCCCAGGCACAAACTGTTCTGCCCAACTAGCAAAGCCCACTGGACCCCCATCCTGTGGCATTCCCACCAGAAAACACCCATGATGCATCAGCAGATTGCAGGAAGGAAACCAAGATCGGAAAGGCAAGGTGGGCACTCAGAGGGTAGCAGTCACTCTCTGGGCAGAGCCTGGGATGAAGGCACATGAATGCCCTCGTGGTGCCAGGGAGGATGCCAACAGATGATCTGGTCCTTGGAGCCAGCCAGTCTTGACTTCCTGTGGGATTCTGACTCACCTAAGTGAGCCTCTGATCCTCGTAGCCAGAAGGGGGAGAGACAGCTGTAACACAGTTTGGGGGGAGCAAGGAAGGCAGGATATCAGGTGTTGAGGGGCAACCAAAATGCTGGGTGAGTTCCAACCCTGGACAGGTCCGAATGGCTCAGCTGGCTTTCATTTCATAGTGTGTGGGGGAGCCCATGAGGGTTGGTGGGCAGGAGCAGACAGGACGGGACATAGTTGTCTGGCCCAGAGCACCCCAATGGTGGGCCAAGGCAATGGCTAACCTGTGCTGCCATACAGGTCACCAAGAGTAGCCTGAATCTCTGCGTGTGGAAAAATATTTTCTTCTGCCCGTGTTCCATGAGGTGAACAAAAGGGGAAAGTGCTGATCTAGCCTCTGTGACCTGTTTTATATGAGGCCCCTGAGGCTCACAGAGAAGGGAGCTGTGGAAAGTTGCCCAGCCCGTCAAGAGCCAGCCGGGATGAGGAACCCAATCCTGGAATAACGGACAGGCCTCAAATCCTTTCCTCTCCATGAAAGACTCATGAGCCAGTATGAGAACATTCTGAATAAGAAAATGTCAACATGCAAAAGCTGGCTGCCTCCCAAAGTGCTGCCCGACCAGGGGGACCACCTCAACTCTGCTCAAATGCGCCGCCTTGGGCGCCGAACAGAAAGCTCCTCATTAAAGCCATTCGTATCCTAAAGACTAATTTTGCTCAACATTTTTTCAGGGAAAGGGCAATTAAAAATCTATCCTGAATGGAATGAAGACATATTTTTAGAATGAGATGGAGAAGACTCCCTGAAAATAACATAAAACGTCCAAGTCCACAGTGATTAAAAGGACATAAATCAGCTGTGTGCTCTAAGGAGTCCCAGCGCTGGGCCATTCCCCAGAGCCACAGGAAGAACAGCCTCAGGGGGCCCGCCTGGGACACTGCCAGCACCCTTACTCCCATACCCAGAGCTGGCTTCTTGGCTCCCATCATGCACAGTGCAACAGGGCCGGGGGTGGGGGTGGGGGTGCCGATGCCACATGGTCACACTGGTGCCAACGATTCAGCTACAGGCCGAGGCCGGGCTTCCCCAGACAGTGTGGGCAAGCACACCAGCCAGGGGCCTGTGCCAAGGGAAGCACCTGGAAGGTCAGGGGTTTTCACCTGGCCTTGGCCTTCCCTAGCTCCAGACACAGCAGAAAAAGAGAGAAAGCCAGAAGAAAGGAAGAGAGCTTGTTCCGAGGTGGTTCAAGGATGAGGCCAGGATAGGCAGAATTCACAATTTCAAGTCACACATTACACTTCATGGAATCTCTTCTTTGTGGGTAACACTGGCCTGGGAATCTAGAAGCCTCATTTCTGACTCCACCCATTGTAATTCGGTTCGGAGGACAATTTACTAGGATTTGTAAGCCTACGGTGCCAGGTTCTAAAAATGCTGATGTGTAATGTGGCAGGGAAGGAGGCAAAACAGTAGTCTTTCAACCTTAGAAAAGGGAGCCCACTCCTCTCTCCTCCTTTACCGTGGAAAGTTATCATCAGGCACACTGGGAAATACCCGTTCCAACGAGCCAGCTTAGCACGGATTCTACGGGACAACTCGAAGGGGTATTTATTAAGCACATACTATGAATCGAGCACAGTGCTTTGTATTCTTTCTCTTGTGATCTTTGTAAGACCACTGAAAAGGAAGGTATGGTTAGCCTTATTTCACAGCTGAAATGGCTGAGAGGCAGAGGAGCCGCTGCTAACACAGTCAGTAGGCGACAGCACAGGTGTCCGCCGAAGGTGTGAAAGTAGTTCCCGGAGTTCAGCCATCCCCAGTACCCCACACTGGTTCCTGTTTAGCACAGGCTAAAATCTAATCAACAAAGAAAGTTCCTGTGTCAGCAACAGTCCGTGGAGGAGAAAGTGAATAGTAACAAATGCTTGATTACTGTAAACTAGCTCAGAAATGCCAGGGCACTAAATCATGCTGAAATCTAACATTTCCAAACGGAAGCACCGGATCTGCTGGCCCACCTCGGAGCTTCCCGGGTCCTTCCACAGGGCCATGGGTGACTTGTAGGAAGGATGTGCCCCAGGGCCCAACTGGGGAGCACCAGGTGTGGGATGCATCCTCCCAAGGGGGTCCTAACAGAGCCCGTCCCCACTCTGTCCCAGGCTGGGGCCGTGGCCACAAAGACCAAGAAGGAAGAGATCTAGAGGTGGGGTTGGGCAGAGGGGCTGTGGTCCGAGGGTGGTAATAGAGATGTCCAGAGCAGATGACCCTCAGAGGGCTGGTTTCATGGACCTCCCGGCCAGCCGTAGGAGCTGTGCTGAAGATACGGATTTAGGATCCATTATTTTGGGGAGTCCAGAACATTGCTTAAGAATATGTATAGCAAGAAGAACAAAAATGGAGCCCCAAGAGTGGGGAGAAAAGTGAACCTGGACAGGACACTGACTATGCATATTGCTGGCAGTGTACTGAGATACTTGTGACTCCTGACAGACCACAGTAGATTAAAAAAAGCAAACTCAGGAAGAGTTTCAATAAATGCATAACCAACCGATCTACGAGGTATTACTGAGGGTCGGGAACAACTCAAAGGACAGGGTGATATGAGCCTCACGGGCAGAAGAGGACTTCAGTCCTTCCAGGCCATGATGGAGAGTCCATGAAACACCTCCTACATTTGTATGACTAGAGCCTAGACTCGAGTCTGCGGTCTGCCACCAACTCACTGGCCTTTTGCCAAATGAAGAAACTGAGGCATGCAGCTGGAGAGGGTAACACAGCCTGTCCTGTCCATCCCGACAAGGGCCTGAGGAGGAGGGACAGGCACCAAATCCCGCCCCCCAGGGTAAGGCCTGGGTTGCCTGGGTGTGTTGGCAGTAGTGGGGCTCTGTGTGCTCAGGGCTTCTCAACCTGGGGTCCATCAATGTCTGTGACACGACAGCTTCTTTCCAGCCTCCAGGTGTGAGCAGAGAAGAAATAAATGAGGCTACCTGGGGGGTTAAGGATGTCCCCAGATACCTATTACTGTGATGGTGTACCTCCAGCAGCCACAAGAGCAGGTTCTCAGGTGTCCTGGGTTATTTTGGATCTGCGTCTAGAAAGCTGTTCAGGTCAACCTAGTCATATCACCAATTCCTTATTGGCCATTGATTATGCACCTTATCCATGCTTTCTTAGTCACTGCTCACCAGCACCAGGACAAGGGAAGATCATTATCTTTATTGTACCTATAAGAAAACAGAGCCTAGAAATCTTTACGTCACTCCCTCAAACCTCAGCCAGTAAGTGGCAGGTGTGGGATTTGGACCCAGCTGTCTGGCGCCTAAGTGCATTGTCAAAACCCATGGTTCCCAGTTTCGTGGGTTTCACGGGCAACTGAACTTCCCAAACATTTGGGGACAAGTAATAGGCTGCCAACTTCATATTTTTTCCAATTAACAATAATGTTTTAAACACCGACACCTTCAGTCCACAAAAGGAAAAACACGGTTACTGACACACACAGGCACACGCAGCCATACACCCACACTCGAGGAGGAAAGAGACATGGAAGAAAGTCTCGTCGTTCCATTTGTCTGCCACACCTGAACCCTTGTTCTGTGTCTGGGAAAGGGCAGACACACTCAACCTGCCTCACTCCACCAACCAGAACTGGACACACACTGTCAGTTAGAAACCAGTGAGGCCCCAAAGTGCAGATGGTGCAGCGTCAGAGCAGCGCCCGTTGTCTGAGGCTGGTGGTGGTGGTGGCACAAGCTGGGGTCTGGCCTGGTGGGGCAGCAGTGGGGTCCTTGCTGGGTCAGGTCTGGGCATGACTGGTTGTCCTTTCTGGCGGTGTGGCCTCTGAGCCTGGTTCTCTACTCTCCTGGAGGCTCTGGGCTGCCTTACATCCTTTTAATAAAATCCTTTTCTGCTTCAATTAGCCAAAATTGGTTTCTGTTGCTTGCTACTTAGAATGGTGACTGATAGAACATAATCTTAGAATAAAGGGCGGCACTTTACATGGAATATATTTAGTTCTATGAAAATCTCACCACACAGCATCCTCCCTTTCCTCCTTTTGTTGCAGACCAGTCTGTGTCGGGCAGGGAGGGACTCGGAGGCTGGAGCTGGAGACTGCACTATTCCACTTCCCTACCTCCAGGGGTTAGAAACCAGAACCCGGAGCCCTGCTGTGGGTTGTACCCTCTGCTGAAGCATCACCTGTAGGTCCCCGCTGCCCCCTGGTAAAGTTTAAAACCAACCTCTCCAATCCCATCTCTGCTCTGTTCTCCCTCCAGGAACTCTGGACTTTAGCTAAGATGGTCCCCCCACCCCCATCTGCAGGATGCAGACAGCATATCCCCACTTCTCATCTTTATTCATACTGCTATCCACTCCTCGCCTCTTCTTTTCTGCATTTAAAAGTTGGGCTCATCTCTCCAGCCCTCCTGCTGCCCAGCTTCCCCAGCCCTCGGAGAGCTCTCTGCCTCCTGAGGTCTCTCAGTCTTATGGTCTCGTTAATTCCTTGCTTTTTAGGATTTTCTTTTGAAGGGAAGGCTCAGGTAACACCTCGCCCCACAGCATCACCAGAACAAACAGGTCTGCCCTGCCGGCAGGACCCTCCAGAGCCACCCACCCTGCCTGCCCTGTCTCCCCACACCCTGCAGGCAGGGGGCTAACTGGCAACTTTGCTTGCTCCTCCGAGATCCACTCTGTCTTCTCTCTCTCGGTGAGATGGAGAACGACTCATCTCTGTGCTCCTCAGGAGCATCCTTCAAAGACAATTAAGTCCCTCCTCAGCCTCTTTCTTCTGAAATGAAATTATCCCTAATCCTTTCTCCCGTCTTCAAGAGTCCTGTTTTCCGGTGCTTTAATGGAGTGGACTCCATCCGAGGAACACCACAGCTGGAAGGGCCGAGGGGCTCGCAGGCGTCTGTGAGAACAGCAGCCTCTTCTCCCATCACTTGTGAAGTGAAACTACCTGGCTGTTCACCGAGCCCACCTCCAATTCAATCTATCTCTGGCTGATGCTGGCTCACCCACAGCTGGGCACCCAATCCTCACCTCGAACCTATGAGGAAGGGAAGAAGGATGGCTAGGGACACACTGAGGGCCCTGAATGCCACCTTCCCACGCTGGTCCCCTGGCTGGCTTTGGCACAGAGATGACCTCATCTGACCAAGTCAGTGCCAATGTGATTCTGCAGATGGATGATCTTTCCTTACCAGGGATTCCCCAGCAAGAGGCCAAGTTGCTGCTCGATCCGTTTAGTGGTGAAAGTGGTACCACTCTGCCACACCTCGCAGTTCACCAGGCCCCACACTCCGTAGTTCAACCAGTTCATTATATGCATCCCGGGCTTCACCTTCTCCCAAATAAAATGGAGAACTGCAGGCATTTTCTTGAAGGCAAACAAGAAAATTGCCCAAAGAACCAAGTAATCTTCAAATGTCAGAAACATCCAGTGCGTGAATCACGCTTAAGTAAGAGCACAGGAATTTGGCAAAGTGACAAGCAGTGGTTTACAACATTAAAGGTGATTTGGAAGCAGTCAAATAGTCAGAGGCAGAAGCAGAAGGAAGTCCGAGCCAGCCCCAACCAGTCTTCCCCCTGACAGGTCCACCACCGGCCATTTCTCGGTTGGTGAAAGGGCACTCCTGCTGGGAGCATCTAGAGGCACAGGGACGTGATCCTTGAACCATTGCGGAGGGGTTGGGGTGGGGGGTGGCGTCAGCCTCATCGGGCCACCAGAAGAGCTCTGCAGCATTGCCTTCGGCCCTCGAGCAGAAGAGACCTGGGCGTGTGATCATGCTGTGGCCTGGGCCTGGTACACACCATCTTCTCCCTTCACCATATGCAGGATGGTTTATCTTCCAAAAGAACCTACAAACCTCTGTCATCCAGGCCCAGGTGCTCAGAAGGCCTTCCCAGATGCTTCTGGTCCACACGATCTTCACTCCCTCTCTCATCCCAGCTCTTGTGGTCGCCAGCCTCCTTCCCTCAAGACAGTGATGCAGTCCTGCAGTCTCTCTCCAGCCTTGGAAGGCAATTCGGATTTGACTGGTGTGGCACCATTTGTATATATGGGACAAGCTTTGCATGTGAGTCCACAGGCCAGTGATGCTGACCTCACTGCCTGATCACCAACAAGCTTCTCGACTCCTCTCCTCCCCTTCTCCCCTCAACACCTACAACCTACAACAGGATTGGGAATTCAATAAAGAGCTGATAAGGGAATCATGAACACTGCTTGGGACCCAAAGTCAGAACAATGCATGAATTTGTCTCTATTCCTTCTCTGAAATTCCTCAACTACTGACAAACTCCAAGCAGATCCATGTGTGAGCTGGTTACTCCATGACCTCAAAGTACCCCAGTCTTGGATCTGTTCAGAGGTGCTGGAGGAAGTGAGCCCCAGCTGCCTTAGGTCAGAGCCCTACGACATTTCCTAAGAAGCCTGGGAGTTAAGATCTAATGGGAACTAAAGGTCATTCTAATGAGAATGTGAGTTGGAAAACATCCATGACTTAAATTCTGGCTCTTCCAGAAGGTTATTACGTACTAGACTGGGCCCATGCACAGGGCCTAAGTGATCAGAGAGAAACTTAACTTCCTTAGTTTTGCCAAAAGAGCCCAAGGAGCCCCTCAGAACAAATTACCCAAGACTACTGATGTCAGGAGCTGCTGTGTTCACATTTGGGAAGTCGAGGAGGCAAAACCAGCAGCACCTGTTAAGATTCTAGTCCAGGCTTTCATTTCTCAATGAAAGAAGAAAAAACAGGATATTTTTATCTCCTCTCATCTCCTGACAGCAGGAATGAATGAGGCTGAGAAAAAGTCTTCTGGCACATGCAACAAAAGGAAGTCTGGCCAACCTCACAACCCTGCCCTATCTGGACGTGCCCACCCAGACAGCATAGACGTCACACCCCATCTCCCTGGATCTAGTCCCGTTACCTGAGCCTGTCTACCCCAATCACACACACATTTCCCCAACACACATACGGTATACTCCAGGCATGGGTGCCACTTCACAGTCCCCAAATACCTTCTCTTACTTGTTTCTTCTGCCCCCAATGCCCTGTATGTCACAATGCCACTCACCCTAGTCCTCCCCTAACTCTTCTGAATAGGCTCCTCCCTTGCCCAGCCTCATGGGACTTGGGATGTCCTATTTTAGCACGGTCGCATCAACACAATAATCCCATCTCTTCTGTTTGTCTCTTCTCCTAGACTGAAAGTTCCTTGGGAAGGGTATGACCAATGATGTTTTTTGTTTGTTTGTTTTTTAAAGATTTTATTTATTTATTCATGAGAGACACACAGAGAGAGGCAGAGACAGAGGCAGAGGGAGAAGCAGGCTCTTGCAGGGACCATGATGTGGGGCTCTATCCCAGGACCCTGGGATCATGATCTGAGCCAAAGGCAGACACTCAACCACTGAGCCACCTACATGACCCCCAATCATGTTTTTTCACTATTTTTATCCATGTTTCTGAGCCTGGCACACAGTAGGTATTCAATAAATAACCACTGAATGTATAATTATAGAAATGGTCTTGAATTGATGCAAACTTCATGTTCTTGCCTCATGCAACTAAATGATCAGGCAATGTATTTTAAGGCCCATCATTCAAAAATGAGGATCTGTAAGGAGGAAGGAAAGGCTCAGGAAAGAGGAGGCAGGAACAGGACAGACCCTGGCTCCATCGAACTACCCTGACACTTACTCCAACACGTGAGACTTATAAGCCCAAAAGGCAAGCAAGAGTTTATAGACAGGACTGTTGACATGTGTGCTTTCTATGCGCTTGTGACCCTTTCACTGCCCCTAGCACTGACACAGCCAGCACGTGGTAGAGGGCACACAGGAAATCTCCACACCTAGGAAAATGTTACCTCTGGAAGCCAGAGCAACAGTAGTGAGAATCAGCAAGAGGTCCCAGGAAGACTGCGTCCAGCTGCCTGGCCCAACGGTTTATCCCTTAGCTCTAAGCCCCTTCTTACTCAACCCAGCCTGGGCAATTCCTCCAAATGTATGTCCCCTCTGAGCAAGAGCCAGGTCCAGACATTTAATTGCCTACCTGCCACCACTGCCATATCTCAGGAACCCCCCCACCTGGTTCTGAACAAAACTCAATCTTCTCTAGTACCCCTGAGCATTCCAGTGTTCCCTAAGACCACATTGACAGCGCCACCATCCAGCCACACCTCAGGTCAGAAATCTCGGGCCACCCTCTGCTTTACTTCCCCAAGGCCAACCCACCACCAAGGCCTGAAGACTCTACCATTTTTTTAAAAAGATTTTATTTATTTATTCATGAAAGACACAGAGAGAGAGGCAGAGACGCAGGCAAAGGGAGAAGCAGGCTCCACACGGGGAGCCCAATGTGGGACTCGATCCTGGGACTCCAGGATCATGCCTCGGTCAAAGGCAGGCGCTAAACCGCTGAGCCACCCAGGGATCCCCGACTCCACCTTTTAAATGTCTCAAACTCACTTACCTCCCTCCATGAGCAACATCATGGCAGTCCCAGCTGCTGCCACCAAATCCCACCTGGATGCTGGCGATCCCCTTGTAACTGTGCCCCATATTCTTCCTTGGTACTCTCCAGTAGGTCCCGCATGGCGGCCTGTGCCATCACTTTAAAATGTCATTCCCCTGCTTTTAAACTCTCCAAGTCACTCAGTGCTCTTGCAATCCAGATAAAGATTCTACCTGTGGCCTGCAAATCCCTGCACGGTCTTCCCCTGCCCAATTTTCTGGTCTCCTCTGGGACCATGCTCCCCCCTGCTTTCCCAGCCCCGGCTTCCCTGGCCTTCTCTCCGTTCCTTGAACAGGCCATACTCTCTCCTACACAGGGCTACGGGATGCCCGTGTCCTCTGTGTGCCACGCATCATCCCCACTCCAGCTCAGTCTCCCTTTAAATATTCATGTCGACTCTTACCCGAAAGCCCTGTATCCCAGATGAGGTAAGGCTCCCTACAGCAGCACAGTATGGCCTTGGTCTGAACTCTCTGATAACCATGTGTCCCCCACAAGACTGTAAGCTCCTTGAGGGAAACCTGCAGGCCTGTCTCTGCTCACTGCTGAGCTCCAACACCCAGCACAATGCCTGGCACATAGATGGCACTCAGATATTTGCTGAACTATGAATAATGGGTTTCGGTTTTATTGAGGGAAGATGTATTGCCTTACAGTCTGGTTTCATAGGAGACAAGTTACAACAGAGAGGACTTGCTGATGGCAACATATTCCTTCTGAGGAAGATTTTCAAGTGGGTGAAAAACAACCTCCCTAAACTGGCATACAAATCAAAGAGTAAAAGATGAGTCTTTCGTCCAACGGAGGAAACGCACACCGGCGGTACATTCACAAGCCGTCTGTGTGGGGACGTGGGGAGATTCCGCCCCCATCACAGCCATATGCTAGGGAGAATCAGGGTAGGAGAAATCCTTCCTTCCCCATAACTGATAGAGGCCTTAATTTGGGAAGATGGCAATGTAATGTGAGCTCAGCACAGCTGCTAAGAACAAAGTGCCTAGATACTACAGTTATGTATCTGGTCAGCCTCTCCCTCTCTTGCTCATTTTGAGGGGTTGTCTGCGTGGTGAATATAAGTCTTGAGCATCCTTCAAGGCTCAACAGTGGGCCAAGTGTGTCTGGCTGCTTCCTCACCTTCAAGCATGTCTAGCCGTGAGCGTGCATCTGGGTAAAATTAAACCTAATATGAGCAACAGCCAATTCTACCAATCAATCTAGGACAAATGTCCAGAGCTGGCTTCTCAATTGTTTTTTTTTTTTTTAAGATTTTATTTATTTATTTATTTATTTATTTATTTATTTATTTATTTGACAGAGAGAGAGAGAGAGAGAGAGAGAGAGAGAGAGAGAGAGAGAGAAAATGAGCTGGGGGGAGGGGCAGAGGGAGAGGGAGAAGCAGACTCTCCTCAATAATTCTTTATGGCAACCCTGCCAACCCTCCCCACAAGGCAGGGCTAGGATCCCCCAAGTCTCGTCTGAGGAATGTGCCATGAGCCACATCGGAGCCACCATGGCTGCCTATTGTAGCAGGAGAGGCTGGTGTGCTGACTCTATGTCCCAAATAAATGATATTACAAGGATTCAGAATTGGAGCCAGAAAGAAATTTCTCTGCAATGGCATATAAAACACAATGAGATGCCTTCTTCCTCCAAATTAATAAAGATTCTTAACCATGATAATATAAGCTCCCCCAGACACTACTCGTTGTACATACATTTGGTAAAATGATTAGCGTGTTTTGAAAGCCTTCAAAAAGTTCCATTCATAAGAAAATTCAATAAGCTTGCAAGATACAAAATACGTAAGAACCAAGAGCTTTCTTATTTGTTAGTAGTAACTCATTAGAAAATACAACCAGACAGAAAGATCTTAGTCTAACTATATGTAGCATCTAGGAATGAAGTTTCTAGAATAGTGCAGAACTCCTATGAAGCAATGTTTACAGAGAGATATGAATGTAAACTTAAATAAACATACACAGAGTAAATGGAATAGCACGTTCCTGAATGAGAAGACTCAATATTGCAGTCAGATGTCAATTCTTTATAAATCAATTTATGGATATCATCTAATTCATATGGATAGCATATATAAAGTCAAGAACAGATTTTTTTTTGTTTTGTTTTGTTTTTAGCTTGGTAGAAATGATTCTAAAGTTCACCTGGGCTATAAGATATATCAGAGACAGTACCTAAAAATATTTTGGAAAATAACACTAATGCAGATGATCGATACTACCAGTTTTTAAGCATAATATAAAAGCTTCCATAGTTAAAGTAATGTGATATAGCATTCGGCTAGATAGAAAAAAATACAGAAGGGAATAAGTAGCCTGGAAACATTTTAGCCTATACCAGAATTCAGTGTATGAGAGAGGTAGCATTTTAAGTGGAGGGGTGGGGGGTGGGGGAGATCATTCAATAAACAGAACTGCAAGAATTATGTAACCACTAAAAAAAAAGTTAAGTTCCTATCTTCTATCTTAAAACAAGATAACTTAGAACTGGATAAAAACTTGAATCTGTAAAATGAAATCATGAAACAAAAAGAAGAAAATGTAAATGAATAGATAGGGAAAGCCAGCATAGGGAAGGATTTTCTAAGCATATAAACGAGAATAAACATCAAAGTGAAAAAGGCCTATAAATAGGATGACAAGCAAATTAAAGGCTTCTATACAACCAAGAAACCATAAATGAATTTAAAAGACAAATGACACACTGGAAAAAATATTTCTAACATTACACCAAAAGGTTAATATCCTCTTATGCATAAAGAGCTCTTGCAAATCAATAAGAGAAAGATGAATATAAATAGAAAAACAGGCAAAGGACAGGAATGTCAATAAACATAGAAACAAATGCTCCAGCCCACTGGTAATTAAGGGAGTGCAGATTGAGACCATGGGATACCATGACTCACCTATCCAACAGACAAAGATATTTTTAAAAATTCTAATAGGTAAGACTGGGGTAAAATGGGTGTTCACGTGCTATTTATGGGAAAGCAAAGCAGCACAGGCGTTCTCGGGGCAATGTAGCAATACAGATCAATGTGTTCAGTATGCTCCTACCTCTGATGTGATAATACCAGTTCCAGGAATTAATCCTAGAGAAATAATCCAAAATGTCTGCAGATATTTATGTTCAACAATATTCGATTGCAGTGATATTTATAATATCAAATAGTAACAGAATTATCTAAATATCTGACAATAGGAGGTTAGTTAAATAAAATATGGCATAGTACTATAATGGAATGCAACGAAATAGAGCCTTTTAAGATCATGTTTCTGAATATGTAATGACAAGAAAAAAAACCAGTACAAAGTTAAGAGGGAAAAAAGTAGGAGATAAAATTATATATATGTGTGTTTGTGTATATAGATACATATAGTATGATAGAAGTTCTGCTAAAAGTGATAAATAATAGATTCTAAAATGTTAATTGTTTTTATGTCTTAGTGATGAGATTAGCCATGGTTTTTCTTTCTGTTAAAAATTTCCATAAAGAACATTACTCTTGTAATTGGAAAGTTATATAATTTTTTAAAGCTCAAACTTGGTAATTCTATTTCTAGAACTCTATCCAAAACATTCTCTCATGTATCTCTTATAGCCACCCCATGAGACTGGTAGTATTAGCTCCATGTGATAGAGGCCCGGGTAGATAATGTGAATGGTCTATGTTACCCTCAGATCTGGGTCCTGTCAGATATGTCTGACACCAAAATTATGAACCAAAATGATACACAAGAATAGCTACCAGAGTGTTATAGTAGGAAAAAACCACACCCGATGGCACTGGCTGAGTAAACAAGATTGCAGGCAGGATGGCATACCATGTAGGCATTAAGAAGTGATGTTTAGGAATCATTATTTTAGAGGAGGGGAGGGGCAGGAGAGAGGGAGGGAGGGAGGGAGGGAGGGAGGGAGAGAGAGAGAGAGAGAGAGAGAGAGAGAGAGAGAGAGAGAGAGAATCTACTCCATGGGTAGAGCTGGACTTGGGGCTTGATATTACCACCCAGAGATCATGACCTAAACCGAAATCAAGAGGCAGATGCTTAACCAATGGAGCTTCTCAGGAACCCAGAAACCATTTTTAATGGCATGGGAAAATGTTCCAATGTAAAAAAACCAAGATGCAAAATTTCATATGCAACAATGGCTCCAGCTATTGTGCAAATGCAAAAAAAGAACACTAGAAGAAAATATAATACTAACAAGAGCCATCTCTAGGCAATAGGTCTTTGTTTTTAAAGATTTATTTATTTGAGAGAGAGAGAGACAGAGAGACAGAGAGACAGAGAGAGCGTGCACAGGGGGAGGGACAGAGGGAAAGAATCTCAAGCAGACTCCCTGCTGAGCAGGGAGCCTGACTCAAGCTGAGCTGTAATCTCAGGACCCTGAGATCATGACCTGAGCTGAAATCAAGAGTCAGATACTTAATGGACTCAGCCACCCAGGCACACCTCTAGGCAATAGGTCATTATAGATTATTACTTATGTCTTTAGGCTTGAAAATATTACACAATGGGTATTGCTTTTTTTTTTTTTCACTCAAAAAAATGACCCATCCATTATAATCCCATTACCCTCTTTCTTACACCTACCTACCCTTTAAGGCCAAATTGAAGACTCACCTCTTCCATGAAGCTCTCCTTGATTTGCCCAGCGCATACAGCTCTGACCTTCTAAAATATGTGCTCAAAGTAGAGCTTTGACTTTGTGGCTTCAGAAATGGTCATATGCATCTCTAAGTGCTTCATAGCTCTTGGGCTGGACTCCCCGCCCAGTGTCCCAGAACCACAAGGGTGGGGAGCAGGTAATCTATTCATGCCTTATGTGTGTGGCTGTGAGCTGAGCAGTCTTGTGGAATTGGTGTCAAAAGAGCTGCCAACACTGTATCTTCTGTGGTTTGGCCCTCATGGTTGGGGAAAGAGTGGATGATTATTTATGAGTGGGACTAGTCCATGATGAAGTCCACAGAAAGTGAGAAAACTCAGGAGTATGTAGCAAATTTTCCAAAATATTAAGTTTATTCAACTCTCCTATGTTCTGGGATTACGTTCTTCCTATTCTTTGGTGTTAAAACACTAGTTATTTATCACAGCAATGGGATGAAGGGTAGATGGCACCCCGATGTTTATAGCAGCAATGTCCAAAATAGCCAACACATGGAAAGAACCCAGATGTCCATCAACAAATGAATGAATAAAGAGGATGTGGTACAAATATATGTATATACAGCGGGATATTACTCAGCCTTCAAAAAAGAATAAAATCCTGCCATTTGCAATGACATGGATGGAACTAGAGGGTGTTATGTTAAGAGAAATAAATCAGTCAGACAAAGACAAATACCCGATGATTTCATTTCTATCTAGACTTTAAGGAACAGAACAAACACAGGGGAAGGGAAGGAAAAACAAAATAGGATGAAAACAGAGAAGGAGGCAAACCATCAGACACACTGAACTCTAGGAAACAAACTGAGGGCTGCTGGAGGGGAGGTGGGTGGGGGGAATGGGGTAACTTGGCAATGGGCATTAAGGAGGGCACTTGATGTAATAAGCACTGGGTGTTACACACAACTGATGAATCACTAAATTCTACCCCTGAAACTAATAATACAGTATATGTTAATTAAATTGAATTTAAATAAAGAATAAAAAAGAGAAGATGGTAATTTTAAAGTGCTGTTTAACAAACTAAAAACTGTTACTCTTCAGAGTATTCCTAACTACCCAATCCAGAATAGCTACCTTCTCCCAATGATCTTCCTTCATAGCATTTATAATTACCTAGATAATGCTCCAGTATTTTATTTGTTTTTGTTTTTTATGCTAAGTTTCCTATCAAGAACATATGTGGGGTCTTAGCCAGGCTCCATGTTGACACAAAGTAGGTGCCCAATAAATGAATGTTCAATAATAAGCCAAGGAAAGAACTTGGAGCTAGGGAAGGTGCAGGGTCATGGTACTGAGGGACTTTGGCCAGAGTCTTAAAAAAAACAGAAAATGAAATTCAGTAGTTCAGGGGTAACACCAGTTCTAGGAATTAATCCCAGCTCTGTGCTAGCACATGGAATCTTGTATCTGGAGGAAACTCTTGTAAAGGTTTCCTCTGGGTCCCAGTCATTCTGGGAATAAGACATTAGCACCACAGTGAGTAAACACAGTGAGCAGGATTCCTGGCCAGGAGCACTGGCTCGCAGGCTGGCAGGACAAAGTGGAAGCGTACATACAACTCAATTGCAAGCTCCTCTCCATCCCCCGCTTCTGATTAACACTCTCCTCCCCCCTAGGCTCTCAGCTTCTCTTTGGGAACCAAATCGTTTTTCCAGAAGTTGATGAGAAAATGCCCTCTTGTGGGCGTGACAGTGGACCACCTCAACAGTGTCAACGATTTCTGAAAATGTCATTATTCAGGAGAATTCCTTCATTAGATTTAATGATTTTTTTTTTTTAATCTCAAACAGCAACCCTTTGTTAAAGTGAAAATACATTTTCTGGGAGGCCATTAAAGAGTACTCAATTCACTTCTGCATGTCTAACTTAGGTATGCAAGTTCTGAATGTCTTAAACAGCATCATCACAAAGAAAATTATTCTCCTTTCTAAACTTCTGTACGATTTGCTAATGACTGGGTGACTTTTTTTTTTTTTTTATCATCGCCCAGAATCTGCCTCCTTTTCTGCTCCCAGGAAACCATCACCTGAGATTGACAGGCAGCAATTGAAAATAATAAAATTATGTAAGATGAGCTTGTAATCACCAGCATTTCGCAAGAAGCAAAATGCATTTCGCTCTGACTGAGGAACAGAAAGTTTCTTTCTCATTTTAAATCTGTATCAGAGGTAAAGCCTTCTATTAAAACACAATTCTCTGTACACTTACAGTCTCTGGCGGACTGCCAAGGAGACTATCATAGAGCTACCGCTGCAGAGAAGCAGGCCGTGCAAGACAGGAGGGTGCGCTCCTAGGGAAGAAGAGCGAAGTCTCCAAATTCATGGGAGGGCTGTGCTCACAGAGTCCCCCCCCCATCCAGAAACACACCCACCCCCACTTTCTGGGAGGGGTGGGTATGGGGAAGGTAAACATTCAGAAATTCCTTCCCTATCTTTTGCTTTCCAAACACACACACACACACACACACACACACACACACACACACACACTTCGGGTTTCTTCTTCCCTTTCTCGCTGCTTTTTGTCGTGTACCACCACCACCACCACCACCATCGTCATCATCAAACTGCAAACGTGTGGTCCAAGACCTGGCAATTGCCACCTTTCTGCTGGATGTGATTTACAGGTACAAGTGACCACTTGGGGGCACAGTTAGTGGAGAAAGCTGGCACCGCATTCGAGGAGGCAGGCTTTTCTGATTTGAAGCCTGTTTCAGCTCCCTTTAAGAAAGCCCCCCAATCTTGGAGCCTGCAGGAGCCCTAAGATGGAACATAACCCTGACAGAGTTGTTCATTTAAGGTGATTCTGAGGTGCACTATGAGGGAGATCTTACGTGGAATTAGACGAAATGATTCTATTCCTTCCTCCCTATAAAACTGGTTGTTTAAAAATTTCTTCCACATAATGGTTTGTCTTTTTCATGTTTTCATCAGTGTTAGTGTGGGCATGTATATACACAAACACACACTGCTCACTACAGGGGCAGTGGGAGGTAAAAATTAACCTTATTAGTACAGTTAGATCTCTTTCCCTTGCTATATAAAATTTTATTTTTCCCACTTTGAAAAATATGATCTTTTTTTAATCTGGAGAATTTTAAAGTAGAAAGATGATCACTTATGATGTTATGGTACATTTTCAGCCTTTTTTTTCTATGCTCTTTTGTTTTTACCTACTTGATGTCATAGTAACTTACACAATATGTGCTTGATTTCCTTTAATTAACAAAATTTCCTTCTTAATTAAAAACAATTCCCTCAAATACCCAAACTCACAATAAAGTCACTTTAGAAACTTTGTTCTCAATCCCCAAAGAAGTGTTTTGTATTTTTCTTTTTGGCTTCCTGATCAGAAGAAAATAAGAACAGTTTTCATGCCACCATTTTGTCAACCCCACCCCAGTGCCCAAACACATACTCCAAGGATAGTTCCCCAAGACAAGCCAGCGAGGTTTAGAGGTGGGCAGAAGGGAGACATAAACCCAGGGTGGGGGAGAGACAGAGAAGAGAATTGGGGAGGCACTGGCAACACTGGGGAACAAGATACAGGTTGGGCTTTCATGGGAGACCAAGGATTGAAGAACACATGGCTTAGTGTCCTGGAAAAATTTGTGCCTGATGTGTAGGGAAAAAATGGAGCAAAGATCATCTACTATGGCTCAGATTTGAATGCATGTTTTTTTCACATCCTGGTGAAGGGAATGATTATTGAGCCACACATCTTAGAGAATAATCCCTACTTCCAGGTGATAATGGCCAACACAGAGAATATTCTACAGGGTTTGTACTTTTGCACCCAGGAGGGCACAAATCAGCACTAGAACCACAGGAAAGGACTCCTCACCCAGACCTATCTCTCCTGCCCCTCCCTGCACCATTCATGTTCTTCCCACATTCTAGATTTTGGGATTCCAGTTCCTGCTCTGCTCCTGACTGGCAAATCTTAGATGGCATTTCCCATCTCTGTGCTTTGCTTGTTCAAACTGTACGATGCATCCAGCACTGGTTTAGGCCCTTAGGGGAAAATCAACAAAGATGAGGCAATCAATCCCCCAGAGGCACCTGGTCAGCTGGGGCTCCTGTGCACCAGTTACATGGGGAACCTGGGTCAGGTAATCCCCATGGACAGGTGGCTTCTCCCGAGGAAGCCATACAGGACATGGAGGCTGTGAACTGGGCAGAGACATAGGCAAGGCTTCTAGATTAGGAATAAGGGGAGGAAACTGCAGGTGGCCTTGGCCAGGCCAGAGAGTAGCTCCTTGGAACCAGCTGATAGTCACTCTGTCAACAGTGCATACTTCCTGCTCCTGCAGCTACTTCGGGGACTCAGTTCTCTCAAAGAGCAGATCCTTCTTCCTGTCCCAGGTCCCCTGTGCCAACCCAGGGGCAGGCAGGACTCGCTATGTCCTGACTTGCTGGGATGGGCTCCACACTCCATCATCCCTATGAGCATCACAGGGCTCATCCACACCCAGCTGTGCCACCAATATCTCTCAGAGGTGAACTCCACGCAATGCACCTTCTATATCCTATGCAAAGCCAAGCCCGGTCTTCTAAGCCTACCTTTCACAAGGGAAGCAGATTTGTTAGCTGCACTGGACTTGTGAGCTTTGGGTCTTGGACTGGGGGCCAGGGATATATGGTCTGAGGCTCCAGGATGAGGGAGGGAGACCACAGTAATATACTTGCCCTTGTAGGTCTTCCAAATTCTCCTTGCTCTGTGACTATATCCTCCCCCATGTCTCCCATGTCTCCACAGCTCTGCACCAAAGAGCAACAGTTCAGACTGTACCCCCACACTCTCTACTTGCACTGTCTGCATCCTGCAATGAGGAACTGCCCAGGACTGTGGGAATGAGGGAAACAACGAAACTGAGCTTTCACACAGATGAATTTTGCCGGAGTTCCTGGAAGGCAAGAATTTCCCTCCCACCTCTAATTTCCTATAAGCCCGTGACAGGCAGAACAGAGGGCAGCAAAGCTATTATTAGTGTCATTATAGGAGGTAGCTAGGTTCCAAGAGATGAAGTAAGATCCCACCATTTGTAGGAGGCCCTGCTAGGCTGCTGAGCCCAGATCGACCTGGCAGTGAAGGCCGTGGCTCTTCAGCATGAGGCCTCACCACTTCATGACAGGAGCCGCTGCCCAGAACTCCGTAAAAAGGGGACGCTGACCCCAGAGTCAGACTATAGATTCACTGGAGGATGGGTCACAACAGAGAAGGCAAAATTACTGTAAGTAGAGACTAGCTCATGCAGGAGTCTCAGACCAAAGGTGTTAACATGGCCACTGAAAGAATATGTTAACCAGCCTAGAGGCTCCAAACTAGGGAGAAAGGGGACAAGCCGGGAACTGGCCACCCCAGTACTCCCCAAGGAGAGTGCTTTGCCCCCTCCTGTCCCCACAGGCATCTGGTCACTTCTGCAGGTGGCCACCCCAGCTGGGGATGGTACAATCATAACTCAGGGACACTGACCTTTTAAGACCACCCACCAACCCCTGGTCCCCACTGCAGTCACCAAGCAGCCTCTTGATATTTAGCTTCCCCTGTGATGTGCCTTTGGGGAAGAAATCTGTTCAGTGGCAACATATGGGTCTGGTCCATGGGATATCCTATTTCCAGTGTAAATCCCCAAAATGCCATTATCTGGAGACCACTCAACTCTGGGTGTGCTGCCAGTCAAATGGGAAAACCCCAAGCACAGAGAACTGTATGGCAGCCTCAACCTGTGTGGACACCCCCAATTGGCCAAATAACATCCTCACTTGCTGGTGGGTGTCTCCAAACACAGTGCCACCCAATGTCCATCCACAGGAGAATGGACAAACTGGTACCACCACGGAATACTACTTAACAATAAAGAATGACCTATAGGGACACATGTCAACATGGACAAATGGCATACATGGTATGCTGAATGAAACCAGCTGGGCAGCAAAGGAGTACACGCTGTGTATTTCTAAGAAATCAACAACAGGCAAAGCTAATCTATGGTGACTGCCATCAGAAGGCAGGAGGAGACCAGAAGGGGGATGGCTTGGATTGGGGTACAGAGAACTTGGCGGGTGATGGAAATGCTTTTATTCTTGTTTCGAATGGTAGCTACACAGGTAGATACGATTATCGAAAACTCACAGAACTGAACATTTAAGAGCTGTGGATTTTATTTTATTTGCCTCAATTATTATATCTCAAATAAAATAAATACAATGCCTATCAAAGGCCTGGGGACACAGCGAATCTTAAGAGTTGGTAAACTGTTAAAGCAAATGCTTCCCCCTGATGCCCCCAGCCAATTATTTAAAGAATTTGTCAGGAGAACCAGTTTGCAATGTCTTTTTAGAAGTCTGTTATTTTTTATTGTGGTAAAAATGCATAAAATTTACCATATTAAGTGTACAGTTTATTATCAGTAAGGATCTTCACACTGTTGTGCAATCATCAACCACCGCTCATCTCCAGAACTTTTTCATTTTTCCAAACTAAAATTATATGCATCAGACAGGAACTACCCATTCCGCTCCCCTCCTAGCCCCTGTACCCATCATTCTACTTTCCAGCTGGATGAGCCTGACTACTTTAGGTACTTCATATATATGGATTCCTACAATATTTGTCTTTTTGTGACTGGTTTATTTCAGAATAACATCTTCAAATTCATCCACGTTGTAGCATGTCTCAGAACCTCCTTCCTTTTGAAGGTTGCATACTATTCCGATGTATGTAGAAACCGCAATTCATGTAGCCGTTCATCTGTGGATGAGCACTTGGGTTGCTTCCTCCTTTTGGCTATTGCAAATAATGCTGCTACGAACATGGAGGTATAAAGACCTGAGTCCTTGTTTTCACTTCTTTTGGGGATATACCCACAAGAATTGCTGGATTGATTATATGGTAATTGTAGGTTTAATTTTTTGAGGCAATCCCACATGGTTTCCAGAGCTGTTTGACAATTTTGCATTCCCACCAACAGTGCATAAGATTTCCAATTTCTCCACAATCTCCCCAGCAACTGCTATTTTCTGCTTTTAAAAACTTTTTAAAATAGCCATCCTAATGGGCATGAAGTGGTATCTCATCATGATTTTGATTTGCATTTTCCTAATTATCAGTGATGTTGACTATCTTTTCATGTGCTCATTTGGCTACTGGTCTATCTTCTTTGGAGAAATGTCTATTCAATCTTTTTGCATTTTTTTTTTTTTTTTTTTTTTTGGAGAGAGAGAAGGAGAGCACAAGTGCAGTATGGGGATGGGAGAGGGAGAGAGGATCTTAAGCAGGATCCACGCTCAGCATGGAGCCTAATGTGGGGCTTGATCTCAAGATCTTGAGATCATGACATGAGCTGAAATCAAGAGTTGGATGCTTAACCACTTGAGCCACCCAGGTGCCCCCGCCTTTGCCTATTTTTTAATCAGGCTGTTTGTTGTTGAGCTCAAAGTAGATAAGATTACATTGTAACTCTGCACCGGCTGAGAACTCAGTCTCATCCTCCCCACCGCCACAAGCTCAGTCCTTAGATGTAAATCTCACATCCCCTGTACCTGTCTCACTCCTGGTGTGGTCGTGTGGAGCACAGGAGCCAAGAGTTAGGATAGGCAACTTGCCTCCCCTCTTGCTAAGACTGAGGAGACTATCATTGGCCCAGGTGTCTATTACAGATATCAAAACATGTTTCTGAAGACCAGACCTCCTGGGAGAGGCACATATGGAATAAAAAACAGCTGACAATCACAGCTAGCTCTCAAACTATGACTTGACAGTTCAGTGGGTGCCCACCCCAGCCCGGCAGCCTTCCCTAAGAGCCTGCACCAATAAAGATCGCTTTTTGTGGTTTCTGCAGAATCTAGTAGAGAAGGCTTCAGTCTATAGCTGAGAACCCGAGCAAGGTGGGAATGTCCTTCCCGCTGCTCAGGGATGTGACGGAGACAGCATAAGGAGAGGCAGGAGCTGTCATCTAGAAACCCAGTGCTGGAGCCCTTGCCACAGGATGATGATTTGCATGGTCTATCCCAGCAAGACAGTGTTCCCAGCTGCTTTCCTAGTGGTGTCTCCACGGTTGCCTGCAGTCTTCCCCTTATGTCCCAGTCATGGGTGCCCTCCAGGCTGTACAACCAAGCCCCTCCCTCCAGCAAGCCCCATGATTTCTGCACTGCCAGCTTTCTCCCCCAGGGGTCTCAGAGGACCCATGTCAGATACCAGGGGCTAGGGAGGAAATGTCCCTTCAGGTCATGAGGAAGGTGGTGATGTCACAGAGAGGAAAAAAGTGACTTCCATGAAGCCTGGTTCCCATGAAAATAGTTCTTCTCCTCCAGGGGGAAGAGAGGAAATTTTAAATCTTAACATCATTTGATTGTGGAGAAAGGCAGGTTCCCCATGTCTCATGAAGCAATCCAGGTGCTCCCTTTTTTGCAACATGTTGCTGTCGATTGAAAGATTGAGATGCTCTTCCACTTGGCACACCTAGCCTTCAGCAAGAAGTATGTTCCTTTCACAGTTTGAATATTATTCAAGTTTTGATGATTAAAGCTGGTTGGAACAGCATGAACCGAATAGATTACAGCACTCTATTTACAGCAGGCTCTTCGCTAGGAAGATCAGCCACACACATGGCACACAGCCTTCAGGTCTCAGCAGCTTGGCTTCCAAATGCAGTACTTATACTTCTCAAATTCTGTGGCCTTTGCTTCGGGTTCAGAAAACCAGAATCAGAGCTTGGTCATCTTCTATTTCTTCACATCAACCAAATAAGCTAATTCAATGGCAAAATAAACCTGACCCATCATCTCAAGAGGTCAAAATAGTTGTTGCAGAAATGCAACAAACGGCCTCAAGAGAAACGTGAGTATGAGCTCTCACTCGGCATCTGGGAGATGGACTGGGGATGCACGTCAACACCTCATCACGGCCCACCCAAAATGGCAATGTGTTCTGGACAGGGCAGACCCAGGAGCTGTCCCCGTTAAGGTTAGCACTGCTGGATTGGCCAGAATTCAGTCTGCTTGTTATCCTAATGGTGGCAAAGTTGGCCTTACTGATGAGAGATTCTAGATAGGAGCTTTAGAAAATCACTGCACAGGCTTTGGCAAGACAACCGTATCTAGGCTTCCATGCTGCACCCTACACCCATCTGTGACAAAGGACCAGGTTCTAGGGTTTTGTTGGTATTTCCAATCCATTAAAACCAAACTGTGGTCCTACCATGCGTGCCTAGACCACAGCTCACAGTGTATGGCACTCTGTAGACAACACATGTGAGAGTCTGACGTGGCCCAAACTCACCTATACCTCGTTGGAGAAGCCTAAGGATCCCGCTCTTGGCTGTCAAGGCAATGTCAAATGCAACAGAAGTTTCTAAATGCTAACTTCCAACGTATCTTATCAAGGACTAGTGACAGTTTGTGGCCTGGCACCAGTCTGAGGACTACACCTAGAGTAGCACTGTTTTTAACTCCTCTCTACTGGCTTGGAGAGCTTAGTCAATGGCAGTAGGATCGAACTTATGTGCTATGAATGGACCCTCACAGCAGCATTCATGATCAGGTTATTCCCCCTCTGGCCTCAGCACTTCCTGGGAAATCCCTGGATCAGAACATCGATCATACTCCACCTGCCTTCCATAGACTTCATGAGGAGCCATGGGCTTCGAACTAGACTGAGAACTCAACTCTCCTGGTTGGGGATCTTGTCTCAGGGTGTCCAACAGTGAGAACCCGAGATAGGCCAGGTCCAAGGCTTAAAGACAGAGATGGTCTTTGTCTTCAGGGAGGCCATGATTCCCAAGATGAGTCCAGAAATAACCACTTGTTCACGTGATTTGGAGAACCCAACCCATCCAGAGACACACTTGTGACACGCCTGGCCCTGTTCTGGGCACTTTGTAAGCAGGAATTCACATCACTGTCAGATCTTCACTCCTCATATGTAAGTTTAAGTCCATGCCCCTTAAGTAGCCTCTGACCATGAAGAAGGGTGGCAGTTTGACCTAAGCCTTCAAGAGAATTCGGAATCACACTTTTGCTCAGTTTACAAATGGTGATGACAGCCGTTTAAGTGTGGAGGTATCTGAAATCATACGGGTAAGGTCTCTATTTCTTGGAGTTTATTTCAGGCCTTAAAATAAAATTAGCTGGACCCTCAGCTTATTATAGCAACTGTGGTAATCAGCGAGCAATGTGGCTAAATGTGTAATTACTGTGTTATTTTAATAAGCAATTTATATTCTGTATGAAAAAGGGGTATTGGCTCTCTCCCTTTCTCGTAGGTTGGCAGTTGTCTGGAGGCCAGGCTTGTTCATCCCTTTAACCCATCCAGCACCGTGTTTGTCGATCTGACTGCTGGCAAATGCTTTCTCGCTCTAGAACTCATCTGAGAAATGGGAGTAACTCCGCCCATGTCACTGGGTGAGCAACAAATGAGATGCCACACGAAAGGAGCTGTCCTCTGCACCATGTGTACTCAGTAAACAGTTGCTGAGTCTACACTCATTTCGAAGTTCCAGGAGCTGAATATCTTATCATTCAAGTTCTTTGAGAGGCTAAGTTTAGTGGCAGTTTTGATCCAAAAGCAAATGCTCAAAAGCCGGCAATTTGAAAAGAGAAGGTAAAACCGAAAAGAAAGTTTATTTAAATCCCGGTTTCACTGTTCCATACCACATCTCAACATCTCTAAGTGTCCAAAAGGAAAACAGGGATGATCTGGCAACTGCTGGGTCTCTAATTTGGCCTAAGCCTACAACTAGTTTTTCCTTTTTACAAGACAGAGAAAGTCCTCTTGTCTGTTCTTGCCTCACTGCCTCACCCCTGACCCTGCTTCTGAGAGCTTTGTGGGCATACTTGAAGAAAAAGAAAGCCTCGTGCCTGATTTTACTTTTAGGGTCAAAAACCAGCCCGGGAGTAAGGAAGGGGGAGGTGGCGGGGCTGGACAGGCCGGTGCCCTCTGTGGTCTGGCCCTTGCCTGGCACTTCCTGTGCTGTTACTTAGTTACAGGTGATCATGGGCACCAGTAATCATGCTTTTCTCGTGGTGGATCTCAGACTGGAAAAGTCTTCCTCAGTTGAACGAGGTCTGGAAGAGTTAAAACAGGGAGCCAACATATCTTTGTGGTGTCTGCCACAAGCTCTCTTCACACCCTCTACCTGTCTCCCCCCACGAAAAACTAATCTAAAGAAGAAATACAAGAATTCCTGGGTATTTTATTTCCTTCCAAAACAATGCTTTTGTGAAGTGCCACAAATTTAAAAATCTGGTGGGGACAACGCCCTGCAAGTAAGTGTGATACGAAGGATGGACTTTGTGTTGACTCTCAAAGTGCCAAATAGATTCAAGTTATCAGTGGAATGAAGAAGCTCCAAGAAAATTAGTCTTCAAAGTCTCAAGTCATAAATCCTAGAAGATTCCATTTAGATTAGTTAGAATTCATCAACAAGCATATTTTATAGATATGTGCCCAAATATAGTATCTAAAATTCCACACAATAAAAAACCGTGAAGATATAACTACATAGCCACTGAACAAAAAGAAAATCCAAAAAGTAGTCTTTGATGTCTATTACCTGACACCTTCTCTGGGCATAAATTAATGCAGGCAAACATTTTCACTAAGGAGTTTCTGTGCTTAGCACTGTGCTAGGCACTAAAATTCACAAGTGAACAAACTTAGGTTAGTCTTTAGTTCTTCTGGGTGTATCCTTAATTGTCTGCACACCACTTCTACTCTTCAATCTCCTTTTTATTTATTACATGGTCTTCCTACAGGAACAGAAGCATTAAAAAAGCATCTAAAAGATTTTCTCATTAGCCTTCCAGGACCAGAGTAAATGGAAGCAAGTGGGCAAATCTAAAAGTACAGTGAACACTGATCAAACCTGCTGAATAATTCTTACTTAAGCTCATATTCCCTCTAATAGAATTACTTTATTTAAAATGTTCATTAGCACAGACAACACAGTCCCTGGCAAATAAAAGGCATTGTGAAGAAATGCAAATGCCCTAAGACCCTGTCTACAGTAGAAGAAACACATCCATACACACAGAAAAGACAAGACAGACCAACTGGTAGCTGATGGATCTGGGTTCAAACAGCTGTACAATGTGGCTAGATTTGTGGTCTTGGGTCAGGTGATTACCTCTCTGAGCCTCATCTTCATTTGTAAAATGTGGATAATCCCTACCTTGCAGTGCTGATATGGGGATTAGAAATAATATATGTAAAGTACTAAAATATAGTGGGCAATCAAAACTGGAAGCTATTATTATCATATTATTGGCATTTGTTACAGGTTTGATGATTGAATAATAGCTAAATTAGCTGACCTCTAAAATCCCTATCAACTCTAAAATTATGATACTAAAAAATAGAATTAAAAGTTCACATACCAAATCCACTTAAGGATATTTTTAACTATTGTAATTGTGATGCAAATCTCTTATGCTTTTCAGAGTAAGTACTGATAATGAGACTCACAGAATATACATATACACTGTGGTGTACCGTGAAAACATTTATGATCAAATTTAGCAGTATAGGTGTCTACAGTTTGAGATCTCCCGGGGTTGCTGCTGCCAATTCTGTCATTACTACTTCACTTAACTTCTCCTTTCTAGAATGCCTCTCTAGGCCAGACACCGGGAATGCATGTTTTACTGGGGTTCTATCGGGCACAATTATTCCCTCCATCTTCATAAAAGAGAACTGAAGCTTACTGGGATTAAGGATCGTTCCAAGGTCACACAGCTAGGAGGCACCAGGGACTGGACTTCAACTCTGACACTAAGCCCTCGTCTTTACCTGCTCTTCAATATCGCTGCAACTCAGACCAGCCCTAAAAGCAAAAGAGAAGAGATTCGAGAGACTTGCCAGGAAATGTACACAGAGGAAAGGAAGAACAAATGTCAGTCCCACCTACTGCATTTTTTGTTTGACTGTATTCTGTTGACTGCATTTTCACCAAGTCTCTTGAACAGAAGATCAATGTAATATATTAGTGTAGAAAGTGATAGAGTAGAGGCAATCCCTCTTCTGGGTATGTCTCCAAAAGAACTGAAAGCAGAATCTCAAAGAGGTATTTGTACACCCATGTTCATTGACACGAGCTGGAGGATTCCATGTATGTGAGCTACCCGAAGGAGTCAAATTTACAGAAACAGAGAGTAGAATCGTAGTTGCCAGGGGCTGCGGAAGGAGGAAATGGGCAGTTGATGTTTACTGGGAACAAGGTTTCAGTTTTACGTGGGTATCCACAATCATGTGAATATTAATACTACAGAATTATATACATTTGAAATGGTAAAGGTGGTAAATATTATGTGTTTTTAAACCACAGTTTAAAAAAAGCAGATTATATATTTGTATTTATGTATTTATGTGTGTGTGTATATGTTTTTATACATATTTATGTATGTGTGCATAGCCTTAAGAGTTAATGGTTTAAAAATTTCAAAACTCTAGGGGCACCTGGGTAGCTCACTCAGTTAAGCATCTGACTCTTGATTTCGGCTCGGGTCATGATTTCAGGGTCTTGATATGGAGCCCCACATGGGGCTCCATGCTCAGCAAGGAGTCTGCTTGAGATTCTCTCCCTCTGCCCTCTGCCCCCACCTCTGCTCGTGTGCATGTGCTCTCTCTCCCTCAAATAAATCAACCTTTAAAAAAATTTCAAAACTCTATAAAATAATTATAAAAATTGATACCTGTGGGGCCAATAGCAGCCTCTGAATGTCTGGGGAACTGATCTCTTGGCCCAAACCCCATCCCCTGCCATAACAATGCTCAACTGTTCTGTTTTAGCTTCTGAATCATCAGAAGCTGCCGTTGAGAGCCTACAAACCATCTGAGCCTCAAGCAGATATCCTCTCTCAAGGGAAATGAGAAATCTTCCCCTTCCCACCCTAAAGGTAGAAATGCCCCCAAGACAATTAAGTTCATTTCACAAATAGCTGTGTTGCTAATAATCAACTTGCCTCACCTTAATTTGCAGCTCCAATTTCCCTGTTTTCAAGTGATGTCTTTGAAGAAAGTACAGACTACTTTCCTGGCCTAGGGTGTTGGGAAAGTAAGCCTGTAGCTGTTACAGGAAGAACCACAGAATCTGCCACAGAATCTGCTTTCAGAGTGGTCCTGATCTCTGATCATTTTTGATATGACAGGCATATATAAAGAATCCTGACTCACTTTTCCCTCTTAACCAAAATTATTAAGACCACTTCTATGGCAAAATTTACTACAGAAGAAAGTACTCTCCGGTGACTATGTTACCCAATTTCTCTAGCATATTGGGAAATGGCCCTCAATTTCCTGAGTAATAAATAGCAAATGAGCCTCTTCTGCACAAAATACAAATATCCTTCCAGTTTCTAAACATTTGGGTCTCCGTGTGATTTATGTGTCTACAAAGAAATTTCTTGTTCTCTGGTCATCCGCATGGTTTCTGCCTTGGTTTACCTTCACCTTCCACAACCCGTTGCTGAATCTCTTAGTTACAGTATTTCTTCCCCCTACCCCAACACAGGCATTTATTTAGTTGACTGATTATAGGATCACAAGGTTGGTTATAATTCCGTTTCTCCATCTGACTTTGAACTTAAGTGTTCCAATTACTTTGCTTGATCCTAATAAGTCAGTAGTGTGCTAATGCTTGCCTTGATATTTCTGAAATATACAGGGTGTGATTAGCATGGGACTGCATCATTAGAAAGGAAAATGAAAGCGGGTGAGCAACATCATGGCTTGCATTTAAGCGAAGCTGCCTGTTCAGTGAACTTACAATATTACAATGATCCTAGGGATACTGTACGCTGTGACTAAATGTATATTGTATCTGCAAAATCCTCTGATGCTCCAGAACCTTCTGTCTTTTGCTACTACTAGAAAAGATCCTAGAAGGATAGGCCTGTTCCCAGACACGAAGTTCCAAAGTCTGTTTAGGCAGATATATCTGAAGACATACAGAATCCCTGAACCACAATAGGGCAGGAAAAAAAATAAAACTTAGAAAGGAAGGAAGGAGCAAAAGGAGGAAGGAAGGAAGGAAGGAAGGAAGGAAGGAAGGAAGGAAGCAAGGAAGGAAAGAAAGAAGGGAAAGAGAAAGGGAGGAAGGAAAATCTTTAGTCAATTCTGCTGGATTGCACTGACGTCCCCGGGCCATAAAGCAAGGAAGCTTTACGGTAAGCCTGCTGGAAGAAAAAAAAAATACTGAGGCACACACACATTATCAAATGAGATGCTAAAAAACTGCATTAGCATCAATGGTGTTACTGGAGTCTATTTTAAAAATTTAACCCCTCTATATCTGTGTGTAACCAGTAATAGTGTAAACTTTTGGAAACTAGCAGAGAAAAAACAGAAAAGCTTTAAACTGGGAATGATATGTAGCCCAATCAATTGATAAATAAAAGGAAAAAAAGACAGCACAACTGAAACTGATGCCAAAGATTTATAAGGTTGACTAAGTAAACAAAAATGGAATGGATTACCATGGAAATGCATGAATATTGAAACAGGCAAGATTTGAATAGACTAATGATATGCCTCACTTAGACTGACAGGTGTTGATAACAACTCTGACACTCAATCCACACCAACATCCACACTTCTAACATGTTTATTCCTAGAAAACAAGAGCCGATCTAAAGGTTCCTCTGGTAAGAGCTTATAAGAAAAATACATTTTCTAATCTTAAAGGGACTAACTCAATTCTCATCTACTTAAAAAACAAGAAAAGGTTTTATCTATTTGCTTTCTGGATATGAGGAGCTGCGGTTAGCAGAAGTCATTCTCTTGGGCTCTACTAGTCTTTGTTCCAATCAACCTTTCACAAAACTGAATTTTCGGTCTGGCTTATCTCCCAACACTGAGTACATGAAGTATGACCACCACTCATTAGAAACATAATTAAAAAGACACAACACTAGATTCACCCCCCCCCAAGCACATACAGATGAAAACCAATAACCCTTCATCTATTTGTTACCATAGCTACCATAGGATTTTTTTAAAATTTCAGTATAACTCTAGGTATTTCGTTTGTAGATTGTTGCTTGCAAATGAAAGTTGGAGACCTATAAATTTCCGTTAACTGTGCAGAAATGGGGAGACTGAGCAGAAGAAAATGTTTTTCTCTTAATCATGGACAAATATGGTTTATAAAATGCTTGTACAGAAAAGTTATTAAAATTCGTTAAATGCATCAGCCCATAAGCCAATCTAAATGTCATTAAATTCATATAGAGTTTGAGGACACATATGCTAGTAATTCCCTGATTTATAGTAGGATGATAAATCAAGTGCACTCAGAACAATGCATGGGACAGAGACTCTATTCATCAGTGGCACACACAGTTCCATACCTGTATAAACACCCAGAAGATATGACTATTCCAATTCATGCATACCAAGCAGCCTTAAAGTATTCACCTGTGCATTACAGGGCAACTACTGAGCCAAGTGCAGGGATGAGCATTCCGTAAAATTGTTCATCACCCCCCTAGGAGTGAAAAAGTTAGCTCTACGCTCGGCCAATGTAATTTTTCAAAACATCAGGAATGAGGCGAGCTAATTAAATCTGCCATTCACCCCACACCGAAATAATTCCTCAAACATGCTCTCCCAGGGCTGGGCTGGACATAAGACCATATGGCAGGGGGAGGAACTCCGTAGGGACCAGACAGATGACTTTAAAGAGACCGAAGAAATGAGGGTCAATACAGCTGTAACCAGGACAGATCTGT
Organism: Nyctereutes procyonoides; assembly: GCF_905146905.1. Taxonomy (NCBI): domain Eukaryota; kingdom Metazoa; phylum Chordata; class Mammalia; order Carnivora; family Canidae; genus Nyctereutes; species Nyctereutes procyonoides. The sequence goes on along the minus strand of NW_026575048.1, from coordinate 17,818,833 downwards.
CACTGCAAGAGGAGTCCGAATCCCGGCGTGGCCCAGCGTAGCTCGGCTGATGAGGGGATGGAGCCTGCATCACTGGAGCCTGACTGTCCCTGAGCTGACGAAGTGGAAGTTTCGCGGGCCGCAGCAGCGAGGCGTCCTCAGCCGTCCGGTCCCTCCAGCGCCGAGGTCTTGCCTGATGCTGCGTGAATACCTGGGTCCACCATCCGCCCGGGGCGCACGCCAGGGGCAGAGGGTTTGCAGAGCGGCAGGGATGGCCGAGGCGGCGGCTCCTGGCCCATCAGCATCCCCAGGGGCCCGCGGGAGGACCAGCTAACTGGCCCCTTCGGGTTCCAGAGCCCAGGAACGACCACCGGCTGGTCGGCTGGCGGACCCGGGCATCCGAGACTCGCGCCCTGCGCCCACCCCTCCTCCGTGACGGCCGGCCCCAGGCAGGCAGCGCGTCCCCGCCTTCCCCAGCGAACGCACAGCCCACCTGCCCCGGGGGCTGCCTCGGACCTGCCCGGCGCCCGGCGCCCGGCTCCCGGCTCGGGGCGAGCGCGCCTCTCCCTCGGGGCCCCGGGGGCCCGCTCCCGCGCCGCGACCGCGGAGAAACCTCGCGCTCCGGGCCGGCGCCAGGCCCCGGAGCCCCGGAGCCCCGGCCGTGAGCCCTCCGCCCCCCGCACCCCGCCCCCCGCCGGGGTCGGGCGCACGTCCACACTCGCAGCTGCACGTCCCGGGCCACGCTACCCCACACATCAACAAGCCCCCCGCGTCCAACACCACAGCCTCGTCCCTCGCCATCCCCGTGGGCTCGCCCTTCCGCGCCCCCAAACGGGGTTGAGGGAACGGGGCGGGGGGTCACACCGAGGTCTGTGCGGGTTCCCTCCTCACGGCTTACGAGCTCCTCCGCCTCGAAAGTTACTTGGGATCGAGTGAAGGGACCCGCTCCCCAAATGCGGGGTCTGAGGACGGGAAGGGGCGAGACCTCCAGCCGGCTCCCCGCCGCACAGAGGCGCGCGCCTCCCCCCCAAAGGGCAGGGCGCGCGGCCGCCCCCGGGGTCCAGCCCTTCGGTGCCTCCTGCTGGCCCCCGGCCGGGCGCGGGCCCTGGGCCACCCGGGGAGGCGGCCTGGCGAGGAACGCGCACCCTCGGGCCCAGCGCGCGGGCGCCCAGGCCGGGGTCACACTCGCCTCCAGCGCCCCCCGGCCACCGCGGTGTTGGCTCCGGCAGACCCCGTGGCCGCAGGGCCGGGGGCAGGAAGTTTTTTCCCCCCTTCGCCCCCAGAGCAGCGCAGGCGCAGGGGCTCCTGCAGCCTTGCAAGTCCAGACGCGGGAGGCTCCTGCCGCCGCCGCCGCCGCCGCCGCCACCGCCGCCGCGGGAGCCGAGCCCGGCGTTCCGGGTTCTCGGGCCCCGCTCCCAAGCCCGGCCCGGCCCCGCGCAACCGCCCGGCCCCGGGGCCCCCGCGCCGCATCCTTGGCGCCCTAGCCCGGCTCTTACCTGCGGCCGCGCGGCTCCGGCTCCGGCCCCGGCCCGACGCGCAGAGCGCCGGGGGTCGCGGGTGGGCGCAGGGGGGCTGATGGACGAGGGACGGCGCCGGCGGGGAGCGGTGGCTGGGGCCGCTCGGGTCCCGGCCGGGAGAAACGGATCCAGGTCCGCCTCCTGGCGCCGCGGCTCTCCCCCTCCGCCTCCTCCTCCTCCTCCTCCTCCTCCGCCGCCGCCGCCGCCGCCGCCGCCGCCTCCCGGCAGCCCAGGGAGGATGCCCGCGAGAGGGAAGTCGGTCCTTCCGCCTGTCGGCCGGGGCGGCTACGCGCGGCGCGGCGCGGCTCTCACCGAGGCGGCGGCGGCGGCGGCGGCTCCGGCAGCATCGCCCCCGCCCTCTCCCCGCAGCCGCGGCGGCCGCGGGGCTGGGGCTGCTCCGGGCTCGGGCTCCGGGCGGGGGCTGCGCTCAGGCGCGGCGGCCGCGGGGGCTGCGGGCGGGCGCTGCGGGGCCGGGGCCGGGGCCGGGGCCGGGGCCGGGGCGAGAGCTGCAGCGGGCTCCGCGGCGGCGGGGACGGCGGGGACGGCGGCGGCGGCGCGGGGGCTGGCGCGGCCGCGGCGCGGGGACCATGCTCCCTTCTGGCTCGCTCCGCTCCGGGCACCGTCTTCTTTAGCTGCGAGGGAGGCGGGCTTCGGCGCGCAGCCAGGGGCGGGCGGAGCCAATCACGGGCGCCCGAGTGGGCGGGGGCGGACGGCGGGGGAGGCGGGGCGCCCCCGGCAGGGCACCCGGCGCTGCTCCCCGGGCCCGAGGGATCCCCGGCCCCCGCGCGGCGGCCCGGGCCCGAGCCCGCGCGCCGGCGGGTGTGTCTGTCTGTGGGTCCGTCCGCCGCCCCCTCCCCTCCCCCTCCCCTCCCCCCCGCGGCGGCTCCCGGCTCGCCCCGCTCGGCGGCCGCGCCCGGTGGATGCGCGGCGCGTGGCCCCGGCTGCTCGGCCCCGGCCTCCCGGCCCCGCCGGCCCAGGGCTGGGGGACGCGGCCGAGGCGGGCTCCCCGGCTGCTCTCAACACCTGAGGAAACTGGCAGAAAAGTTTGAGAACGAAAAGTCCGATCGTCTTGCAGCTTCCGCCCCCCAGGACGCTCCAGCCGCGGAAGGGAGCAGGAATCGTCGGAATCTCTGAAGAAGGGCGCCTCGCCCGCGCGCACCGAGTCAGCCGACCCCCCCCCCCCGCTCGGACTCGGCCCTCCCCGGTGCACGCGGGCTCCCCCGTGTACACCCGCCCACCCGAATCCACCCGACCTCTCCGTTGACTCAGCCCCCACGCAGGCCACACCAGCCTTGCGAGTCTACACGGACACCCCTCCCCAACACTACACCCCCCGCCCACCGTGGCCTATACTCCCCTCACCTCTCTGTCTACACTTGCCGGCTACACAGACCCTACCAGCAACCCTAATTGGAAAGGTCTGGCTGGAGGCCCGTGGCAGCCCCCAGTGCGGGATTTTCCATGATGCCAGAACATTCCATTTCAGCACCAGTCTTCCCTGGTAACTCTTCCAGTTCTGGTGTTTACTCCCTGACCTCTCCTCCCCCCCCCCCCGCCTCCCCCTCGTCTGGTTTTGCATTTCAGAGGAAATGTATCTCCTACCCCCAGCCTGAATGTAAAGGTTCGTGGGTTTCAACCTCCTCCCCTCACCCCCACACCCCTCCGCCCCTCCCTGACCGAGCTGCCGAGGCCGGAGGCCCGGGGTAGCAACTGGGGGGGGGGGGTGCGGTAAAGTAGGGAGCTGCTGGCTGGATCCGAGAAGAGCTGGCCTGGGGAGGGCTTGGCCGGGCCCCGCCCTCCTCCTCGGGGCCGCGAGGGCAGCTGGAGCCCTCGGTCCGCAAATCCCCTGCGCTCGGCTCCCTCCTGTGATGTCTGAATCCAGGCCTCTGCTCTCCTTGGCTGTAAACTCGGTGCAGGGATTGTGTCTTCTTTAATATCTTGTAGGAAGCAGAGTACAGTGTGGCGGCTGATAAATAATAAATAATAATAATCTACTGAGGGTAGCAGGAGGACTTTCAGTGACAGGGAACGAGGACACCAGGGAAATGGCACATCGGTGAAAGAGTAACTGCATTTCCTGGAAAAAGAAAAAAAAAATGGAATGAAGTTTTGGGTGTGTGAAGCCTGGGGAGAGGGGAGGAATCCACCCTGGATGGAGGGGGCAGCTGGGGGAAAGTGGTATGTCTTGGAGGGAGTGACACAGGGTGCCTGCAAGGGGAGGCAATGGGGGAGTAGGGGCAGGAGAGCCCCCAGGGTCCTCAACAATACCTGAAGGGGAAGATAGGGCTTGAATGCTAAGTTGTTAAAATGGTGTATAAAAAGTGATGGAAGAGTACTGTGGATGGGAAAACGGAGAAAAGGGATTATTCGGGATTTTAAAAAGGTAGGCAACAGGTAACAACAGGTAACACCACAAGCAACTTGAGGCAAAGAGGAGGACAAGTAAAGACACAGGGTGAGTGAGTGTCCATTTGTGTTGTAGGAAGCCACTCTCGGAATTGATCTGCAGGGACACCCCCACCCCCACCCTGGGTGCCATGTAAGCGTGTAAGAATCCACTCCGCTCTCTTCGTTCTGGGGCAGCACCATCCAGGACAGCTGCAGGCATCATGGAAGCGTAGCTAAGGTTTGCGGGGTCTGGGGTAGGTTAAGTTCTGGCAATCTGAGGCCAGATCATTTTGAATGAGCCTCAAATGAAAGAAGGAAAAACACACTCTGAGAATCCTTCCTCGGCTACATCTCTAAGTGAAGGTATGGGGATTCTCCCCGTTTCCCTATAGGCCTTATCAGAGGAGAGAAGCCTGGCTGTATTCCCGTCTACACTGAAGAAGACTTCCTTTGGCCTGTGTGCTGCCAAGGGTGCCAGTCTCAAAGTGTTGCAGTGCCTCCAGGGTTCAAGCTGGATAACAGCTCGCTGGGGGTGCGTGGCTTGCCAGTAGAGTGGAAAAAGCTGTGCAAATTAGAATCACAGAGGGCTTGTCTACCCTCTCTCCAACCCACCCATGTTCCATCCCCAGAGCCTGAATGCAAATAAGGATTTCCACAGTCTGAAGCCAAGATCTTCCCCTGCAGTGGGGCTCTGCCCTGCTGGAAGCTGTTAGGAGTTGGACATAGCTGCCTCTGAAGGATCTGCTCTCATCTAGACATGAGCTCCATTTCATCTGGAGCATTGTTGCCCTTGTCGTCCGCCCCAATTCCCCGATGGGCCTTGGCGACCTACACTGGATCTGCTTTGTGTTGTATAAGGGAACTCCTCTCTTTCTCCACAGATCTTGCTGGTGTCTGCGATCCGTTCTGGGTTATTCACTGCCCTGCTCTCTAGTGTGTGGAAGATGTTCCACGGTTGGCAAGGATCGCTCTCATGGCAAGTGGGATTTGTTGGTGGTTGCACATAGGAACTTCTGCTCTCGTCCAGCATTTCTCCACAAAGCACAAGATGAGCACCATGAAATGTGCTTTTAAAGTCAGCCCTCTCGGGATCCCTGGGTAGCTCTCCCTGGGTGGCTCAGCGGTTTAGCGCTTGCCTTCGGCCCAGGGCATGATCCTGGAGTCCCGGGATCGGGTCCCACGTCCGGCTCCCTGCATGGAGCCTGCTTCTCCCTCTGCCTGTGTCTCTGCCCTCTCTCTCTCTCTCTCTCTCTCTCTCTCTCTCTCTGTGTGTGTGTGTGTGTGTGTGTCTCTCATGAATAAGTTTAAAAAAAAAAAAGGCAGCCCTCTCTGTCCTAATGTGAAGGAGTGGACTTGGCGGTGCACAGGGAAGTTCACTGGAATGTTCTAGAGCATTCATTCCCCTGCTATTTGTGTGATCAGACCAGGGCTTTGTGCTAGAAAGGCTACTACCGGTGACTAAACAGGCACCAGAGGAACCCACGTCGGGAGTGCCTGGAGTGCCCACTGTGGCTGAGATGGGCTTCACTCCTTATGGACATTTATAATAATAGCAACAACAAAACATCTTTTACTCAGTGGCTACTACATGGCAAGCATTGTATCAGGTACTCTACCCATGACATCTTGTTAGTCATCACGGCAACCTGTGGAATTAGTGTTGCCAGCCCCAAAAGCTGAGTCATGGAGAGGGTAGTTGATCTCCTGAAATCACATATCCAGGACATAGCCACGCTGGAATTTGAGCCTGGTTGGTCGGTTCCAAAGCCTCTGTTCTTGTCACCACACTCAACACATGAACGCAATTTCTTTTGTCATTAGCCTGGTGATTTTTCCCTTCGAGTAGACACAGTGGATGCTGATTTTGCCTTTATCGGCATCTGGTCCTGGACCCAGAACTGGAAATCAGTCTTGGGATACAGGGGACTGCTGAAGAAGAGGGAAAAACAGCTCTTTGATTACTGAACGTGCAGGTCACTTGGAAGAGTGGATGCCTCATCAGAAACCCTCAGGTCTGAGAGGACATCTGTTTCTGGGAGTGTAGTGGGTGTAAACAGAGCAGGAGCCAGCCCCTCTGCTGGTTGGGGTTTTGTATTTGCTGTTTTGTTTTTCTAACGTGATGCTCCACTAAAACCACCCTCATTTCCCATCAAAAGCATTAATAAATCCTCTATAAGTCGTTGCCCCAGTGGTTAATCAATCCATAAAAATGTATTTAGCACCTACTGTGTGTCCAACATTTGAAGCCCATGGTGTTGATTAAAGCAGGAAGCAAGAAGTCACAGCTGCTGAACGTTCGCTGTAGCCACCCTGCTCTTTGATGCGTCACAAAGGCACATGCTCATCCTTCAGTCAGCTGTTAGCTGAGGACCTCCTGCACGCTGAGTGGGGCTCTGTGCTGGGCGCTCCAAAATATAGGGAAGGTATAAGATAGTTTGTTTCCCAAAAGGGGTCAAGACAGCCAAACACAATACTTGGTTCTGGTTTTTGATAGAGTTTAAGGTAACAATGGTGGTTACCAAGAAATAGAACTCAGGGCTCAGTTGAGGGGAAAGGACTCTAAGTGTTGTGGGGTCCAGGGGATGGTCTGGAGGAGCTGAGCTGGTCAGGATGGCTTCCTGGAGGAGGCCAGTCTCGGAGGGGACTTGTGGAGTGAGGAGGTTTTTTTTTTTTTAATTTTTATTTGTTTATGATAGTCACAGAGAGAGAGAGGGAGAGAGAGAGAGAGAGAGAGGCAGAGACACAGGCAGAGGGAGAAGCAGGCTCCATGCACCGGGAGCCTGACGTGGGATTCGATCCCGGGTCTCCAGGATCGCGCCCTGGGCCAAAGGCAGGCGCCAAACCGCTGCGCCACCCAGGGATCCCGTGAGGAGGTTTTCATGGGAGGCTGAGGAGCCCAGACCAGCCAAGAAGGCAGAGGAGGTAAGATCCCCAGACTGGGGGACTTGCCGTCTGAATAGCTTCTGAAACATGACTCCTTAACAATCATATCCTTCGGGTGGAAATGAAAGTGTATTTTCCTTCTCTGCCCAAATCAATGGACTATTAGATTCTAAGATTCGGAATAAAACCAGTGATCTCTCTCTCTCTCTCTCTCTCTCTCTCTCTTTCATTCTCCATGGCAGGAATTCAGCACCTGTTTTTAGTACCCCTGTTTTTGCAGGTGGCAGAGTGCTAATTAGCCACTAACAATTTTCCTGGGTGGTTCCGACTCCAAACTGACAGGAAACACTGCTTGGGCTTCTTAAGAGAGCGGATTCTACTCTCCCCATTGATAAGTGATTCTGCAAACACAGTGGTCAAAGAAACGGATTTAATAGTGGCTCCATACATATTTATTGAGTGGTGAATTGTTCACTTAACTTTTTCCATATTTGAGAAAGGGCCAGTGTTTCCCCACGGGAGAGTACAAAAAAGAAAACCCGAATGATTGGTAGGATAGGTTGTAAGGAGCATTTATTTTGTTTGAGTGTTGGAGGGTTCTTTCACTCGCTGAAGCAGGTTCACTAAAGGGAAAATTCAGGAGACTTTTGAGAGAGGGTGGAATTTTGGTAGCTCTTTGCGTACACATATTTTTGAGCTGTTTTCGAGAATAAAGAGGTAAAGGGCCTGCTTGCTCCCTGTTTGACTCCAGAATCCACTGGTGCCACTGTCTTTTATCTGCCTCGGACTTTTCAGTGGAACTTAGGACCAGGACCATGTCATTAGTGTGGTCACTTTGAAGCCCTGAGGCAGGACAGTGACCATCCAGGGCAGGTGACCGCCCTGCTTTGACTATCTCCAGGACACACCCTCATGCTCTCTGCCCTCTGCCAGGACTCAGGCTGCCCAAGAGGGTGTCACAGTCCACACGGGCTGTGGGGCGAGCACAGATGGAGGCAGAGGGAGCACACTGCAGAGCCTTTGGCAGCAGAACCCATTTTCATCAGCTAATTAATGAATGTGCTCAGGTCCAGGGCTCTGTCCTTGGGAGTTACCATTTACTCTCACATCCCCAAAGCTGAGGCTGCCTGTCATGTTTGTGAGCAAAAGGCCACCCCTTCTCCCTGGGGTGGGGTGGGGGGCACAAATTCACTCTTCTTCCCAAAGACAGAGCTGTTGGGAATGATGCTCCACACACTCTGGGAGTCTGAGATATTTGAGATATCTAACGTTTTCAGCCACTTTGGAATATGTGACTACGTTTTTCACCTTTGTGCTTATCTCTACTCGAATCTGTGAGGCTGCACACACTTCCTGTGAAGTGGGTCCGGGAAGAAGAATTCATGAGGCCTTGCCTGGTGGAAACATGATTGTCAACAGATTGGCTCCAGAGGCTCTGTCCTCAGGGAACCAGAGGCAAGAGGGCCTGAACTCAGGGGACCTACTGAATATTTACTAGGGGCCTTAAATATAACCCAGAGTCTGTGATAAAAATCACCATCTGGTCCAGGTGCATCTTGCTATAAGAAAATATTATATTTGAAAATTTAAAATGATATAACAGAAGGACTTGCCAGTTTGCATTACAAAAAGGATGCATGGGCTTCCCTAAGTGAATCTTTCCCCTTTGATATTTAATCTGTGGCTGATTTATTAGAAATTCCGTTCATACCCAACTGGTCAGAGACACATTCATTTATTTTTATTTATTTAAGACTTGTCACCTACTTGCTTTGAAGAGGTCTTGAGTAACTTACAGGTTAAACCACGGGGCAAAGGGAGACATTTAGGAGAGGCCTAGAACAGACAAAACCCAAAGGGAGGAGTTGGGGTTAGAGGCATCAAGCATACAAGATGAATGGGTTCTACAATTAGGTTCTCTAAGGAAAAAAAGGGCACATGCGCTAGGTTACCTGATTGTATAAAGGAAGGCACATTTGTATCAGGTAATAAAAGATGTTTTGAATAGAAACTACTTAAAAATCAGAGACTGTTATAAATTGAAGAATGTAGTATTGTTGAGATAAAAGGTTTCTCCTCTAGACTTTTGGAGACAAACGTGGAAAAGTATAACAGTACAGGCCTGTTATGTTAACATTTTTCACTACTTCTAAACCTTTGAAAAATATTTACCCGACGATTTCATTAAAAAAACATTTCAATCCTTTATAGATTTACTTATTGCCGATTCAGGAAAAGGACTGCAAATCAGACATGTTTCCTTTAGGTGGCTGTGAATTTTCCTGGAAAGCAACAAGTATCTTCTGGCTAACTCTAAACCTTTGATAATGTCATTGTAGCTTTAGGTCAATTTCAAAATTAGCCAGAGAGTTCTGGCTGATGTAAAATTCTACTAAAAACAGCTAGAACTTAGACACTAGAAGAGGCGGGTTAGAGAAACCTAGGAGGGCTTAGAGAGAGTCAGAACAATATCTGGGACCTGATATATTTACGTACCAATCTGCGACGAATCCTACTAAACTGAACTTAGGGTTTTAAAAGGCTTGCAGATATGGCCTCACCACCATAATCAAGGCTCTTTTTCCTGGGAATCAAGATCGACATGTGGTTGTAGACATGTATGCACTGTTCAAAAGCAACAGAGATGTTAGCTGGGGTGACAGTATATAAAATGATGACATACTGCTGACGAAAATATCACCAATATCTGATATTAGTTTAGCACTCACTGTGTGCCAGATGCTGTTCTCAGCCTTTAACTTTCCTCTTAAAATTGTTTCTTATATTCTTTACACCAAGGGATGTGAAAATTGGTGGATCTTGAGTCTAAACATTTTAATGCAGACTCAGAGAGAGAGGGGCAGGTGCTCTATCTGCAGTAGGGAATCTGCATATCATCCATGGCTAGATGGACAATATAGCTGGCTCATTCTGAACACACGTCTCAAAACTAGAATCAATGTTGGATGTTGTGTGGTGTCTCTTCACTACCTAAGCATATACCAGCTACTGGCCCTCGTAAGCTCTGGACATCCCTGGCTGTCTCTCATGTGGGTGAAGTCTGATCTAAAGGAGACTAGAAGATCAATTAAAATGAGGGAGAGAAGCCCAACTGTATCAGTTATCTATGGAAATACAAATTTCGCCCAAACTTAACAGCTTAAACAACATCCATTACCTCGCCCGGTGTCTGTGGGTCAGGGATCCAGGAGCAGTATAACTGGATGGTACTGGCTCAGGCTTTCTCATGAGGCCTCAGGAAGATGTCATTTGGAGCTACAGTCATCTCAAGGCTCTGCTTAGCCTGGAGGATATGCTTCCAAGCTCACAGGCATGGCTGTTGGCTGGGGGCCTCAGCTCCTCGCCATGTGGATCTCTTTATAGGGCTGCCTCAAGACATGGCAGCCAGTTTCTCCTTGAATAGCAAGTGATGAGAGAGAGAGAGAAAGGAAGGAAAGAAGGAAGGAAGGAAGGAAGGAAGGAAGGAAGGAAGGAAGGAAGGAAGGAAGGAAGAAAAGGAGAGAGAGTGTATGAGAGAGCACAAGGCAGAAACTGTAACGTCTTTTTTTTTTTTACTGTAACGTCTTTTAAAACAATCTTGGATGAACAATAAAGACCAACAGAAGTTTAATGTAAGAAGGGACAAAGGCTGTGACTACTGAGAGGTATGATCACCAGGAGCCACCTTGGAGGCTGACTACCATAGCAATCATTTAAGCTTTCATGATTTCCATGGAGGGGATGAGTGGGGATGGTAGGATGTATTTTACTAGATTTCAGGAACTCAGGCTTCTGAGGGTCCCTGCAAAATCAGAGGGCATGACATGAGATTCCAAAAGGGAAGATAGCTGAAGAATGCTTATTGATAGAATTCTTAATGTATAATTGCAAGTGTTCTTGAAGAGAAATGGTAAGGTGGGAACAGATGTTGATGAAAGCAGAGTGGCTATTGGAAAGCTTACCTTCGAGTACAGCTGGCAAAGGAGAGAGGGGCATCAGTGTAGTAGAGTCACGCAGACCTAGTTAAGTCTAATTACTGAGGGCAGCAAAATCGTAAGGATAACACAAAAAGCTTTTCTTATTTGACGTGAGCAGAAAATCAAGAAAGGACCTGACCGGGGATTGTGGGAAGCTGTCTAATACTAAAAATTTCTGTAAAGCAAACTCTTACTGACTGTCACTATGTACCAGGCAAAGTGCCAGGTGCTGAGGATACAAAGATAATTAAGAAAAGGTCGCTGCCTTCGAGGATCTCCCAGCCTAACAGGAAGACACACATATAAACAAACCCATTCCGCGGGATCAGTACTTTAATGAGATTCAGTGCAGGTAGAGCAGGGACATTAGGAGAAATACTGCCAGTGCTACTTGGGGGCAGGCGGGTCAGGGAAGGCTGTACAGAAGAGATTACACTTGAGCTGAGTCTTGAAGGATGAGCAGGATTTTGCCAAATGAACAATAGGGGGAAGGGCAGGAAGGAGAACACAGAGGTGTGGGAGCAGGGCAGGCTGGGGAAGCTGCTGGTGCTTCATAAAATGAGAGCAGGGAGGAGAGTACAGATGAGGGTAGAGAGGCTCTGCACTGGGTGTGCACGGGGCAGTGTTGCTCTAAGTGGGGTCCTGTATCAGGATCACTTGGGAGGTTTGTGAAAATGCAGAGCCCCTCAAGCCCAATCCTATGTCCACACCAGCTGACTGTCCTCCACCTTAATCATTTTCTCTGCTTCCTAGACTACATTTCCCAGCTTCCTTGCAGTCACAAACTACATTTCCCAGCCTCCTTTGCAGTTGGACTACATTTTCCAGCCTCCTTTGCATTGAGACTCTATTTCTGTCTTTACAGTTTGGTGCACTCATGTCAGTGGAATATGAATGGAAGTAATGCGTGCATTTCCAGACCTGACCCATTAAGATGTGCCCTGAATGTTCTCTGTTACCTTGTCCTCTTCTCCATGTCGATGCTGGTGAGCACAGGGATCCTGGAAGTCACATGTTGAGGATGGTGGAGCAACTCCATTGAGGAATCCCTGGGTCTTTGCAGTACTGTTCAGAGAGGGCCACCCACTGAGGTGAAACAAGAGGATAAGAAAGAAAATTCTATCATGTCCGAGCAGTTGTAAATTTGGGGGTTTGTTTTTGCAACAAATGTTACACTTACTAATACAGCAATTGATTTGGCTTCTGAGACAAGAATTCTCTGGAGAATCTGCCTTTTGAACAAGTACTCCAGAGAAGTTTGAGAGTCACTGCTGTAGGGGCCAAGAGAAATCCACCACTCATGAGTGGTAGACTAAGTAATGTGATGATATTTGCATTTTAAAATGGCAGTGAGAGAGCAGAATTTTACCTCCTCCTTCTTTGCCAAGGCGAGCGATCTCCTGATGAGAAAGAAAAAGAAAACTGTGGTAAGAGAGAATTGAAGTTCAAGATGAGTGAAGAGATTATAACAAAGCACCAACCTGCTGTAAATGAGCTCAAGTCTCTTGGCCAGGACAAATGATACTCCTGGGAGTAGAGAACTCACCCACCAACGCTGTAGAGCCTCTGCTGATAATCTTTAGGAAACGTGGAGACTGGGAGAGGAAATGGAACAGGTGAGATGGGAAAGCGTAGCTTTTCTTATTGGGGAGAGGGAATGATTCTGCAAGTTACAAAAGCGGGGATATCCTATCCACCTCATTCAGCTGATGATTTAAGCTTGATTTGTGATCACATGAAAGATGGGGACTTCTCAAGAAGCCAATGTGACTTCTTTAAGAGCAGGTCACAACAAGGTAACGATATTCCCAGTTTTGTGATAGGCTTGCTAGATTATCGTGTCAAGGAATTGTGTTAGTTATGGTAGAAAGCAAAGCATACGTCAGCTCAGTATTTGTCAAGGAATCTCACGAGAAATCTTTGCACAAGACAAAGTAATTGTAACTTCAGACTGGTATGCATAGTAGGTGAACTTAAAATTGTTTTACAGCCATACCCAAAGATGCTGATTTACATCGGTGTGAAAGTAAATTTCTAGTGAAAGGCCACAGTCATGGTCTCATCTGATATTTTTACTAGCGATGCAGATGTAGATGACTTAGTGAATACTTTGCCGATCTTTAGATGACATGTAGAGAACACGTTAGTTGCATAACAAGGCCCCAAAATAGGCTTGAGTACCAAGATAAGAGATGAACCAGACAAATGGTAGGATTGAGCATGTGGGTTTAAACAGTCCTCTGCTCCAGTTTGGAGCTAAAAGATGCAGAAGCTGCAGTTTGAGAGAGGAATGCAGACATGTGGCAAGAAGCAGTGGTGTGGTTCACCTGCTTACAGCCCAGAATGGACTCAGAATTCAGCCGCCACGCCTCTGGCATAGCTGAGACCTGTGTGTGGTTATCTGAAGGGCAACAGGAGCAGAGGGGCTCAGGCAGATTTCACAGAGTCTGATGGGCAGATTTTAGGTCCATGTGAGAGTAAACTCCCTACAGCCATCTCACAGCTGTCCCAGGGGACAGGCTGATGGGAGGTAGGAGCACCGGTCAATGGACATGACCAAGTGCAGAGAGAAAAGTCACTCACTGGGACATCACAGAAGGCATGAAGGGTGTTTGCCTCCCCGCCCCCCGAATCATTGAAGTCCCTCCAAATATTAGTAGCTGCTATTACGGGCTGTCATTTTTCAAGAACTTAAGATGTGCCAGGCCCAGTGCTAAGTGGGCTCAGAAGGCCTGTATGAGTTTCCTTTTGCTGCTGTAACAAATTACTATAAAATGAGTGGCTTAAAACAATACAAATGTATTCCCTCTCAGTTCTGGAGGTCAGAAATGAAGGTGTCTATAGGGTTATGTTCCTTCTGAAGGCTCCAGGGGAGGATCCTTCCTCTTGCCCTTTTCGGCTTCAAGAGTCTCTCTGCCTTCCTTGGCTTTTGGCTCCTTTCTGCATCTTCAAAGTCAGTGTAGCATCTTCAAATCTCTGTCTACCCTTCTATATATTTTTCTCTCTGCTCTGGTATCACATCTCTTCTAACCTTGATCCTCTTACCTCCCTCTCTGAAGGACCCTTGTGGTTACATTATATCGGGCTCACCCAGATGATCTAAGTTCAACTCCCCATCTCCATGGCTTATTACATCTGTAAAGTTCCTTTTGCCATGTAAGGTACCATATTCATGGGTTTGGGGGAATGGGATGATGACATCGTGGGGAGATGGGGGTTTGTTATTCTGACTATAAGCCCTTTATATATTGTCTCATTTAATTTGATCCATCACTATCTTGATGATTTGGGCCTTATTTCCACTTAACAGATGGAGAATCAGGGCCGCAGGAAGGTTTACCAGCCACACTGTGCCATGGTAAAATAGGGTGGCTGGGATTCGAACTGGGTGCTGACTCTAAAAGCAGGGATTTAACCACTCTGATGCTGCACTGCACATAGTATTATTACTCTTAGAGCCCGTAATTCTAAGCACAAATAATCACTTCTCTTTAATGGTGTAGTGTTAATTTAGTGGTGACATTATTGCAGCTTGTTTTTCTAAAATGTCACAGAAGTCAGACATTTCCAGCTAGTATGAAATTTAACTGGTCTCTCTTACTTTCCCTTCAGCATTGCTAGCTCACTGCAATTCCTCCTCCTGGATTTTGTCACCTTGGGCTTTCTCAGCTACAGGAGTTTGGAACAGTGTTATTTTCTGAATTCAGATCTGACAATCTTTGTAGACTAAAGGTTACACAGCTGCAAAAGTTTGTTTTTAACCCAAAGGAACAGCGTTGTCAGGGACAGTGTAAAGAGATTCCCAGAAATGCAGGTTAAAAACCTAGTGATTCAGCAAAGTGGCAGGAGCAGCATTTCGACGGTGGCATTTAGGTCCCATGACAGGCGTAAACGTGACAGCGTCTGGCTGAAGCCTGCTCCCCCCAAAACTGGAGCTCAGGCCCTGCAGATGCAGGCAGTGGAGGAGTCTCCTGCCCAGGCCTTGTGTGCTGGAATGTTTTTTCCAGCATCTGAACGTCCATAGCCTTGTCTATACTACTGTGAAGCTGAGAGAGAGACAAGCTGGTGCCCTATTTACAGATGAGACCTCGAGACTCAGAGCTGTGCTCCATCCAGGTCACCCAATCAACTCATGGCAGAGACTCAAAGTCAAGGGCCCTGGGTTCTCCTCCTAGCTCTGCCACTAGCTGCTGCTCTAGGACAATGAGTGTGGCAATGGGCATGTTATGTCTTTTCTCTGGTCATCCTTCCGGGATGCTCCCTGTTGACCATTAGGAACTCCACCTGTAGCCCAGTCCTGACTCCACCTGTAGCCCAGGTCTCACTGAGCGCACCTGGGCTGGCCTGGGCCCTGGCTCAGAACTGGGTTGGGTGTTAGCTGAGCCCAGCCTCACTAGAGAGAAGCCTTGGGCACCTCTTGGGTGGGGATCCCTGATGACACCAGGAACCGTTTCTCAGCAAGAGAGTGCACAGGGTGTAGGAAGGGCATGGCTGGGAGTGAAGGTCGTGAACTGATGGGGATGCTGAGCAGTGGCTAGATGGCTGAAGAGGAGGGAAGGGACTGGAGTCTGTGCAGTTCAGCGCTCCTACTCAACTGCTGGAGCCCAGCTGGCTCTCCGGGCAGGTCATTTCTAGATTGTTCACATGGCAATGCCATGGCAACTTTCATCAAGCTTATGCTATAATAGTAGTATTGATTGGGCACCTTAAAGTCTAGAAGGAAAGGTTTTGGACAACTTGTTTATGCACTGGGCTGGAAAGGCAGAAAGTGCCCTTACTAAGTACCTATTTTGTGTCTGGCACGGGCTGGGGTTTTCACTGACTTCAGTTGTGAGGAATACAGCACAATTCCTGTCCTCAGAGAGGTCAAAGTCCACATGCCTGTGGGTGCTAACCTTTACCAGACAACAGAAGGAATAAACAAGGTGGTAATTAATGAAGATAAAAGGAAGTAGCAGGAGTAGTAACCAAAGGACTAAACAGAGTGGTAATTAATGAAGATAAGAGAAATTAGCAGGAGTAGCAGTGAGGAAGTGCTGAGTTTCAGAGTACCCAGGATCTGTTTTTCTGCCAGAACTCTGGCCTTAGGACAAGAGAGTGCTGCTTTTAGAACGTTTCCGAATAGGAGGCTTGATTTCTTAAAACTAATGTTCTGCTGCTGACTTGTGTTCTTTGTTTACCTTGTGGTCCACTAGGGCTCTTCGATCTTCTTTTCTCCATCTTGCATCTACCTTTTATATAGCAGCATCTACCTTTTGTATAGTTTGCCATCTTTCCCTGGGCTGTTCCTTCTCAACACTCAATATTCCAATAACAAAAAGGTGGAAACAGAGGAAATAATTTTGTAAATGTTCAACTGATTTTATTTTTTCCCCTTCCCCCCCCAAACAGCTTTATTGAGTTATAATTTATAGACCATAACATTTACCCATTTTAAGTATGCGATTCAATCAATTTTAGTAAATTTACAAAGATGTGCAACCACCACCACTGGCAATTTTAGAACATTTCCATCACCAGAGGGAATAATTTAAGGGCACAATACAAGAAATATGGGTTTATTCAACCTGCTTGAACATGCATTTCTGAAATTATTGTGCTTAAAATCTGTCAGCAAATTTTGAGTTACTTCATGGTATACTTTTGCAAAAAAAGCAAAATGAACTGGAAGGAAGAATTCCTGTGCCTGAAATCTTAAGAAACCATTATCCACTTTGCAGATCACTTCATTAATAAACAGATTATTACAAAAGTAATTATTTTAGAGATGGCAAGTACCATTAGTTAATACTTTGTTGTTGTCTACTGGGACTTATAAAAAGTCTTTTTAATTTGGTCTTCAAAAATCACTTACACCCACAAAACCACTTCAGTCAACAAAATAAATCTAGGTATGGGCAAACCTTAGTTACCATGGCAAAAACAGCTTTATCTTTTTACCTTTTTACAGTGAGATTTTCTTTCCTCTCCAGAAATCTTTGTTTTGTGGAAAGACTTGTCTGGTGAGTCCCATCCCATTGCTTTGCAGAAGTGGCCACCCCTCTGGCATGAACGACACCATTCAGTCACCCAGTTCTTTGGGGGTGAAGAGTACACTGAATCATGAATGCTCAGATGGCTCCATTGTAAGTACCCCATTTCTGAAAGCCCTAGTTAGAAAGTTCCGAATCAGTTGCTGGCTTCTCTGTTAGGTATGCCTTTCCTTTCATGGGCTGATCCCTCTGATCAGGGTTTATAGGATGGGGTAACTCCTTTTCCTTTTTTTTTTTTTTAATTTTATTTCCTTTTCTTCTAGTCTTATATTCTGTCCTCTTTAAGCTGTATATTCTTCAGCTATAGAAAATTGTTTATTCCCAAGCAGAATCTTTCTTCCAGTAAAGGTATAGGAAAAGTGTGCCTTAAGTTGGAAGCTCTTAAAATGCTCTCAAGTTCTATTTGTAAGAGTATATTGGGGGTTAAATATTATACTGCTGTCTGCTTTTTGTTAAAAAGAGACAAATGCCCAGAAACAAAATTACATCAGAGACTTACTTAGTATTTATTTGTAAGTTTAGAAAATGAAGTCATTATACATTCAGAGAAGTGCACAGTATTGAGGATGCCCCCTGACACATTTTTACATAGTGAACATACTCTGATCAAGGTAGAGAACATTGCACACACTCCTAAAGCCTCCTGTATGCCCCACTCAGCCTTATCTCTACAGAGTAGTCAACATCTGTCTTCTATTGAAAATAGATTTGTGTTACCATATAAATGGAATCACACAGTTTACTAGATCCCTGCCCCCGCCCCCCCCCCTTCTATGGTTTTGCTTTCCGAGGCTTTACTTCTTTGGTTTCAGTCACCCCTGGTCAACTGGGGTCTGGAAGCAGATAATCCTTTTGACATATCATTAGAAGGTCAATAATAGCTGAATGTTATGTCATAACCCCTACATCCCTGCCTCAATTCGTCTTATCACATAGTATTTTATCATCACAAAAAGAAAGGTGAGTACAATATAATAAGCTATGTTGTATTGTGTGTGAGATAGAAAGAGAGAGAGAGAGAGAGAGAGAGAGAGAGAGAGAGAGACTCCATATTCCCATTACTTTTCATTATGTATGTATAGGAAAAAAACCATACTTGTGTAGGTTTGGTACTGTCCATGGTTTCAGGCATCCACTGGGGATCTTGGAATATATCCTCTGCAGATAAAGGGGGACTACTGTATGTATATATATATATATTTTTTTAAGGAAATTCCTCATATGGAGCTTCCTTTTTTTAAATTTATTTATTTATGATAGTCACAGAGAGAGAGAGAGAGGCAGAGACACAGGCAGAGGAAGGAGCAGGCTCCATGCACCGGGAGCCCGATGTGGGATTCGATCTCGGGTCTCCAGGATCGCGCCCTGGACCAAAGGCAGGCACCAAACCGCTGCGCCACCCAGGGATCCCTCTATGTATATTTTTGTATGACTTTTTTTTCACTCAACATTAGTGTCTGTGAAATTCATTCATGCTGTTGCCTATAGCAGTCGTTCAGTTTTTATACTGTTTGTTGCATTTAATATTCCATTGTATGACTATACTATGTCATAGTTAGCCTTTCTACTGTTGAGGGACACTTGGGTAGTTTCTAGTTTTTATCTAGTGGGGTAGTGTCCCTATGAACATTTTTTACACCTCTTTCTGTGCACCTATGTAGGTATGTCTAATAGAGTAGAATTGCTAGGTAATGGGAGTGCAATGTTTAGTTTTAGTAGATAGGATAATTAAGACTTTTTAATTCTTCTGGAGTCAATACTTTCAGGTTGTGATTTAAAAAAAAAGAATTTGTCCATTTCATCTAAATTATCTAATTTATTGGCACAAGATCCTTCATAACATTTTCTCATTGCCCGTTTGATATCTGTATGAATTTCTAGTGATGACACCTTTTTTCATTAATGATATTATTCATGTGTTCCTTTTTTTTCTTTGATCAATCTTTCTAGGAATTTGTAAATTTTATCAGTCTTTTTGAAGAACTAATTTTAGACTTGTTGTTTTTCTCCCTTCTACATTTTTTCTATTTCATTTTTGCTTACATCTTTATTATTTCTTTCCTTCTAGTTTATTTGCCTTAAATTTGGTGTTCTTTTCTAACTCCTTGAGGTAGTCATTAGATCATTGATTTTTTGCTATTCTTTTTTGCTAAAATATACATTTAAGGGTATAAATTATTCCCTTAAGCCTAGTTGAAGTGCTATGTTACACATTTCTGACATGTTGCTTCATCATTATTATCCAGTTCAGAGTATTTTCTAATTTCCATGGAGATTTCTAATTTCTGATTTGGTTCTTGAATCATGGGTTATTTTGAAGTGTTATTTAGTAACTTCTAAGCATTTGAGGATTTTAAAGTGTTTCATTGACTTCAAGGATTTTTTTCCTACTCTACTAAGAGGACATACTCCGTTTAATTTAAATCCTTTGCAGTCTATTGAAATCTGCATTATGATTTGGAATATGGTTTATTTTGTTAAATATCCCATGCACACTTGAAAATAATGTAATCCTGCTCTTGTTGGGTTAAGCATTCTACATAGGCCAGCAAGGTCAGGTTGGTTTCTCATGTTGTTGAAATCCCCGTTATCTTTAGTGATTCATTGTCTGATTAGCCTATCAGTTGCAGAAAATGGATATGAAATCTTCAACTATGCTACTGGATTTACTTATTTTTCCTTTTAGCTCTGTCTGTCTGTGCTCTGCATGTTTTAAGTTTTGTTTTTAGATGCATACACGTTTTATATTATTAAATCTTTCTGCTGAACCAGATTTTTGTTGTGAAATGCTCCACTTTATTTTCCGGGAATACTTCTTGCCTTAAAGTCTTGCTTTGTCTGATAACAGTATAGATAAGCCAGCTTTCTTTTGGTTAGTGTTTCTGTGGCATATTTGACTTTCAACGTTTAGGTGTCCATCTGCCGTAAACAACATATAGTTGGGTCTTGCTATTTTGTGTTGTTTTTTTCCAGTCTGAGGGTCTTTTAATTTTAATTAGACAATTGAGTCCATTTTCAATCTAACAAATTCCCAATTTTTTCGTATTAGTTCTATCATCTTATTATCTGTTTTAAATTTGCTTGATCTGGTTTTTGTTCTTCTTTTCTTTCCCACTGCCTTCTTTTAATAAAGTGTTTTTCATTATTCTAATTCCTTCCTCTATTAGTGTGTTAGTTATAAATTCTTTTATTATTTATTCAGTGTTACCCTAGGGCAGGGGTTGGCATACTTTTTTATCTGTGCAGAGACAGATAGTAAATATTTTAGGTATAGAGGGACATACACAGCCTCTGACTCCCTCTTCCCTCTGTCTCCTCTCCCTCCTCCTTCTTCAACTATTCTCTAAAAATGCAAAACCATTCTTAGGTCCCAAGCTATATAAAATAGGCTGTGGGCTGGATTTGAATGTGGGTGTTTGTCAAACTCTGCGAAAGATATACCATATGCCTTCACAGGATCTACTCTCCAATTAATAATTTTACTACTTCCTGGATAATACATGGACCACACATCATCCTAATTCCATTTGCTCAACTCTTTTCTTCCTTTTATGCTATTTTGGTCATGTATTTTATATCTCTGTGTATTTGAAATCTCACAAGACATTATTATTTTTACTGTTCTAGATAGTTAATAGTCATTTTGATTTGCTCTTCTATTTACCATCTGGAGCTCTTTCTGCATTACTATTCTTCCAAATAGGATCATTTTATCAGAGTAACTTTGTCTGGTATTTCTTTTAATGTGTATCTGTTGGCAATACATTTTCTATTTTTTTATTTGCTTGAAATTTTTTTTGTATTCATTTTTAAGGGTATTTCTGCTGGATGTAGAATTCTAGACTGACAGTTTCTTCTCTCTGCCCTCAGCCTTTTAGCTCTGTCATTCTTTTGGCTTCTATTGTTTGTGTAGAGTGGGTCTTATTACTTCTGCTGAATTTTTTCCCTCCTCTGGTTATTTTAAGATTTTTCTTTTTATATTTTTTTCTGAAGGTTTAGTATAACGTGCCTTTGTGTACTTTGATTTTGTGTCTTTGAGTTGGTTGGTGCTACTTGAATCTGTATACTCTCAGTCTTTATCTCTTTGAATACTGATTCTGGTCTGTTTCCTCTCTTCTAGGATTCAAATTCCACATATGTTGGTTCTTTTCACTGTGCCTCTCATGTTATTTTACATTTTTTTTTTATTCCTCTGTGTCTCATTTTGTGTAGATATGTATATGTGTGTTTAATCTTTTCTTCTTCTGTTTCAATTTGATGATTTTTCTACTGACCTATTTTCCAATTTACTAATCCTCTTTTCTGTTGTGTCTAATCTGCTGTTAAACCTATCTATTACCTGTTTATTGAATCCTTAATTTTGGTTATCATATTTCTGAGTCCTAGAATTTTTGTTTACTTCTTTTAAGAAAGATTCCAGGTTTCTATCTTTCCATCTATTTGAGCATATTAATCTTAGGTTTATAGTCTTTGATAACCACAGTATGTAGGTTACTATATGTTTTCCTATAGTCTCTCTTTTTAAAAAAATTGGTTTTATTTCCTAGCATGTTGTATAAGTTTTGACTGAATACTGGAAATTGGAAATGAAGAATTATTGAGGCTCTGAATAATTTTGCCTTCCTTTGAAGAGGATTTTTTTTTTCCTAGCAGGCAGTATACCTTGATCCTATCAGGAATTGAGATATTTTGAAGTTGGATTTTAGGGTTTGTGAGTGCTGGTCTCTGCCTGGCTTGTCTCATCTCTTAGGATATGATCCTTCATCTGTCTCAATAAAAGCCTAGGTTATTTACTGAAATTTATCCTCCTTGATGGGCCCTGAACATCAATATTTTTTCTCCCTAGCACTTTGAGACTACTGAAACTCTGACTGGTTTTTCAACCTCTTAGAAGCTGTTTACTGCTTAGTTTCTTGGCCGCTTGCCTATCATGTGGAAAGCTTAGGAATGAAAAAATTCCTTGAGGGAAAATCAAGTGCAGAATGCCTGACTTATTTCTATTTAGGCTCTTTCTCCAGGATAAGAGTTCCTTATGTTCTGAGTAATTTGGTAGATTTGCACTTCAATTTTTGGCTTCTCAGACCACCTAGGCTAGTACAGTTCTAGACCAATGTCTATCCTCTATTTCATTGATACCTCTCGAGAACTGGAAAATGCCTAGAAGGGAAAACATGAAGGAAATTTAGATTTTACTCACTGTATTTATCTTTTCTCCAGAATCTTGGCCTCTAAAGTCCCAGCTACTTTTACTCTCCGATGATTTTTAACAGCTACTTTATGCAATATATTTAACTTTTATAGTTGCTCTTGGCCAAAGTCTCCAGAGATTTGTTTGTTTGTTTATTCATTTTTGAGTTTTGAGTTTCATATTTTATTTATAGGTAAATGAAGAACATATCCTGTAAATGCTAATTTGGGACAAGAAGAGCAGTATAAAGTAGTTGCTGGTTTCACAGTGATGTGTGAAAGGAGGCTATGCCACTGTTTGTTTGTTTTGAACAATGGTTTTGCCATTAATAAGGGGAAAAAAGATGTGATTTCTTCACATTGCACATGTGAAAGAATTCAAAGTAAAAATGACTTTTCAAAACTCTACAATCTCTAGTCAAATGTGTGTGGTAACCAGGATGTCACTTTTATTCAGTGACAGCCTCTGCTTCCCACAACCAATAGTCTCTGAGTTGTTGACCTAATACTCATCAAGGGTATCTGCTTGATTTGGAATGGAGAGACTCTCATCCTTCAGAGCTTGAACTTTCAGCTTCTCAGCTTCCATCTTGGTGTGCTGTTCTATCCTTTGTTTTTCTAGGATTCCTTCAACAGACACTTGGTGGGGTGTGTCACTGTCTTTTCCAATGATATTTCTCCTAGTAGGACCACATTTTCTCCTCTGACCACAAAAATGCCTTGAGGAATATCACTGTATTTTTTGTCCACATGAATATGCTCCACAGCCTGATGTAGCACTAAATTAGCAACTTGATCAATGAATCTTATAAAACCGGTAAATGTCCTTCCAATTTGAATCAGGACCAAGTGCTTTTTGTCTATGCCCTTGGTGAGGCTGGCCATGGTGGGCATATAGTTCATTCTGAGCTGAGATAGGGCTGCAGTGTATAGCAGTAGTGGGCCAGCATGACCAATACCTCTTTCCTTCCTCTGCAGTCGCTGCCTGGGCAGGACCCCAACAGGAACCAGGACCAGGAACAGTATGTCTGTCCCAGCTGTCAGCAGCCCAGATCTGCTGGAAACTCCTCTAGAGATTTATTTTTAAAAGTGGTTTCCAGGACATGTCCCAGGGCCATTGCACATTTAGCTCTGTCTCCTGCACCTTTTTGAAACATCCTCAACTGAGGGCTGCCAAGGTCTTTTGGCTTCTTCAACATCTTTGACAATAAATTATTAAACTCTATTGAATATAATTTGTAAGTATTAACTATTTTGTGTTTTTTTTAAAAAAAGATTTTATTTATTTGAGAGAGAGAGTGAGAGAGGAGCAGAGGGAGAGAGACTCACAGACTCCCAGCTGAGCGTGGAGCCCAAGGTGGATGCAGAGCCTTAGGCAGGGCTCGATCTCATGACCCTGAGACCACAACCTGAGCCGAAATCAGAAGCTGAACACTTAACCGACTGAGCCACCCAGGTGCCCCAAGCTATTTTGTATTTTAAAATTAAGATTAATGTGCCAAGTATGATCATTCTCAATCAGATCACTCAGTTTACCTCAACACTGATTCTCTATGAAATAAAGTTTACCATCTTCCATTTTATATTGTTGTGAGGCATTTCATTTCAAACTTACACACACATACTCACCATATATCATGCCTCTTTTGGCCCCTCTGGCAACCCTGACCTGAGCTGACATTCTGACTCTGCTGCTATGTTGCAATATTACCAGAGTGAAGCGTCCTTCAACACCTGGCCTTCAATTATTTTATTTAGAATAGAGGTAGGGGCAGGGAATCAGATAGGACCAGGTAGGCTCACAAGGTCCTTGCAGCTCTGGTGGTCAATGTGTCTTCTATGCTTTGGTTTGGAGAATCCTTTGTGAAATAGCTGGACACTTAGGCTGATCAGAACAGTGGATCCTTAGACCACAGAGCTCACTCTCCTAAGTCAGTTAGTCACTTGGTTGAGGAGCCATTTTGTCTGGGGCCTGGGACCTGAATGGACAAGCTGAGGCCCTGGGCGGTGGGCTTTCCAGGGAGCCACACCGTGGTGTGAATGACCCAAAGAGAGAAAACTTCTCACACTACACCCAGCACCCCTAGTGCTGCACTGTTCAACCATCTCATCCAGGAATTCCACATCCAGAAGTGAATGACTCTCAGGCTTGTTCCAAATGTCTCCCTCTTCTTCTTCCTGAATCTGCCATCTTGTAAGAAATATATAAAAAAGATCAACCTCTCCTTTGCCCAGAGATAGTTTTAACATCTTCAGTGTAGGATTAGTCCCTGTGCAGCCCCAGAGCCTGTTTCCTCCCTTCCTTGCCCAGAGTGGTATCAGTGGATGCTGACCCATGCTGGTTGCTTTTCCAGGCTCCCCTGCCAGAGAGCTCCTCTTGGGTTTGGTCAAAGAGAGGCACTGGAGGGAGAACGAAGGCAAAAAGAAGGGAGAAGCTGGCACATTTCTCTTCCCTTCCCTTTGCCTTGAGTTGACTGAGTCCTTGGAAGACCCTGCAAATTCCATGGCCCCCGCATCTCAGCCATTAACTTCCTGTAGTTCTCAGCCTCTGCTAAGTGACCTCAGTCCCCCCTCAGGTCCTCTGTGGCTCTTCTCTGGATGGCAGTGGCTTCCTGTCGCACTCGTCTCTCGGGCACCTTACCATCCGCTATTGCCTTTCCAGCCTCTTCTGTCATGTGGGACACCAGCAAGTGTTATGAAATACCTTGTGTACGAATACTTGGAGGGCTTGCCGTTTCTTGTTTACATCCCAACTAACTGAGTTGCTAAAAACCGTACTTCAAACGTCTTTTCCCTTCCTCTGTGTATAATATAAGCATCACTGAAAACACATTTGCCTTCATTTCCTTTAGCACCTCCTGAAGTAGACAGAATTCACTCGCTCTTTTATTCATTCAGTCAATAAATATTTGGTGAGGCACTGTTCCGTCCCCTCGCCAAGTACTGTGCGAAGGGATAGAGCAGTGAGGGAAACCGGTAATGTCGCTGACCTTGTAGAGCCCACAGCTTTGTGGGCGAGCCTCAAACCCTTAAAATAAAGGGTGTTGAGAATGAGACACTATCGTCACACACAGCCTTAGGGGACAAACAGAACTGGCTTTATCTCAGCCCTACCACTTGCTTCATGTGACCTACTAGGTCATATGAATGTGGGCAAGGTTCTTTGTCATCCCATGCCTCAGTTTCCTCTTTTTAAAAGAGCACTCAGGATCCAGTTCATGCCTGCCTCAGTGTCTTTCCATGTTCAGTTGAGGATGCTGATGCTGCTAACTTAATAGGACTGCCCATGATTAAATGTGTTGCTATTAAAGAAAGAGACAGATGCCCCAGAAACAAACTTGCATCAAAGATTTATTTTTAAAAGCAGCTTCTAGGGGAGCACACATTCAGCATTGCCGAGATTCAGGTTGGAGAGGTGAGGTGAGACTAGAAGTGCGACAAGACAGGGTAACATCCAAAGCTTGGATAGAGACAGCTGCTGGGAGGGGCACCCAACAAATGTAGATTTGCACCCACAGTAGTTTCTGCTGATAGCCAATCGGTACCCACACTGGGCCTGCCTTCTTTCCTCTTTGCTTGCCAAGATGTCACTCCCTCCAGGAGGGTCTCACTGACTTCCAGCCTGGGCTAGGTCTCCCAGTGACATGTCCTCTGTATTTTTCTTATTATTGTGATGACAGCCATCGTCGTCATCATCATCATCATCATATCATTGCTAATGCTTATAGAGCTGAGCCCCCCAACCCCAACCAACCTGCCATGTTCTGAACATTACACTATGACTTCTCATGGCAGAGTATGAAAAGTAGCTCAGTCCTATGCTATCATTATTCAGGTGTGTGTGTGTGTGTGTGTGTGTGTGTGCGTGTGTGTGTGTGTGTGTGGTGTAAATCTGCACGTACCACAATAAAGTCAAGGCAGGACATTTCAAACCATTAAAGATTCAAAGTTAAGCTAGGCAGATTATGATTTTAGTATTAATTGTGTTGCAAATTATTGAATTGCAAGTTGCAATTTCATTTCCACATAAGTTAGAGAGGTCCACATGTATTGGTTATCGACACAGTTCAGAGGCTCAGATTTATAACTTAGTCTTCGTTCTCATTCTTGAGGTGGCGTGTGGCAAGTCTCATGGTGCAGTATCTGGTTCTGGACCCATTTTCCTGCCACCCTGTTGGCTCCCCTGCCTGACCATACTCTGGGTCCTTTTGTTGGCTCTATTACCACCATAGATCCAGATTTAAATGAATCATTTACTTACATTTCACTGAAAATTTTTAATCATCCGACCAACGATATTCTAATAGCATTAAATAACTGAAAAATCTAATAAAAATCAGTCTTAACTTCGTTGGAATCTCATTAAGAATAGGGCTGTTCCTGTTCCTGTTGCTAAATTGTCAGAGATTATTTTATTTGATTTTGTTTTGTTTGCATTGTCCAAGAGAGCAGGGGGATAGATGGAATCATAAACTGTGGGTTCACACACTCAAAAATTCTTTTGTGCACTTTCTGGAGTTTACAAATGAAGAAACTATAGTCCAAACAAGGGAGGGGACTTTTCGAAAGTTCAGCCTGAAACTTGTGGCTATTAAGAACCAGAACTCAGGCCTCCTGCCCCTTGGGCTAGTGTCTCCCCTACAAGAGCTGGGCTTTGAGTCCAGGCACTGATTTATGGATTTGATGAGCATATCGGCTCTTGAGCAATTACTACTAACTGATCAGCCAAGCACTCTTTCACTGAACAAGTCTGGAGCCCCGGGATGGACACCAGCAGGTTTAAGAGATGCAGAAGAAATGAGTGCTGCTCTCTGGAAGACTGAAAAAATCCTCCAGGGGTGAGGCTCACATGCCAACGATGAGCTGTAGTCTCCTTAAACGCTGGCTTGTGGTCTCACTGCTTGCCCTGTCTTTTCCACGTGAGTGCAAGGGTGACATCTCTTCCGGTCCCGTGCAGTCCCACAAGGCAGGTATTGACAGAGGCCTCCTATGGCCCGAGTACTGAGACAGGCAGGAGCTGTTTGTCCATTTTAACGAGCAACATCTCCAATAAAAGGACTCATTTGGTAGAATTGAGTGGTTCACAGGCAAAGAAATAAGGGAAGAGGCTCAGGCAGGAAGTCTTTTATGACTTATCAATGCACAAATACTGGCATCTCTCTTTCTTAAAAAGAAAAAACAAAACCCAGTGCTAATATTAATAATTATGCCAGCTTTTGTACAGCACTTTGCAGTTGACGACGTGCTTTTGAATGCATTATGTTATCTCATTGCATCAGTGGGAGACTGGGGAAGGGGAGAGCAAGGGGGTGGCACCTCCAGAGAATCAGCCTGGCACAGTGGGTGGGCGCTACTGCTGAAGTCATCTTGAGGTGAGTGTCCTGTTGGAGATGACCCCCGAGTTGCTATTTTCCCATAGAAACTTTGGCAAGTTTCTCCAGATTACAAACTGGAGTCTGTTCTAGTTTTCACTTCTCCTTGAGCTCCTCGCTTGGCTGGTGCTGGACATCCTTCGTGGCCCTTGCAGGCTGCTCTGGGAAGGGCTGGGCCCCGTGCTTGTGCCCGTGGCTGCTGGTAGAGTCCTCCATCCACACAGCGGGGTTCAAGCTAGGAAAAAGTGCTACCACAGATGGGACTCTGCCAGGTGGCACCGTCCTGAGATTTCTGCTGCCATGCATGCCCATCTGCAATAGGCCCTTTAGACACTGGAGGTGGCCAAGGGGCTGAAACGCTCTTGCCAAATAGTAGCACGTGCAGGAAAACATAGCATTAACATTTTTTTTCCAGAACTAGTCTCATCTTCTTGCTTTCTGGTGGCAGGAAAAACAGCAGTGGTAACAAAAACACAAATGCCACCACCAGCATGAAGGTAGCATAATTTCTCCTAGTCTAAAGGTGTGCCTTCTCTGCACCCCAGTAAGATAAATCAGCGCAAGTGCATAGTCTCCCTCAGGTATGTGACTTCCTCCCGACGGGCTCTTCTTCCCTTCCTCCTTTTGCTCACTTTCCTAGGAGGGTGCCGGGCACAGGATGTCCTCACATCCCCGGCCTCGAGGGGCTTGCTGGTTCACCTGCTGACATGCTCGCCCACTTGTTCTGGGGCAGCCTCTGGCCTCACCTGCTCCGCTGCTGAGGTGCCCACTGCTGGGAGGGAGACTTGTCGCCTGTGGTCTTGGCTCAGCGAGAGCATGGCTGTGGACCCTGGGGCTTGGCTGGAGGAAGCTTCTCACTCCTGAGGAGGGAGTGCCATCTTGGGCCTCCTGGCCACGTCCTCAGCCACCTGAGGCTTACTGCTTGGTGCCGTGGTGAGCAGCTTGCCCAAGGGTCAGCTTTCCCATGGGCACTCTGGTTTTTCTGAGATACACTGGGAAGTCGGAAGTAAGCTGCAGTGTGCTGGCATTTCCCTGCACACCTGGCAGGCAGACCCCACCAGCCTCTCGTCTGCCCACAGAAGTTTCCACCACTGGAGAGAGCCAGAAATTCGTGTCTGACCTCCTCACCACACTTCTCCCTCTCTCTTCCAGCCCCTCCACCAGCATTGGGTGACGTTTACTTCATTGTTCATATTTACTTCATTTTCAGCTTCTTTGTGTTGGGTGTTGTACCCTGCTTCTCTGCTCTGTGACCTTTTTTGATGCTTTTTTCCACCTTCTCTGGAAAACAGGCCTCATTGTCTAGCTGGGCAGGTGGGGTGCAGGGAAAAGAAAAATATACTTGATTCATGGAATCACATTGGGAGCCATTCTCCCCTCAACCCCCCCCCCCCAAAAAAAAATCAGTGCCAGCATGTATTGATGAGCCCTTTGGACATAGTAATTCGGTCACTGTCTTTGGGTCAGGTCACTGCAGTCCCACTGCCTCCCCGCCAAGCCACTGTGTGACCCGCAAGCCTTCGGGCACTTTCCCACTCCGCAGCTTTCCTTATGGGCCCCGCCCACCTAACACAGAAGGCTGCCAAAAACTGGGCTGGTGAGTACTCTGAATAGAATTTTGGCAAGTGGATAAGGTTTCACATTTACTAAATTTCTGACTCTCTCTTTACATGCACTCAAACTGGGAATCTGGAATGTGCCCCCTTTGGATGTATATATATATTTTTTAAAATAAAATAACAGGTTTTTGTTATTTGGGGGGCAAACCTTTCACTAAACAGATAGAACCAGAGGTGGTCTGCAGCCTGCAATTTGTGCACCTCCTGTAATCTTGGAAAATAAAGACGAATCATGGGCAGTAAATGCCATGGCTTTATGAGTCAATTATCTTGGGAAATTGGAGTGGGGGAGGGGGCCTGGGCTTTATTTGGGGATAGAACCACGCAATTTGTTAACCTGCTCTCTCTTTCCCCCAGAAGGTCTACGTGTTTCGAAGCTTGACAAAGGAGAACAAGGTTTGTGTTCTAACAAAACACATTACAACTTTAAGGCAGCCTGTCCGAGTGTTTGCAGCGTGGATGTGGAGTCAGGACAGGGTTCAGTTGGTCCCATTGAGGGGTTTCGGGTGGGATCACAGGGTGGGAAAAATGTATCCATATGGCTTCAGGTCAGATTGGATCCCCCTGGTGCGTACCTTATTGCTCTGCCTGCTGGATCCTCACCCTTCCATTCTGCGTCTTATCTACACCTGTCTCCCTGCTATCCCTGCTGGAGTTTTGCGCAGGCCCATTCCCTGCTGGTGTGGTACATCCTCTGTCCTCTTCTGGATCCTCCAGGACCCTTGCAGTTTGCCCTCTGCGGCTTGCCCTCACAGCCCTGCATAGCACTGTCTCCATATGAACCCCTGCGACGTCAGATTCCGAATTACTTGGCCTTTCACATGTGCGGGCTGGCTTTGCTGTTAACTTTGCACCTGCCCTCGTTTTAGCCTTCTTTGCTCTTTGCTGCCCCTGAGACAAGGACCGGGTATTTGTCCCTCTCCTCGGTTCTGCTGTCATCCACCTTGGGTCTCGGCTCATCGTCATGATCAGTAACTGATAACTGGGTAATGATAACGTCTTTCTTTTCCTCCATAAACTAAACCCCAACTGACACTAGTTTGTTTATATCCGAATCACCCCCATCATCCAGAAATGATTGGACAAAGCTGTATGTGAACAAATTCTGTTAATTCCTTCTCTGTATCCTGTGTCTGCCGCCCACACTTTCCCCCAAGGCTGGGGCCCTGTAGCAGAGAGAAGAGGCTGAGTCATTGCGTTCGTCAACAGTGTGAAAGCTGGAATTGTCTTAGCCTCTGGAATGGAAGTCTTGAGAAGTTTTCCCTTTTCACCTCGGTTTTCTGGTAAAATCATGAAAACACTGTGATGGTGTCTCAGAGATCTAGAAATATACCACCTTTCCTCAACAGGCTTCTTCTTTTTTTTTTTTTTTTTTTTAAGCAAATGCTGATTTTTTTAAGAAGAATAAAACTTAGGAAGGCTTCCGAAGATTTTGCTTGGGCAAAGCCAGTGTCTTCCATTAGCGGAGTGATGATGCTGGTGGAGGTGGTGGTGATGTATGCTGGGGGTGAAATGTGGATGTTCAGAACTGGCCAAGCTTCTTCCTTCCCTTTGTAACTCAGTATGGACCCACGGAGCTCCAGTCTCCTGATTTCCTGAAGCCCAGAGAGGGTCAGTCTGGTCTGTGTTGCTGGCTGGTAATGGTTGAGTTGTCACATCATTTCTGCTGCCGTGGTAATTTATTGATATGCAACCTGGCCGCTTGTTAGGAACATTTTTCCCCATGGTGGGGGCTAGCCCACTTGCTACCCTGAGTCTGGCCGGCAGCCCCTTTGCTCTCCTCTGGTCACGGGGATAGGAATGGTTTGTGTTCTGCATATGCGCAGGTGGAAACACAGCCATGATTGACTGGAGAAAAGGTTGCTCCACCAAACCGTTTTATTTACATGGCACCAAATGTCCAGAATCATCTGCGAGCTCTTTTACTCCTCTATACCGACAGAATTGGCCTATTGTTTTGGCACCTGGTGGAGGCACAGGGATAAAGAAATGCTTCAGAAGCTTCAAAGATCTCCCCAGGTGATCTCATCCATACCCAGTGCCTTTAAATGCCACCTCTATTGTGCCAGTCCCTGTTTACATCTCTAGGAAGGACTGTCTCCTCTCTCCAGGTGGGTGTTACACAAGCATCTTAAACCATCCGTGTCTCTAACTGAGCTCTCGCTGTTCCCCCACATTCATTTCTTCTCCACTCTTTCCCACGTCAGAAATTGGCAGCGTCATTTACCTAGTTCCACAAACCAAATCTGGGAGCCATCTGTGATTCCTCCTCTTCTTTATGCCTTCATCAGCGAGGCCGGTTGATTCTACTTCCAGACTTTAAGTGAATCTCCTCCCTTCTCTCCAGTGTGACTCATGTCACGTAGTCTGTGGCAGGCATCCCTTCACTCATGTCCACTAATGCCTCCTACCGGGGCTTCTTGCTTCTTCTCTTGCTCGCCAATCATTGTGCAAACAGCAGTCTTTTCAAAACTTAAGTTGG
Organism: Nyctereutes procyonoides; assembly: GCF_905146905.1. Taxonomy (NCBI): domain Eukaryota; kingdom Metazoa; phylum Chordata; class Mammalia; order Carnivora; family Canidae; genus Nyctereutes; species Nyctereutes procyonoides. Next base: position 17,787,397 of record NW_026575048.1, on the reverse strand, counting down.
ATCCCATCACTCTCTTTCCCAAAACTTTTCACGGAACCTGTTGCACTGAGAATAAAATCAGAACTCCTTATCTTTTTTTTTAAACCATTTATTTATTTATGAGAGAGACGAGAGAGAGAGAGAAGAAGAAGAAGAAGAAGAAGAAGAAGAAGAAGAAGAAGAAGAAGGGGAGGGACATAGGGCGAGGGGGAGAGAGAGAAGCAGATTCTGTGCCAAGCAGGGAGCCCAACACAGGGATTGATCTCACAACCTTGAGATCATGACCTGAGCCAAAATCAAGGGTCGGATGCTTAAGTGACTGAGCCACCCAGGCACCCCCTTTGCCCCCAGCCCCAGCTCCTTATCTTGATTATTAAAGCAGTTTCTGATCCACCTTTGGTTAGCTCTACAATCCCTGTCTGGTCCTTCTTCTTTTTACCCCATGGTCCAGCTGTGATGGCTTCCCCCATTCCTGGATCACCTCTTTTTCACCCCAAAGCTCTTGCTCACACCATTCCCTCTGCAGCAAACACCATCTTCTTTCTGACCACATGGCTGGCTACCTCTTAGTGTCCAGCTGAAAAGGCCCCTGTGTAGGGAAGACTCTCCTGAGCAATCCAGGGGAGTATGTTCTCCAACTGCTTTGACCTTCTTGGTCACAGCTCCCTCCCAGTTTTATTCCAGCACTTCACCTTCTTGAATTGCTTAATTTTCTGTTTATTTACTGTCTGGTTGCCTCCCTGGGCCTTGAATTTGGGGAGGATAATGTCATATCTATCTTGTTTACCACGTACCGCAGGCCTGGTATAGTATTCAACTTGTAACAAGTATTTGTTGAAGAAATACCAAAGATCTACAAAGAGGGCTGGTGGTACTGCCTGGGTAACCCTGCTTAAGAGAGAGCGTGGGTATGGAAGTGCTGTGTAAACCAGAGACTAGTATGAATGACATCAATGGTCAACTGTATACAGTGGGAGAAACAAGAATAGGGGAAAAAAGACTCCTTGCTTGAAAACCAAAACCAACTCTGCTTTCCTAAGTCTAGAGTCAATTGGAGAGCTGTTTCCAACCCAGCAGTGAATGACTGTGGGGCAACTTCATGATGTATATTTCTTTACACTTCCTCTTTCGCCTTGGCTACTGAGAAGACTAAAGTTCAATTTGGGTTCCAACTGTCATGCAACAATTAGCTCAAACTTCTCTGTTAAAAACAGATAATGCTTTGTGAGAGTACCTAGCACCCTGCCTGGCACACAGAGGAAGCTCAAAATTCAACAGTGACGTCCATGTGAATAGTCTTGTTTTATTATATCTTTGCCATTTTTATTGTAAACGATCTCATATCCTCTTTGGAAGCAGGGAAAGCATCAAGCGGTTTTATTTTTTATTGCTTTAAAACCAAAATTATTCAGAGTAGCTTAAAATGGAAGCAGATCAAATGTCCATCAACTGACAAATGGATAAATACAATGTTGTCTATCCATATCGTGAAGTATTATTAAGCAATAAAAACTAAGGAAGTGCTGATATGAACTAGGACGTGGATGAACCTGTGAAACACGGTGGTAAGTGAAAGAAGCCAGTCACTAAAGACCACATATTGTGCCGTTTCATTTATGTGAAGTGTCCAGAATAGGCAAATGTATGGGGACAGGAAGTAGATTAGTGGTTGTTAGGGCTGGGTGGTTGGAGGCAACCAAGAGTGGCTGCTCATGGGTGTGGAATAATGAAAATTTGGGGGTCGAAAAATGTTCTAAAATTGATGGTGGTGTCTATGACCAGCTCTTTGAATATAACAAAGACCATTGAATCTTACTTTAAATGGTGAATTGTATGGTATATGAATTATATGTCAATAAAGCCGTTAAGATTACTTAAATTATAGTAAGAGCGCCCCTGGCTCTTCGAGTGCAAGGCTGAGCAGGCCAATCAGAGCGGGTTCCTATCAAAGGGCAGCTTTGATTGGACCCAGATAATAGCTCTTCCCTCCTCCTCCTCCTGCCTCCCCTCCCTCCTTCCCCCACTTGAATATTTTCTAAGCATTCTTCTGGGGCAAGTTGGACTCGCCCTTTATCCTCAAGGAGCTAGGTTTTGTTGGGAGCAGAGCAGGGTGGAATATGGAAAGATTTTGCAAAGTCAAGACCCAGCATATCTCGGGCACAGAGAGGGTATTGTGGGGATCTGGCAAGAGAAATCATCTCTGTGGAGAAACATCTTTTTTTTTTAAATTTAAATTTTTTACTTTTTTTTTAATTGGAGTTCAATTTGCCAACATATAGTATATCACCCAGTGCTCATCCCATCAAGTGCCCCCCTCAGTGCCCGTCACCCAGTCACCCCATCCCCCCACCCACCTCCCTTTCCACTACCTCTTGTTCATTTCCCAGAGTTAGGAGTCTCTCATGTTCTGTCGCCCTCTCTGACATTTCCCACTCATTTTTTCTCCTTTCCCCTTTATTCCCTTTCACTACTTTTTATATCCCCCAAGTGAAGAAGACCATATAATGTTTGTCCTTCTCCGACTGACTTCACTCAGCATAATACCCTCCAGTTCCATCCACGTTGAAGCAAATGGTGGGTGTTTGTCGTTTCTGATGGTTGAGTAATATTCCATTGTATACATAGACCACATCCTCTTTATCCATCATCTTTCGATGGACACCGAGGCTCCTTCCACAGTTTGGCTATTGTGGACATTGCTGCTAGAACCATCGGGGTGCAGGTGTATCATTGCATCTGTATCTTTGGGGTAAATCCCCAGCAGTGCAATTGCCGGGTCGTAGGGCAGGTCTATTTTTAACTCTTTGAGGCACCTCCACACAGCTTTCCAGAGTGGCTGCACCAGTTCACATCCCCACCAACACTTCTTTTTGCCACAGCGAATACTGTTGTATGTCTTCATTCTCGTGCACGGTGCTGGGGACACAGAGATGAGTAAGAGAGCGTGTCCCCGAGGGGTGCGCGGGGCGGTGGCCCAGCAGGTAGGGCCACCATGGGAGGCCCCGCCGGGGCTGTTCAGGGGCACCTGCCAGGCTTCCTGCGAAGGACGAGACCCCTTGGCTTGGTGGAGCAGCTCGGGGCCTGGGTTTTGCAGAGAGCTCAGGTTGGGGCGCGCAGCCTCCCTGAACGGGCTCCCCTCCGGCGGCCTGTCGTGGCCCGGGGATGGGGCTGCGGGGGAGTGGCCTTGAGGCTGCACGGGCTCCCCGCGGCGCCGAGGTCCCTGGGGCACAGGTGACACGGGCCGGGCGCCGGGCGCGGCGCGGGCCGTTGGCCACTAGAGGGAGCGCCGCATCGTTTCCCTTCCCGGCGCGGGGCTCCGGGCGGGCGCCGGGGTGGCGGCCAGGGCTTCGGGGCTTCGGGGCTTCGGGGCTCCGGGGAAGCTCCTTTGCCCTTCTCCATTTAAAGATTCCCCAGAAGCAGCCGGACTCGAGGATCCTCAGCGCTGTGTGGCAGGGGTTTGCAGAGCCCTTTACTGGGGATGTAGCCTCGGGCCTCTTGCAAACCCTGGGCGGCTTGGGCAGGGATCCTGGTCCCCGGGAGAAGCTGTCCTTTGCTCCCAGCCCTTGAGCACCTGAGAAAAGCAGGGGGAGCCCGTTCTGCTTCCCTGTGAGGGGTCTGGGCTGGCCCTCAGAGCTGCAAAGGGGAGGCTCGTGGGTTCTGGCCAGTGGCTCCGCTCTGTGCCACCTGGAAAAGTAGTTTAGTGCCTGATGGGGAGGGAAAAGGATGGGGAATGAGGTGAGGCCAGGCTGGCAGGACTTGTAGCTGGTGTTAGAGCCCCGAGACAGAAGAGCTGGCTCCCAGTATCTCAACCATGGGGCTTGTGGAACTGGTAGGCACCGGGGAGACCCCAGTCTGGGCAAGAACAGCCCTGCCATGGCTTTCTTGGCATGGCCCTTAGGTAAAGGGCAGCAGAAGATTGCTTGTGGATGCTCCTACACCCTGGCATGAGAAACTCCTACAGGTCTAGACGGGGCTGGCTTCCTACAGTGACTGGCTGATGGTTGCTACCTCTAAAAGTAGGGCTAGGACTGAACGAACAGGGTGCCCCAAGAATAACCCTCATCCTTGGCCACCATTGACATGGTCTCTAAGATTTTGGACCACATCCTAAACCTCTTCTGACCCAAGCCCTGCTGAGGGTGCAGGAGTGCTTAGAGTCCATTTTCTCCCTCCTGCATGGATTCCTGGGTCATCCTTTGCAGTCCCTGGGCCCAGGCAGCAGGGGTGCAAGAGCACAAACCAGGGGGCTGTGTGCTGCAGGAAGCTGGTGTACCATCTGCAGCGGGAGCAGGTCAGAGCTGGCCTGCTGAGGCTCCTGTCACTGCTGTGGTTAATGCTGGTGATTACCATGGTTACCAGAGGCTGGAAGCTCTGACAGTCAAAGGCAGAGCAGGAGAAGGATGTCCTCTCCCTGCTCTGAGCCACATGGTTGCCTCTGCCTCTCTGGGAAGGAGTCTCCCGGCAAATATAAGAGCCCGAACCAAAGAAGTTCTGTGGTTCAGCTGATTTGTGCATCATCAGTCACCAGCACTGGGAGGCCCTGTCCTGAGCACATTCCCTGTGAGGGAGGCAAAGGAGGCATCCTCAGTTTCTCAGTCTTAGGAGACCAAGTGCTCAGGGAGTTCAGAGTCAGAGGAAGGAAGCAGTTGGAGGTACGGGTGGAGAATTCAGCATAGGCTCTTGAGGATCCGGCGATGACCCTTGGGGCCTGTGCTTCCTGTGCCAGCCCGAGGCCGGGCTCGCACCCTGTCCAATGAGGGTGCTGGCTGGGGGAGTCAGGACACCTGCTCTGCCGGTGGTTGGGAGGGCCAGCTCCTGCTGGGTCCTGCTTTCCCCATCTGCAAAGTGGGGTTAATGATTACTAATCCCCACCTCCTCCAACTCTGTAGGGAGGATTTTTTTAAATGAACAATTTTTGTGCATTGAAATGAGACAACAGATTTCAAGTCTTTGGAGAAAAGTCCTTATTTATTATTATCATCAACTCATTGAGCGGAAATTCCATTTATCTCCTTTGCTGCCTCTCTAGTGCTGCATGAACTGAGAACCATATTACCTCAGTGAGATGGTGGGGCCTGCACAGCTGCCCAAATCCTGCCCCTGAGGGTTCCCAGGGGCCGAGAGAGGCCAGGTGGGGCTTCCTCTGAGCTTGGAGCAGACAGCAGGACCGGGAGCAGAGCTCAAACTCCAGGTCCATGTGCTCCATAAGAAGCTTGAAGGCTTTCAAGCAGGGTGCCTAGCCTGGGCTGTGAGCTGGGGAAAAGGAAGCAGGAGCAGGTGGGTGGAGGAGGCCTGCTTTGAAGCTCTTTTTCTTTGCTTCATTATCATTATATGTTCATTTTAAAAACGAGAAAATACATATATGTAAAAAGAAAGAGAGCAAGAACGAAGAAAGAAAATTAAATCATTTATGTTAAATTAATTAAATTCTGATACTTGGTTCTGGTAAAGTGTATAATGTTGAAGGTCTTTGCAAGCTTCTAAGGGAATGAATGAACTCAGAAGACTATAAACTGCCTGATAGATACCTGCAGACTTTTTAAGAATAAAGATTTTTTTTTTTCAGAAATGTTTTAGGTTCACAGCAATATCAAGCGGAAGATACAGAAGTGTCCCGTATACCTCCAGTGCCTACTCATAGCTTCCCCTGTTATCGACGTCCCCCGCTAGAGTGGCACATTTGTACCATCAATGAACCTCCTCCACTGACACATCATTATCACTCAAAGCCCAGGGATTACATTAGCATTCACTTTGCTGTTGTATAATCTATGGATTTGGACAAATGCATAATGACATGGATCCACCATTAGAGTATCATACAGAGTATTTTCACTGCCCTAAAAATTCTCTGTGCTCCATCCATCAGACATTTCCTCCTCTGGATGTATGCACACCGAAACACTCCCTCTCCCGTTGTATTAATATATATGTTTTTCAGGATAGGATTATACCATCCACACTGATGGGAAACTTGCTTCCTGTCTGAAAAATGAAATGGGGATGAGAAGTATGGAACACTCCCTTCTTAATGATTTGGACCCGTCTGTTGAGGTCCCATTCGGACAAGGTCAACGAGGCTGAAATAAGGAAGGAGAAGGATAGGACGCGAGGAAGGAGAGCGTCCCTAGGAGACTGGGGCAGACAGAGGCACAGAAAGGCCAGGGGTGGGACAGAAAGTCCCTCGGAGATGTGGCTGTGCTGGGCCCCCAGGTGTGCTTCTTTTTTTTTTAATAAATTAATTTTTTATTGGTGTTCAATTTACCAACATACAGAATAACACCCAGTGCTCATCCCGTCAAGTGTCCCCCTCAGTGCCCGTCACCCATTCACCCCCATCCCCCGCCCTCCTCCCCTTCCACCACCCCTAGTTCATTTCCCAGAGTTAGGAGTCTTTATGTTCTGTCTCCCTTTCTGATATTTCCCACACCCAGGTGTGCTTCTTAGTCATCACTTCCTTCTCCAGAGTTCCTTGCTCCTTGAAGGAGATCACTCACCAGAAAAAAAGACCCCAGCTGGGGTGGGTATATATGTGTATGTTAGTCAGGGGGGAGCCTCCCCAGGGCTTTCTGCATTCCCAGCGGATTAGCAGGTGTCCCCTCGTGTGTCTGAGGACCTTCCTGCATGTGAGCTGGGGAGAGAGTTACCGATAACTCTGAGTCTCTAACTGTCCACAGCACTCCCTCTGCCTGTCTTATCTGTGCTGACAGCTTCTCCTTTATCTCTGAGGGTCTGGATCCTGAGGCTCCTTGACCACGGCGCTGTGCTTGAAGGACTCTCTTACTCCCTCACTAGGCCTCTGGCCTCGCACATCCTATCTGCATGGTCCAGACCCACACGTGGCTCACGATGACGGCTGCTGCGGGAGAAGGAGAAGCAGCGCTCTTCTCGCGGAGCACCACCGGCCAAGCAGGCGGTCACAATGCCATGAGCACAGAAGCCGGGCACCAGACCTTTTCCTCCTGGGTCAGACGGGACCCCGGGGGTGTCTGATTGCAGACCGGCTCCCAGCTCCCACTAGGACGCAGGCCTTGCCTTTCCTCGGAGGGTGTGGCTTTGCACACCTGTTGTTCATCCCCCAGGATCTCTTCCCAGCCATCGAGGGGGCTGTTTAGGAAGATGAGCTGTTTGTTCCTGAAAATCATGCCTCCTGAAGGCTCTGCTCTTAAGGTTTCTTTCTCAGATGGTATGCTTTTTTCTAGCTCAGGTGATGTGCCTGAGAGCTCTATCGCTCACCACGTTATTGTCACACTTCCTCCTGGCTTGGCCCGTGGTGGTGGCAGGGAGCTGCGAGGGAAAGCTGGCTCGTTTGCTTAAAGGCTGGATCAAGGGGCCTCCATTACTGAAGAGAAACTTGGTTGGCACAAATGTAGAGGCCTCTGGTTAGGCCTTCCCTCTTCTAAGGACTGTGTGGCTACATGTACATGGATGGCTGGACACGCTACTCAGGGTACATGTTCCATCACGCTCTTCTCTGCTCGAAGCATATCTTCCTGCTGCACTCCTAGTAAACTCTGTGTTCCTCTCCTCCTAACCAGAGCTGTTGGTCCTTCACCTTCAACCTGTGCCCCTTCTTCCCTGTTCACCATGCAACTGCCCCTGGCCTGTCGGCAGCTGCCCTCCCAGCCCGACAGACTCTTGCCTGCTCCTCCCTTCTGGGCCAACCCTCCCCTGCTTTAGGAACCCACCTCTTCAGAGAAGCTTTGAGGCCACTCTCTGAAGTGGCTTTCTCTTTTCCCTCCTCATGTTATCTATGCTTTTTAAAAAATAGTATGTATTTCAATTTTCTTATTTTGGGGTCTCTTTATTCACTTATTATCTGTCTCTTCAAGGAGTCTCCAGGAGAGCCAGGACCATGGATGTCAATTTTGTTTATCACGGTAGCCCCAGCACCTAGCAGGATACAAGGCATGTAATAAGTATTCCGTAAATAGTTGATTGATGAACGGTTTAGCAACACATGTAAGAATCTCTTGACTCTAGGTGACTTTAAGCTCAATCTGAGTAAGACATATGACCTGTCATTCTCTGGTTGATGCTTGCTTGGAACGAGGGAGAGGACTGTCCCACTCTGCTTACACAAATGTCGTTCTGGAGCTCTGAGCGCAGTGCTGAGTTTAGAAGCATAAGTAACATGTGAACAAAATGGCTCATCCCTGGAGGAAATTGTGACTTGGAACCATGGGCATTGAGGAAAATAAACTCAGGGCCTTTCATTGGGGGAAGGGAGGGCATAGGGACACCTACAAGCTGTGCACAGGTATCCGAGGCATTGTCATACAGATGCATAGATGAGGGGACCCATCCTGTGTGCTTGGAGTGGGCTGCCTTGAAGGCGGAGATCTCTCCTCACTGGAGTTGTTACTAGAAGCTTCCCTTGGTGAGGATATAAGACTAGATGACATGTACAGTTGCTTTAAATCTGAAAGTGTCCACCTATCTATCATGATTTTGAAATGTTTTTGTTGGGCTGCTCTAACCAGCCTGGGGCAGAGAGGAAAAGCAGACTATTCCTATTTCTTCTTGATTCCTGAAGTAGTTTCTGGTCCTCTAAGTCTGTGTGTATGTGTGTGTATATTTGTGCTGGATTGGATTATTTTTGAACGAATATTCACTCAATATTCACTCTCTCTTCCTCCACAGGCTGGCATATCCTTACCTGCCTCACTCACTTTGGGCATGGCCTTGTAACCAGGGCACAGAAGGGGGAGCATGCCAAGGCCCTGAATGTCTGTTTGCATTCTGGTGCTCCTGCCTCCTCCATGACGTAAGTATACCTTGGGTAGCCACAGTTCCAGGATGAAGAGACATGTGGAGAGCAGACCCAACCCAAGTGCAATTGAGTCCAGCCAAACTACAGACCCTCTACTGAAAAGAAATAACTGTCTACTGTAAACCACTGAGATTTGGGGATTATTTGTTACACAGCATTATCACAGAAAACCTAACTAATGGGTGTTTGTGTTATTCTTTATAGGGAAGTACTCCAATACTCACCCCTTTTCACAGAGGACTTCAGGTCTGGCGCCTGTGGTGCATCATTGAGGAATTAAGGTTTAGTAAACACTTTCCTCTCCCCTTTAGACTCCTTTCCCAGGCCTCTTCCTCATGTGTATATGTCCCATGTAAACAGGACAATTAAACACATTTACAAAATTCAACCTCTTTCTCCCCTGCAAGCCACCTCTGCTGGCTCTCAGAACTGTCTATCTCTGACAAGGGCTAACTCTGTTGTGGGAGGCCCTCAGCTTTACAGGAAAGATGGAGAGGATGAAGCTCAGAGAGACAGAGGGGCCTCTGAAGCTGCAGCAGCAGGAGAGAAGGAGCCACCAACAGGGCCCTCAGGAAAGATTGGAGGAGGCATGCAGCTGAGCACTCACACAACACGGGGATGTTGCAGACCCAAACCAAAATGTTCTCTGTGATGTCAGGTGAGCAGCAACCTAAGTGCCTCTACCTCCAAGGTACCCAGCACAGACATGCTGAAAGTGGCTTTTAAAATGCCTTTGACTCTTATCTCTCTTGCATCATGCTCTGAAATGAAATCTCAAACACTTTAGTGGGGTTTGATGCAAAGAACAGTAAGCAGATAGAGGTTCAGGCAGAAACAGAACAGGAGTCAAAAACCCTGGAGAAAAGCATGAATGGGCTTGGAGAGGACAAATAAAATAGCAGAGACATTTATACGGGTCTCCCCTACCTCTCAGAACAAAACAATTATGAGATAAGAGAGGCATGGATGGGAGGAAATTCTTTCATTTTTCACATTGCAAGCTGGAGACATCCAATAGCCTGTTTATGAAGAACAATAAAGAAGATACATGAACTCAGTAAAGAGGTTGTTACAAATATATCGGGTGGTTTTGAAAGGCCAGGGTTTTCTTCCTGCTTTTGGATAAAGCTGTCAGCTAAGTATTAAAAGATTTTCTCTTTTTTTGCTTTGCTTTTTTTGTTTTTTTTTTTGCTTTTTGTTTTTTTGTTTTTTTCAAAAAGCAATAACTGGCACCAGCAGTTTGTTACAATTGGCAGAAAGAGTTATCACTTTTATTTAGGATTTGGAAATGCAATCAAAGAAGGGCAGATTGGAGCTTGAATTAAATGAAGCTTAAACAGCAAAAAGAAAAATCTCTGCTGGTCTTTTAAACAAACAAACACAAAAATTACAGTTCCTTGTTGTTAATTTGAGCTATAAAAAATTTGACACTCATACTTGGTATAATAGTGCCAAGCAGGATGGTTGCTACTTTTTTGTGTTAAGTACTGAATGTTCTGATCACTCTTAAAAGGAAAAACCTATTGTGTTTGGAAACTCTTTAGTGGGACCTGACTAGCTGATTGCATGGGAAATCACAGTGAAAACTCATTCTGTTGACTTTAGAGGAAATTATTTCTTCCTAGGATACTTTACATAGACTAAAAATTTGGGAGGATCAGTTCTGCTTAGCTACCTGTTTTCTCATTTGTTGTGTTTTGTAATTCCTGAATTCCAAATTACCTCCTGAGGCTGTGGAAACTATGACTTGCCCTCAAATAATTATTTCAATTTTTTTTGATTCATCATGATCCAGAAAGTCTTCGTATTATCTAGTAACTTCCTTATCTAGATCACAGTTCCGAGAATCAGAAGTATCAAGTTCCCCTGAGAAGATAAAAGAGATGTCACAGTGGTTGCTCTACATCTCGAGCATTTTACCCATAGGTCTCTGGACTCATTCAAGATTCTTAAATTGTAGCAAGAGCAGCAGGCTGGTTTTAAAACCCAGAGTGAATTAGAAGTGAAGAGAGGTCCTTCTATGGGCAGGGATCATGACTACCAGAGATGACAGTAGCCTGTCTGGTAATAAGAGACAGAAATACTATAAAAGAGACACAAACCCACAGAACTCAGCAGTTTGGCTTGATTTAGAAAAGGGGTAAATTCTCTCCCAAGTGTGATGGTCAATTTTATGTGTCAACTTGATAGAATATGGGATGCCCAGTTATTTGGTCAAATATTATTCTGGATGTATTCTGGGCACGTGAGGGTTTTTGGATGAGATTAACATTTGAATCAGTAGATTGAGTAAAGCAGATTGCTTTCTTCAACATGGGTGGGCCTCATCCAATCAGTTGAAGGCCTGAATAGGACAAAAAGCCTGACCTCCCCTTGAAGAAAGAGGAACTCTTTTCTTTCCGACTGTCTTTGAACTGGGACATTGGCCTTCTCCTATGTTTGGACTTGGACTCAGACGGGAACTTATACCATCTGTTCTCCTGGTTCTCCAGCTTTTGGGCTTGGAGTGGAACTACACCATTGGATATCCTGAGTCTCCAGCTTATCAACCTACAGATCTTGGGATTTAGCTTCTATAACTTCATGAGGCAATTCCTTATAATTCCTTATAATACCTCACTCTCTCTCCTTTCTCTCTCTCTCTCTCTCATCCTGGTTCTGTCTGGAGAACCCAGACTAACACGCCAAGCCTTGCTTTGGTCCATGTGGACATGTGATTCAAAGACAATGCCCACCCTGTGTTATCAAGGGAAGCTCCAGACCTTGTCCTACTTGCCACTCAAGTCTCAGATCAGCTGTGTCTGCCTCTGGACTCTGCCCAGCACTGAGACCCATGTCTACTCTGTTTGCTCAAGTTCATACCTAATGGGTGGTTATGGATTTGATTGTCACCCCAGCTTCCAGAATATAAGTTCCAAGGGACTCTGAGCAGCTTGTTTTTTGCTGCCTTTCTGGCCCACACGCAGTGAGTTGTCTCCCACAAACACTGTGGAATAAATGAATGTTCTCTATACCCTCCCACAATGGTATTGAATAGAAATAGCTTACGGATTTTTTTAATTTAATTTTATTTTTTAAAAAGTGTTAATGCTTAGAGAGAAAATTCTCAGACTTTCTAAACTGCTTACCTTATCCCCCAGAACCCTTCTTCACCTGTCCCAATGCTACCTAGTACCCGTTGGTATGAAATGGTGCACATGGCACAGTCCATTATAGCGTGAGATGTAGTGCAAGGAAAGAATGCAAATGGAATCTGATTTTCTCAATGAAACAATGCTACAATAAGGGTTATATTCCTTATTCACAATTTTTATAGAAGCACTTGATATTTAAATCCTGAAGTATATGTTGGCTAGAAATCAGAGCTACACTTGAATTCTGTTTCTTCCAGAAGCTTTGGAGTATTGGGCAAGTCCCTTAACCTCTGTAGGTCTGTTTCCTCACTAAAGAGGGGGTCAATACCTCCTTCACCTGGCAGCTGTGAGGGTTAAACTCAGTTATGTATGGAAAGTACCTTGTGTGTTACCTGGCACATAATAAGTGCTCAATACATTTTAATTCCCTTTCTCTCTTCTCCTTTCTCCAATTCCATCAAGTATTATGATAGATGTGTTTCCTGTTCAGTGTAAAGCTTCTTAAAGTGCATATAAATCAATTAAATAGCGCAATGCAGTAATTGATCATGTAACATTTGTTTAAGAGATCCTGGGGAGAGGGGGAGAAGATTAAGGGCTTGTGGAAACCTCTAGACAGACCTCAGAAGAGGGCTGCTCAGATGGGGGTCCTGTGACATGGTGTGGGCACTCATCGCTATAAATTCTGTGAGAAAGGACAGGGTGGGGTTCAGGGCTGTGACTTATGGCTAGGAGTATATGGGTCAGAGAGTGACCCTGAGTGACCCCTGAAGTAAAAGCAAAATGATCAGAGGAGTCACAGAAATAGCCATCTGACCGGTCTTCTAAGTGCAAGATTTGTGAGTTATGTCAATGAGTGTAGAAGGTAAAGTGAAATTTCTCACCACTTGACTGCTGTGAAGAGAAAGGCATGTTTGGGGGCACCTTTCCCCTCTGGCTGCTTCGAAGTATGAATGTGGGAGGGGAGGGTTGGGCAGGATCCTTGAAGGTTTATTTGGATGAGTTTAGGGAGTGCCATTACCGGGGGGGGGGGTGTTCCACAGGCAAATGAAAAGACGTTGAGGTCAATAAGGAATGCTCATTCTGTGGCCAGAGAATGGCCTCCAATGTGATTCAGGTGCTAGGAAATCCTGAAAAAACCCTACACCATCCTTTTCCCCTGGGGGAGGGCAGAGGGAATTCTGTTTGCCTAGGTATCCTTCCTTGCTTCTCTGTGCCTTGATTGACGCAAGTTTTTTTTTTTATTGATTTATTCATGAGAGAGAGAGAGAGAGAGATAGAGACAGAGAGACAGAGACACAGGCAGAGGGAGAAGCAGGCTCATGCAGAGAGCCCGACGCGGGACTTGATCCTAGATCTCCAGGATCACCACTTGACTGCTGTGGGCTGAAGGCGGAGCTAAACCGCTGAGCCATCCGGGCTGCCTGGTTGACCCAAGTTTTAGAGTGGAATCTGGAGGAGGCCTTTCCTCAGAAAAAGCCATCCCACAGTGTAAGGTTGTCATTACCATCCTTCCGGATCAGACTGGAAGACTCCCTGCATGAGGCATTGCTTGCCTGCACCCCCTGCTCTGCTCCCTCCTTCTGTAGTGGGTGAGTGTTGCAAGACAATTGTCCCCCCTCCCTTCCCCCACCCCCCATCCTTGCATTTTTGCACATCCTGGGAGCAGAGGCTCTGATGGCTTTTGTCTTGACTGTCCTCTGAGATATTTGTAGAGCAAACAGCCTTGGAAGATACAGACTATGTCTCCCTCTGGGGTCAAAAAGAGTAGCAGGTATTTTTACTGTCCAGTACAGTAAAAACAGACACCTGGTGGTGTCTCCCACCAGGATGAAAGTCAGGCAGGCTTATGCCCATTTTAAAAGGTTGGGTTTCTTAAGTTTGGATCCATCTAGCTGTGAAGCAAACCCACTGTGCGTGCGGCACTGGCCTGGGCCCCTCCACATCGCCCCCTCCGGGATCTGGGCAGGCACAAACAACCACAGCAAACCTGATGCTCGTGCTGCTTGCTGAACCCTGAGGAATACAGTGCTTTGTTTCTGGCCCGGAGTCTCATGCCTTCTACCAGCATCCAGAAAACTGTGACAGGCTGACTCGTTAGTATGCAAGTAGGATAAAACCTGGGACCTTCCAGAGCTCTTGATAGTGAATTTGTCACCAGAGACTAGTGACTGTCCAGGGCTGGGGGCAAGGCTGTGTCCACTCATAGGAGGCCAGTGCCATGCCTGATAATGATCTGGGCAGCAACTTTCTCAGACAGCTCTTGCTCTCTCTCTGCCTCTCTCCTGGCCTGCCCTGAACCTTCCCCGTTAGGATTTTTTTGCATCTCTGTGCCTGGTGAGATGGCAGGAGATTTTCCCTCTCCTTTCTCCCTGGGGAGAGATATCTGGGCTCCACCAAGCTCTGACATCCTCTGCTCTACAAGGAGCAGTTGGTGTTGAGGCTTCTGGCTTGACTCCTGCCCTCTTCTACCCTGCCCTTTCTCCTGCAGGTGTACCTGGTGCCTCTTCTCCTTTTATCCAGGCCTCGATGGTCCACTTGTCCATATGACTGGCAACACCTCTTGTTTGGTAATTTCTGTTTTGGTAATTTCCCCACTGTCAGGGAGAGAAGAGTGTTCCAGGGATGCCGGCTTGGAGGGCAGACTTGCTGGACAAACTTGGGTGAGGTGTCCTCACAGTCTTCCCTGGTCTCTTCATGGCTTGCTTCAGGTTGCCGGAAGGTGAGTGCCTGTCTTTGGTGTGAAGCCCTGGGGCCTCTGCCAGGCAGGGCCTGGGTTCTACTATTCTGTGCACCTCCCTCTGGCCGCCCCCCTTCACTACCTGGTACCTACCTCTGTGGGGACGCACAGTGGCTCAGCTGAACAGCTGGAATTGAACCCAATTCGAAGTCACTGTATCTCTCTTTTTTCTCTCTTTGTACCCTACATCTTCATTCTTCAAACTATGTCATGCTATAGTACCTTTCTTAATTTGCTCTTCCTATCGAAAAATACTGCTCCTATAATCATGATCAAGCAATAGACCAATTAGCCTTGATGAGCATGTCCTGCCAAGGCTACGGTCAGGATTATGCTACATAGAACTCAGAGTCCACCTCTTAGGGGAAAATGGGGGAGAAAGTGCAAGAAGCCACACACAATGACTCACAAGGTGCATGAGGGGAGTGTGGCAGAGAGATGAGCAGACTGGGGAGGGCAGGAGATGCTTCCTAGGAGAAGGAGGCTTATGTGGGGGTGCATCAAGCCCTCAGCATTCATCTGTAGCAGACTGGAAATCCCAGAATTTAGCACATTTACTTTTTAAGGGAGGCAAGACTTATGGTGGTTTTGCATAGATCTCCTTGCACCTTTTTCAGTGTCCAGAAAGATATTTTTGGGTGTTCCCCTCCCCTGAGTTCTTCCTTGGTCATCCCAAAGGGCAGGCAATTGCATTTGCTCAGTTTTTTTCCCCACAAAGAGCCATGCATTTCACTTGTTTTAGGTGATAGAAGATTCTCCCTCTTATTATGCTGAGTGAAATAAGTCAATTAGAGAAGGACGATCATCATATGGTTTCACTCATACATGGAATATAAGAAATAGTGAAAAGGATTAGAAGGGAAAGGAGGGGAACTGAATGGGATAAATTAGAGAGGGAGACAAACCATGTGAGACACTTTTAATTCTGGGAAACAAAGGGTTGTGGAAGGGGAGGTGGTTGGGGGTTAGGGTAACTGGGTGATGGGCACTGAGGAGGGCCCTTGATGGGATGAGCACTGCGTGTGATACTATATGTTGGCAAATTGAACTTAAATAAAAACAAATGTAAAAAAAAAAAAAGATTTTCCCTCTTTAATGGATGAATGGAATGGATTAAGGAATGTGAAGAATTCTGGAGGCGTTCCGTTTAGAGTATTCTTGGTTTCCTCTTAGCATTCATTCATTCAACCCTTCATCCATCCTTCCCTCCATCCACTGATTCATTCATTCATTTGTTCATTCATTCATTCAATTGACTCAGTGGGTATTATTTAATGAACTCTCTACTCTGTGCTGGACTCTTGGGCCAGGCCTTGTGCTGGGTGCTGGTAAATAGCAGCAAACAAAACAGGCATGTCCCTACTCTTGAGGAACTTGCAAGCAAACGAGGGAGGCAAATAAGCAATAAATGCAAACTGTTATCATGCTCTGCAGGAAAAATGCAGGGTGCTCTGAGAGCAGAGAAATAAGATGGTCTGCCTGAAGTCGGGTGACCAGAAATGGCCTGGCTATGGAAGTGACATCCCTGCAGAGCCCTAAAGAGTGAGCCAAACCAGCTGGGTGATGAGAGGGAGAAAGCATGCTGGGCCGAATATAGCATGCTGGGTGCTAGCTATCATGCAAGGGTATGGGGCAGAGGAGCACAGTCAGTGGAGGAGAAGACACAGCAAAAACAAAACGCCAAACCAACTCACAAAACAATGAGTTCCTCAATCTCAGGAAGACCTGAGAAATAGGCTGATTGAGGTCTTCCTGGGTGATAAGCACAGTGAGTTTCTTGCCCTTTAGCTGGACCCAAACAGTGGCTCTCCTGGGGGACACTGAGCAGGGAGGGGGCCAGGGCTATGAGACAGGGTGATGGAAAAAAATCACAGGTGGTTTTCCAGGCCTCCAGGGAACGATGGAGTTCTCATCCCATCACCTCTTACCTTAGAATATACAGTTCTGCAAATGCTTGGTCAAACTGAAAACTCCCTGGACTCAGCTACCCCTGGCCGAGTCTTTGATTAAGATGGCACCTGCCGTGGACTTGAGTCTGAATCCTGGCTGCAGAGGTCAGAGGCCGGGACAGTTACGACAGGAGTCAGAGGGCAGAGGCACCTGTCATGCAGGTCATGGTACATGGTATGTAGCAGCTCTTTGCGCCGTGGTTGGGAGAAGCTCATTTAACATTTTCTAACATTTTCCCAAGCGAATGAGTGGTCTGTGGGTGCCACAAGAATGCTCATCTGTCAGTTTTGACAATGTAACAGAGTGTACATTATGCTAAAAATAGTCCGTACAGAAGATGAGGCTCCCGTGGCAGGCACCAATGAAATCCTAAGCTTGGGCCAGACCCCCTTCCCTCAGAGGTGATTGACAAAGTAATTTTCTGCTGTGCTCTCCCAAGCCAGAGCGTACCAGGCACACCAGCAGCCTTGCAGCCTGATGAAATCACCTGGGCCCCGTCTCCAGGCCTCCTGCCCAGCATGGTCCACGGGCTCAGTGGTCATCTTTAGGATGGTAGAGTCCCAAAACAAGGTGGCTTTGGTTCAGCATGGAGTTCGGGAACTGGGTAGCATCCAGTTCCTGGTTGATTATGACCCTTTCCTGTGCCTGGGGAGGGAGGACCAGAGGGGACACTGACAGGGGAAACTGGGCCCCTGAGTCCCCTTCTGCTCCCGCCATCAGGGCCGTGGTTGCCATAGCTGCCATTGGTTGAGGGCCTACTGTGTGTCACCCCGCACTGAGTGCTTTATCCGGATGATCTCAGGTCCTGAGCCGAAGGTAGAACTTACACCAGAGGAGCTGAGCTTCTCCAAGACTCAGATGGGGATTAGTCGCCTCTGCATGCTGGGACAGGGAGCCGAGAGGACTGATCCTGTGAACTGTGGGCTGGGTGCTGATTTTTTTTTCATAGCCTCAGAGTTGGGAGCCAGAGGAGGTGGTGGGGATGGTTTCCAGGGGGAGAGGGCAAACTGAAGAGCTCCAAACGGTTCTCGCACATTTTTTAAAAGGCCGATGAAGGCACTTGCTTTTAAATTTAGCCACATCATCCCCAAATCCCCGCAGTGTGTTTGGGATGTAGAAAGTGGGACAGAGAAGGTTGTGTTTCAGTTCATATGAGAGAAGACCAGCTCAGGCAAGCTGTCCTAGCCCTGAAGCTCCAGAGAATGCAGAGCAGCACACAGTAGGTGCTTATTTGTTATCTGTGGGATTAATTCGAGTCACTGGTTATGACTGTACCCCTGCCCTCGTGTGTGTGTTCCTGCGGGAGGTAGCAGCTCTCCTGTTATCTCATGCGGGCATGCTGTCTGCAGAGTCTCCTGCGTTCCTGTTCGTGGGGGTCGTTTGTGACCCGGGATCAGCAGGCAGCTATCTTCAGAAGGGACCTGTCTAATTTACTCAGAGGCTATGACCACAGATCTGAGGCCCTTGAGCGCTGGGGACAGGCCAGGAGTGTGAGGCTGGGCCATATTGCCTAAAGATTTGCTCCTGCTCCGAGCATCTGTAGTTCAGGGTCTCAAGAGAGCCAGAGCTGCAGTATCTTCTTGATGTTGTTTTTGGACAAAAAAGGCAGAAGACAGGCCCTTTTGCTGGCTGTGGGGGGAAACCCAGGCTTGATTTTTCCCTCTTCTCCAGGAGCGAGCTTGTTTGAGGGAGCAGGAGGGCGAGGCTGGCTTCCTTCCGAGGCCAGATCGGCCTTCGCCCTGTGTTTGTCTGCTGGCCACAGATCACGGCCTGATTGGAACTGACTTTCCCCCAGGCACTCGGTGCAGGCCTATTAGGCTGACAGTCTGTACTGTGCTGGGAGAGGCCCTGAGTTAGCGTGGCTCCCAGGTAGGCCTCTCTGCCTTCCTGGGCTGTATCACAGACGCTCCCTGCCACCTGCGTGTGCTGGGCCCTGTGCCAGGCTGAGTGGGGGCTGCCTGGAGGGCTGGACTGAGGCAGAGGGCTGCCCTCGATGACCTCAGAATCCAGAGAGGAAGCCTGGCATAGCTGACCCTAAGCAGGGGGCTCTCTGATGAATGGAAGTCCTTCTGAGTATCACGGGGCAGCTGAGCTCTCTTAGTCCAGGCTACCTGCCCCAGGCTAGCCTGGACAGTTCCCAGGTACCTTTTGCTTGCTCTGCTCAAGCTGTCAGTCAGCCTACATTAAGCACCACTGTGTGCACTCTTGCCAGACCCAGGACAAAGTGGGGACAAGCAGGGAGGGGTCAGAAGCCCTGCATTCTAAACCTGGCCCTGCTGTCAACCAGCTCTTTGGTCTCGAACTAGTCTTTCTGGGCCTCAAGTCCCCATCTGTAAATAAGAGGATTGAATAGTAAAATTTCTATGAGTTCTTCTGTCTTAGATGTTCTAGTTGATTCTTATTCCTCAGTTTTGTCCTGTTCCTGCTTCCAGAACCCAGTGTGGAATTGATCACACTGTTGTTGCTTGATAAACGCTCACTGGCTAGCATGATGCACTGCAGCCCAGATCTCTGAGTGCAGTGGTCCCTCCGACTTATTTTCTGCCTCCTAGAGATCCAGGCACATTCCCTGCCCTGCTAGAAAACGGACCATGTCCATGTACGGGGCTTAATTACTTACTCACTTAAGGATGCCTACTGTGTCCATGGTCCTGGGCCAGTTGGGCAATGGATGCAGGGCTGGAAGGGGCACCTTGCCATTCACTATCCCTGGGAAGCCCAGGAGGAAGGCTTAGCCCTTGGTTCTGTGGGACATTTATGTTCAGGAGACATTTATGTCCTGGGGCATCCTGATAGTACCCCATCTTCCAGAGCATATTTTCAAGGTCTTTGAGAGGGCTTCAGCCAGGAGGAGGTAATTGCATGGGCTCCTGTTGCTTAAAGCAGCACCAGCATCACCTGGGAGCTTGCTAGAAATGCAGGATCTCCACCCCCACTGTGGACTGAATCAGAATCCGCATTTTAACAAGACCTCAGGGGATTTGGATCCTCAGTAAAGTTGGGGATGCCCTGGCATAGACCATGATCCCCAGGCACGAAGCCCAGGGCTCCAACAACCCCTCCATAGCCCGTGGCCCTTATTAGCTTTTTAGGTGTACACTTGCTCTCTCACTGAGCCCTGCAAGTGAGAGACTCCTGTCTGCGGCTCTTCTGAGAGTGCCAGGGCTGAGCACTGACTCCATTGGCATCTGTCTTTGCTGAGAACGGTTCACATGGAACCACCCCCCTTTTTGGACCCCCACACTCACTTATTTGCAGAAAGGCTTCTAGGATTTCAAGTTGAACAAATTTTAAAAATCCCTTAGAAAAAAAATCCCTTAGACTATGTCTGAAGAAATTCAGTTCAACCTTTCCCTAAACACACACACACACACACACACACACACACACACACACACTAAGAGAGAGAAAAGAGAGGAGACAGAGAGACAGAAAGAGAGAGAGAAAAAGAAACAAGTAGGGAAGTCTTTAAAAAAAGAGGTTGCCCCCAAAAAGGGGTTGCTTCTTTAATGGGTTCTTAACCAGCGTCTGTGGTTGGGGTTTCCAGTGGAGTCTATGAGCCCCTGAATTAAAACATGGAATATGTGTTTATATGCATTTTCCTAGTGAGAAAGGGTCCATGTTTTTCCAGATTCTCCAAGGGGTCTATGACCTAAAAAAGTCAAAGAACCCCTTGGTCTTGGTCCAAGTGTGTTTCTTGGGATTTGTTTAACACCTTGCTGTTGGAGACAAATCAGGGACCAGCTGAAGGGCTCTTTATGAAAACAGCGTCTGTGCTGCCAGTTAGGCATGACTTTTCTTCCCTCTCTCTGCTCCTCTAAATTTCTCTTTGTTCTTCCTATTATCTCTATCAAGGGCTATTTTCAGGGCTGATTGGAAATGGAGAGTGGGTCTGGCGGCACAGCAACAGGAGAGCATGTTCGCTGGAAAAAGCATGGGCTCTAGTTGAGAGCAAAGGCAATTAGCCCTCAGAATTGGCCCACATTCCTTCCTCTCCTTCCTTTTTTTCTCTTTTTTTAAACAAGTAAACCAGTGAAGCCATTTCCAGAAAATGGCAAAGAGCAGATTCAGGCCTGCAATTTCCTCATCTCTGCCCAGATGGATGTTCTGGGACAGGCGCCATGTCACTGTGCTCTGGACTGGTCTGGGCATTCTGGTTTCAGGGTCTGATTTTCTCTTCATCCTCTAAGGGCTTTGCTGTGCTGTGGGTGGGGGATACTTCTGGGGGTAAGTCTCCTTGTGGCTGTGAGGCCAGCCCCCTTGGGGAGATGTGAGCCCACCACTCTTAACCCTGTTTGCTCCCCAACTCCCTGCTCCTTTAACCCATGTGGGCTGCAGGAAAGACACTTCTGACATTGACACTGTAGTCAGAATCATTTCCAAGGACCCCTAACCTGTTCCTGACTCTGTAGTGGCCTGACCTCTCTTTCTCTCTCTCTCTCTTTTTTAAGATTTATTTATTTATTTGAGAAAGAGAGAGCAAGCGAGCAGGGGCAGGGCAGAGGGAGAGAGAGAGAGTCTCAAGCAGACTCTGCTCTGAGTGCTAAGCCTGACTTGGGGCTCGATCTCATAGCCCCAATATCATGACCTGAGCTGAAATCAAGAGTTGGACACCTAAGTGGCTGAGCCACCCAGTTTTTGGTTGCAGATGGCTGGCTCCTTGTTCTTGAAGGCAGAAGTTGAATTTTCTGTATTTGTGGCATGGCTCTCCTGAGAATGTGGCATTCATTTCTCCCCATCTTTTCCATGTCTTTGAATCTTCCTGGCCACATTCAATAATCAGCCCTTGCCAGGCCTTGCCCATTGCAAGTGGAGACTTGGCCGATACAGAGTCTTTGCTTCAGCCCATCAGGTTTACTTGCTACCCCCTGGCACTCCTCTGATCCCTATGTCTGCATCTTGGCCAACACATCTGCCACCTTCCTGACCTTTCTACTCAAATTCTAGTCCTTCCAAATCCCACTTCCACAGCAATGATAGCATTTCCCATCTGGGATGTATTTGCCCAACCTCCTGTCAGAACCAGATGCTTCTTTCACTTGCTTGAGGACCTTCCAGCCTCTGAAGCTCTCTGTGGGAGGGGACTCATTTACTTGACACAGTCTATTCCATACTGGGCGATTAGCAAGTGTCTTCATTTTGAGTTGAGGTCTGCCTCAGAATCTTCTCTGCACTGGCACATGTCCTCTGAGGCTGCAGGGTGGGTAGAGGCACAGGCTTTGGAATCAATAGAGTGGACTTTGAATTGCAGCCACCTTATTTTCTGGCTGTGTGACCTCAGGAAAAATCACTTAACCTTCCTAAGCATGAGTTTTCTCATGGCAAACAGGGCTAATAATAATACCTATTTCAGGGGTAGTTGTGAAGATTAAAGATCTTCGAGACACAGAGTGGGTGTGCATTCCAGGAATAGTAGCTCTTGTTACAATTTTACTTTCTGCTTCCCTTAAATGGCTCGTTTGGCCTTAAACTGCTCTGATTTCATCTCATTTTCAGATCTGTGTCTTGATCCAGTCAACTAGACCAAGCTCTTGGAGGATCTTTATCTTTATCTCTTTATCTTTAACATCTTTATCTCTATCTCTACCCCACTGGCAGGGGTGGGTGCACCATACATGCTTGTCAGGGGGTAGTTGACTGATTCAAACCAATAGGAAAACATCTGCTCTGTAGGTATTTGAATTAAACAAAAGTTGCACATAGTTCAGATTCAATGTTGACTAACAAAGCCTGGTGGATTTGCACTGAATGGGATAGTAATTAATCCCCAAATCACCTCTTCTCTCTGTACATGGCTCTGAAAGGGCACAGAAATAGAGCTCAAGGAGTGCCTCATTGGTTCAGTCAGTAGAGCTTAGGACTCTTGATCTCAGGGTGTGAGTTCGAGCTCTATGTTGGTCACAGAGCTTACTTCAAAAGAAATAGTTGTGAAAGAGTAGAGCTCAATCCCCTGAAGGAGGTGGGGACATTCCACATACTGTTTTAAAGAGCACTGCATCCAAAACTGAGGGATCCATCCCATGAGTTAGCCTGGCAGCAGGTGATGGCACTGCCAGTCTAAGACCCAGGGGAGGACTTCGGGATGTAGCCAGCTCCCCCCACACCCTGCTGAAGTGGGTTGGGAATGGGAAGTGCAGGGAGGGCTGTGGAGTTAATGGTGGGGGCAGGGTGAGTGGAGAGCATTGCTCACTGCAGCACCACCGGGCCATGCAGGATCTCATCAGAAAGAGGTGCAGGGTGCCAAGAGCCTAATCAGTGGTTAGAGGGTACCTGCTTCCGGCTCCTCTTCTGTGGCACCATGTTCACTGTGGAGCATCTCAATGGTGCCTTCCTGGGCTGCCGAGACACACAGAAATCCAAACTGCAGGGGGAAGCTGCCTGGACCACTGTTTCTTCCCCTTCGGTCTCCTGCTGCCTGTTTTTCTCCAGGCCCTGGGCTGGCTCAAACACTTGTGATGCCTGTGGGATCCTTTGGCCTGAGGTTTATTAGTGTGTGAACCTCTGGGAGTGAGCTTCCCGAGGGAGAGGAGACTGTGGTTTTACTTCCATGCTATCAAGGCGGACAGTGGGGAGGAAGAAAATGTGGGGATTAAGAACTGACTGCTTTAACGAAGAGAACGGATCTTTCTGAGTTTATGTGCCACCCAGGCCTCTTGCAGTGAGTAGGTTTGTATTCAAGGAAAACATTTTATTTTATTTTTTATTTATTGCAAGGGAAATTGGATCAGGGGAACATTAAAAGTGGGAAGCGAAAGCAAAGCGGAAAGTAGAACTCACAGCAAGGCACAAGCTTGAGCAAGCACTGCTCACGAAGCAAGGAGGGAAGTAGCTCATTAGAATGTGGTTCATCCCTGGGTTCCTGGATGCAAAGGCTCCGGCCTTCTTGTGGGACTGCCTGTAAAGGAAGGGAAACCGAGCTCAAATTGGGCAGTGGTCCCGAGGAACCGGCCATGTTCTCTGGCCTCCCCTGTTACCTGCCTGCCTGGGAAGGGCTTGTTCTCCTGGATAGTGATACTTCAGCGTGGCCTTATTGGGTAGGAGGCTGGGGAAGGCCCTTCTGCCCACCAAATAAAGAGCACCTATCAAGGGGAGGGGAGAGCCTCAGCCAGAGGTGCAACGTGGGCCCCACCCAATTTCTGCCCTCAGCTTCATTGCTTCAGCCTCAGCTGCTCATCTTGTGTCAAGGGTAGCCTATTACAATGGAGCATGCTGGGGAAGCCTCCCCAGAGAGGGCCTGAAGCAATGGGAGGTTATTCTTTTTTTTTTTTTTTAAAGATTTTATTTATTCATTCATGAGACAGAAAGAGAGAGAGAGTGAGAGAGAGAGAGAGAGAGGCAGAGACACAGGCAGAGGGATAAGCAGGCTCCATGCAGAAAGCCCAATGTGGGACTTGATCCTGGGACTCTGGGATCATGCCCTGAGTCAAAGATAGACACTCAACTGCTGAGTCACCCAGGCATCCCACAGGAGGTTATTCTTAAGGACAAGGAGACTAAACATGCAAAAGCTCATGCTCTACAGACCAAGTGGGGAAGACCTGGAGGACAGAGCCTCTGGAGTCTTGATGAGGGAGGAGAGGGCAGGAATGATGGTAAGGCGTAGCAGGCCATTTCTTTACTCTTGCTGTATTCACTATAGAGTGAATGCTCCAAGGAGCTCTCAGGGATTGGGGCAGGCTGTAACAGGGAAGGGCCCTGGGGCTTTGAATTTTGCTGCTTCAGGAGAGTCACTTGGGAGAGCTGCAGACTGCACAAGGGGTCATTGAGAAACACATGTTTATTATGTTGAATCACTGGAATTTGGGGCTATTTGTTACCCTCATTGGTTTGTCTTGGCTAGCACAATGTTAACTCAGCTTCGGACTTCAGAGCGTCAGCCCAGCACTACAGACATGACTCGTTCATTCAACAAGCACTTTGGAGTGCCGAACATGTGCTGAGCAGGCAGGGCGGGTGGGCAGATAAGCCCAAGCAGATGGCGATAGAGAAAACTTTAGAGTAACAGAGGAAGGTCATGAGGATAAGAGCAAAGTCCCACCAAGTTGGGCTCAGGTTCCTGGTGAAAGACATTGACCTTGATTTGTTCATCTCCAGGGCCATACCTGTCTGCTGTGGGTGGCAGGGGCTGGCTGAGCAGTGTGATTCGTCTGGCCACCAGACTTCAGGCTTTAGCTGGTGTCTTTGGAGGATGTCACATCCTACAACTAGCAGGTCACCCTTGGCCCCTGGGGCCTGGATCACCCTGAGAGCCAGTCAAGAGAAAAGAGTACAGCTTTCCCCACTTTTGGAATGATAAATGCACTCTGTTCATCCCCGGCTTTATGCGGGCAAAGAGAAATATGCATTAAGGAAAGAGATAACATTATTCCCTCAGCATGTTTGGCTGAAAGTGGTGAGGACAGGCCAGGGGAGCGTTTACGGTGGTCGACCAGGTGCCCGCGCAGAGGCCGTGATGGCTTCAGGCCGCCGAGGTGCTGGCTCATCTCCCTCTGAGCTGCTCACCAGCTTCTCCCAGGGCCACCCCGGGGGCTGCAGCACATACATCTTTAATTTTTTCAATTAACAACAATAGAGAACAAATGGAGTGGAGTTTTAATTATTCATAATTCATTTAGGAATAAAATCTTTGTAAACTAAAGGAAAGGCCAGATTACCTGTTCTTAAAAGAAGAAGAGCAGTGAAAGGGGAGAAGAAATCGACTTATTGAGATGATTTTTCCCAAGCTTTTTCTTTGGTCCATGCAGTTAGAAACCAGAGAGGTAAATGGGCAAGAAGCACCTTCTGTACTGGGGGTTCAGAGGGCTGCCTTTGATCCCCATCCTGGCCTGGTCACTGATACACTGTGTGGCAGCTCACTTCTGTCCTTCCTGTTCACGTGAGCTGTCCCTGCCAAAAGGCCTGAACCGATCAGAGCTGTTGGTATAGAGTCATCGCAGATCCTACCTACTGACGAGTATTGACCAAACACTTCCAAGGCACACATATGCCTTGGGTTCCGAAGTGACACTGACACACAGGACTTATGGGAAAGTCACCCAATAAACATGTGCCTCTGTCCATACATGTATATCTACATGTTACATGCATACGCATGCACCCACCTGCAGTAGCTGTGTTCCTGGGGTTAGGAGTTGTTGGTTGGGCTGCCTGGGGTTGGGGAGATGCTGGAGGGAGGGTGGTGAGATGGAAAATGTAGCCAAGGACAGAGAACTGCCTTAGAGCAGGGTTTGGTGCCTGCTTGTCCCCTGGAGATTTCTGAAGTAGGGGGTTAAAAAGAGGGACTTGGGGGAGGGTCTTGGTAGAAGAGGATGAGATCAAGAGGGCTGTTTCCTGGCATCTTCTGAGGACAGTAAAGGAGATTGCTGTGATTCTCTGGGCAAGGGCATGGGGATTAGAACCCAGGGGCCCCCGGGGCTGCCCATGTGCCTGCTGTTGTGGCTCAGTGATGCCCTCTGAGGAGAAGTTGGGCTATGGACTGCTGATGGGGCCAAAGGGAGCTATCCTCAGTGATGGAGGGAGCTGTGTGCTCCAAAGAAGCCACAGGCACCATCCACACAACACACATTAAAGCCATAACCAGTAGCCAATGAAGCCAGATGGTGCTGGGGTAAGACCAGGGACACCTCCCCACTGCCACAGGTGACCAGTCATGACAGAGGACATCTGACATCTCTCCCCCCCCCCTCCCTGACTTCTATTTCCAGAAGAGAGCAGAGAGGAGGAGAGAGACAGGCCAGTGCCCTCTCTCCCCATCCAGGCCGCCTGCCTGCTCTGGGTGGAAGTCAGGTGTACCCTGTGGGCTAGACGAGACCTCTAATAACTAAGAAAGACCAGAGACCAGTGGGATCTGCTCAAGATGTCATTAAATGACAGGACAGAATTTTGACAGAGCATGGTGGAAGGCAGCAATGGGGAAAACAATACAGCACTTTCAGGATTTTCCGTCACTGACCTGAGACTGCTTGATAACCCTGTACGAACCAGCCGGAGTGCCTTGGTGTAGCCTTGCCAGTTGTTCATGGTGGGCATCTGTTCTCATTGGCTCTTTCTGGATCAGTCGTTAAATATTCTGAATATTACCCCCATAGACAGGTGTAATCACAATGGCAGGAGACACTGAACAAGATAGTTACAATCTGAAATGACCACAGGTATAATCAAATCATCATAATTTTAGGAATGGGCAATAATTAGGCATCGACACAGCTCTGGACCTGGAAAGGCATGGGAAGGATCAGAGATTTGGTCAGTCTTGGATAGTTCTGGCTCGGACCCAGAGATGTGAAGCAGAAAGCCCCAGATTGGGGCTGGGACCGGTTGCACAGATGGGTCATGGCAGAGCAGCATGAACCAAACCTCAAATGAGAAGCCGCACAGGCACAGAGGGTCTCAGACACAGAAACCAAACGCCCTAGACCTTCTCTGCCTGATGCTCTGGGGAGATGGTATCTCAGAGGGATGAGAATATTTATATTCTGGAAAATAACAAAAGAATCCCAGCACGTCAAAGATCTGCCTTTTGTTCCTGGCTCCCTGGGGTACATCCCTTTGTGGGGAGGCCATCTAGTTTCGTGTTTCGTCCAGGAAATCTGGCCTGGAGATTTCAGAGGTACCTGGTCACGGGTAGCAGGCTCTCTGTGGAGGGTCAGGGGGCCAAGATATGATGTGGGAGAGGATTTCAGTCTGTGGGTATCATCTGTCGTGTGTGAGTGAGCAGGCTCCTGGTGAGTGGGTGGCACTCTCAGAGAGCCACGGTGCTCAAGTGGCTTTCTCTAAGCAGGCCCAGTCCCTGGCTTTGCCCCGTCGGGGAACAGTGTCCTGCAGTGATGTCAGGGCTCCCTCAAGCCACCTGTTTGTCAACAGCAGTATGTGAGGAGTTCTTTCAATGACCATATTAATAGAGATGAGTCGAGAAGAGTGTAGTGAAAAGATCTAGAAAAACGGTTACCAGATGGGAAATACAAGCATGATCAATACAACAAGTGATAATGTATTGGGTTTGGTGACTGATTTTTCTTATTCCTTCTCTCTCAGGTAATAACCTCTGCTCTGGTCCAGAGCAGAGGTTTTCATTCCTCCTGGGTGTTTTGTGCTGTTCTCATCAGATCCACTCTGGATTTTCGAGTTTTGACCTGGAGAAAATTCTCTGTTCCTGCTTCTGCACTTGCTCAGAGGTCCTTTATGAACTAAATCTTTGTTATTATGTTGCTGAGAAGCTGTGCATCCCTTGAGTCTCCTCTGCACATGGATGTGACCTGCCCTCTTTGGTAACAGACGGTGGCTTCTCTGTCTGTTGGCTCGATATTGCAATGCCTCACACCTGAAGGCTCTGCGTTCACTGGATGAGTGATTCCATTCTGATTAAAGTCCAAGCTTACAATATATTCCTCCTCCGGCAGACATCGTCGTGGTATCAGTTCTCGTGCACACCAGTGAATATCTTCATTAGCATGAAACACTCAAAGGGTTCCAGTTCAACCATTTTACTTCCAGTAATATCTAGAAGTAACCCACTGGGGTTGCTTGTGGATCTGTGACACCAGCTTCTCGGAACCTTGTGCCATTAGGTCATGGCCATGACTTGTAGTGAAATCCAGGGAAACGTGTGGAGATTTCTGATTTTCTGGTATATTGGTTAGCTCCTAATGATTTGCTAGGGATTCCCAGAGGGCATTCTTCTCCCCCAAAACTGGTTCTGTAAGTCTAAATGTTGCCCTTTGAATCCAAAGTTATCTTAGGGAACCAGAGAACCATTTATCCAGGACAGTTGTGTCTAGATGATTCTGAATGTCGGTGAGCCAGTGAATACCCTTGAGAGGGAGGGCTGCCACTGAAGGTGTGGCAGGGCACTGTGAGATTTCCTCAGGCAGTTCTGCTTAGAAAGAAGGAAGCCTTTGCTCGTGGCTGAGATCACCAAAGCCTTACCATTATTATCTGTGAACCGTGTCTGTGCATTGCTGGCATGACTGGGACATACACCTGGGATAACAAAAACCCAAACTGCAAAACCTTGGGTTACCTGTCCACCTTTGGCATTCCATCCCTTGCCCCTGCCACCGGGTCTGGCACAGAGCAAAGGCAAGGTAGGCAAGAGAGAGACACAGCAGTGCTCAGAGATCTTGCTTTCTTTTTGAATCTCTTGCCATGGTCTCAATCTCCTTCTCTTCTTGGTTTCCAAGATGCTCCCTTGAGAGGTGCCCCAGGCTATGCAACATTATTTATTATATTGATCACCTATAACATCCCCAAAGGCTCGATGTAGAGGGAAGTGACTGGTCCTAATGGCCCAATTAGGTTTATTATCTTCTGGCTCTTGATGTAATGTTTCTGCTGCAGACTACAGCAAGGGAAAGGAGCCTGGTGGGGGGAAGGAGCCAGGATGGGGAACATGGGGATCAGAGTTGTGGCTCTAGCTTTGTTGCCAGCTTACCGCGTGACCTTGGGTAAGATTTTCCTCCACCTTGGTCTTAGTGTCCTAATTCTAAAAATAATAAAGAACATTTATTGAGTCATGGGACGGTGGGCTAAATACATTATGTGAATTATCTCATTGAAATCTCCCCACAAACCTACAAAGTACATACTGTTACTATACCAAGGCGGTGATACCGAAGGTGAGAGAGATTATGTGACTTGCCTGAGTTCTTACTGCTGGGAAGCCATAGTCTAGGTTTGAACCTAAGATGTATGAGTGTAGAGCCACCTTCTAAGGCCCTCCACTCTCCTGCCTCTTCAGCTGCTCTTTGGGGGCCCTGCTAACCTGGTAAGAGAGGCAGCACTTGCTGCGAATCCTATTGCTAGCCCAACAGCTCCCGCTTCTGCGTGAGGTCCGTGAACATTGCAAAGATCCGTCCTATCCTGGATCCTGTAATTGGGACTCCAGCTAGCCCTTGCAATGTGCTGCTGGAATTCAGAATCCATTTACATTTATATTATATTTGCATTTATAGACTTTACTAAATATAATATTTACATGTAGAAACATATTTTTATTTCTTGGTGAGACTCGTTCCCCCTCATTATGCTTCTTGTCTCCCTACCTTCTGTGTTCCAGGCTGCCCAGTAGTGGCAGCTGCCCTGGACCAGTCCCCAGAGAGCCTGGCTGGAGCTGAAAGTTGGTCCTGTTTGCAGCAGTGGTCACTTGACATAAAGAGATCAGTGTGTGTGTGGAAGATCACTCTGAAGGCAATGGAGAAGAAAGCAGGGAGATGTGTTTGCCATTTATTTTGGAGGTAGAACCTTAAAGATTTTAGTCAGCGACTTATTGACTGTCATGTGTGCTCAGCTCTATGCCTTGCTCATTGAAGATTTCACTTTACTTTGGATTCTGGGAGCCTACAGTTTTCCATCAGAGTCCTCTCTTTCCCTCTCTCCCACCCCATTTGTTGGCTTAAGCAGCAGATGTCCAATCCAGGTGCATCAGGCCAGGGACACTGTTTGTGTTGGCATTCCCGGTGTGCTTTGTGTTTGCCCCTTTGCTGCATCCTGCTACAGTATTAATGCCTCTTGAATTCAGCATGCACGTTTATCCAAATAAGGGTGCCTTTTCAAACTGAAAGAGAATCCCAGAGTCCCTGGTGACTGGTGGTGGCTGTGACAGTCCCAGATCTGCAACCTGGGGCTCTCTGTAGGGAGAGGGTGGGCGCATTGTCCTGTGTCCCCTGGAGCCTGGAGGTGGGGGCGGGACCCAGGGCTGCCAGGTGTGCTCTAATGATTGTTTTCGCTGAAGAATTTTGGACTCCGCGCTATACAATTTTCATCCTTTTTGCAAAATGGATGATAATTTGGGTCTGTCTTGACTGCCGGTTTTGCATTGCTAATATTGATGGGAGGAGGATTTTGCCCAAGTTCTCTTAAAATATGAGAATTTCAGTCCAAAATATGTGAATTTTTAATTGCAAGCCTGGCAGCCCTGGGTGGGTTTTGTGTGCAGCATCTGTTCCTTCCTCCGTGCTCCTCCTGCAGCCTCTGCCTCCCTTCTCTTTTCCTTTCAAGCCTTTTTTCCTGGGCTGGGGCTATCCCTGGGTTTTCCTGGCGCCAGGGCCGGTGCAGGCCTTCCCTGGGCAGCAGAGTCCCTTCCTGCCCCAGCGCGGGCCCCGCAGCCACACATTGCCTCCGTCTCTACTACAAATGCTATTTTCCAGGGGGCTCTTAACCAAGTCGCGCACATTTGTCTGGGCTTGGAAGCCGGCATCCTGGGCGAGGTCCTGGCCCTCACACTGCCTGTGGTTCTGGGCGAAATCTCATTACTGTCAGTTGGGCCATTCTTCCCGCTTGAGAAACTAGGCGGTCGGCTGGCTCCGATGCCGTTTATTTGTCATGTTTGCATTGCAGGGGCAGCGACTGTTAAAAGAAACACCCTCTTCTCCTCTGATCCTGCCCACCCCGCTCGTGATCAAACACGGCATGTGCTGGGGCTGTCAGGAAGCCTGAGAATGTACGTTTTTCCTGAGCGCCTTAGCTTTACACAGCAACGTGGGCTGACATTTAAAATTAATCTACGCGGTAAAGTTATTAACGTTTGAATGTTAGCGCTGGAATATCCACGGTGACCTCTCCTCCCAGGCTGGTGTTTGTTTGATAAGGATTCCCAGCCCGTGTCAGAGCCGAGAGCAACACAGTCATACTTGCTTTTTATTAATTCTGATACTGGGTCTCACCTTGGGAGATCTCCAGGAGCTCTGTAGGAGTGCTCGGATTTCTCCAGGAGGGAGCCGGAGGAGCCAGTCTATGCCAGCTAGCCGTCCCCTCCCCAGACAGACATTGAACACCCAGAGAAGAAAGCAACGGGATTTTTGAGCCGCTCTGAGGCTTTTAGTTGGACACACAGGTTCTCAAAGTTCCAGGGCATGAGCTCTTACACACTCACTTCTAGATGTCCAGGAGAGTGTGCTATTGCATGTCATGGCAATTGACAATCAGCTGGCCAATGTCTATCCAACCGTGACCCGAGGAAAGGCTGGCTGTCTGGCTCAGCCTGTCCACTACGTGGTTTAAGGGGCGTAAGTTAGCCTCTGGGTGACATGATTAATGGAGTTATGAAATAGACTTAGGGAGCGTGTCTACTAACTTTTCTGGCAGGCGAGAGAGTGTAGGCAGGAAAGGCATTCTAGAAGGTGAATAGCATTAATAAAATGGTTCTGAGAAGAAAGGGGCAAGTAGGGGATGTGATGTAGCTAGAACAGGGTTTCTGTACGGGAGCATGATATCAGTAAAGGGAATCCTCACTGAAGCTGGGTCTGGAGGCTTGGCAGGGGGAGCTCTCACACCCTACCGCCCTACCTCAATTGCAAATCCAACAGGAAGAGAGGGACCTCGCAAGTCCCTACTGCTTTAGCTACTACTTTGCTGTCACAGCAGGTGGAAGAAAGGTTTCCTCCTGCCCCAGCAACAGCCCAGCCAATGAGAGGCTGCCATAACCTAGCCAATGAAAAGCCATTTTACTTTGAACTCCCAGTTTGCGCCAATAGGCTTTTAGTTTATAACAGCCCACCCAGGGCGCTGCTCTACAAAAGAGCGCTCCTGTCCTTGGTTGGACACACCTGTCCTATGGTTTTTGGCGTAGCTTCCTTGTCTTGGGTTGTAATTCTCTGCTATTCCTGAATAAACCGTTATTTTTAAATTATATATATATACATTTTGCTGGTGGAATAACTGGTGGTTTATTTTTTAAGGTTAAGAGGAGCCGTTACAGGAGGAAAGTGGAGAGTTTCACAAGAACCTGCTCTCAGGGAACCCTAAAGCCAGTCTAAGTGGAGAGTGTTTTTGAGGGGTTCTAAGCAAGCTGGTGTCATAGTCATGACTGCACTTGCCGAGGATTAATGTGGCAGCAGGTTGGAGGATCTGCTGGAGGGGGACACGGCACCCACCAAGGCCAGCAACGTTCTTGCCATGAGTTTTCCGCCTCCCTCGTCTCCGCGCCTCTGCTGCTGTGTTTCTTCCTGCAGCGGCCACTTGGCCTCCTCCTCCTTCATCTGCACAGCCTGCCCCTTGGTGTTCCAGCGTGCTGGCCTCTGGGGACTATCCTTCTTAGTCGGCACTACGTCTGGTGCTGCTGTCCCCGCCACAACGACAGGGCTGTGCTATCTGCACCTGTGAACCACCCTGGAAGGCTCAGAACTTGGTTCTACGGCCAACTTCCCCCGACTTCAGAGGATGCCCAGTTCCTGATCCTTCTGCGTTCTTTGCACCATGCTTGCACTTGCCCCTTCTTCTTGGATCTCCAAACTTGTTAACATCCCCTGCATTTCTGCCACCGTCCCTGGGTTCATAGTCTTTATGTCCCTTGCATGCCATCCTTCCCTTTTACCTCTGCCTGTAGAAATCCGTCTGGGACCCCCATCATGTTCACAAGTCAACTGCTCTCCTCTGTGATCTCCATGACCTTTCACTTGCTGTGTTTCAGTTTGGGGTGGGGGGAGGCAGGGTATGTGCCTCTCATCTCTCCAGGGTGCGTGTGGGTTAAAGCTCTGTGACTATTTGGCCCTTCAGGGGACCGGGCTCTCCCCTGAATATAAGAGGTGGGTGTCACTGTAAATGGGGGTCATACCTTCTCCTGCCCATCATGATTCTATGAGGCAAGACCCTCAAAACAAATGAGACCCCTAGGTGGCTCTCAGCATGACAGGCTGATTCCCAGGAGGGAGCTGGCCAGGATGGGTGGGATCCCTGGGAACGTGAACTTTGTGGCCTCCCAATCTCTCCCTCCATGTTTACCCACTGGATTCTCTCAGTATGCAGTAGAGACTGTGAAGAAGTCATTTCAGCTGAGCTTAAGGAGGTTGGGGCGGGGTGGTGGTGGTGTCTGCTGCTCGGGTGACACCAGAAGCTCCTGGCTGGGTGCAGGGTGTCACCCGAGCAGCAGGGTGAAGCATCCCTGAGGTGGGCAGAGTTGGCCGGTGGCCCGGATCTCTGTCACCAGCCCTCTCCCAAGATCCCTTCTCAGAGAAGAACTTGCAAAGTGCCAGGTGTTGTTTTACTGAAAAAGGTGATTCCCTTACAGCAGAATCAATGTGGCTTCTTGAAGATCAGGGGCTGTGTCTTTGTCATCTTACTTGAGCCCAGAGCCCAAGCACTGAGCCTCTCTCAGAGCTGGCTCAATAAATACCTTTTATTTTCTTCTCATCTTTCTTCCCTCCCCTCTTTCTCCCATCCACAGAAACACACTGATTGTGGGATGAATTTATCAGTTTGAAAGTGAAGATGCAGGGAGAAATGAAAGTCTGTGCACTTCTGTTGTTGATGGTTCTGTGCTCGTGTGTGTTGATGTGCGAGTGTGTGTGTACTGGTATGTGAGCGTGTATCCATGTGCATTGTGCGTGAGTGTGCACGTGTGTATGTTGGTGTGTAGGAAGCAGGGAAACTAGAAAACAGGTGCCTGGGGGCAAGTTTCATGGACAACAGCCATCTATCTTCACCGTCTAGTTTGTCTCTGTCCTTGAGACATTGTCCAGCCCTTGGCCAGAGTCTGCTTTTCTGGCCTGTGATCCTGATCCAGCTGAGGGGCTGCAGGCATGAGGAGGGGTTCATTTGGGAGGGAGCAGGTGCTTCCTCTCTCCATGTCCGCCAAATCTTTCTTCATTAACCAGCACGTTTTGTTTCTATTCAACAACAGGCTGTCTCACCTGTGGCCCTGCCCTCCTCTTTGTGTCAGTCATAAAGACCCCAGCGGTGTGACCTCAAGTGTTTCCTGGAGGGAGCTGCTGCATTCTCCAGGTAAGGATGGTGGCTTCCACAACCCCTCCTCCCTGCTCAGCACTGAGCTGTGTAAATGCCAAGGCCCACCCCTTAAAAAGAAAAGGTTCTAATAGGAAACGTTCCTATCCATTTCCATGCTGCTCTGGAAGACGTTCAATAAAAATAGCTTTAAGGCTTTAATACTTAACGCTTTAAGATTTCTCTTATAGTGCTGTGACCAAATTAAAAAAAATCCCATTTTGCATGAAGATAAAATGATCCAAGTTATTATATAAAATATATAACAGTATGGTCATATATTTATTTATATACATACATAGAAACACACAAAGAGTCACTGAGGTCCAGAATGTACGTACATTGTGTTAGCCATCAGCAGGCTCAACCAATCCTAAAGCATTGCGACCAGTAAACAGAAA
This sequence comes from Nyctereutes procyonoides, assembly GCF_905146905.1. Taxonomy (NCBI): domain Eukaryota; kingdom Metazoa; phylum Chordata; class Mammalia; order Carnivora; family Canidae; genus Nyctereutes; species Nyctereutes procyonoides. The sequence goes on along the minus strand of NW_026575048.1, from coordinate 17,752,705 downwards.
GCCTTGATTCCATCTTAGGCCCTGACAACAATCCAGTAACTGGTTCAATTGTGAAGTTTCCTTTTAAAATGAGAGCTATTTTTTTTTTTTACGGTGCTTATTTATATATTTATTTTGTTGTGGCACATTGGAGAATCAGGGGGGCCTTGTGAATCCATGCAAGCGTAGCCTGACATGGAGATATGTTAATTAGTTATTTAATATGGCTACAGTTATTTCCCAAGGAAAAAAAAATCCACAAACACAACAAGTAATTGCTATTAATCTTAATTATTATAATAACCTTCCTATAAACAATAACTGTCTGGCTACCCTATCACGTGTTTATTTCATTACTGACAAGAGAGATCTTTAAAATCTCATGATAAATTAATGCTCTTACCATTAGCTTCAGTATGTTGGCCATGGGGAAGAAAAATGATTGCACAGTTTACAAAGCTGTTGAAGAAAATTCTTCCGCTCTAGCTCTAATATTCTAGATTTCTCATCCTAATATAATTCTTAATTTTTTATTTCCTTTTCTCCAAATCTCTTCCCAGTTTTGACTTTCTCTGTTTAAATGGCTTTTGTTTCCTAATTGCCCTGAGTGAATGCATGTGTCTGTTTTGTAATGATGTTTACAAGAATCCTCAAAGGATTCAGTGATTCATCTCTGATACAAATGTCAGTGTTGTTGATGGGTTATTTTTTTGCCTCAGGCCACAGTAGATCATGCTTAGCCTTGTCTGGAATAACTAAAGGATGTGTTTATTTAGCACCTCCGTAAATGAACAGAAAGGTTAAAACACCTGCCCAGAGATGCCCAGTGACTCAGTCATAGAAACATGACCACGGTGGACATATGTGTGGGTTGCCAAGTGTTGGATCCCAAACTATCACCACCACAACCTGTAGATAAGCAAAGCTGAGGCTATTGCTTACCATGACAAGAGAGTGCCAGCTGTACAGAGTTTAGTTGCGTCTTGCTGGGTTAAGAGCAGAGTTGGAATATTTAATGAAAATTTCAAGTCTAGCTTAAGGTAGATCTTTAAATGCAGAAGCTTGGTTAGGACTAGGTGAGAATCATGATTTAATAGGTTAGGATTGGTGAACACCCCAAGGTGAGGAGTTTGAAGAGAGGGATTCAAAGGGTCTTGGGGTATTTAACTGCCACTGATGCTTTCCATTCAAGAGCGGAGTCTTTCAGAAAGTTCCTGGTTTGAACAACTTTTACCTTTTGAGTAAGAATGTCCTGGAAAACTAAAGTCATCTTAAGCTAGATAGTGAATTGCATGGATGGTTCGACTTTGCTTTACTATGTAGGGTATTTATTTATTCATTTAGTGATTTTTTTTTACTCATCTTTAGTAATATCTCATGATGAGATGTTTGTTGACTTTGTACTTATACCACCAGGCTACTGTCTATTTCATATTAGCTGTGAGCTTAGCCCTGGCTGTTCCCTCCCCTACCCCAGAGATACTGAACACTTTGAAATGGAAACAAAATTGCAGCCCCTCTTGACCTTGAGCCATCCAGTCAGAGTTGACATTCCCAGAAATACTACCCTGTGCAAGAGAAAGCCAGAGGTACTCTAGATGAAATTACTCATTGAGACCCTATCTCCCCGGACTTGGAGAGACTCGTGGGGGATACTTGGGCTAGAGTATTTTTTTTTATTTTTATAAATTTATTTTTTATTGGTGTTCAATTTGCCAACATATAGAATAACACCCAGGGCTCATCCCGTCAAGTGCCTACCTCAGTGCCCGTCACCCAGTCGCCCCCACCCCCTGCCCACCTCCCCTTCCATCACCCCTAGTTCGTTTCCCAGAGTTAGGAGTCTTCCAACCTTTGAACCAGTGGTCTCAGTCAGTGTGCCTTGGTGCACTAGAAAGACAATTGTGAACCTTTACAGGGAAGCAGCCAGCATAGTGAATAAGGTATAAAATTAACTTGTAACAACCCGCTGTGGTGGGACACAGTGCAGAGAGAGTAGAACTTGATGCCAGAGTGATAGCATCCTAACACATCTGTGCCATAGAGTGATCACATGTGCACTGCAAAAAGCAAGTAATTTGCCTCCTTTATATGTAAAAGAGCAAGTAAATTGATCTAGTCACGCAGTGACACAATGCTGAAATGAATAGTGTGACAATTTGCGTGGAACATAGTCCCTTCAATTGCACTGGCAAAAATTCTGACATTTGAAAGTATGCTGTAAACACGAAAATTAGAGAATGCTGCTTCAAACAGTCTGTTAACATATTAGTTAGGTTAACCTCGTTCTTGACATGTACTGTCCCAACTGCAATGGCTCAACACAATAAAGGTTTATTTCTCTCTCAAGCCACAGTCCACTTTGGGTGCTCCTGGTTGGCAGGTGATGTATCTCCAAATGGTGGTTCAGGGAGCCAGACATTGTCCATGTTTAGACTCCATCATTCCCTAAGACCTCAGAGTCTTCTGCTTCCAGCTGGCAGAAGGGGAAGAGGAAAGTGGAGATGAAAATACCTACTTCTGGGACGCCTGGGTGGCTCAGCGGTTGAGCGTCTGCCTTCAGCTCAGGGCATGATCCTGGGATCTGGGATCAAGTTCCACATCGGGCTCCTTGTGGGGAGTCTGCTTCTCCCTCTGCCTATGTCTCTGCCTCTCTCTCTCTCTCTCTCTCTCTCTCATAAAAAAAATAAAATCTTTTTTTTTTAAAGAAAATACCCACTTCTAAGAAACCCCAACTGAAAGCAGTGTACATCTCTTCCATGCACATTCCTTTGGAAAGAGTGGGGACATATTTAAATGAAAGGGAGGGAGGTGCTGGGAAGTGCAGTCTGGGTCTTGACAGCCACCTCCCAGTGACATTCTTACAGTAGAAGGGGCAGCATGATCTAGTGGACAGCTAGTTTTCACTACCACAATCTGTCCCCCGGATGCTTGAAGTCTGTGCACACCCTTCTCATATTCTAACCATCCTCACTTCTCCTCCCAATGCATCCAGCTCAATCCCTGGAATTTGAACAATTAAGCCTGTGTGTGGCTCATTGTGACCTAGAAACCAGTGAACCAAAAGACAAGGCGATCTGCCCCCCACCCCTCAGCGTAGACAGTGGAGCAGAGGCAGCATATGCACAGCAAATGCTACCATTCACAAGAGGGAGAGTGGAGGATATAGCACATGGTAGACCATTGTGGAAGGTCCTGGCCAGCTGTGGGGAAGTCCCTTGGTGAGCCCTTGTTCTACTTGCTCAAGGAGGAACTCTCTTGTCAACTCTTCCCGTGGCCCCCTCCATTCTCTGGAAGGTTTCTCTTTGCCCATCACCCTTTATCTGAGCACAGATGATGTGTTAACTGGGCAGTGTTCCTTCCTTGCTTCTTCCTGGTGCGAGCTGAGTGAGGGGATTGAGGATTCCTCAATAATCACCAGCTTTTTCTTAAGGCCGGGATTATAGTGTTCTTGGTAATATAATTTTGTCAAAAACTCAACAGGCTTTTGATCTTCTTGCTTATTTACGGTTTCATGTGCTCATAACTTCACCCAAAGTTCCTTGCTAGATATAATTGTTAAGCCAGCCTTATTTATATGCACATTTTTCTTCATGTTTCTGTCTCAGCATGATGGCAGCTACCTTGAGACCATCCAAAACAATAGGCGTGCGTGGGATGACAGCATCCTTAATTTATTCTTTGCCACAGGATTGAGTTCTCCTGCTTACCTGAGAGATTCTAATGGACCTCAGGGACTGATAGCTTGCTTTAGTCTTATATCAGTTATTGTTTGGGGTGGTGCAGGTGGGCCCTCATTTCTGGGTTCTTACTATTCCTTTTAATTTTTTGTTTGCAAACCAGCCAATATTTTTCCTCAGCTCCTACCTTTTTGTTATCCTTTTTTAATGCAGGAAGGAGCAACCAACACACAGTAACATTGTGGCTCTTTCCAACCATTTCCCTTACGCCATAAACATAGTGGGCACTTGGTCTGCCTTCCAAGTAGGAAGGCAGCGATAAGTTTTGAGTGTTTTGCCATGCACACTGTGGGTTTCCATCTTTCCAGCCTCTAGGATCTATAGCTTTACTGCCTGCTGCCCCACCACTAGGGGGACAGCACATACTTTATATTTTTGTTACTGTGGCTCACCACTTGTTCTGCTCAGTTGGCCTTCTTCCTCTGTGTCACCATCCATTCTAGGTCACACTCTGTCTGAACCCAAGTTTTGGGGCTTGTTGTGGTCTTTCAAATGCTCTTGGCATTTTTGTGATGAGTTTCATTTGATTATTAGTCACAAATTATGGGTAATTTTTCAATTGATCTTTTCTGCTTACAAAGTGTGTCATTAATTAACACTATAGCTAAGCTGTGGCATTCTGAAAATGAATGGAGACAGACTCCGAGTGTGAGCTTCTCATGACGGCTCAATTCTGACTGGTTAATTTCCATGGGGACGGATTGATTTTAACATCAGTAGGGGAAGCACATTCATAAGGGGACAGGTTGCAGCCACCGTTGGTGTAGTGAAATCAGGTGGTGCCCATTTTCTATGTCATGTAGTACACACTAGGATTAAAATGTTTTTCTAACATTTTAATGTTAGAAAATAAATAACCGAGTATGTCCAGTTCAATGGAGAAAATTCCACTGAACATAAAACATTTATATTCTGTGTTTATTGTAGTCCAGCTTTTGGTAATTTGTGTATATTGGAGATGTGTGGCATGATGTTTTGATATACATTGTGAACTGATTACCACAATTAAGCTAATTAACACATCCATCATCTTGCTTAGTTACCTTGTGTGTGTGTGTGGTGAGAAAACAAGATCTATTCTCTTAGCAAATGTCAAATATACAATACATATATATATATAATAATTGTATTATATTAACTCTAGTCACCAGAATGGACATTAGATCCCCAGAACTCAGTCATCTTAAGTTTGTAAACTTTGGCTGACATCTCCCCTTTATCCTCACTCCTCAATACCTGGCAACCACTGTTTTACTCTGTTTCTCTGAGTTCAGCTGTGTTCACATTTTATAGTTAGGCCAGGAAGATGTTTAGTGAAATCTAGTTTTATGGTAGAACTTTGTGTGTTCCTGGAGTCCCACTTAGTTGAGCAAGCCAATGTGCAGAGACAGCTGGGGTGGAATTTTTGTCAGTGATTCATGGTACCCAGGTAAGTTGGAGAGACCTGTATTGGTCAGGATGGGCTGTGTTATGCTGCAGCCACGAATACTACCCTCAACTCTCAGTGAGCTGACCTAGAAAAGGTAATTTCTCATTCACATCACTGTCTGACGTGGGTTGGGAGGCTATACTGGCAGCTCTGCCTCAGGCAGTGACTGAGGTAGCTGGACTTCCTCCTTATCATGCTGCCGATTCCAGTGCATGGCCCCCCACTTACAGTGGAGAGGGAGAGGGCATGCACAATTGTTCCAAAGTTTTATGGCCAACCCGAAAATCTTAAACTTAATTTCTGCTCACAACCCACATCACCTGGCCCCAATGTAACTGCATGGAAGTCTGGAAAATGTAGGCTTCCCATGGGTAGAGGAAGGGGAAGTGAGATGAGCCCTAAGCCAGTTTCTGCTTTAGAATCATAATGGTATCCCTCTAAATGTGATGTGGGGAGAGGCAACAAGGCCAAGGGGACTGGGAGGGGGATGGACCATGTCACACATGGACTGGCTGTAGGACTGACTGCATGTTGGATGTGGGAATTCCTGCTTTGTGCTGAGCTTCTGAGAGAAAGGTAGAGGGCTGATTTTGACTGGAGTGTGAAGGAGATAGAAGAGTCTATTGCATATAAACCCTTGCTCATGTCTCTCCCCTGTCCCCAGTTTTAGTTTTATCCATCATGAAAAATTGGTCTTTCACATACTGACACCATTTTGAGCCTGCCAAATGGTGGCCCCACAGCCATGACAATATAGAGGTAGATAGGTTCTATTCGTTTGCCTATAGCAAGATTAAGATTTCCTCCACTTCCCTTAAACATATTCCTGTTTATTTTCTAAGGTGAGTGTATTGTGAATGCCTGTACAGAGTGTTCTCAAGTGGAAATGGGGCTATTTGGTTATTAGTTGATGAACTTGAGTCCTTCTGGTAGCTAAAAGGATATTTAGCCAATAAACACACGAAAAGATGCTCCACATCACTAGGGAAATCATTAGGGAAATGAAAATAAAACTTACAGTGAGATACCATGCTGTACACATTGGGATGGCTATTATAAAAATACATATATATAACATATATATATATATTTATATAAAACATATATATATGAAAACAACAAGTGTTGGGGAAGATGTGGAAAAATTGGAATCCTTAGGTACTGCTGGTAGGAATGTAAAATGGTGTAGTCTCTATGGAAAATGGCATGAAAATTCCTCAAAAAATTAAAAATATAATTACCATATGATATAGCAATTCTACTTTTGAGTATATACCCAAAAGAAATGAAAACAGGGACTCGAACAGATATTCATACACCTATGTTCGTAGCAGAAATTCACAATAGTTACAAGGAGGAAGTGACCTGCATATCCATTGCAGATCAAAGGATAAACAAAATATGGCATATGCATACAATGCAATGTTATTCAGCCTCAACAATAAGGGCTATTCTTATTTTTTAAAGATTTTATTTATTATTTGGCAGAGAGAGAGAGAGAGAGAGAACACATAAGCAGAGGGAGGGGCAGAGGGAGAGGGGAGAAAAAGGTTTCCCTCTGAGCAGGGAGCCTGATGTGGGGCTCTATCCCAGGACCCTGGGATCATGACCAGATGCTTAACCAACTGAACTATCCAGGCTCCCCAAAAAGGAGGAATATCTGACACAGGAGGTAGCATGGATGAACTGTGAAGACATTGTGCTGAGTGAAATAAGCCAGTCATAAAAAGACAAATACTGTATGATACCACTGATATGAGGTGCTTAGAGCAGTCAAATTCATACAGAAAGTAGCATAGTGAGTGCCAGGGATGGGGGAGGGGGAATGGAGAGTTAGTGTTAGTGGGATATAGGGTCTCAACTGAGGAAGATGAAAAAGTTCTGGAGATGGACAGTGGGATGATTCCACCCTAATATGAATGTCCTCCATCCTTTTGAAGTGTACACTCAAAAATGGTAAATGTGATGTTATATGTATCTTACCACACTTAAAAAAAAAGACATTTCCCTAATTTTCTATCATCTAAACATGTGTGGAGTCTGAGAGAGGGGTCGTTAGGTAGGTTCTGGATAAGGATGGCATCCAGTGAAGCCATCCATTTTTGGTTGGTTCCCCCTCCGCCCCCCTAAAGCTGGCCCACCTGTAAACAGAGCTCAGTCTGTTTCTGCTTCCATCTGAAGGGTGTAAGGGTCTCCTCCTATGGCTGTAGATGTGCGCTGGAGGGGAGGTACCAGTGCGGTAGTAGTGGGTGGCAGGTGCTTGAGCCATATGCTCCTGCAGGCTTCCTTGTGCTCATGGCTGCTTGTGTTTCCAGATGTACCACTTAGATCTTACTGTGGTTCGCTACTATGCCCATGTGACCTGTGGATCGGTTTATGGTGGGTGATTCCTCCTGCATGGTCTTCTGGAGGCCACAGGAGCAGATTTTCTGTCTCTGCTATGGCCCAGTGTCACTCCAGAAAGTACTTTTTGAGTGGCGTTTACTCCTCTGCTGCAGGTGGCATAGTCTTGTTCCAGAACTCCAAGTAACTATGCTGGGACTCTTCTGTCAGAGTTTGCTGTAAATGTCACATGACATCTTTCCCCTTCCCTTGAACAGAGTGGTAAGTCAAGATAGATGAAGGTACATATCAGGGAAAAACAGGTAAAAAAGATGGGGATGTGGTCTCTTGAGATCAGGACTGTTGGGGGGGGGAGATGCAGAAGGAGATTGCTGTCTCCCTCTCAAGTGTTAGTTCTATGTGAGTTTTATTCATGTCATGTGTATATCGTATTTTGATACAAGTAAGCATTAGTTGAAAACAAATATAATCACCTCTTCTCTGTGATCTGGGCATCATTTACTCACGCACTCGTGCCAGCCTTTATTCATTTGTTCAGTCATTCAATAAATATTTCTTGAGCTCCTTTCTCCTCTGGGCCAGACGCTGGGCTGGATACAGGGGATGGAAGGTGAAGGATCATGGTCTCTCACCTTTGTGTAGTTTGGGGTTTAACTGGAGTACAGACAACCTGGGATGATCAGTGCTGTATCAGATACAAGCACTGAGAACGGAGCGCCCAGTTCTGGGGAATCTTCCCTTGGTGGCTTCTGGAAGAGTACTCCTGCCCCCAGTCTTCACTGAGGCACCCCAGATATGACAGTCCTGTGGTGTTTTCCTGTCTGGTGTCTTGTGAATTGTCACTGGAGGAACTGAGCTGGGGGCCGCTCTGGGGCACTGCCCTCAGAGGATCCAGATAGTTGCAGACTCTCGCTTGCTGTGTGTGCCAGGTGTGGGGTAAAGGGCCAGGTAGAGGAGGAAGAATGGACTGAGCCAAGAAAGAGGGACAATGGGGGCAGGAGAGATGAGACTGAGGCCACCACTGAGAGATTGCCGGGGAGAAAGAGAAGGACTTGTCTTTAGACATTGTTTTCAAGTACCGTTGAAGTGGTTTCTTCGTTTTTATTTTCCATCTTGATGGAAATTTTGTTATTTTTACTCTGTCACAGAACAAATGGAGCTGTGACTTGGAGATCACAATGTATATAGCTGTTTTGATGTACTTTTGACAGTTCTATCACATTTCTGACAGGCACTACTTTTTTCTCCCCTGGGATATCAGGAGTGGGGAGACGGGCTTCTCAGATGCTCTACTTAGGCTCAGGGCGACATCCATGCGTGAAGCCTTGTGGGGTCATGGGGGAGCTTCCAAGAAGCCAGTCCCAGATACTGGGGACTCCAGGAGTGAGGACACAGCTCCTGTGAAGGGGCAAGCAGGGAGTGAGCTCTCGGAGGAGGCAGAGGTGGGCTCTTGGGACGTGGAGTCGTCAGGATCAACCTTTTGGCAGAAACGCAAGTCACAGTCACCAGAGAAAGAGGAAATCCATGAGCCGAGTGAGGGGTGGCCATGGTAGGTCCTGTGTGGAGACATGAGAAGAGCAAGTTGATGGTGGGTAGTGAGGTCAGGGGGCACCAGCACGCTCTGAAAAGCTGCAAGTTAAGGCTGGAACCTCGGCTGTCTACATGGGCTGTCCTGAATATCCTGGGCCTGGTTTCCTGTGGAATGAGCACATGTGAGGCCTGGAGCAGGCAGGGAAGGCGGGGGGTGGGTAGGGTTCCTCAGGCAGAAAGGCCCTCTTGAAATGCCCACTAAGAAGCGGACTGCTGTGCCACATCTGTGAAGCTTCCCTCTTCACCTTGCACCAGTTCATTGGCCACTTTCTTCTTTGAGTCCTCACTGAAGCCCACAAATACTTCCACAACATGTTATTGTAAATAATAATAATTGCGGATAAAGTGCTCACTATGTGCCAACCTCTTCTGCCTTATTTAGCTCCCACAGCCATGCTATGAGGTCAGAACTGAGGCTTACAGAGGTCAGGTTCACTGTTTTATATGTGTTTCATTTGTACCACTGGGAGCCCACGGCAGGCATCGGCTGTGTCTTTTTCACCTTTACATACTGGGGCATGAAGCCACTTGCTTGTTCGGTGATTGAGTGTGAGAGCACGTGGACTGAAGTCAGGCACTAACCCTTCTCTAGAGAAAACATTGTCCAACTTGGTTTCTACTGGTTTTACATCTCATATTCTATGTTCTGAATCATTCAAGCAGCCTCCTGACCTATGAATTGGCCCTGAGGTCTGGAGAGATCTTTCTAAATGCCAAGATGAAGTAGATTTTTCCAGAACTCCTGGAAGGAGAGTCTGTCATCAACTGTTGACAAAAGTATTCAACCTAGAGGAAATCCCGGCCTCAGCTTGTCCATTCTCTGAGGTCTTTAGGGATGGGGTAAGGAATGGCTTCCAGGTCTAAAGAACCATTTCTAATGTTCATGATCATGGTATAAAGTTATCTTTATCTGTTCTTATGCTTTGTAGAGTGGCCATGCTGTGGCTTGTAGAAACCCCTTTCATTTATTCAATACTAGCCTGGACACCCCATAAGTACCAAGCACTGTGATTAAGGTTTACAGGGTTTACACAAGACAAGTCAATGCAGGACACATGCTACGATACCCTCTTCTCCTAAGAGGAGGCATAGAATAACAGGACTCAGGAACCAGGATGCTTGGGTTCAAGTCCTGCTTCCGACCTGTGCAGGCCATCTGGCCTTGGGAAAATTGCATCCTCTGTGCCTTGTCTCCATCAATACAGAGCCATTTTCATACCATATGGGGTTTTATTTATTTTTTAATTAATTATTTATATATTTATTATTTAATTTTTAAAAATATTTTATTTATTTATTCATGAGAGACACAGAGACAGAGAAGCAGAGACACAGGCAGCGGGAGAAGCAGGCTCCATGGAGGGAGCCCGGTGTGGGACTCGATCCTGGGACTCCAGGATCACGACCTGGGCTGAAGACAATTGCTCAACTGCTGAGCCACCCAGGCATCCTGCGTTTTAGTTTTTAAAAAAATTTTATTGAAATACAACATGCATATAGACATGTGTACAAATTCAAGTGTATGGCTGATTGGATTTTCAGAGTGAACACACTCGGAATGCCAGCACCCAAAATGTCTGCAGTGCCTCAGAAACCTCCCTCATGCCTCCTTAGAGCAGGAGAAGATTCACTACTCCCCACCCCAAGGATAGCCACAAACCTCACTTCTAACTCCATAGGGTAATGAGTTGTGCCCGTTTGTGAACTTTACACAAAATCATACAAAAGGTGGTCTTTTGTGGTTAGTGTCTTTTTCCCAACGTCATGTTTGTGAGATTCCTCTATATTGTTATATGTGATTGTAGTTATTCATTTCCACTTAATTATTTAATAATTCCCATTTACAGGAAGGTTCCAGGACCACAGTGCTGCTATGGTCCATGTCCTCCGGTGCACGTACGCATACATTTCTGTTGGGTACATATCTAGGAGTGGAATGGCTGGGTCATAAAATATACATGTGTTCAGCTTTAGTCGATATGCTGAACACTTTTCCACAGCACTTGTACAACCAACAGTGAGGGAGATTCTCGGCTGCCCCATGTCCATATTAACACAAGAGATTTTCTTTTTCACTGTAGCCCTTCTGGGGGGGTGCATGGTGGTGCTGTGTTGGAGGTACAGATTGCACCCCACGAGGTCATTTAGATAATTAGTTACATTGATGTATGAAAAGCAGCTAGTGCCTGCAGAGTGAGCCTGTGTCATCGTTTGTCCAAGCTCAGGCATCTTGGGAGGTGAAGGATGTCCCCAGGCGTCACCTCCCTTCAAGAAGTCACAGTACACATTTCCTGACTCCCCTCTTTCAGCATAAGCTGTGGTGTCTGGGCTTTGAAGTTGTCAGTGATTGCAGCCAAGATTCTTGGAACTGAGTGATTGAGGAGTCCAGGATCCCTAGTGACTGAATGATGAGACAGACACTTTGCTTCCCAGAATCTCTTAATGACTGGTTCCCCCGGAGGGATTTCTCCTCTGACTACCTACCTGGCTCCCACTAAGAGATAGGCAGGGAAGTGCTGGACCAGGTGCTAAGTTATGATTTAGGGCTTTTCTTCCTAGGATGCCCTACACTCGAATCAGGATTGGGTGCAGTCTGTACCGTCCAGGTGTCTCCTGTTGCACAGGTACTGGGACTGGGCAGGGGCAGGTGAGGGCACCAGGCTTCTGTGAAGAAGGTCACTGTGATGGGAACTGTGATGATAGCCTGCTTCCCCAGAGTCCTCCTTTAGGTTTCAAAGACATCCTACACTCCTTTATCCCCATGTGCAGCCAGCGGCCAAGACTGGTCTGTATTATGTTCTAATTGTCTTACATCCATTCTTGCAGTCTCTGCCCTGTGCCTGGACCTTTGGAATAGCCACCAGCTGCTTCCAGAGAGCTTTCTCCAAGAGAACCTGACTGTATTAGTTTGCTAGGGCCACTATAACAAAGTACTCCAGCCTGGGGTCTCTCGGGAGGCCGGAAGTCTAAAATCAAAGGGTTGGCAAAGTTGGTGCCCTCTGAGGCCTCTCTCCTTGGCTTGTAGATGGTTGCCTGCTTTGTGAGTCCTTGTGTAGTTGTACATAGGTGCCCTAATCTCTTGTTCTTATGAATATTAGCCATATTATGATTAAAGCCCACTCATGTGACACCATTTGACCCTAATCACCTTTTTTGCAGGCCTTATCTCCAAATACAGTCAATATTCTGAGGTGCTGGTGGTTAGCAGCACCAACATAGGAATTTAAGGCAAGGACACAAACTTCAACCTGAAATGCTAAATGATACATTTTTCTACCTGTGACATGTCTCCCCAAACATGATTTTTGTTTTGCTCTCTTGCCTTTGCTCCTGTTGTTCTCCTGGTTGTCGGTAATTCCCTTTATCTCTATGTCCAGAGACCTGAGCTCTGTCCCCATGTCCACCAGGGAGCCTTTGGTCCTCACATACTGCTCCCCATGCACATCTGTCATGCTTTCCATCTGTTTCATGAGACTGAACACTTAATCCCAGTTTTCTTCTGTTCTTTCTTGTTTTATAGAGCATGTTGTGTCTATTCAACTTGACTCTGTGCTCCTTGAGGACCAAACTCATGTTTTTCATTTGCCTTTGCATCTATTTCATGTCAGGCGTGCAGCTGGTGATAAATAATATTGTTGATTGGTTGAAAACTGCTTTCTGTGTGCTCTGAGAGGAGCTCCTTAAATGCTAAGCAAAATACCTCTTCGGTGGGGGTGGAAGGCTGCCGTCATCCTTGACTGGCTTTAGGAGCCTGTGGCAAAGTCATTTTCACTTTAAGAGGCAATGAATTCAGGGACCTGGGAAAAGTTTAAACACGAGTCTTAAATTATTTGCTTAGCTTTGATTTTTATTTTACAAGATTCTGGGCAGAGCTGGGAGCTATTTGCAGAAGGGGTGTGTAAGAGAAATGAAGAGAGAGTGGATTTACCTAGATGTTGCCTCATAGAAAAATATGTGTGCACTGGGCAGGGTCTTCTCTGGTTCAGGGGATGAAAAACTCTGGGTTCTGACCCTGGGCTCACTGGAGGGAGATTTGATTTCTGTTCCTGCTTTTTTGTCCCTCTGCTGGGGATGCATTGAGCTAAGCCACTGTTGAGAATGGCCCCTCTGAGGAAGCAAAGGAAGATCAGCTATTTATAGGCTGAAGTCAGACGTGACCCACCTTTTCAGCCTGTAATTTACAGTATATGATGAGAAAATGAACTTCTATTGCCGCAGGAATGTGAAAGGACAGGAGACCGATTTTTCAGCAGCTTGGGGTTTGGCTTCTGTGCTTATGAAATGTCTGTGAAAATGGCCACTTTGCTTTGCCAGAAGACTGCTTTCCCTGGTCTCCAGTCACTAATGCAAAGGGTGCCCATGTCCTGTCTTTCCCAGGGACTGCGGGCACACTCACAGCTGTGTGGATGGTGGAGGGAGGGAGGTTTGTGTAAGAGGGAGGGGGAAAAAAAGAGGGCCAGGAAGGAATAGCAGGAACACAATGGATTTAAGGGAGTGCTCTGGTTTTTACAAAGCAAGCCAGAGTAGTTCCAAGGAGCGGCTTCCCTGGGGGATGGCTTCGATTGACCCTTAACCAGAACCTTGGCTATTGTTGGGCTATAGCTCCTGGCCTGAGTCAGAGCCCTTGAGGAAGCTAAGGATTGATGATAGCTTTCCAGCCCTCAACAGACTATTTCTGGAGCTATCTAAAAAACATGCAAAACTCACTGTGTCCTCAATCAAGTAATAAACTTTTATCAAATATCGATCAAAGCTAGGCACTGAGCTAGTTGTAAAGGGAAATTTAGCCCACATGGACCCTGTTCTGAATTTAGGGGGAAGACTGTCACCATGTCAGGTCCCCTAACCCCTGTCCACCCCCAAACCCTGGCATTTAACACGGTGTGACTAAGGGAGCCTGTGGGCTGCACTGGTATCTTTGCTGGCTCCTGAACTAAACCCTTGACTCACTCCTAAACTTGCATTTCTGACATGAATCCATGGCATGAAATAAGATTGTTAGGGAGGTCTTATGGAATGGGATGAGAGAAGATGAGGACAGAACTCTGGGGGAATATCAGCAGATGAAGCTAAGCACACAAAGGCAATGATAAATGAGCAGAAAGAGAGGAACCTAGAATCTTGGAAGTGTGGTTATCAGACAGTTTTGAGGAGAGAGGAACCAATAGTTTTAAAAGTAGAAGAGTAAGCATTTGGCAAGTAGGTCTTAGGTGCTTCCTGGGGCTGTTGCTTGAGAAAAGTGTTAGGAGTGGAAGCAGTTGGTTGAAGAGTGAATAGGAAGTGAGGACACGTGGACAGAGGATGTAGCCAGAGAGTTCTCTTTATAGGTGTTCATTAGATCAAACTTTTAATTATATTATTTAGATATTCTATATCTTTGCTAATTTTTGTTCTCTTTAATGTATAAGTTATTGAGAGAGGTGCTAAAATCTCCCATGGTCATTGCTGATTTGTCAGCTTTACATGGTAGTTTTGACAACCTTTATATATTTTGCAATTGAATTCTTAAGTGTGAACAATGTTAGAACTGTGATCTCTTCCTGGAAAATCATTCTTTTTATCATTGGGTAGCAAACATCTTTGTCTCTAATAATTATTTTTCCCTGAAGCTCTCTTTTGTCAGGCTCACTTTGGTTGGTCTTTATCTGGTATATATATATATATATTTCCATCTTCTTACATACAATAGCTGTCTTCTGTTTTGAACATGTTTCTTGTAAACAGCATATGACTAGATTTCTTTTTCCTATCCAGTCTGACAGTCTGGGCTTTAATGGATTGAGTTTCATCCACCTCATTTCTTGTGATTACTGATATATTTGGATGCATTCTGTTTTTTTCTTTGCTCACATTTCTCCTCTCCTTTCTTGCCTTCTTTGGATAGATAGCATTTTCTTTATTATTCCTTATCCCTGCTACTTATTTGGAAGTTGTATTCTTTTTCTATTTTCCGATGGTCACTTTAGATATAATTTCATGTACTTTACCTAACATCAGAGTTAATCAATAGCTCAGTCATTCTCCTGAAAAATAGAAATAATTTAGAAAGTTTTAACTATGATTACAACTGTCCTTATAATAAACTTCTTTCATCCAGTATTTTTAGTTACATCTTGATTTTTATGGTCCTCAAATTAGTCATGATTTTAAAAATCATTTATGTTGTTGTTTACATTTATGCACGTGTTTACTCATTTCCCCGTTCCTTCTTACATCTCACTCCTCTGGCTTCTGTTTCCATTTCACTAATTTTCATCCTTTATATTTGGAGGAAGAAAATTATTCTTTCAGCAGGAATCTGTTAGTGGTATTTTTTTTTTTTTTTTGTCCTTACTCTTATTCTGCAGTGATAACTTAGCAGGGTATAGAAATCCAAGTGGACAGTTACCTTTTTTCTCAGCTTTTTGAAAATAATATTCTGTTGTCTTCTGTCTCCTTTTGGGACTATTGAGACATTTGCTGATAGTCTTTGCAGGTAATGTGTCTTTTTATCTGGTACAGTCTTTTTTTTTTTTTTCTCCATCTGGTACTGTCTTTGGTGACAATACAAACTGACCCTGGAATGTATTTGTTGTTTACTTTCCAAGAACATTACCCTGAATTTTATATGATTAGAAGTCTTTTGGACTCTTCTTATTGAATTATGGCACAGTTATACTGGATAAGTAACACATAATTTTACTTGTGTATTTTTAGATAAATAAAAGTTGAGATTCTAGTATTTTATTTCCATTCCTTAATGAATCATCTTGTGAATACCTTGCGGTTTTTAAAAGTGGGGTGTGCACAGAATTATCTATTTTAAGAGGCTTGCTATCATCTCTTGAAGCTTGCCTGTGAGGAAAAGGATGTAGGGGGCAGTTTGTATGCATTTAATTTTCTAAATGTAAGAGATAGGCTTAACAATTAGTGATCTGTGAAGAATGAACCAAAAGAGAGGAGAATCTGAAGAGATGAGGCAAGAAGGGAAAGCTGGTGAACAGGGACTGTGGAAAGCTTGAAAAGTGAGCAGAACTTTTCTTCCTCTGATATTGGGATTCTATATTTTCTGTCTTTGATTCTTAAGCTTTCAGATCTTTCTGCTAAAGGCAAAGTTCATTCAAGTCACTCTGAATGCCCCATGCTGTCCTTGACCCTGATCATGTTCTTCAATAACTTTTTTTTTTGCTTAATGAAAAAAGTCTAAGCTTCTAAAATGACATTCAAGGTCCTCTGAGATTTAGACTTTTCTTAAATTAGACCACTTCTTAAATGGTCTTATCTCTCATTTCTCCTTTTCACTTACTCTGGCTAGTGAGATTAGTCAACTTGCTGCTTTTTGGACATGCTCTACATATCTCATCTCCTCAGTTTTGGTCCTGAGCCCTCTCACCTTGTCAGGCTAGTTCCTTCCCATTTTATCATCTATTCAAATATCTCTCTTTCAGTGTCCAACACACAGTGCTCCTATTCTGTGCTTCCCCTTCCTTAATTTTTCCATCTATGTCTCCACAGAGCCTTGGGCTCTTCCTCACTGCCTACCTTGTGTTGTTATTAAATACAAGTTTTTTTTTCTTTTTTCTTTTTTTTTTTTACCAGACTGAGAACTTATGAGGGCAGAAAACATGCCTAAATTTACCTCTCTAATTTTCAGTATACTTCATAATTAGAGATGCCCCCCAATAGTCATGAATGAATGTAAAAGGGATTTTTATTTACATCAGTATGAAAACTATTGCCAAGTATTATGAGATCTATCTGCTAGCTGGGTGGCCTTCCAGTTTTGTGGCAGATGGGACAACTGTAGAGTGTCTTTGAGCCAGAGGGCAGAAGTGGCCTTGTGTTGGGCTTCCCACTCAGCTCTTATATATGGAGGGGCCATATAACTCATTCTGCAAACTTGCGTAGCAGAGGACTGAGAGACTTTATTAGGATAACAACGCTGTGGCTTCATAGCAAGAGAGAGGAGCCCCCCTCACTTTAGTAACTAGGGAGACATGACCCACCCCAAGGTCCACTCCTGCTTCAAGGTCTCTGGGAGGGTGAGTTTGGCTACTGCCCTTCTTTAAGGAATCTATAAACATGAAGGAGCAAGGAATGGCCTTGAGTGTCTCTAAGGGATGTTTTACTCTGATAGTATCTGGAACCGCTCCAGACAAGACTTTCTTTGTCTTCTGTCTCCCTTTATTCCTATTGCTTGATAGCTGGACTGCATTTGGTTCCTTTTGTGGTATTCAGAGAGGACCTGCCTATTAATCTGTCCACCTGGTCCTAATTAAGAATGACCAAGAGGCTTAGACATTCATGAGCCTATAATCAGTTCCTAGAGTTTCTCAAACTTCTCCAAAAGAGTGACATGAAAGCAGTGAGTAGAAGAGCCTGATATTGTTCCAGAATATGACAAAGATGAGGAGATACATTTATGATAAAGGCAAGAGCCTGTAAGGTCCAGGGCCTCACTGAACCTGAGGATGCCTTGTCATCTACTTGTAATTCAAAGCTGACAGCCAGGCAGGAACTTTCCAGGAATTTTTGTGAGATCTGACAGAGAGTCAAGACTGCAGGAAGGTGTCACAGACTCACACTTTGCCACATTAAAGACAACAAAGTAGCTTCTTCATTTTTCTCTCCAGGGCTCAGCATGGCCCGACCAATCAAGCCACCAAAGACACTTCATTTTCTTGACAACCCCTATGGCATAGGGTGGGTTCTTGAGAAAAACCTGTGCTTTGCTTGGCTGACAATGCTGATGTCCTGAATGCTATCCTTCTCACCATGAATGCCCAAAGAAGGGGGTAGTGAACTTACCTGAATGTACTGAAACCACATCCTGGGGCTGCACCAGGGACTTGACATGCCAGCCGCTCAATATAGGAAGGTTCATGCTCACCCTCCTCCCCTGGGAGTTCACGATGAGAACGACAGTGTGAAATACACTAAGCTTCTTGACACACAAATTAGAGGCTTTGTTCTAAGAACAGCAAAGTCACTGCCTGCAAGAGCAACTTCCAGCAGCTTCTCGGTGCCAAGAGTCTGCGTGCGAAGCAAACTGCCCACAGGGGGCAGAGGCATTGGATGGGGAAATTTTATATGATTAGTGGGGTGGAGTCAGACCCTCAGCAGTTCAACGCCCCGCCAGGCCCGCTGAGCAGCCACCCCTTGGTTCAGAGCAAGGCTTTCCACAGCAGTTGTTTTCTCCTCTTTCTTTCGAATTGCAAAATGTGTCTGAATGATGGACAGGATTGGGAGTAGTGGTTGTGGGCCTGGATTCTTTGATGCTTCAGCATGTTGTGGGTTCCACAGGGCAGGGATGGCCAGCCAGTCATTTTCTGGGACCCAGTCAGCAATCACTCACTTACCCTTTCGTGTGTGCCCCGCAGTCTCTGTGTTGTTTGCTATTACTGTACCAAGATGGTGCCTTCCCTCAAGGATGCCCTAAGTCTAGTGGGGGAGCCAGAGGTACACATGGATCTGAGGCAGAATGTGAACAGTGTAGTGCAGTGTGCTCAGTCTTTTCAACATATGTCTCCTGTGGAGAAACATAAATCTTGAAAATTCCTTTAAAGTTTGTGTTTCAAAAGCAATAGAGTGGGGTTTTTTTTTTTTTTGGTTTCCAAATATGAAATTATAATATTGAATATATTTAAAAAACTACACATGTCCTCCCTGAGATGTTTTTCAAAATTTTTTATTGAGGTGTAACATGCATATATAGTATATAGTATATGAATTTTTACATACATATGCATTGGTATGAATACCACTCAGATATATATGGAGTATTTCCAGCACTCCACAAGGCTCCTTCATGTCCCTTCCAAGTGTAATCCCCCACCCAACTCACCCAGAGATAACTACTATTGTAATTTCTATCAATGTAAATGAGTTTTGCCTTTTCCTGAACTTCATATAAATACAATTGTACATTTATGATTGGTGTCTGGTTCCTTCACTCATGTTCCATGTTGCATGAGCAGTAGTATATTCTTTTTTATTGCTGGATACTATTCCATTACATGACCCGTACGTGATTTATGTATACATGCAACTCCTTTGAGACTCACCGGTGTGGTGTAAAAAGAGCCGTGTTTGCAGCCAGACATAGAAAGTCACAACTTCTTTTCCTTCTTTTCTGTGTGACTCAGAGCAAGTCACTTCAGTTGGTATCTTGGTTTTCTCACTTGTGGAATGGAGGGGGTCTCTGTACTTACAGTGTGAGGTCCCTGACACAGTACCTGGCACACAGTAGGCATTCAGTAGCTGGCAATGAAGATTATGAAGAGATGAAAGAGTCATGTGTTTGTTGCCACGGGTGTGCAGAGGCTGAAAAGCTCTCTTTACATGCAGGACGTCAGGTAAGTCTTAGTCAGGCTTGTAGAGTGGATTGCACTGTAATCAAAGGTGCCCTGGGGGAAGGCATCCTGTGAGCAAAGACTCAGAGGTCTGAAAATGCAGGGCATGTTGGACAGGCAGTCCTGAGGAGATTACCAAGAGGGGTCGCTGTGGAGTCCTTACACCTGCGGGCCTTCCGTGGCAGCTAGGAAGGAAGAACCCACAAGTCCACAGCACAAGACAGTACATAGGGCCAAAGGAGAACACTGCTGGCTTGAGCTGTTGGAGCTCAGAGGCAAAGAGGTTCTGGTACCAGAGGGTTCTAGAAAACTATCTGGGAGAAAGTGGGGAGAAAGCCAAGGCCATGCTGGAAGTAGGAACACTAGTGCAGATTTGGGGGATGACAAAATCCAACTCCTGATTCCTACCACTGCCACTCTGGCTAGTGTGTTTTGAGCATTTACTGTGTGCCAGACACTGTTAAATAGAACATAGATGTTCTCATTTAATCTTCACATGGTTAAATGAAGTGGATCCAATTCTCTCCTCCATTTACAGATGAAGAGGCCAAGGTTTAGGGAAGTTAATTAACCAGGCTGAGATTCTATAGCCATTCCCCCAGGGTTTACTTTTCCTTTTGGAGAGGATGAGATCCAATACATTGCCTCACAACCCCTGGGCAGCTGAGCTAGCATCTCTGGTGGCAGCTATTTATCCCTTCTCAATTCCTCAGAACTGGGCAGCCTAATACTTGGATGGATAGTTGGTTCCAATCAGGTTGCCCTAAAGGAATTGTGGGCTGGGGATACTCCTGAGATGTGTGTGAAAAATTTCCATGCTTTTGGTAGAGACTGGGAGTTGGGTCTTTATTTTGATCTCCTGGCTGCTGTGGTCTGGCTTGAGGAGAGAATTTGGGGCACTGTGTGTTATGGACTGAATTGTTTTCCCCCCAGTTCATATGTGGAAGTCCTAACCACCAGTACCTCAGAGTGTCACTATACTTGGAGACAGGGTCTTTTAGGAGGCAGTTAAGTTAAAATGAAGTCATTAGGGCAGCCCTAATCCTGTATGACACATGTCCTTATAAGAAGAGGAGGCTAGGGGGCACCTGGGTGGCTCAGTGGTTGAGCATCTGCCTTTGGCTCAGGTCGTGATCTGGGGTCCTGGGGTCGAGTCCCGCATCAGGCTCCCCACAGGGAGTCTGCTTCTCCCTCTGCCTGTGTCTCTGCCTCTCTCTTTGTGTCTGTCATGAATACATAAATAAAATCTTTAAAAAAAGAAGAAGAAAAGAAGCCTGGGACTCAGACACGCACAGAGGAAAGACCATACAAAGACCCAGGGTAGACAACCCAGATGGTAGACAACCATCTGCTAGCCAAGGAGAGAGGCCTTGGAAGAAACCAAACCTGCTGATAGCTGGATCTCAGATATTCAGACTCTGTGACTATGAGAAGATAAATCTGTGTTGTGTAAGCCACAGTCCGTGAGACTTTGTCGGTACAGCCCAGCAGATGAATCGGGGGTGTCATCAAGTTATCTGACGCTCAGAGAGGCAAACTTAAGGTTTTAATAACAACAATCCAATGTTAATAATCATTGTCAATGTACACTGCATGTGTACTGAAAGGCCATTTTGTGGGTGACATCACTTGGGTATAAACAGGACAACATGTTTCTTAATAAAGCAGGATTTTTTGGTAAAATCCCTACTGTGCAGGGGTCCCAGGGAGTATTCAGCTAGTTCATCTATAGATGAGATAAATACAAAATAATTAACCTTAATTTTCTTGCCTATTTTCTGAGAAAGGCTTGTGTCCCTTAGGTGTTTGTGAGGGTGGGAGGTGGGAGGTGGTCTGCAGGAAGGAAGACCTATAAGAGGCCCCAGGTTCCTTTTCTCAAACATCCTTTGAAATGAGATGTGTCTAGATTCCAGGGGCAGCCAGAGCGCTCACAGAGGGCATATATCACAGAGATATATATCCCGGGACGGTCATAAAAGTCTCCGCTTGTGATGCGTTTGGGTGAGTTACAGAACCAATAGCTTTGATCAAGTGCCCAGCTGTACTCGATTAGCGGAAGGATAATGAGAAGGGAGCAGCAAGGGAGGGGCAGGGGAGGCGGGGGGCGGGGCTGGGGAGGTGCGGTGGGAGGAGCCTGTGATATTGACCTATTGAAGGCTATTCTATGAGCTTCCAGGGAGGGACCTGTCGGGCAGGGTTGGGGGATTCTGGGGCCACCTCTGAGTGGTAATGACCCCTCCTCTTGGTGCATTCCCTCCTTGCCAGGTGCTTTCACCTTGCGTATCCCAGTTCTTCCTTCCAGCAGCTCGTGATGGACAGAGGCAGGGAAATGGATGCTCCCTTTGGGGCTGGAAGTTGGGAAGGGGATGGGACTGGCAGCCCCAGAGGTGCGGAAGAGGAAAGGGCAGGGAGAGGCAGGCACCTGCTTGGATCCCTGTGGTGCCCGGGATGTGCATGCGGGATGCGAGTTCTGGCACTATCTTTTTTATCCCCCATTTGGCTTACTCTTGTCTCTCTATTTCTGTCTTCCCCTCTGGAGTCCTGCTCTGCTTGCCTTCCTGCCTTCTTTCATCACATTCTTGTTTCCAACGGCCTTTTCTTCCTCTCCAGTCTCTTTCTTGTAGAACTCCTTCCCCTTCCTCTTCCTTCTGTCCCTCTTTTCTTTCCCCTTTTCTTTTAGTTTTTTTCTCAATAGTGTTAATAATAACTCTTAAAAACTAACCTTCATTGGAGTTTAGCATTCAGAGCACACCAGTCATGACCAGGCATCCTGGACATGCTGAAAAGTAGAGAAGAGCCAGTCTTCACAGAGTTGAGGGTCCAGAGTGAACACTGATGATTATTTATTTATTTATTTTTAACGATTTTTAAAATTTATTATTCATGAGAGACACAGAGAGAGAGGCAGAGACACAGGCAGAGGGAGAAGCAGGCTCCATGCAGGGAGCCTGATGTGGGACTCGATCCCAAGACTCCAGGATCATGCCCGGGGCTGAAGGCAGGCGCTAAACCACTGAGCCACCCAGGGATCCCAACATTGATGATTAAATAAGAAATTATTATAAGACAAAGTTAGGGTTTTAGAAGGTCCATTGAATAGCTCTCCTCTTCCTCACCCAAGAGCTGAGCCAACCAAGATACAAGATGACAGGGTAAGGCAGATGGCAAATCAAAGTGGCACTGGAATTCAGAGGAAGCTGTTATTGGAAATGTAGCTGATACCTTCAGGCAAATGATCTGCCTGACTCTGAATCTCAGAGTTTGTCCAGCTGGTCCACAAGTCCTAGCAGCCTGGGCCAGGGCAAAGCTCCTATTTGTAGTAAGAGATCCTGCATCCCAGTAAAAGCCCCAGGGGCCGAGCAAGCAGGCATGGAATGTGCTTCCTCCTTGCTCCCAAAGAGGAGGAGGGCTGGGTTCCTCAGGTCAGGTTCCCCTTCTTCCCCTTTGTAAGAGTCAGTATAAACTCAGCATGGATGAATGAGGGGGTAGAGAGAGAGGCTAGGAGTATGATGCTAGTGGAAGCTCACCTCCAATGGAGGAACACATCAAGACTGGAGAAGTAGGTCCCCACATCCTCCGCCCTGCACCAGCACTCACAGCAGGGATGTGTGTGTGTGTGTGGTGTGTGTGTGTGTGGGTGTGTGTGGGTGGCAGTACATGGGAAGAACCTAACCTCACCTAATGTAGGAAGTGACATCTAATCTGAGACACACAGGATTGTTACTTACCTTGACATGATACAGTGTCAGACAAAATTCAGAACAAAGTATGCAAATTTACTTCTCTCTCTAACCTTCTTCTTTATAAAACAAAACTCTGGGGAAGTGTCTTATTCAGTTATTCTGTCAACAAATATATATTTAATGTTTATTAAATGCAAGCTACTTTACCTGGCAGGAGAAATAGATTAATTGGATGTGGCTTCTGCCTTCCAGGAGCATTTGGACTATATGCTGAGTAAGACATCCTCATAGAAGGAGACACACAGGGCAGGGCTTGGAGCATTAGTTGCTTGTTGTTGAAACAAAGCAAGAGCTCTGAGTGTGCTACACAAGAGTTTTATGGGGCTCATTTGGGGAAAAAGAAAGTTCTCATTAAGGGGTGGAGGTGGTATTTGAGCCATGCCTTGAATGTTGAGTAGGGTATAAACAGATTAGTCTTAACCTTCCTAGTAGAAAGAACAGCATCAGCAAAGTCATGGAGGCCATCAAAGGATGGTATTTGCAGGGATCAGTGAGTAGTCAGTGTATCTTCTATACTGTATAGGAAGGAAGAGGTTGGAAACATCAACTTTGAAGAAGTGGGACCCAGACTCTTGAAAGTCAGCAAAAGGGTCTGCCCACACCACACTTTGATCAACAGCGCTGATGAAGCTTGCTGAGTAGGAAGCATGACATGATTATATGGGTATTTAGAACACTCATGCCCCTTGCAGTGCTCTTTGGGTTGGAGGGAACAGAACTCAGAGATGGTAGAGATATTGGAAAGGAATAGTCCAAGGTGGAAGTTCTGATTGTCAGCAGCAGAAATGAGGGTGGAGTATGTGGGCAGATTTGAGGGGTTGCCCGTTCTGTGGCTTCCCCAGCAGTGCCCCACTGTGCCCCAGCCTGTGAATACCTAAGGGGAAGAAGAAAGGAGGGCAGCTTACTCATGATTGGGACCGGTCAAGGTAGACTCACAGGAAGCTCATATGTGTGTGGAGTACAGGCCCCAGTGAGAGAATACTGTAGGGTCCAATGGGACAGGCTCTCATGTCAGGTCCTTTATCACTGGGGGATGGTGGTAGAGAGTAGACCCAGCAGATGGGCTGGGACTCAGTGAGGTCTGTGGGATTTTGTAGGAGCATAAGTGTTACATGTCCTAACTCTTGGGCTTTGTCTCATTATGTAAATTTTAGGGTCCACCAAAGGCAGAAATAATATGGAAAGCAAGACCCAAGAAAGATAGACTTAAAAACAAACTCATGAAAAAGCTGGACCAGAGCAGCATTCTGAGCCCCGGGTACGGGTCTCTGCTGTAGGACGTTGTCACTTCCCTCCCGAGATGCTGGTGTTCCTCCATTATTTCTTGGACTTCATGACTTGCTCTCAGAAAGAGAAAGGAGCTTATTAAGTGAAGTGGCTGCCAAGTGTATTTTAAGATGAACAAAGCGTAGATCATTTTTTTTCTCACCACATACCATACATAATTGTATGAAGGGCAGGATTTATTTGGTTTGTATTATGATTTTTTTCCCTCAAGCTTAATTACAGTGTTAAAAAGGCAACTACAACTTGAAAGAAACAAGCTCTACCGTCATGGAGACCAGCATGACCATTCTGAGTTTGAAACACAGTTTCTTTGTGAAGGGAATTAATTGTATATGAAACTTTGGGGCTTATGTAAAACACATTTTTATGAAAATAAACTTGAACAGTCATTAAAATGAATAGTTGTTTTAAATAAGACTCAAACTGCATGGTGGTGCCAAGGAATTTTAGATGCCTTCTTTATTGGCTTTGTTTTGGGTTCAACTCTGCATTTCTAAGACAATATCAGGACCCTGGAGGTATGTCTTGGCTTGTAATTGGGAATCAAATGTATAATTCCAATGATAGATTATTAGAGGTGGTAAGAAAATGAAAAAGCTTGAATAGTATTTAGGTCTAAATTACTTCATGAATAAATAATTTTATGTTGGAAAATCCAACATGTTAGCAGGAAGTGTTGCCTGATAGTTTGGCTTCAGACCAAGGAACCAGTTAATGGAATACAGCCTTCCAGCTTTGGGACAGTTCTTGGGCAGCCTGTAAATCAGGAATGTGAGTGATGACCCCTACTTTATCCTCTGCCAGCGCTGACACAGGGTGTCTCTGGCTTGGAGATCTGTATGGTTCAGGGGCGAGTCTAGTGCCGAGCTCTCAGCAAGGTAGTCTATTTGAAACTCACATTTAAACGACCCCTTGGAGGAGTGGGTGGGGGTTAGACACCTTCGTGCCTGGTATCCTACCTCTCTCTGCACCTCTCTACTCTTGTTGATAAGGTGGTTTTTGAGCAGCACTGCTCGGTAGTGGGAGCAACTCCTGTTCTGGGGCAGATGGGAAAGTGACATCCTTTTTAATTGGTGGGAACTTAGGCTTATGTCCCCAGTCCTTGGAAGAATGCCTCACTGTTTCCACACCCCAACCACCCACACACATGTGGTCCCTACCCCACTAAATCACTAGCATCTCTCCTCTCCTTAAGGGTGTGTTTTCCTCCAGGCACTGAGATTCTTGTGGTTATTTAGATAAAAACTTGCATAAGGACAAAGAAGGGAAGATCTTAGAACTGTACATAAGGATGTACAGGCAGGGTGCCCTCATCTGGCTTTGTGTGAAGGTACATAGTTTAATTGATGGTCCGTTGACCTCAATTATAGAACAGGTAATGACACCATTTTGTATTTCCCTTCGAGTTGTGAGTTCTCAGTGATGCAACATCTCATCCTGTATCAATACCCTCTCTACCCACTTCTCTGATTCCCTTCTTGTAGTTTTTCCCTGGTTTGGAGAGACACCTAGGGGCAGTCTGAGGCCTCCAGACTGGTGGCAATTTGTGTAGTTAAGTGAGGGAGGTCATACCTGCCAAGCAACAGTAAGTTTCCAGGAAGGTGTGTCCTGCAGCTTCCAGGTGCCAGTCTGAGCTGCTCTAAAGAGGTCTTCCTGTCTTCTGCGTGGTGTGCTGGATGTGTTATTACCACTACCGGCCTCTAGGCATATTCTGCTGACAGTTTTTCTCCTATCTATCCACCATGGTAAAGGTGTTTGTAGACTGGTGTGATGGTATCAGAAATATTGTTCCCTTGGCAACTACAGCCCAGGTCCCTTGGAATAATAAAGCTGCTTAGGTGGCTTTCCCTTATCCAGATGTGGGGCAGACTTCCATATCCCTACAGTCATCTCTGAGAGAAGACCAGGCAGTTTCCACCATCTGCTGCATGGATAGGGACCCAGTACAAGGCAGGGAACATTTTGGGTGCTTGGAAAGACTTGTGCAGTGATTTTTTTTTCATGGTGGAAACACATTCAAAACTAGAAGTTCTGAAGTGCATTTTAGTCTGGCCCCCAAATGCATGACTGGAGACATGGAGACTTGACATTTCCCTTCCCTTTCAGTGGTATGGCTCAGTGAATCAATTCAAACCCATTAAGATTTCAGAATGACAGGAGGAGAAAATCCTTCTAGTGAACACTCTTAGGATACTGTGACCGAACACCATTTCCTTAGACCTGGACCGTTTTCTCGTTTTGAAAATCCCATCAATTGCAATCCCCTCCTCAAGGCTGAGCATCTGGTTTTTACTTTCCTATTTTTTGGCACAAAGCCTACAGCAAAGGCTCGTGGATACATGAATTACATACTTGTTAGTAACACCATGTTGCCCCATGTTTAAATAGGTAACATGGAAAGAGTTTTCAATTTTTCTGGGCTTATAAATCTAAAGAGATAATTATCCTTCAAAGGAGTGGCGGTAGCCACGAGGGTCAGGAAACTCGGCATGCTGACCTGGGCTCTGCTCCCAACAAGTCTTATGATCCTTGTTTGTAGGATTCTCAAGTGAAATTGTGTATGTGTATATGCCTCTGTGTGTGTGTGTGTGTGTGTGTGTGTGTGTGTGTGTGTGATGTCTTAAGCAAACTGGTTTTCTGTGGGAGCACAATTGAATTTTTAAAAATCTAAATTAAGCACATCTTCTCCAGGAGCACATCTGTTGCACAGAGTGAGGCCCATTCCATCAATACAGTTGCCTGCAGAGCAATGAAGTCATCCCCATCTAATTCCTGAAACCAGAAATGAGGATAACAGGCCAGTATTAAATATTAAAGTTTCTCACATTTTGCTGTTGTCTTCCAGAGAACGTAAAGAGCACTGACATATTTCTGGAGCTCAGGTGGATAGCTAATGGACTGGAGGAGCTTTCAACTCAACTGGAGCGATACATAAAGAGAAAACTTAATTACAGTTAGGATTCAGTGGGTTAACTGGGTAAGCAAGCAGTCTCCATATTTCATAGCACCTAAGACACTATTGATTTTAAGATGCACCATTATTTTATGTACCTCTGAGGAAAAAAGTACTGCCAATTAAACTATGACCACAATGCTTTATAGCTTCGAATTGTAATTCTGCCTTATGGAAAGAGCTCTTTAAGGTCGGTGTAGATACTTGTGCATACATTAAAATGAAAATACAAGCAAAATCTGTTGGTTGCAATATTCCGAAACTATCTTCACAAGATGAGTTCTTCTCATGGACTCTGACTTAGAGTTGCTGGTGTCTGTGGTTTTCCAGGCAAAGCCTCCCTCTGTGACATTAAGAGTAGTGATTATGAGCATTTCTTCCCAGAGCACTCCACCATCAATCTGGAGTTTTCTTTCTAGACCCTGACACACACTCATAAGTTCTAGAGCTGGTGCTTTCTTGATCTTACCAGAAGATAAGAGTCCAGGACTCACTTTTTCCCCTCTCAAATGCTCCTTAAATGGCTTGTGGATTAAAAGACCAAGGCTTCTCATTATGTAATCTTTCAATCAGGACAACAAAGTGTGCTCATGTGTGGTCGGTGACAATGCTATAACTCATCTTGCTTGACAACAACTGTAAGATGCCACCACCAACACCATGAGGGCTACCCTGCTAAACTGCCTCCTAGTTCCTATTTCCTTCTTCCCTAATCTCAGATAACCATTATTTGTAGAGAGTCTCAGGTATAACTTATACAATTCAGTGCATGGATGAGAGTGCCTGATGTTCTCAGTGGCCAAGCCATGCATGTTTATTACATGGGACCAGGAAGTTGAAGAGAGAGGGTGGGGCCAAGATTCTTGCTTTTGAGGGTCAGTGACTACACTCACTAGTCACATGGAACTCAAGGAATGATCCAGCTCAGACAGCTCCTGCTTAGGAAGTCCAGCTCCAGTACCCTTGCTGTGATGACATAATTGCCCGTACTGTTTCATGTTCCATGCTGTGTGGCATATCTCAGTGTATGTGGCCATTGTGATCTTGAGAGCAGCAACCGTATCTATTTATCTTTGTAACCCAGTGCATAGTGCAACACCCAGGCTTTAGTCGACTTGGGGTGAACATTTGCCAAAAGACTGACGAGGGAAAGAATGGAGCAGGAAATGTTCAGGGGCAGGGAAATGCCAGCCAGATTTAGAGAAGATGGGGTCTTGCTGTTTGAGATGGAGGGTGTGTGACAGGAAACAGTGGA
Source organism: Nyctereutes procyonoides (assembly GCF_905146905.1). Lineage (NCBI taxonomy): Eukaryota > Metazoa > Chordata > Mammalia > Carnivora > Canidae > Nyctereutes > Nyctereutes procyonoides. The sequence continues at coordinate 17,724,055 of NW_026575048.1, read as the reverse complement.
AAGTCGGAGCAGGAAGGTAGGCTGGCACTGGAGGGCTTTAAGTATCAGCAGGAGGAAGATGGTTTGGCTGCATGGAACCTGACAAAGACTATTTGAGAGCACCCGTGTGTAATCCAACACACATGTTGTGTTACAAATGACAGTACATGTGGTCAGTAATTAATTGGTCAGTATTAATAGGTATGAGATATTAACAGGTATTAAAAATACATATAGACTGATCCCTGTGCCTCTGAAAATCCAGGACAGGGGTGAGTATTAACCATTTATCAGATGAGGTTGTTTAAATAGAGAAACTGAAATTCATTAGTAAAGTAGTTATTTTTAAATAGTAACATTCATTCATTCATTCATTCATTTATTCATTCTATTAAGATTAATACGATAGCCACAGACCAAGCATTGAAGACACGTGGATGCATATGTAGGAGATTACATGTGTGGATATGTAACTTTGGATATGTAAATATATAAGGTATATGTAAAATAGGAAAATATTTGGGATCCTGTGTATTCTATTCAGACTGCTGTGGGGGGAGCAGAGGAGGGATTGTTTTTATACGGATGAGTCAAAGGAAATTCCACGGGGCCAAGACGATTTTTAAGGTATTTATGATCATGACAGAGTTAATTGTCCTCTATGGAAGACTGGTATCTCCTGACAAAAAGGGTTCTGTGGCTAATGAATTTGAGAAAATGGATCATACTTTGTCCCCATCTTGAATTCACAGTGTGTGTGAATTCATTAAAGCTCCTTCATGATCAGCAATGAAAACAAACAACAAACAAAATACCAGCCTATTTGGTTTAATTTACCATTTTTCCAAACTTAGTTGACCATGGCACCTTTCTGTGGTGGAACACCTATTAATATTTTAAATTCTAATACCTGTTAATATCTCATACCTATTAATATCTTTACATTATAGTGTAGGAAACATGACTGATGCTAATTTGGATGGGGACTTATCTGAAGGCAATGAGCACTGGATATACTTTCCAATAATGATGAATTTCTACTGTTCTTAGAGTTCTCACAAATAATTGGTATTTGTTATATGTGAATGTATGTGTTCATAAGCATGGTTTGTGCCTTTTAGTGTCCAAAATTCTTTTAGCAAAGACCAAAAAATATATGGCTTCTGCCTCAAAAGCCATGTAACTGTGTAGGTATGACTATTGTATTGATAACAACTGTTAATTACACTAAAAATGCAAATGATGTTAATGAACTAATTTGGAGATAGGAAAAATGTGTACACTTTAGACATTGTCCTTAGTATTTCTGAATAATAAGAGATTTTAAGACATTCTGATTAGTTGCAATGTTTTCTTGGACTTAGTTTGATATGTAATTTTGGTACGAATGCAGAAATCACTTGTCAAATTACCTGGAGATTTTTTTCATCTTGGTGGCTGAATATGGAAAGCTCAAAGCAAAAGGACCCCTATTGTTATAATGAAAAAGTTTAGTTTTAACTGAGCAATAGAAATAAATGTTCACCAATAAACTTATCCTGAAGATTCTATTGTGTCCAGAAGGTTTGAAATGACTTTTGCTTTTTGGTCACCGGTATCCTGGATTAGGCCATCCCTATCAAACGTGTCTACAAAGTGAAATCTCATATACCAAACCCGTATTTCCAATTTAATCAGATATACCTTCTGATTCATAGACTCACAGGCAATGTTCAATTTATACTGATTGGTTGATTGATTGGCTGAGAGCACTAAAATATGGCTCTGGTCATCCTAGTCTTCCCAGTCCCTAGTCTCCTCCCTTTACTCTACAAATAGACCATAGCAGCGTTTAGCAAAAAGCATTGTAGCCCATGACCAGAAAAACGTGATAAGTGGTTGCGTTGTGATCATTTGAGACATGGCTTCAGGGCTGACATGACTTCTTTTGCGTGTATTTGGGTGAAAGGAGGCTTTTGAGAAGTGTGTGTTAAATGAATGAATGAATGAATGCATGCATGCATGCATGCCAGGTTGCCTTCAGCAATGTTCAGACTTGAGCTCTGTACACATCAGAGGGCAGATCTGTGGATTTCTGAGCAGGACAGTATTCTCCCCTTGACTTACACATTCGCCATAACCTGACCAGATGACACTCCGTGAGTCCCCGGCATAGCTAGACCTGCAAACATTTTCTCTCGCCCCCCTCCCCAAGTGTGTTCCTTTCACAACCCTCCAGCCGAGCTCACTGTGTCTGGAAGAGGTGTCAGGAGGGAGGAGTCAGGGAGCAGGCCTTGAAAGGCATCTAAGGGTAATGAGAAAAACACATCTCGCTGCTCCTTCTGCCCGGACACAGTGCCTGTGTGAGCTTGTGGGAGAGGCTGAAAAGCACATTCTTTAAAATCCTGGCCCTTAAAAGGAATGCATCTTGCTCTGAAATGTCAGCTTGGCTCTGCCCTGACCGCAGGACAGTTCCTTTATTGCTGACTTTTTGACATGATAAAACCCAGCCCCTTCCCCTCCACTCTGGGGATGGTTCCTAGAACTGATGAAATTTCAACTGTATTGGATTTTTATCACAATTCAAGGATTTTACAAATTGCATTTCTATCCTTCCTTTTTGACTTCCTCCCCCGCCACCCCTGTCTCAAAACCACATCTTATGCGGAACCAGTGGCATTAGATGTCCCAGTAAGCCTTTGCTCCGGACCCTGGGGTCAGATGAGTCACATCCATTTCTCTCCACCTTTTAAGAAGCCAGTATGGGCCTCCACCTCTCTTGCCCGCAGCAGGTTGGGTCAGATTGTGGGTGGCCTGAGGATGAGCTCATCAGCTTGTCTCACTGCCCAGCTCACAGCTCCTCTTGCTGAACTGTCACTTGCTGAGTTAAATCTGAATTCCTCAAACATCATTCTTCAGCTATTTTCGTCTTTGGAGATTTTAAGCTTCTTTAAATGTATTCCAAGTTTGTTTGGAAATTTGGTTTCACTGACTTCTGACCTTACTACAGGCCCTCTGGGTATAATTGCCTAACATTAGTTTAGAATTGACCAGACATTACTTCTTCCCTTTCCTTGCAATTGGAAAAACACACTGTGACTCCCACAGACAAGGGGCCTCTAACTGCCTTTGTTCACCCCTGTCCTGGATTTTCAGAGGCAGACACAGTGATCAGTCTGGTGGCTTTCTGTTTCAATAGACAAACACTCATTGGATACCTACTTGTGAAAGACACTCAAGAGTGGTCTGATAAGACCACTGCAGAGAAAGTGGAGCCCCAATTTATATAAAAGCCTCTTTTGTTCATTCATTTGCCTGAGGGTTCTGTGTCCCAGCATAACAGTAGTCAGTCTGTGAGAGGTGAGGATTGCTGGTTTTAGGGGTTTGGGGGGACTTAAGATGAGATAAGATGTACATACAGCAAAGTGATATCCCAGTAGGATGAAGATATCACAAGCAAAGTCTCTGGGTTCTCAGGAGGGAGAAGCAGGCATGGTTGGGAATGAAACAAGCATGGTTAAAAAAACAAAACAAAACAAAAAACAAAAAACAAAACAAAAAACAAAAAACAAAACAAAACAAAAAAACAAAACAAGTACGATAAACTGTGTGTCTTTTTTTTTTATTTTTTTTATTTATTTACGATAGTCACACAGAGACAGAGCTAGAGAGAGAGGCAGAGACATAGGCAGAGGGAGAAGCAGGCTCCATGCACCGGGAGCCCGACGTGGGATTCGATCCCGGGTCTCCAGGATCGTGCCCTGGGCCAAAGGCAGGCGCCAAACCGCTGCGCCACCCAGGGATCCCTAAACTGTGTGTCTTGAGCACTGGTAAAGCTTCTGCAGGGCCTGAAAAGGGCCCAGAGAGGAGTCCTTCCCTATCTGCAGGGTTAAAGAACTCACAGTCAACATCTTGGGGAGAGGAGGCTCATGCAGCACACTGTGAATGCTTGTCCAGGGAGAGGCACATTCTTGAGACTGAGCTGCGGCTGGCTGTCACTGCCCAGTTAGTCCTTGTCATTTGTTCTCCTTACTGCATGGTGAGCAGATGGCCTGAAAGTTCCGGCCATTCTGGAGAGACTTGTGTCTCCATTTCCAGCTTCATTTCCATGTCCTGGCAGGGATGACCAGGACAAGCTGGCAATGAATGACCTGAACTTTGGTGACCACTTCCCATCCTTGTACCTTACTCCAAACCAGAATCTAGCCATCTCTGCTATCCAGGTTCCTTAGTGACTTTGATTTTCAATATAGTTACAAGTGTCTTGGGGCTTTCAGTGTAATGAAATGACTTTTAAATAAGTGCAGAGGCACTGGAGAAAAGGGCATGACAGATTTTCACCTTAGCTCACTAGGCATTAACCACTAGTCCTCACCCGCCTGGCCACTGGAGTAATGTTGGAGGGTGGGGTGGCGACAGGACGAGAGGCACAGTCTGAAGGAGGAAGGAAAGAACTTTAGGAATCAGCATTGGGAGTGTTTTTTTTTTTTAATTATTATTGTTTTTTTCAGTCAGAATAGCTTCGTTGTCCCTATGTCTAGAAGTGGGCTGTCATATTTTCACTTCTTCCCACGAAAGATCTGAGTAGGTGGGAAATTGCCAGGCTGGAGGGATGTTTGTGTTATGTCCCTGTAAATGTCCTCTGAAAGTCTTCCTGTCTTTTTTCATGCCTTTGTCCTGTATATGCTTGCACACACAGAGATACAGGCATAGACACTTCTGGTACCCTCAAGAGGTAGATGGCCTGAGGATTGTGGTTGGCTATTTTGCAATACCAGGTTTGTAAAACCAGTGCTATGCTGGAACAAAGCCCCGGCCTGGGAATGGGTAGGCTTCAGGTCTGGTTCTGGTTTTTATCCCAATGTGGCCCCAGGCAAGTTATTTTCCCTTTGGCCTCTTATATTTCTCAATTGCACTGTTGGGTGTTAGACAATCTTTGGGGGCTCTCCATGATTCTAAGGATCTTCCTCCCTATCTTATTTGCCTCTCTTAAGATGAGGCAGAGATCAGGTATTGACCCTGACCAGATCCTTAGGTTCCACTGGGTGAGACATGGAGTAGAAGTGTCAGTATGATGAGTCATGTCTGGTAGGGGCTGTTGGGACCAAAGCTGGCCATTGAGTCCAAATGTGTTGTCTGTTAGCTCCAAGGAAACCATGGGACAGCTGCAAATTGGCAATGGCACTTTGTGTTTTCAAAATACAAGTAAATCTCATATTTTCATTGTAGGTCTTCTGGGATTTGGCTCCAACCACTTCTTTACCCCATCCCTCCCCCAGCTTTATTGAAATATAATTTATTGAAATATAATCTCATATTTTCATTGTAGGTCTTCTGGGATTTGACTCCAACCACTTCTTTACCCCATCCCTCCCCCAGACATATGACATTGAATAAGTTTATGGTATAAAAATGTGATGATTTTATATCTGTATATTTTGTCAAATGATTACCACAATAAGGTTAGTTAACACACCTGTCGCCTCACATAGTTATCCACCCGAGTTTTTTTGTGGTATGTTGCTATTAGCAAATTTCAGGTATAGTACAGTATTGTTAACTATAGTTACCATGCTGCATGTTAGATTCTCAGAACTTATTCATCTTACCATAGGAAGTTTGTACCCTTTGACTGACATCTCCCCATTTTTCCTATCCCCTAGCCTCTGGCCACCACCAATCCATTTTCTGTTTCTATAACTTAAATTTTTAAAGACTTCCCCTAGACCTGAGATCATCCAGTATTTATATGTCTTTGTGTGATTTATTTCACTTAGTGTAATGCCCCTAAGATCCATCTATACTGTTGCAAATGGTAGATTTTCCTACTTTTTAATGGCTGAATAATATTCCATTATATTAAATTCCATTTGCTAATATTTTGTTGAGAATTTTCTCATCTGTATTCATCAGGGATATTGACCTGCAGTTATCTTGTAATATCCTCATCAAGCTTTGTTATTAGGGTAATGGCCCTATAGAGTGAGTTTGGGAGTGTCCTTCCTTTCCAATTTTTTGAAAGCTTTTGAGAAAGATTGGCATTAATTTTCTTTAAATATATGGTAGAATTTGGGGATCCCTGGGTGACTCAGCAGTTTGGCGCCTGCCTTCGGCCCAGAGTGTGATCCTGGAGTCCTGGAATCAGGTCCCATGTCGGGCTCCCTGCATGGAGCCTGCTTCTCCCTCTGCCTGTGTCTCTGCCTCTCTCTCTGTGTCTCTCATGAATAAAAAAAAAAAACAAAAACCTTTAAATATACAGTAGAATTTATCTGTGAAGCTATCTGGTCCTGAATTTCTCTTTGTTGGGATATTTTTGATTACTGATTCAATTACCTTACTCATTATTAGTCTGTTCAAATTTTATACTTCTTCATGAGTTAGTCTTGCTAAATTGTGTGTTTCTAGGAATTTATCCATTCTGTCTAGGTTGTCTAATTTGCTGCCATATAACTGTTTATAGTAGGCTCTTAGGATCCTTTGTATTTTTGTGTTATCAGTTATAATGACTCATCATTCATTTATTTACCTGAGCCCCCACTTTCTTTTTCTTGGTTAGCTTAGATAAAGGTTTGTCAATTTTGTTTATCCTTTCAAAAAAATCAGCTCTTGGTTTTGTTGATCTTTTCTATTGGTTTTCTGTACTCTGTTTGATTTGTTTCTGTTCTAATCTTTATTATTTCCTTCTACTAACTTCGGGCTTATTTTGTTTTTCTTTTTACAGTCCTTGAGGTGTAACATTAGGTTGTTTATTTGAGATATTTCTTTTTTCTTAATGTAGGCATTTATAGCTATAGACTTTCCTCTTAGAACTGCTATTGCTACATCCCATAAGCTTTGGTATGTTGTATTTTCATTTTCATTTGTCTCAAGATATTTTCTGATTTCCCTTTTGATTTCTTCTTTTATCCTTTAGTTCTGCAGGAGTGTGTTGTTTAATGTCCATTGTTTGTGATTTTCCCAATTTTCCTCCTGTTATTGATTTCTAGTTTCATGCCGTGTGTTAAAAAAAGATACTTGACGTAATTTCTATCATCTTGAATTTGTCAGGACTTGTTTTGTCACTTAAAGCACATGATACCTCTTGGATAATGTTCTGTGTGCATGTGTGAAGAATGTGTTTTCTGCTGCTGTTGGATGGAATGTTCTATATATGTCTGCTAAGTCCATTTGGTCTATAGTGTTCAAATTTTCTCTTTCCTTATTAATTTTCTGTCTAGATGATCTATCTATTATTGTGTGTAGGCACTAAAATCCCCTATTGTTATTGTATTTTTGTTTATTTATCCTTTTAGTTCTGATAATATTTGCTTTAAATATTTAGGTATTCTGATGTTAGGTACATAAATATTTATAATTGTTATAATTTCTTGATGAATTTACCCCTTAGTCATTATACAATGAACTTGTCTTTTATGACCATTTTTAGCTTAAAGACTACTTTGTCTAAGTATAGCTACCTCTGCTCTTTAAATTTTTCTTGGTTACCATTTAAACTTGTAATATATATTTTTCTGTCTCTCAATTTTAGCCTATGTGTGTCCTTAAAGTTAAAATGAGTCTGTTACAGGCAGCATATCACTCCATCTTTTTTTTCAAAACCAATTTTTTTGTGTCTCTGGAGAATTTAATCTGTTTACATTTAAAGTAATTGTTGATAAGTAAGCACTTACTGTTACCATTTTGTTAATTGTTTTCTCACTGGTTTGTTGTTCCTTTCTTTCTCTTTTGGGACCTTCTTTTGTGATTTAATGACTTTTGTTGTGGTATACTTTGATACCTTTATCTCATTTTCCTATGTATCTTCTATGACTTTGTCCTTTGTGTTTACCATGAGGCTTACATAAAATATCTTATGGTTATAACATCCTGTTTTAAGCTGATAACAACTTAACTTTGATAACATATGAAAACTATACCTTTTCTTCTCACATATTAGGCTATTAATGTTATAACATATCTTTTTTATATTATGTACCCAATAACAAATTATAGTTGTTTTCAATACATTTGTTTTTTAACTTTTAAAATTGCATCGAAAATTATTTATATACCATCATTATAATATTAGAGAGTCTGACTCTGACTGCATATTTACCTTTATTGGTAAGTTTTATACAGTCATATGTTTTTATATTGGTAATTAGCATTCTTTCATTTCAGCTTGAAGAAATCCCTTTAGCATTTTTTTTTTTTTTTGTAAGTCAAGTGTGGTGGTAATGAATTCCCTTAGCTTTTATTTGTTTGGGAAAGCCTTTATCACTCCTTCATTTCTGAAGGACAGCTCTGCTGGGTATAGTGTTCTTAGTTGATAGTTTTCTTCTTTTAGTATTTTTGATATATCATCCCTACCCTCTCCTGGCTGGACCACAAGGTTTCTGCTGAGCAATCTGCCTATAATCTTCTTGGCTCTCTTGTATGTGAGAAGTCCCTTTTCTTTTGCTGTTTTCAAAACTCTTTCTTTGTGACTTCAGGCTGGTCCCCTAGATAAAGAGTAATGAAATATTTATCAGCACAGGCTCTGACTTGTCTGATGAGTGCCAGTCATAACAACCAAGATGGTGGCATCGGTGTGTACTAGCTGAGCTAGGCATGCTGTAGACCACCTATGACAGCAGGAATGTGATGGGACAGTGGCTTAAACAACAAATTTATTATTTCAGATAAGAAGCCTGGAGGTTAGGTGGCTCCTAGTTGGTTACTTTAGTAACTCAGCTGCATAATGGAAGATTCAGGCTCTCTCTTTTCATCTTTTTTGCTCTACTATCTTTCAGAACTGGTATTGTCTTTAGGCCGTTTCCCCTTACAATAACTGATAGCCTCCTGATAATTCCTGAGACAAAACAAGAAAGGGTATAATCCTTTTTATCAGAAAGAATGATTTTCCCAGAGAAGCGCCAGCAGGTATCATTGTACATATCATTGCCCACACTTTGGGGTCATAGGTCAATCACTGGCAAGGAGAATGACATCTTCTTGATTGGCTTTTACCTATTGGCATTTACTCCAGTCAGAAGGGGGAGCAGTAGACACAGGAACATAAGAGCCCTCCCAGCTCTGATGGGCTCTTAAGAAGGGGGAATTGGCCTCTGGGTAGCTAAACAAAGATATCTGCCATATGACCCTTCATAAAAGGGAGACAGAATCTGCCAGATTATCTTAAAAGATCCTGGACTTATTCAAATCTTATCTTAAAAACAAAACATCACAAAACAAATCATAGTCAGATGTAAATAAAACTGAAAATTATCCAAGTCAGGGCTAGCCTTTGGGTAGAAATCTTTGCATTTATCATGGGGTTGTCCAGCTCAGCACTTCTAAATCCTGAGAATTATTCAATAATTTGAGCCTTTAGGAAAACTGCTTATGATTTGAGACAAACAAGATAAACATACATTTCCTCACATAAAATTTATTTCTACTATCTGTAAAAAGCATATGAACAAAATTCTCAGTGCTTGTGTATCTTATTTCTAATTACTTGCAGATCAGGTTTTTTCTTCTTTTTTTTCTTTTGGTTCTCATTGCCTGTTAGGAAAAAACTAAAAACCTCAGCAAGATATCCCAGACCCTCTGTGAGCAGGCTTGCTATTAACTCCCCAGCTCCACTACCTATGGCATCCTTATGAGTCCCTAACTTTGTAGCCACCCAGATATACTTGCAGGGTCTTAGAGATGCTCTTTTCCTTTTCTTTATTATTTTTATTTTTTGACCTTTCATTGTTGTCATTCTGGCAACCTTCGTTCATCCTTCAAGACCTAACTCAATTGTTGTTCTTATAATCACTATCTTTTCCAGGCTTTGCCAGGCAGTTCACGTGCATCTGCTTGTGTGCAGCCCCAACGTTAAAGCAGCCTTTATCACATAGCTGTAGTTACCTATTCTACTGGGATGTGGGCTCCCTGAGCCAGAGGGGTCACTTTGCTACTCTCTGCCACCTGCTTCTGGCACAGACCCAGCATATAATGTGAGTAACAGTGGTAAATAAGTGGTTTCACATAAGCTTATCGTTTTCTTAATAAATTAGAGATACCTTGGTAGCTGTATTGCTTACTGCTCTCCTTCATGTCCAAATTGGAGTTATAATCTGATAATTTATGAATAGATTAGCTACTTAGAAATGGGCATGTTTCTGCATATTTACCCTGACGTATATGTACTAATGGCAACAAAAACCATTAGTGAATTCATTATTTTTGAATCCAAGTTGCACTTCTACTGCTAAGGTTAATTATTGATTTGTTTTATTCTATGATTAAAGCCATTAGCCACTATTAGCAAATGACGATGTTTATGCATGTTTGAATATCAGCTGGGTTGCATTTCATAGCAGGGGCCCAAGCCAAATTAGTATTCTCTGGGACTGGCATCTAGAATGGTGATACAAAGGCTTGCTGAAGGTAACCAATGATTTTTCCTTGCAATAGAAGGATAAACAGAACCTGATTGCCTTCACTAATTACTCCTTCCGAGTGCAGACGTTGGCCAGAATTTAGTTTTAGTTGAATTTGCCCTCCGTCCCTTCTGATTTTGAACTATCAGAGACTGAGCAAGACCTCAAGAGTCTAAGAAGTACCCTGGCTCTCCTGCCTACAGATTCCACTTTTTAAATTTTCCTTTATGTGGGAGGTAGAATGGGCCCATTTGGTCCTTGAAATAGTGGGAATTGACTTTGCAGAGTCTGGCTTCACCTGGAAACAGATTCTGCCTATGAGAGAAAGACCCTGCTTTTTGAAGTACTCTCTGGACAGGTCACAGCTGTGCACTACCTGGGGAAGTGTTGGCCTGAGTGTACCTGACACCAGAGAAATTGCGTGGCCAGAATTCTCCTACACCGAAGGCAAAGCAGGATGGGGAACATAGTTATGCCTGGCAAAGCATGGGAAACCATTTGGAAAATGGCCAGTGTCTGCTATAAACTCCTTGGCTTCTTTCTTGCTGAAGAAACTAAGCTGCATTGAGAGGTTTTTCTTACCTAGGCCACTTTTTCAGCCCATCACCTGTTTCTTCGGTGTCATGAGGGAGTCACCTCCAAACTCATCCTTCCCTGAAGAGTCTTCAAGCTTTTACACCTTCAAGCTAGGCAAAGGCAGAAAAAATAGTTTGAGGGCAGAGACAGCCAGAAACCTGAAGTCCTGGAGATCCCAACAGGGCATGGGGCACAAAGTAAACGTTTGCTGAGTGATGATTGGCGGGCTGAATGATTTTAGGTGAACCTAAGGTTCTTGTCATCTGACTGTGACATATATTCATTTTAGAAGACCCATCTCTTTACCCTTTGCACAAGCCTTCCTTATTGTTATCTGCAGTTCATCTTTCCCAGGGAGATGGTTCAATTAAGACAACTCAAAATGAGTCCATGATTCGAGGGTACAGTTGACTGCACTCTGATTAACTCCCTGTTCATCAGTCACAGAGATATATGATGGGAATTACCAGGGCAGGCAGAAAGGAGTCAGGCAGGCTAGTTGGGAAGGAAGGTAGCAGCTAGAGGATCAGAGTTTTGGGGTACAAAGAAGAGAAAAGTGAGAGGAGAAGGTGGGTTTCCCCCAGAAGAGGAGAAGCTTGGAAGATAGCATGAGACAGCACACAGTCTTTAAAGAAGTGTAATTTTGATGTCATAGCATTCGAAAGCCTGAGTCTGAAGTTGAATTCAAATTTCCGATGATCTGGAAAGGAAAATAAATGTTAGAGAGTGGGAAAAGCTCTGAGGTAGAGGTTCAACTGAGTGGATTTTGAGGCCTTGAAGTCCAATCTCACCTCAGCCCATGTGATGCCAGGAGTGATGGTGCTTCTCACCCAGAGAGACTGCTTTTCCCCTGATGGGGGTTAGAATTGCTGGGAAGACCTTATACTGCCTTGTGGTTTCATTACCAAGAATATGTGGAAAACATTTAACGTTTCTTTGTCAGTTTGTAGAAACAGGTGGACCCCAGGAGGCTGATGGGTGTGGTCAGAGGACACCCTCAATGCTAGGGGGTGTTCTGGCCCCCCGGGGCCCTGCGCAGGCCGCTGCCTGGGACAGGGTAGATGCCTTTGCAGGGAGGAGAAAAAAATACTACCAATTGGCTTTGGCAAAACAATTTCTGAAAATTTTTTTGCTTTATGTGGGAAATAGGTATAAATCTCATTTTATGCTGTATTTTATATCTTAGTTGTGTTTGAAAACGTTTTGATTTTTGAAAACATCAAAATAAATAATGGCATTTGTTGAAAAAAAAAAAACAAACGTGCTCATAGCCACGTCCAGAATCCTCACTTGATGCCAGATCCCTGTATGTCATGTCTACCAAACATCCCACCTAGATGTCTAATGAGCAGAACACAGCAAAGATCAGCTCTTCCTCTCCTCTTCTTCCATGCCTTCCTCCCCTGTGGTCCCTGGCTCAGGGAATGACACCACTGTCCACACAGACTCTGGGAATGGGGACATCCTGTGTGACCCCCTCCTCTTGACTCCCATCTGTTATAGTCTCTTGTCTACCAGCCCTGCAGTTCCACTCTCTTAACACCTCTCTAAACCCATAGCTACATTCCTCTTCAGGCTACCAGGATGTTCGATCTGGATTATTGCACCAGTTTCCCAGCTGGGCTTCTTGTTTCCGGTCTGGCCCAGCTGCAGTCCAGTGTCTGCACATACGACAAAGCAACCATTCTGGGGTGAAATTTGCTTTTGTCTTTGGCATCTTCTTGTCTTCAGCACAGAGGCCAGTCTTCTCAATCACTGCTTCTGACAGTGGCACATTTGTCCATCTTCATCTCTGGCTGGTCTTGCTTTTCACCCCCCAGCTCTGGCCGTGTGGAAGAGCTAGTTCCCAGAAGACATCATTTCTCCATCCCCCCACCTCTACAGACTCCTCTGCCTGGAACCATTTCCCCCCACCCTAGTCCCATTTACCTACAAGCCTTGGTTCATTTCTCAGGAGGCAGGCTAGGCATGGCTTCCTGATCTTCTAACCTATGGCTCCTCTCTTCCACTTTCATGACACCACTTCCTCCTGCGTGAACTTCTCACGCCATACTGCTGGGCTTCATGCTCCTACAGTTAGCCTGCTCCACTATGCTCTCCAGAATGAGATTTCTGAAGCATAGATATAATTCAGTCATTCCTCAACTTGAAACTTTTTAGGGTTTCCTCCTGACTTTTAGGAGAAATTTTTAAAAATTCCGAGCGTCTTTTTCATGGCTCTTTATAGTCTGTCCCATTTCCTCTCCAGTCCCATTTTGTCCCACTCCCCTTTCATTTTGGATACTGCGTGCTTCTGCAGTAGATCCCCAGATTCACCTTGCTTTCTCTTGCTCTGTCTCGAGACCTTTACACTTGCTGCTCCTGCTACTGGGAGGTTCCTCCCCTCCACTTCCCCTTTCTCCCAGCAGCCAGTTATAGTTCACACTTCAATTAGACCTCACCTCCTCTGTCAAATCTCCCTTAAGTCCCAAGAGTGTCCTGTGGTTCTCTTCCCTGTCCCAGTGGGGGTAGGCTAGGGATTGCATCTGACTCATTCTTCTATCACAGAGTGTAATGTGGTGGTTGACACTGGGCCTGGCTCCATGGGTGTGTGAGTAGTGCAGCTGCCAAAGACCCTGTGCTCAGAAGAGCCCTGTGCTTGAGGTTTCATGTTCTAGGTCAGGCAACTTGAATGTCTTAGTAATATCATCTTTGAACTTGTGTTTTGTAAGTGAAGTCCAGTGGAACAATGGAGCACTCATTGGAGGTCCCTCCCTTCCACTGCATCACCCAGGCATTGTCTCAGCTGCTCAGTTCCTGCCTCAACCCAGGAACATCTGCCACTGTCAGCCCCCACTGGGGACCTGGGAGAGGGTGTGAGTCACAAGATGGGCCCCTGTGATGGACTGCATTTGCCTCATGAGTATCACTAGGGCAAGCCCTTTCTAGTAGATCAAGTTTCCTCCCATATACTATGTTGGCTTGAGACTCTGCTTAGCCTTGCTGAGCCTTTCTGGAATGGTGTTATGGTCTCTAGAGAGGTGGAAAGGAGGAATAAGGAATACCCTTTCCTGTTTTGGAACAAGTGGCCCTGCATTTACTATGTTTTCATGTCACAAATAGCCCTACAGATTGTAGTTTGCTGAAGACAAGCTATAGGTCTGGCACATGGTAGGTGCTCAGGGGTGGCTGGGTCTTAGTCTTCTTAAATATCTCTCTAATGCACCCACATCCCTTCCCTTCAGCTTCCATGACCCTCATCCAGGTCCAAGTCGCTCCTTGCACTATTGCGTCAGCTCTTTGTTCATCCCTGTGTCCCAGGCACCTAGTGGAGGGTTTGCACAGAGCAGGAAGGACCTCAGTAGGCATATGATGCATACATGAAAGGATTAAATAAAGAGGAAAATACTCTTTAAAATAGCATGCTGTCAGTTCCGCAGGCTCAAGTGCTTTGTTAAAGTGCCTCCCAGGTATACCATTAATAAATGTCCCTGGGAATTGTTTATTCAATTTTGTACTCTGGCCTCTGCCAGGAGCTGGTCAGAGCCCTGGGCTGATCCGTGCAGATAGTTACTACCTTCCCCTTCACCTTCAGAGAACCCAGCTTTAGGCAACAGATGGGAAACTACAGAGCCTTCCAAGATTGAAAGCTGTTTTTGAGGCATTTGAATGACCGGGGGCAGAGTTTATAATCAGAAACCAAGACCTGTTAGATTCTCAGTGATCATGGGAGGCCACATCCAAATAGTAATAGCTCTGCTGAACAGGGGCAGGGATGTGGCCCCATAGCTTACATTCGAAGGGAAGGAGGGATTGAGAGAGTGGTGCTTGGGTTAGTCAGTGAGGCATTTTCTCTCTTCGTCTCTAGGAAGTTTGCTGTAGTGTATGAGAAAACTGCTCCTGAAGTTATGTAAGGTTGCCTGTGTTCTGGCTGGTTTAGTCTCTGCTACTCTGGATTCACTGATCCTCAGTGAAGACTAAAAGGTCCAGTGAGCTGAATCTGCTTTGCCTTTTCCTAATCTGAGTTCCCATCTAAGCAGGCACAGAATTTGTGCTCACCCATCACTGCCTTGGCCCCATCCTCTAAGCTTCAGTGGCTCTTACATTGAGCAACAGTCAAGAAATTCATAGCTGCGATGCCAATAACAGCACACACTATTGAAGGTGCATTCTGCTGATAAAGTACCAAGAAGTACACGTAGTGGCCTTTATAATAACATTGGATGTTTTATTGGAGCAAGTATAATTTTCTGTGGTTCATGCAGTTCAGAACAAGGCAAGTTATGTCTGTCAAGTATTGTTTTGACAGTTGTCATTGCTAAAGAAGGCAAGCATGGTTGGGATGTGGAAGGTCTTTCAATGATGGGTGGTTCCATTGGCACAGTGACATGATGAGAGGAATGAGCTCTGCTTCTTGGTGTTTGCAGCAGTTATAAACCAACAAGTAATAAAGGCATTGGCTTTTTTTTTTTTTTCCATCTACTTTCTTTACTAACAGGAGACAGAATTCAGATGCTATGGACAATTTGAAAGTTCTTTCTAAGGTCTTTGTGGGATCCACCATTGCATTAATTTTAAGGTCATACTTCCTAAAGGCATCTCCCAACCAACAACTAACCATGGCATGGGTGCTAAGGAAGAGTGATGTGGGACTGCGCCAAGTAATGAATTTGGCTTAAGTACTCCAAAACCCTGGCTGAATCTTTCTTGAAACTGTGCTGCAATCCAAGATTCTTCCTCCCAGAATCCTCTTTCTTTTCTTCTCTCCTTAGAATTTCTTAGAATTGTCAGAGCTCCATCATAATCTGAAGTTGCACCTTTCGTTCTCCTGCTCTGTCATCCAATCTCTTTTATGTTTAATCTCCTTTTGATGTCTTCTTCTCAGGGCCCGAAGTGAATGTAGTCCTTTCCTCTATCTATCCATCTTCGGAGATAAGTAAACTCACAATACTTTTTGCTAATGGGGTTTGTTGATGCTAGGGATCAAGTTATTTATTTAAGAGGTAGTGGAGATCCTAATTGGTGAAAGGAGACTGGAAAGGTGCCTGGGATTTTGGTGTCTTTGAAAAATGTGGAACCTGGGCACCTGGGTGTCTCAGCCAGTTAAGCATCTCCCTTTAGGTCAGGTCATGAACCCAGGATCCTGGGATGGAGCCCCCAGTTATGCTCTCTGCTCAGTGGGGAGTCTGCTTCTCCCTCTCCTTCTGTTCCTCCTCCTGCTTGTGCTCAGTTTCTCATTCTCTCTCTCTCTCTCTCTCTCAAATACATAAATAAAATCTTTAAAAAAAAAAGAAAAATCCAAAATGTGGAACCTGACACTGCTTCTTATGGAGGGCCCAGGGAAGGGAGGGTACAGAAGCCTTGATAGCAGGAGTGGAAGTTACCATGGCTGGTCTGTGTTCAATTAGTAACAATACAGTGAGGGTTAACTTTGAGCTCATGAAAGTGGTGGTGATTGACAGTAATATCAGATTCATTGTCAATGACCAAAAATTTCTCCATGTTCAGTGAAAATGAAAATATGACAGATCAAAATTTGTGGGATGCATCTAAAACAGTAGTTAGAGGGAAATGTATAGTACCAAGTGCTTGTATTAGAAAAGATAAAAAGCCTAAATTGATGATATAAACTGGGAATTGTCAAACTATGGCAGATGTGTAAAATTGAATCCACTACCTATTTTTGTAAATAAAGTTTTATTGGAACACAGCCATTGTCATTCATTTATGCATTGTTTATGGCTGCTTTCATGCTACAACAGAGTTGATCAGTTGTGACAGAGATCATATGAATCTCAAAAACTAAAATAATTACTCTCCCTTATGAAAAAATTTTGCCACCCCTGTCCTAAGCTTCCACTGTAGAAACTAGAAAAAGAACAAATGAAACACAAAGTAAGCAGAAAGAAGGAAATTATGAAGAGCAGAAACCAAGGAAATAGAAAAAGCAAAAATTAGCATAATCAATGAAATTAAAATATGGTCCTTTGAGAAGATCAATAAAATTGACAAACTTCAAGACACATAGAGCAGGAAAAAAAGAGAAAAAATACAAGTTGTTGGTATCAGAAGTGAGAGAGGAAACATCATAAAGATTATAGGAGCCATCCCAAGATGGGCCACCTGAGCATGAACATTGTTTTGAGTTAAAAGCAATCAAACCCCAGAAAATTTAGGAAAACCTCTTTACCTGCCCTCAACTGCCAACTCATCTACATAAGAGAGCAACTTTTGTTTTCCAAACATCCCTTTCCACCCTCCTGCTAGTAGTCTTCCCTTTTGTATCCTCAGACTCTACCCCCTCTCCTTAGCTCTTAGGAGCCTCAGGTTGTCTGACTGACTTTGGAACTTCCATGTCTGTGTGGGTTCACTGTACATATCCTATTAAATTAGATTTTCTCCTCTTGATCTGTCTCTTGTCAATCTGACTTTAAGTCCAGCTAGGATCAAGGATCTTGAAGGGCAGAGGAAATTCCTTTGCCCCAACAACATCTTACAAACTTCACAAGTAAATACAGAGGTATTATGAACATTTTTATGCCTGTGAGTTTGACAATTTAAATAAAATGGATAGACTCCTCAAAAGACACAAAGTACTGAAGTTTATTCTAAAAGAAATAGATAACCTGAAAAATATATTAAAAAATTGAATTTGTAGGTAAGAAAATTCCCACAAATAAACTCTAGGTCCAAATGGCTTCATTGTTGAATCCTAGAAATATTTAAGGAAAAAATAAGAGCAATTCTGCAACTTTTCCAGAAAATTGTGAAAATTAGTCAAACTGTATACTTAAAATTTATGCATTTTGTTATATGTAAATTACACCTCAATTAAACCAGAGTATGGGAAGGATGCCTGGGTGGCTCAGCGGTTGAGTGTCTGTCTGCCTTTGGCTTAGGGTGTGATTTGGGGCGTGATCCCAGAGTCCAGGGATCATCAAGTCTCACGTTGGGCTCCATGCAAGAAGCCTGCTTCTCCCTCTCCCTCTGCCTATGTCTCTGCCTCTTTCTCTCTCTGTCTCTCTCATGAATAAATAAGTGGAATCTTTAAAAAAAAAACAAAACAAGATAAGGGAGAAAAAAAGTATAATTGTCTCTCCCTATCCCCTTTGACTGCCTCTGCCTTCAGAGATAGCTAGCATTAACCATATACCTCATATTATTTGTTTCCCTTATAGCACTTTTCCAATTTGTGAATATATATATATATATCTTCCATTTAAGTGGGGGGTTCAATGCTCATTACAGGTCCTTTGACCACAACTTCTTCATTTGTTCTTGAATGGCTAGATTTTGACGTCAAAATATTTTACTTAAGGGACTAATGAGTGCTGTTTTTCCTGAGTTCCTGCAAATCTGTGAATGCATGTCTGACACCTTTTTACCCCAACAACACCTTGTTGGGCCTACAACTTTTGGATCACACTTTTTTCCTTTAGAAATTCACATATATTGTTCCATCTTCCCCTCTGTATTTCAATGTTGCTGTAAAGAATTATGAGGCTAGTCTTATTCATTAGCCTTTTAGGTACTTTTTTGTTGTTGTTGTTGTTTCTTCTTTTCAAATGCCTAAGGAATTCTCTCAATACTTTTTATGTTCAGTAATTTACCAGGATGGGTCTTGGTAGTGCTCATTCTGTCTCAGATTTCCTACAACATGGTCTACTTGGAATGGTCTTTCAGTTTTGTAGATTCAGTTCTTCCTTCATTTAAGGAAAGATTTTTTCCTTATTATCTCTTGAATTCGTTTTGTATCATTTTATTGTGTCTCTACTTCAGAGATACCAGTTATCCTTTGTCCTTTGTTCTATTATCATCATTGGATGATATCTATTATCTTGCAATTATTTTAATGTAGTTATCTTAAGTACACACGGGCCAGCTCTCCGCCCCTCTCCCATAGCATTCTCTCTCCTGCCTCTGATGAGAGGCCTTGTAGACAGCATAGAATGACAGGATTTGGCCCAGGCATAACCATATTTGCAAGGGCACGTGTGGCCCCTGCCTTGTGGAGTCTGCTCAAGCTCCAAGGCTAGCTTTCCTGCAGCAACAGCCTCCCTGTGGGGTTGTCAGGATTTCTTCTGTCCCTCAGTCCTTCATTTCATGTTCCATCCACCTTCATGCCAAACTCAGATCCCAGAAAAGGGTTCTAAATTGACCCCCAAGCCTCCTCTCCCAATCTGGGTTTCTCATTCCCTAATCCCAGATCCTTCCCTGGGTTTACAGACGGCAGGGCACAATGTAGGGAGTTGAGGGGTCTTTCTGGCCACCCTGACTGCACCCATGTATTCGGTGATCGAAAAGACGCGTCTGCCAGAGTCCCTCACAGCCTATGAGTGTCATATCTCCAGTCTCAACCCTGATTTCTGTGTCATGCCTGTCTTTGTCATCCAGGGTGGGGGTGCTTCAGGAGTGCTGCTGTGTCTCCCACCTGCACACTCACGTTGGCTCCGGCTCTGAAGGGTGCCCATCTCCTCACTCCTCAGGATTCTTCCACTCAGGTAGCTCCTGCTGTGCAGAAGATTCCTTTCACTCTCAAATGAACTGTGTGTTTCCAGGTTATTGGAAACATCTAATATTTGTATGGAGCTTGATAAAGTGTTAAGTTCGGGGAGGAAACATTCAGGGATGAAGAGCTTTTCTGTTAGGGTGTAATTGCTTTTATCACTTTTAATGGAAAAAGTGCTTGTTAGCCTAGCTACGTGACACGCACTCCCCCCCCCCTTTGATTTATTTTAAGGATCATTGAGATTTTAAAAATATCGCTCACAAAAGTTATTTCCAGTGTTGGTTGTATGAATCCAAAGGTAGTAAGATGGGTGGGCTTGGATTGTCATGTTCCTTTCTCTCCTTAGATGGAAATGCCATCTCTTGCAAAGAGCCTTAGCCCATATTGGACCAGTCTCCATCACTGTTTTTTTTTTTTTTTTTTGCTCGCAGCGAACTTGTTTCTTTCTGATTATACCCAAGTCCATTGGCCTTGTCAGAAAGACAGCTGTTTATGGGCCCATCTCTTCATCCACTTAGCTGATGATGCTGGACACGTGTGCTTAATTTCACATTCTTTACAGTGCCCAGAAATATGTAGGGCTCTGGGGAGGCTCCAGTGTTTGCTGAATGCTCTGTGGCTTTCTAATCATCAGGAGGGAAAAAAGCCTTTTGAAATGCCTGGGCTGCCACGGACTGGTTACTGCAACCCACTTCTGGTTTTCTCTTTTCAAAAATGATGCTTTGTTTCTGACTAGTGGTTTCAAAACATAAAAATCTCAGCCACCGTGGTCAGTCAATCTGACCTTCAGACTGAATATTTCCTCATTTGTATGGTTGACTTGTTTGAAACACAGTCCAAAAGGGAATGGAATGATGACTTTTAAGTGAGATTCCACTGATCCCAATTTGACAAAGTCTTTCAGCCCATTGAATGTCGGAGCCTGGATGTTAAGTGTCACTCAGAGGTAACTTGCAAGCAGATAGATTACTGTTGCTGGATAAACCGTAACTTTTCATTCCTAAACTGTGTCACTTTTAAATTCTCAACCCCAATGTCATCGCAATGTGCATTGCATTGAATAATAATTGTATTTCTCACAGGACACCACCAATTTTTTGTCTGACCTTTAAGAGGAAAAGCTTTTTAATTTTAATCAAAGTATTTCCTTTTGAACTTTAAGGAAAGGCTGCTGATTTACTTCTCTTAAGACCTTGACAAAGAGACATCTCTACTTGAGCCAAAGGTTGTTCACTGTTTACTAGAGTGGACCTCATTTTGGATACTAATGAAGTGGAAGCTAATGGGGACAAATTGATCTCTTTACAACATGTCCAGTGAAGACTGGCTAGCTGAAAATTTCATTATCAGCACTTGTGGGAAAACTATAAAAAAAGTTAGCAAAAGTCAGTTTCATAAAGTTCCCTTTCAGGGTGAGGAGGATTCTTGGTTGTCATTCATTGAAGAATCTGCTGTAGTTTCTATGATGCTGTAGCAAATAAAATGTGATTTGTGAAGTTATTCTCAACTCTGTTTGAAATGAGGGAGAACCTCATTCCGTTTTCTGAAACTGAAAAATAATTTAAGGAGCAGCATTAAGAATTGCTGTTCTAGCCATTACAACTATGATATAGTGTCACATTTATCGACATGGATAGATAGTCGTATTACGTTAGTATAAAACGTGGGTTACAAAATAGGATGTAAAAGATGAATCTATTTTTTAAAAAAACTATATGTATTTGCATGGGAAGAGTCTAGAGATATACTTGCATAATCACAATGAGAAGTAAATAAGGAAAAAGGATAAACACATCAAAAAAATGAGCAAGCATACAAACATATAACTCATAAAAAAGAAATGCAAATACATAAAAAAGTGAATATTTTATGCTTTATTTGTGATTACAGAAGGTAATTTAAGATAATAATGAGATACTTTTATTTTGATCAATTTGGCAAAAGTGTTTAAAATAAAGGAATCCTCAGTGTTAGGGAGGGAGAAGACAAAAGGTATGCCATTATGTTCCTGATGGTGATTTATTTTAGCACAAATTTTAAAAAGCATATATTGTTTACAACTTTATTGGGGTATAATTAGCACAAGAAACTGCACACTGTACACTGTGCATGGTGTCATAAAGGCATATACCACTTAAAGTGTACAATTTGATAACATCTAACATACATATACACTAATGAAACCATCACAACAGTCATGATACTGAACACACCCAACACCCCTCCAAGTTTTCTTCTGCCCATGCATGTCCTGGCCCCATCCCAGGCATCCAGTGATCTGCTCTCAGTCATTACAGATGATATTTTCTAGGGTTTTATACGAGTAGAGACATACTATATGTACCCTCTATTTTATCTGGTTTCTTTCATTCACTATAATTTATTTGAGATTTATTCATGTATCTGTAGTTCATTTTTTAAAAAGCTGAGTAGTATCATATTATGTAAATATTACTACAATTTTTTCAATTCTGTATATTAGGTATTGTTTTTGTCCCAGTTTTTAAGAATAGGAAACTGAGTTGATAGAGGTAAATTCATCCAAGGTAACCCAGATAATAAACAATGGAGACAAAATTTGAATCCAGACACTCTTTATTTTTTTAAGTAGGTTCCACACTGGGTAGAGCCCAGGGTGAGTCTTGAACTCATGACCCTAAGATTAAGACCTGAGTTGAGAGGGCCGCTTGGGTGGCTCAGCGGTTGAGCATCTGCCTTTGGCTCAGGGCATGATCCTGGGGTCCTGGGATGGAGTTCTGCATCAGGCTCCCTTTAGGGAGCCTGCTTCTCCCCCTGCCTGTGTCTCTGCCTCTCTCTCTGTGTCTCTCATGAATAAATAAATAAAATCTTAAAAAAAAATAGACCTGAGCTGAGATCAAGAGTCAGATGCTTTACCAACTGAGCCACCCAGGTGCCCTGACACTCTTACTTTTTAGAATCCACATTCCCAAACTTTGAAATATTATTTATATGATTTAGAAATATAAACAATAGGGGAATGAGTTCACTGTTTTACATTTCTGTAATCAAATTTATACAGTCACTTAAAAATGATCCTATAGGAGAATATTTGAAAAAAACTTTAAGGATGTATAATAACATAATACTGGTTATCCCAAGTGATAAAATTATAGATAATCTTAATTTTCTTGTTCTTTTTCCTCCCTTAGAATTTTCAGATTTTTGGACTTTGCTCATAGAGAAAATAAATACATAAAAAGGATGACAGCTCTGGGTGGTTCCATGTCCATTAGCCATGAATGAGTTCTAAAAAGTTGGGCTTTGGCCCACATTTCTGATGCTTGTAGGCTCCCTTTCCTTTTCCATTCTCATCTTTTCCCTTTTTCCAAATTTTACTCCATCCTTTGTAGCCCAGCTTCTGTTTAAGCTCTTCAGGAATATCTTCTGTGGTTACACCTACCAACATTTTCCCACAGCACGTAATAGCATGGAAGGGACAATTTAACCAGTCTGATGAGACACTAGAGCCAGGTGACCTCTAGTACCCGCCCCTTCTCCCCAAAATGGGAGAGGTGAGCAGGGCAGGCAGCCCAGGGCTGGGCGAGTCAAAATAGGGCATAGACAGGCTCAGGCTTGAACTCATTTATTGATGCGTTGGACACAAATAAAACCACAACTGTTATCAAAAAGTTTCCCCTCCCCCCGCTTCTTGTCCTCCCTTGGGGGGAAAAAAATCACTGTCTCTCAGTGATGTTCCTCTCTTCCAAGTCTGGTTACAAACTCCTGGAGGGCAGTGCCACACTCTGCATGATCCTTTGTCCCCTTCTCTGGGCTGGGGTCATGGTGAGCACATCGTGATGAGAACACACCCTCTGAGCATATTAGGACCACACAGTGAAAGACTGCTTCCTTGGCTGTTGGCTCATTCCACTCTTTAGCAGCCCTCTGCAGTGCTGGTGATTGGGTGTGTGTGTGGAATCTTGTAACCCCTTTTTTACAAGGAAGTATACTGAAGCCTATATTGGGGAAGCAACCTCACTGAATACCACAACAAGTAAATAGCAGAAAAGGCATTAAAATACAGGTGTCCCAAGTGCCAACCATGGTTCTATCTGTGCTGTCACAGGCTGGGGGAATAGTAATGAAGCCCTAATTCCAAGTCTGAGTGCCCTCATCCCCCCTTCCTTTTGTCTCATTTCAGCCTCTTGCCCTGGCTGCCTTTGGCTGCTTTCTCTCTGACTTGGAGGTACACACATGACCCTGGAGGCCATCAGTGCTTCCCCATGGATTATCTGCCCAGTGGTTTGGAAAACACCTGCTTTTGAAAAATAAACATTGCCTCTATTATTGGCTCATCCCCCCAGGCCCCAGAAAGTAAATTCTTAATTTCCCTCTCCCACTGCTTGGGTACTAATTTGAATGCCCTGGGCCTGTTTCTGTTGGTTTCCAAGCTGGAAGGGATGTGCAGCTCAAGTGTTTGCTTCCATGGGCCAAGTGAGGCACGTTTTCTTCTTCTTAATGAATAAAGTGTTTTTTCTATTGGAAATTTCTTCCTGGACTCCTCATTGTTAACCCCATACATGTCCACATGGCACACATTGACCTTGGAATTTATAGATTTTAGAGCTCTGAGTGGATGCTTTCCCGGATCCTAGGAGAAATTGGCCACTGGTTGGGGGAAGCGATGAATGCTCCTGACACTTTCCCTGGTAGATTGGGCAGGCTGGCAGCAGACAAAATAAGACATGGGGTACTCAACCAAGGAGGTGGCTTTAGCCAGAGACAATAATTTTGATTCCAGGCCTAGTCTAACTGCATACTCACTTACTTTCTTTTTTTGAACTTGGCAAGGAGGAGACCACCTACCTACTCATTCACCTTTCTCCAGGAACTTCAGCCTCTGCTTTATCTTCCTGGTCTTCATAATTGCCAAGACCATGCTCAGAACCTCCTTATTCTGATCCATCTTGTTTTCTCCCATTTCTTTCCACCCCCAACATGGAGTCAACTCTCCTCTGTGTCTGTGTAGCCCATGGTTCTTCTGGCTCTCAAGACTTTGCTCCACTGTTCCTACTACTTCACAGATTCAAGTTCTGCTCTTTCGTGGTGGCTTAGCTCAAATTCCTGTGTTCTCCAGGAAGCCTTCCTGATAATACTGCCCCATCAGTCTTTGCCCCTCCAGAGAACTCATTTGGGGATTGATTATATTTGGTTGTCATTACATTGCTTCCTTTTCTCTTTTCTTCATGGTTAGGCAACACACATCTACGTAGACCGTGAACTACTTGAGTCAGGAATGCTCCTACGATGCACAGCATGGTACTTGTGATAAATACTCAATTGCTTGCAAATTTTAAGGTGTTGTGGAATCTCTTTCATTTAGTTATAGTGTCTCCTGACACTGCAGTAGTTCAGGTGAGAGATCATGAGAACTCTAGTCATGGGGCATAGAATAAGGTTTTCAGGGGTTAGCACAGATAGTGCTTAGAGTTCATGGCTATTGGGGAATAGAAGAGAGAAGATTCTAGAATTATCTAGATTTTGGCTCTCGCAACTAACTAGGAGCATAGTGAGGTCATGGAGATAGTGAATATAGGGACAGAAGTGTGTGTGTTGCATAAATGTGTTTGTTCTGTGCACGTGTTATGTGTGCTTGTGCAGAAGGGGTGGTGGAGATGATGCATTCCCTTTTGGATGTGTTACATTGGAGGCACATGCAGTCCAAACCCCCACCGTGGGCCAGAGCAGACATGGTTCAGACTGTAGCCAAGGGAGTTGTGGACAGACTTGGTCCTTAGGGATTCTCTGTGAGTTAGCCAGGAGGAAAAAGAGCCAGAGCAATGAGCCTAAGCCAAAGTCCTTAGTAATGCTGAGAGTCAAGTCAGGAAAATCAATGCAGTGTGAGTTCCCTGGCATGTCTCCGAATCCCCATGCAGGTCACCTTTGACAGGCTGGTCATGGGCTGCTGGCCTCTGATATATAAAAGGATGACTTTTTTCTCAAGACAATCAGCCACATTAGTTTTAATCTTATTAAAAGGTAAAATATACTTCAGAAAATTTGAATTTTACACTGTTTAAAGAACATGTACCATAAAAATGTGCTCAAGAACATTTTATTCTGATATGTTCTGTTTTGGATGAAATATAGTACTTTTGATGAAGAATTAGTTGAGATACCATTTCTTTTTTGAGTCTCATGATCAAAATTCAAACAGCTCAGCAATCATTCCTCTCACTTCAATCTAATTTCATATTGCAGATGACAATGTTATTTGGAGGGAAGGCAAAATGTATAATTCAAGTTTAAATTTCATAGGGATGGAGGTTTTAAGATGAGAGGGGCATTGCCCCAGTCTGGGTCTGGAGGAGCTCACACTTTCTTGTGAGTTAGGCCCAGGCCTATGTGAGGGCAGAGGGACAGAATATGGGAGTTTAGCTGAATGACATTCCAGGTGGGGATGCTGGTGCAATGTCACAGTACCATAGACACTGCCCATGGAACTCAGTGGCTTCCATGTGTCAGAGTTTGAGTATTTGAACTAAAAATGAAAACTGTTTTCACTCTTGGATTCTTCTGACACTCTGTAAATCACCATTCTGTAATTTTTAGCTTTGTGGGCAAACCCCCCTTGAGATGTGGGAACATGATCTTCAGTCATCCTCACAATCCTTTAAATCAAAAGGCACAAGGGTATTTATGTCTATCATATCTAGAAGAACATAAAGCTATGAATAAGCAATATGACCAGGCCCAGAGAACAGTAACCATATCCTGATTACGTTACTCCAGGGAGTGTCATATGTTATATATAGAGAAAAAGCCAAGCCCTGGAGGGATGCCATTTTGCCCTTAACCAGAGCCTTATTGGTGTCATGCAGCTTGATGTAGCTGTTCAGTTCTGCATGCCCAGAAACCCAATGTTGTCTTCATAGACAGAGATGGCCAGATCCATCCCTTCAGAGATGAAGACGCTAACCATGCCATTGTGAGCCTGATGTGTAAGTGGGCACAAGGTCATACATTTACCATCACAGACTCCTAGATGATGATTAGGAAGCTTCATCTCATCACCCAGGGCAGTCCCATCTCTGGACAGAATTTCTGGAAGGATGGATTGTCACCTCAAACTGCTTGGTGACCCAGGAGTTAGAGCCAAGAGCCCTGGTGGAGTTTGATGAATCACTCCCAGCTCATGGAGGAGGCCAACTCTCTGGTGGCCAAATGTCTCTGTCCCCAGTGCTGGGCATTTCTCTCAGGTACTGCTGGACATACATCCTGAATCTTCAAGCTGTTGTTTTATAGCCCTGGCTCCCTGAGGCTATATTGGTCATGCTGGTGGTCTTCAGCAACTCAGATCCTGGCTTCCTTTGTGGCTGGCTTAGCTCTTCCCTGTGAACCCAATTTACTAGTTTTATACCTGGAAGTTCCCTTTATTTATAAATCTAGGGATCATCTCAAATCTCTCCCCTTAAATTATGAAGATTATAAAAATCAGGACCATATGACATGGAAACTGTAGAACTTGGAAAAAATACAAAACAGATAATAATACTATGAGAAAGAAGGATACACAATTTTACTTGGACTCTTCTTGTGGCTGTAAAAAAACACATGTGTATGTGGTTAAGAAAGACCAGAGATTATGGAGAAATGTAAATTTGATGTGATTAGATAGTGGGAGTTTGTGCATCATATTTCTTCTGACATATAAACATTTTCTCATCATAAATGACAAAAAGATACCTTGATCTTTGGATACACAAATTCCAATGGGCCCTGAGTGAGCAATTCATCTGCCTTGGTCAGCCTCTTGGATTCCAGCCTTTGTGATCAGAATCTCTACTTTTGGCCTGAATATACCCCCTACCTTGCCAGACCTCCTAGGAGTGTTGGAGGGTTCTGGGGAGCTTGATTTGCAAACTGTAGCGTGGGGGATTCTGAGGCTCTGAGATCAATAACTGAAGGACAGGTCAGGTTAATTTCTATAATTTCTATTTCAGACAGATGCTCAAGCTTGAACTCCTCAAAAGGGAGGCCATGATAGGGAAATGACCAGGGAGTTTTTACCTCCCCAGTTACTATATCTATATTGATATCGATATCAATATCGATATAGATATGGTATATATATATATACACACTATATATATGTATATACATATATATAGTAAGTTTATATATTTATATATAGATATATAAAACTATATATAAAGTGTGTGTGTATATATATATATATATATATATACACACACGTATTTTTCCTTTTTGTCCCACCCATAGTTTTTGAATCTCTCTCTCTCTCTCTTTTTCCTCATGGCCCCTCTGTTATTCATCTTTCTCTGCCTCTTACATTCCTCTCTTCCTTAAACAGAGAAAGCATTTGTTTACTTACTTGGTCAAGTGAGATAAATGTTTTATAAAATGCAGAGGACTGCCTAACGTGGAGGGTTACTCATGCTTATTTTGCCAGCACCTATTTGGAAGGATCTAACAAAACCATTAATTTATAAGACAGTCAATGCCATAGAATTCTAACCTCTGTGTGCTCATCAAGGGAGGTGGGAAGTTAGTATATTTACAACATAACAGAATACAGACTCAGGGTTGAAAAATCACTTTGGCACATTAGAGCAAATTGATTAAGTGGGTGATTGGCACTGGCGAGGGGTGGAAGACCTCATGGTGACGTGTCTGGAGAGCAGGACTGGAATATAAAGGTCTTAATGAGTGGAACTCTTGACTAGTACCTCATGCCTTAGTGTCTTCATTTGTTAAATGAGGGAGTTGACTGGGGAGATCTTCAAAGGCACTTCAAGGCATAATATTTGTGACACACAAAAACATAATTGAGGTCTCCTATTCTGATTTTTCATTCATGGTGGATTGCATGTTACTTTAGTGTAATGGCTACAGCTTAGAGTTAAAAATCCAGAGAGACTATTGTGTGGTGAGGTTTCTGAGATTTGTGATTTCGTTTTCATTGGAAGGTCTCGTTTGTAAATGAAAGTTAAGAAGGTACACTCTGGAGCAGGTGCCCACGGCATACGGAGAGCTTCATACTCCATGCCTGGTCAGCAGGTGGAACGATATCCCAACATGAAAGACGGAAGAGGTCGAAGACAAGAACCTGCTGTGACAAATGCAGTCCGGGCTCAGGTTTCTGCCAGGAGAAAGTTTGGCCTCTCAGGATGCATACATGTCCTCAACCCATGAAACGATCACAGAAATCTAATCCTAGCCCTTTTCATGGGTCCGTGCATATAATATCTCCTCGCATAAAGACATACCCTAGAGAGAAAAACCAAGATGAAATCCTTTATTTTTATGCATTGTGGGTCATCTGCTGAAGAAAGCCGAAGAAGTTATGGTGTTGGTTAAACTTAAATTGTGGTTGCGAATGACCCACAGATCAGAACATTAACTGAAGATTCAAATCCCTATGTGTCCTGCTCTGGAAGCGGAATGGGGCTTTCAGGGATATAGCTGCAGAGTGATGTGTTTTATTGCATCATTGTAAGGCCAAGTTTGTGCCTCATATTGAATGTTGTAAATAAAAAATGATATATAAGCTGATTCCATGTGTCCATAAAGTGTTGGGTAATATCAGTTATATGTGTGTATATATTCATATATTCATGTATACACGTATACACATATATACATGTACACACATATACATACTTACATGTATACATGTAAGTATAAATACAATAAAAATTTGAGGGATAAAAACTTCAAATAAGAACAAAGTTAATTATTACTTAAGCTTTATAGCAGGTTTATAAATTTCAGGGTGGCCGTCTTAACAGCTATCTTTGATAGTTGGAGGGTTGTATCATTGGCTAAACTGGCATATCCACTGCCCCAGGCTCATGTTTGCATATGGCACTGTGGAAGGGACAGGTGTGCCTGGAGCTGAGGTGGTCTACATAAGGCTCATCTTTCAGAAAGTAAGCTTGACTTGACACACCAACAAAATACCTAGACCCAAGTCTAGGCATTGTTACTATCTGTTGGCAGCACTGCATTAAAAAAAGGATTAAATTCCTTTCCAAGATTATTAGCTGAGAACCAGCTATGACAGCATCTATAGAAGGTCTTAAACAAATGCAAGTTGTAGCCTCTGCCCTAAGGAATTTGGTTTTTTGTGAATTCTGGAGGTTGTTTGTAATTACAAAAACATATTACGTTGTTTTATTTAACAGACTGAGTAGAGGGATAAGTCCAGCTGATGGATCACTGGAGGAGGGAGGGGGAGAGAAAGATTGGGGAACAGATAATCAGGAAGCCCAGATCTGCTGCTAAGGGGAGGCTGGGGAATTCATCATAATTTTGAGGATTTTCCTAAAGTGGAATATTGAGAATCCAAGTTAGGGAAAGAAACAAAAATGATGTGGGAACACCAATACATTTCTAGGAAAATGGTTTCAAAAATGTTTGCAAGTCAGTCCATTTCTAGACTTTAATCTGATTGTCCTTTGGGATAGAGATGGGCCACAGAGGTGGTAGGAGTTCGGTCTTGAGCCATTGTGGGGCGGGGCCCCCCCAGCCAAAGAGCCACTGACTGATAGTCAAGACCTCTGATCCCTTTCCATGGCTTTTGGAAAATGTCCACATTAGAAGATGTTATCATACCCAAAAATCTTTTAATCTTGTTATTATTTATTTCTAAAAAGCACTGGAAACAGAAGAGTCAAGACCATAAGCATTTACGGAATGTCCAGGAAAAATAAAGAGAAACATAAAATCCAAACATTTACAAAGCACTTACCACACCTGGTACCACATGTGATCTGATTCAGTGCTTGTAATTATGTATGTGGCATGTATGAGGTATGTATTACTATCCCTGTTTTATAGATTAGTCATTAATTAGGACAGCAGCCAGAATGGAATGCATGGTTGAATAAGAAGAGAACCCAACTGTCAAACCTGGTGCCCTGGTTAATTGGTGGGTTGTTGATGGATATTATCTGGCTGGTGTGTCTTTGCTAAACTGTGCGTTGACTTTGGCGCAGGAAAAAGTCTTTGGCAAAAATGAATTTATCTGAAATAAACATCACAATATTATGCTTTAAATCTCATGTATCAAAATTCAAACATAGAATACACACATAATTTTCCCCTTCTTTTTAGGTCTCTTTGATTTTAAAACTACTGTAACAATCATAGTCAATTTTAAAGTGTTGATGATAACAATACTGTCCTGAATTTTTATAGAGACTTTTTCTTGCAAGGACCTTGAAGTGCTAAAAATGTTGTCATCCATATAGGCAAACCTCGGGAATATCTAATTTAGCAAATGTCAGTGATAAATTCTTCTGGTGCCATTCTCCATGTCTTTGAATATATTAGAATGCCCCGGAAATAAGAATGTTTATTCCACAGCAATTGACTGCTAGTAATACGGTTAGTTGGTATAATTCCGCTTGTATTTACTGTTTATCTTTTAAATAGCTGCTGAGATTAAAAAGAGATCCTTTACGATTTCTTTCTGTTTCTAAAGTGGTAGGTATTACCCACTTTGCAGTGCTTTCTTCAGGTGGTCTAAGGAAATACTGTCTTTACCAACTTCATCCTATGCTGCTGAGTGCCCTTTCACAAACACAACTGGATTTAAAATAAAAATTGAAATGCTAAAGGGAGCAGATCCCACGAGCCTCCCTTTGTCTGCTGAGCCCACTCACACATTAGTCAATCGGCCTGGTTGGAGACTCCTGGGAGGAGACTTAGCGTGTCCCATGTTTTGTTTTGTACGGATTATGAGGTCATTCTATTTCCCTGCATGATTGCAAGTAGTTCAGTCTTTGCTCTTTAATTTTCAATGACTTCATTAGTGACAACTAAACTTTGTTCACAATAGCAGCATTATGTTTAAGAGTCAATTAAATGCTGGGTGGTATTGTTATTTTTTAAAAAAATATTTTATTTTTATTTATTTATTTATGAGAGACAGAGAGAGGCAGAGGCATAGGCAGAGGGAGAAGCAGGCTCCCTGCAGGGAGCCCGATGTGGGACTCAATCCCAGGACCCTAGGATCACACCCTGGGCTGAAGACAGATGTTCAACCCCTGAGTCACCCAGGCATCCCTGGGCAACATCATTAAATGGAAGAGTGCAGCTGGCAGCATCCATGGGGGCTTGCGAGCGAGCTTGTGGTGCCTTGGCTCCTTGGGGCTGTGGCCGGGCCTGGACTCAGATCCCCTTCCCCAGGGCCTCTCCAGCTCAGTTGCTCCTGTTGGCTGGGTTCCTCATCTTTCCCCATCCTTGCCATTGTGTTCACTCCCCACCCCAAGTCCTTCTTATAGATTAAAAGCCTCCCTATTTCTTAGGTTCCAACTCCAGTTCCTTTATCCACAAGCTGTCTCCAATTCTCTGATCATTGCCTATCCCTAGTGATGACAGGAACCCCAGTTATAATTTGGAAATAGCTATTTGTTTCCATATCTGGGGGAGGGTCAGTTAAATCTTAGCACAGACAGGATATAAAGAGAGAGGCATGTCTGGATTTTTTTTTCTTTAAGGTGTGCACTTTATTGAACTGGTCTCAAGTCAATGTACAGGTAAGCCCTGGATGCCTCCATGCCTCAGCCCCACTCCCAGGGAGACCAAAAGCCTTCATAAATCTTCACCTGGGGGGACAAAAAACAGGGGCCGTGATGGCAGACCATTCAAAATAAAACAAAAAGAACAAGTATTAAGGCGAAGATTAAAAAAAAAATTGGACTACATAATTTACACAAAAGCAATTCTATTACCCTCACCTGTCTGTATTACATTTGAGGATGGGGCTTTGTGGCAGCAGTGCCTGAGAGCATGAGGAGTGAGTGGAGAGAGGACTTATCTCAAGGAATTCAGCAGCCCTGGAACAGGGTGCAGGCCTGAGTTGTTCAGTGGGGTTGCCCCGTTGACAATAGCAGAATGTGGTCAGTGTGAGCCATTGAGCACCGGGCTGGGTGATGTCTCATACTTGTATTGATCTTCTAGTTGGGCCTATATTCATAATCCTTCAAGGGCGGGACCCCTTGCCCTGTGTAGCAGCCCCTGATCTGAATCAAGTGCCTTTTCCAGGCAGAGCTTAGACCTCTTGGGGACGTCATGGCTAAAAGTCACGGACAGATGGGATTATGTCCTCTCCTACCCAGAGGATTAGGGTGTCTACTTCATTTAGTATTCTAATGTGGACACTTTGGATGTAAATGATTATGCTGGGACCACAGGTGCAAGCCTGGACCAACCCAGGTGAACTAAGTGGGTAGTCTGATCCAGGAGCCACCTAGCAAGAGGGCAGTCTCCGTGATGCTCAGGGCTCTTTCTATTTCCCCTGTACTGGGTCCCTGCAAATTTATATGTCCCTCTGTGCAGAGGAGGAAATGTAGATTTGCAAGAGGTCCTGGGGTGGTCGACAGATACAGATGCAGCCGTGAGCTCACACGCACATCCCACTTTACTGATGAGAAGGAGCCCCACTGGCAGCCCCAGTGGTTCAGTTCTGCTTCAGTGGGTCCTGTGCCCTGCTCATGCCCATGGGAGCTCAGGCCAGGCACCCCCAAGGACACGGCCCCTAGAAAAAGGCTCTGAGTCCTCAGAGACCTGCTGACTTCAAGAGCAGAGACTCTAAACTCATAAATGCAGCAGGAGATCTCTCTGCGGTCCACTTGCTGGGCTCACAGAATTGTTTCTGGGTCTAAAAGCAGCAAGCTGCCTCTCCTTCCCCAGAGGGGCCTCCCTGGGGGCTGTTGCCCTGTTTCCCCCTGAATTCCAACAAGGTGTAGGGTGTTCACGTCACCGGAGTCATCTTCCAAATGAACAAATTGTGTTTTCTCCTTCGTTGAACCTGATATTTGAGCCAATCTGTGCAGGCAATTTCCTCGTCTTTGTTTTGCTGACCCCAAGCGCTCTCCAGCCCGGCCGTAATCATCGGGCCTCTCCTGCCGCTGGGAGTCAGGTCCTGTTCTCCAGCAGTAAGGATTCTGCTGACTAGGAAGAGAAAAAGGTCCCAATGATTCCAGGCCTTTGTCTCCCTCTTAGATGTTGGTTATTTACAAAGTCTTCATTTCAGTGTCGAGTTAGAATTTCTGCGTGACACGTGGGAAAGCATGGCCCATTCTGCATCTTCACCCTTCCCCAAAGAGAGCCAGGCTGCTCCCCCGAGGCGGCGCCCCCAGTCCACATTCACCTTGGGGTCTCATCCCTCATCACTACTTTCATCCTTTTCCCAACATTGTGTCTATGTCCTGGGCCTGTGAAGGGAGCAGGGAATTATCAAGCAGGTGCTTCGGCAGGGGTGCAGTGGGGGAAGAGAGGGGCCAAGCTTTCCCAGCTCCTTGTTCCTGCCTTTGGCTCTGTCTCCTCAGATACCTGTTTAGCAGCCATTCTCTTTTGTTGTCTATCCATCTGTCTTTTTGTATCCAACCCCCAGATTCCACCAACCCCCCTTTTATTTATTTATATTTATTTTTAAAAAAGATCCACTATTTGAGAGAGAGAGAGAGAGAGAGAGAGAGAGAGAGCCAGCTCGACCAAGCTGGGGGAAGGGGTAGGAGGGAGAGAGAGAGAATCCCAAGCAGGACCCCCACCCCCGACTCCCACCCTGCTGCTGAGTGTGGAGTCTGACTCCAGGCTCAATCCCACGGCCCTGAGATCATGACCTGAGCAGAAATCAAGAGTTGGACCCTCACCCAGGTGCCCCCAACCCACAACACTAATTAAGCATTTAGCAGTTGTGATGGGCGGGGTTATGTACCCCTCTCCCTAATTGATATGTGGAAGTCCCAATCCCCAGTAGCTCAGAATATGACTGTTTTTGGAGAAAGAGCCTTTAAAGAGATAATTAAGGTAAAATGAGGCCATAGGAATGGGCCCAAACCCAATCTCACTGGTGTCCCTCTAAGAAGAGGAGATTAGGACAGACATACACAGAAGGAAGACCAATGTGAAGATACAGCAATAAGATGGCCAGGGAGGAAGAAGGAAAGCCTCAGAAGAAAGCATCTCTGCTGATACCTTTATTTTAGACTTTCAGCCTCCAGAACTGTGAGACCATAGATTTCTGTTGGGCCAGCCCCCAGTGTGTGGTATTTTGTTATGATAGCCTGAGGTGACACAGTGGTCTCTTGCAATGGGGACCCAGTGATGAGTAAAGAATCCTCCAGTTACTCAGAGCCTAGTGAGCAACCTGGAATTGTAAAGGAGTAGAGGCAGAAAGAGTATGTAGGCGATTCCCTGGCTTGCTCTTCTTTCACCATATCTATCAGACAACATTTAAGGGGAGGAGGGATGTGCATAAGCAGTCAGCGTGGTGGCTGAAGGATGGATCCTAGGAGGACAGTGTGGCCTGTGACACATGATTATGACATGGGGATGCCATTTTAGTGGCTTCACAAGATAGAGTAGAAGAACAACAGAGCACACGTGGGCCACATCCAAGGACATACTAAGGGGGCTAAGGCTGTGAAGCAAAATTCATGATGATCCTAGTTGACGTGCATAGGTGCGTGAAGCTGGGTTATACGAACACTGGTTTATATTTTTGACATTAATCAGCAAGTGTTCATTAACCAAAGAGCCTTATGCTTTGATAGGCTGATTCTGCTCTGGGGGAAGGTGGAAGAAGAAACCAAGGCCTGTCTTTGGCTTGAAAAGATCTGGTCCTGGCCTTAGGGACACTCCCAGTCACACGAGGGGAGACTTAGCCATGAGATGATGAGAAGAATGTTCTGGACAATGTGGAAGTGGCAGAGTGAGTGGTTCAGACCATGAGGTCAGAGCTGAGGAAGATCAATGTGGGCTAGAGCAGTTCATTTAAGTAGCAATTAGTTATAATTAATCAATTATGTAATTGAGTAGCACTTAATTATTTACTGCCTTGTTCAGTTTTCCAACTGCTTGCAAGTGTCGGCTTTGTTTCCCCAGCCAGGACCGTAGCTCCCCAAGAATAGGGACAGGCTCATTTATTGGTGTCAGATGGGGCCAGGGTCAGATTCTCACATCTTAGGGCAGTGAGCTGAGGAAAGAGAAACCAAGGGACAATTGCTTTGAGGTCAAAATTGCACGATTCTGCCAAGAAATGACTGTCAAGTGAATCAGCCTTCAAAATAAACAGAGAACAGTGAGGAACAAAGGCAACTCAGATGGGTGTGTGGCTTTTCAACTGAAATTGGGCAGCAGGAGTGGCAGGGGGAGGACAGGCCCCCTTGGGAATGAATGGTGATAGATAAGACTCATGACATCTGTGTACAGTGTGTGAGGGTGTGTCCCCATAGCTTTCCTGTCATGGGGATATGGACCTTCCTGATGCTTTCTGAAGGGTCCTAGGCTGACCCTTTGGGCTAAAGCCCAGCAGGTCCATATGAGGCTCTAAGAGTCAGCACCAAGGGCTGGAGAATGTCAGGTGAACTCAGAGTACTTGGCAAATTCAACCTCTGGGGCTTTTAGTGCTCTAATGGTATTACTCTTTGGGATCAAGAGCTGCTTCTCGAAAGTCAGACAGTCAAGGGTAATGCAATGAATGGCTTCTAAACAATGAGTATAGGGTATCCTAGGGTTTTAGGCTTATGGGAGGCGCTGCTAAGCTCCAGCGGTATGGCCATCAAATGAGTCTGAAACTCCTGAAAGAACAGATCCCCACAGTTAAGGCTTAATGAGATCCTGAGCTTTGTGGGGAAGCCAAACAGGGCCACCACCTAATTCTGGGTTTCCCTGGTTGGCTCAGGTCTGGCTCATTTGCAGAGAACGATGGTGCCTACTTGCCCTCCATGAGGTCAGTGGTATTATTACCTGTATTCACAAATGGGGCAGGACACCCCGAGACTTGCAGACTGATTGCTTTCATTAACTTTAATTGGATTCTTTCGCACTTGGAAAGAGAAGTGTAACCAGGGTTTAATTGGAAGAGCATCTCAGACCCAGGGTGACATAGGATTGTAAACATTAAAAGTGCTTCAGCTGTGTTGGTGGAAAGTGTCGAAGTCACTTATGTTGTTTGGAAGAAGAGCTTACAGATTTGGGGATAAATTCTGGGCATGTCAAATTTGGGGATTATTTTTGTGCCTGTTTAGAAAAAAAAAGTCGTGTGGAACCACATGTTTGTAGGTGAAATCATGGAGGAGACCAAACATATCCCAGCTCTAGCACATGCCCAAAGAAGCCTGCGGAAGCTGGGGGACCCTCAGAGTTGGTCCATTCTCTGGGCTTGCCTGGGGCAGCGTGTGAAGTCTTTGCAGTTGTCCTACCCCCTACCGACCCTTCCCTCTGCTCC
Source organism: Nyctereutes procyonoides (assembly GCF_905146905.1). Classification (NCBI taxonomy): domain Eukaryota; kingdom Metazoa; phylum Chordata; class Mammalia; order Carnivora; family Canidae; genus Nyctereutes; species Nyctereutes procyonoides. Next base: position 17,687,418 of record NW_026575048.1, on the reverse strand, counting down.
CTTTCTTTACGACTATCTCATCTTCTGCGTAGGTCACTCCTCCCTCATTTTTCTGCATGGTGAACTCCCACCTGATGTTTAAGACCTGGCATTTGTGTCACAGCTCAGAAGCTTTGGCCAACAGCTCTACAGGACTTCATTCCCCCATGTGCCCACCACTTTGTCATACTCAGCAGCCCAGGTAAACAAAAAGAGGGGAAGGGAGAAAGAAGGGTCACAGATTTAGGATCCCGAATGACAAGTTAAAACACAACTGTTTGGGGAGTAAATGGTCTTTTAAAGGAGCTGATTGGGACTGTGGTGTTTAGTACGCATCTGTTGAACAAGTGAATGTGTAGACTGATTGATAAACCTAGAATTTGCTCTGCCTTCCCCCAGGTCAGACTGGGTCACTTTGTACAGGCTGCTGGCTGGTGGAGGCAGGTGGTGGAGAAGTCAGGCTGATGGTGGCTTGCAGCCCCTGAAGGGGCCCAAAGGATCCCAAAGAGTGGATTGTGCCTGAAACGCTGCCTCAGCCTCAAGTGCCCCTCTGTTGTGGGTCTAGCCCTGAGTGCTGTGCCCCACACTGAGAGGGTACCAAGTGACATTTGCCTAACACGTCCTATCTGCTTCCTATATTATTTCCCTGACTTCCCTTGTTTAGAACCACATCTAGGTGCCTTCTTTACTCTGGGGTGACGAGGAGTATCTCCTCCTGGGCTATCCTGCCTTAAGCGTCAGGCAGAGGTGCTAATGGTAGCATTGCTGGGCCCTGTAAGGAGGTCACAGGGCCATTAGGTCATTTTGTGCATCATCTAGTCATTGCTTCTGGGTACAGGAGGTTCTGAGCTTCCTGTACACCCTGGATTAGATTTTCAAAGAAATGTCTCAAGCACGTTTTCCCACTTACCCCTCTAGGAACCTGCTTTAATCTCCCTGCTCTCTGGCGGCTGCCCACGACCTGTGGATGGCTAGTTGGCTGCAAGAGGCCTTGACACTCACCTTCCCGAGATGTGATGAGCTTTCCTTCTGGAGGCCAGCGCTCACAAGTGCAAAGTGCGCACACAGGTCACTGGTGAGGAAGCTGCTTCCCCCTAAAGACTGTTCTTTGATTTTAAAAATAGTCTTTCCTAATTCACATGAAGAAATAAGACATCCTCTCAGAAATTTTTAAAAAGAATTTAACTGTTTCATCATTACTCAGAAGGGCAGCTCAGATAGCAGATCCTAGGTAAGATGTGAGGTCTGGCTTGCTGGGCCAGGGCAGAGTCAGCCTCGACTTGCCCAACTGGGTCCTGCAGGCACAAGCGCTGGCTTTCTTTGGCCATTTCGGGCTCACAGGTGGGGCACACTGGCCTCTGCCTTGGCCCTGGTCTAGGACATCCCAGCTGAGTGTGGAGAACTTTTAAAGGCAACTATGGATCCTGCATTGCTCAAAAGGGAGCCTAGGAGCCACATGTGGTGATTGGGCATATGAAAGGTGGCCAGTCCAAATTGAAGTGTGCTATACGTGTGTAGTACATATACACGCCAGATTCAACGACTTAGTATAAAAGAATGAGTATTGTCCCACTTCTTAATAAGTTTTTATGATGATTACATGTTGCAATGATAATATTTTGAATTTTTTTTTTTTGTTTTAAATTTTTTTTTGTTTTATTTATTTATGATAGGCACACAGTGAGAGAGAGAGAGAGGCAGAGACACAGGCAGAGGGAGAAGCAGGCTCCATACACCGGGAGCCTGATGTGGGATTCAATCCCGGGTCTCCAGGATCGCGCCCTGGGCCAAAGGCAGGCGCTAAACCGCTGCACCACCCAGGGATCCCTATTTTGAATTTTTTTGTGTGAAACAAAATATGCTACTAAAATTAATTTTGTGTGGCTACTAAAAAATCTAAAATTATATGTGATTTGCATTCTTTTTCTATTGGGAAGTGCTGGTCTAAGTTCTTTAAGACCAGGAAGAGTGGAGGGAGTTGGAAGACCTGGTGAGCATCAAATCTGAGAAACCGATGGGGCCAGGGACCTGAAGACATGCCACTTACCTTCTGGGGGTAGATATCCTTTGTTAACTTGCCCTGAAGACAACGGAGATAAGGTTTCCCCTGGAATATTGATTCCCTTTTCAGATCTGGAACCCATACAATACGTATAATATGAAGCACATTTCGGACAGAATTGGCTCTTCTTTTGACCCTGTTATGGGAGAGAACGATGTTGACCAGCTCTGCCCACTTGGGGCTTTGTTATTGTGACTCCATTTGCCAGTTGAGCTCCCTAGTTGAGATAATCTATCCACAAAAATTCCCAAACCAGTTCTTCAACTCAAGCTGGATTATGACCACAAGTGACTAACTGAGGACACTATGAAATAAGTCTCGGTAGAGCTTACTAATCAGTGATCCTAAGCCTGAGTACATATATGTAACTCTATTCACTATACATTTTTGGGTCTGATTTAACTTTCAATTGTCTTTTGGTGTGGTATCAGTAAGTATCTTAGGAACATCTGACTAGGGGAAAACTCTCCCGTAGGGTTCCACTTTATTCTCTTGTCTTTTGCTGCCAGGGCTTTATTTCTATATAACGAGGACATCTTCTTCTGTGTTCTGTGCTTGTCTGTGCTACAAAAGTCATTTTAGACTTCTTGGCCTTATCAAATATGATTTCTCAGGGATATTCATATCTTTGAATATCTGTAAATATCATACACACATAATTCATATGTATGTTTAAATTGAATATTTTATTATTACAAGGTTCACTCTATAAACTTGTTATAATCATATACAATTCTTTGTGTATTTATACTAAGGATACACTGGTTTTAATAGAATTTAGAAATGGTTTCAATGTTTTTTGATAAAAGGGATGTTAAAACATGTATCACCAATTCTATGGAATATATCACATAACCATTAAAAAGTAATAATTTGTGCATTTACTTAGCATGTCATTATTAGTAGACTTGATATTGTTTCAGGCAGCCCTGTACTTTCCTCCTCTTTCATCTGGTTCATCTTTATGCTTCTCTACTTGGGTTTTTTCCTTTTTTAAATAAGCATTGTATGTATTTAAGGTATACAACATGATGTTTTGATATATATATACATTGTGAAATAATGACTGAAGCCAAGGTAGTTAATCTACCTGTCACTTCACATGGTTACCTTTGTGAGTATGTGTGGCGAGAACATTTAAGATTTACTCTTTTATCATGTTTTAGACATACAATGTGATTAACTAGAGTCACCATGCTGTACATTAGATCTCTAGAACTTATTTATCCTACATAACTGAAACTTTGCAGCTTTGACCAACATCTCCCCATTTCACTTAACCCCTACCCCCTCCCTCTATCACCATTCTATGCTCTGTTTCTATGAATTTTGCTTTTGGGATACCGTATGTGAGATTGTACAGGATTCTTCTTTCTGTGTCTGGCTTATTTCACTTAGTGTAATGTTCTAAGTGTTCTCCATGTTGTTGCAGATGACAGATTTCCTTCTTTTCAAAGACTGAATGATATCCCAGTGTGTGTGTGTGTGTGTGTGTGTGCGTGTGTGCGCATCCCATAGTATGGTACAGCTCTCTCTCTCTCTCTCTATATATATATATGTATATATGTACGTATAGTATGGTGTATGTATATCCAGTATGGTTATAATACCTTTATCCATTTATCTATCTATGGACACTCACAGTGTTCTGTATCTTGAGTATTGTGAATAATGCTGCAGTGAACATGGGGGTGCAGACATCTCTTTGAAATACTGATTTGATTTACTTTGGATATATACCCAGGAGCAGAATTGCTGGATCATATGCTAATTCTATTTTTAATTTTTTTTGAGGAACCTCCATATTATTTTCCATAATGACTATACTAATTTACATTCCTTCCAACACTGTACAAGGGTTCCCTTTCCTCCACATCCTTGCCAATATTTGTTGTCTTTTGTCTTTTTGATTATAGCCATTCTGATAGGTATGAGGTGATTTCTTAATACGGTTTTGATTTGCATTTTCCCTGATAATTAGTAATGTTGAACATCTTTTCATATATCTGCTGTCCTTTTATAGGTCTTCTTTTGAGAAATGTCTATTCAAATAATTTGCCAATTTTTAATTGGGATGTATATATGTGTGTGTGTATATACTTTTGAGTTGTATGAATTCCTTATATGTTTTGGATATTAACCCTGTGATATTGTGATTTATAAGAAATGTGTATTTGGTCTTTGTCAACAAGTTCTGGCCCACAGCTCCTCAAAGCCTTGGAATTCCTAAGTTTTGTGAGTGATAAAGGTGTCTTCTGCTATGTTAATGAGGTGATTTTTGGAAAGCACCTATGAACTGGGGAGCCAACCATGTGATTAGAAGGTTAGAACTTTCAATCTCCACCCCCACCCCCAGACCTCCAGGAGGGAAGAGGACCTGGAGGTTGAATCAATTGCCAATGGGTTAATCAGTCATGTCTATGTAGTGAAGCCTCCATAAAAACTCAAGAGGCCAGGGTTTAGGAGCTTCTGGGCTGGTGAACATGTGGAAATTCAGGGGGAGCAGTGTACCTGGAGAGGGTATGGAAGCTCCATGTCCTTTCCACATATACAGCTCTTTACATCTCTTACATCTGGCTATTCCTGAGTCATACCCTTTTATGATGAACTGGTAATCTGGTAAGTAAAATGTTTCTCTGAGTTCTGTAAGCAACTCTACCAAATTAATCAAACCTAAGGAGGGGGTCTTGGGAACCTTTGATTTATAGCTTGTTGATCAGAAGTACAGGTAGCAACCTGGGTTTGCAACTGGCATCTGAAGTGGAAATGAGGGTAACTCTTGCAAGGGCTGAACTCTTCTCTTGTGAAATCTGATGTTATCTCTGGGTAAATAGTATTAGAATTGGGCGGAATTCTCCTTAGATACCCAGAGTTTTAAGCTAGGGGGAGTCATGAACACCGTAGTGTGGCTTAGGTTACTTTCTTTTACTAAGGCAACCAGTAGAGGACCAAACACTAAATATATAAAAGAACTGTCGGTATTGGTATGCAATTAAACACTAAACCATAAAATGGAAGATCCAACAAAATTCTTCTTTCCCCAGTGATGATTACTTGGATTTTTAAAAAATATTTTATTTATTTATTCATGATAGACATAGAGGGAGAGAGAGGGGGCAGAGACACAGGCATAGGGAGAAGCAGGCTCCATGCTGGGAGACTGATAGAGGACTCCATCCCAGGACTCCAGGATCAAGTCCTGGGCCAAAGGCAGGTGCTAAACCACTGAGCCACCCAGAGATCCCCTATTTGGATGTCTTTAAAAGTATTTCAAATATCAAATTGGTTCAAACATCTATTTTGGTGCTTCTGTTTTTCTGGTGTCCTGATGGTGTCCAGTGTCCTGGCCAGTGGGTGCTCTATTAGAGCTGTGGCCCTGAACTGGGAGAAGGGTATGAGGGAAAAAAATGCCCAGAGGAGACGATGAGAACTTTAGTGATAGCTCCTGGGTTGGGGTCATTGGCCTGCATTTCAGAACTCCTGGGTGGGGCTCCAGTCCCTGAAAAGTCAGGGATCTGGGGAGGCAAATCCCTCGATTGGATGGTTTTTTTTTTCCTATTCTGTGTCTAGTGACCTACATTAGAATACCTGTTACCAGTATAGTGCCCATAAAGAGGACAAGGACTTACAGTCTACCTTGTTTTAGAGTGCAGCAAAATAATACAATCTGTTGAAAGACTGTGACAGAGTTGTCACTAGAACCCAAAGTCCTTGGTCTGGGTACATTTCCCAGAGCCCCTCTCAAGCTGTCATAGGTATAGGGAAAGCATATACTGAGATGCTTCTTCACTCCATTTTTGCTGATTGAACTAATGAATACATGAATGATTTATGCATGATGGTTTTGAGCCATACAGCATCCTTCTCAACTACACATCGGGACAACACACCTTTTAATATTAGGCTAAATCTCTTGAAATAATAGTAGATACCAAATATTTATCTATTAGATTTTTAGAGCAGCATTCTTCATTCTAAAACCTCAGGGTGCATTCGAATAAAATTACAAATAATTAAAATCTTTTTAAAAATCATAAAAAACCTTAAAAGCAAAAATGATATTTTATGGTTAATAAAGCTAGAATGTAGGCATGATTATAATGCTATATAATCACGTATGTAATTATTACATAAATAATATATAATCATCCTAATAAACCATGCAATTTCAGCCACTCCTTCCCCTGAAGCTTCTCTATTTATAGGCCTGATGCAGTTGGCAGGGGGGAAAAGATAGATTTAGGGGCGGCTTGAGGATTAAGCACAGTGTGTAACTTGGAAGGGCCTTCGCCGTTTACTAATTTAAGAGGATCTGCATCTGAACTGAATGAGGAAAACCAGCTTTGGCTCAGAAGGGCCCTTAAGGGAATCACCTGGACCCAGAGAGCTGGTTCCTTCCTATCCCCCCTCCCACCTACCCTAATCTCCGACTCCCAACTACACACAAGAGTGCCCTTCCTCATCTCTGCCTTTTCACAGCCAATTAGTATCCCTGGAGACTCATTGCTATCCGCCCCATACCCTCCTACCCCCTGTAGCAGTGCCAGTCTCTGCAAGGCAAGTGGGTCACACAGTCTGGGGATCTTTGATCATTTGCCAGTTGTGTATGGATGCAGTTCTTGCTCCATTTAGCTTGAATTCCCCACAAGGCTGGGACAGTGATGGGCCCTCCTCTTCCCTGGATCTCACTCACCTCCTCTGTCCTGGTGGAAGAGGGCCAGTGGGCTAAGCCAGGCAGTAGTGCTCATCTTGGGGTGGAGACACACCTGCTTCAGACAGGTCACAAATTCCCTTGGGCAGTGGATCTGACGCTTGATCAGAATCACCTGCAGGGCTGGTGAAACCCTGATTTCCCCACCTTCCTCCTCTCTCCACCCCCCAACCAGGATTTCTGATTCAGTGGGTCTGGGTCTTGATCATTTGCATTATTAACAAGGTGCGAGGACTGCACTTTGAGAGTTGGTTTCAGGGAACATCATACAGGCCTGTCACAGTTCCAAGGCTGTGATGGATTCCCGTGTGACAGTGCTGGTTCTCTCCTAGAGTTGTGTATGTGTTACGGTTCACAAAATACTTTCTCATATATTCTTCTACAACCTTCCCAGGCAATAGACAAGGTAGGTATTATTGATTCTTGTCTAGCTGCAGAGAGGTGGGGTGGCTTGGTCAGGACCCCTGCTGACAAGCAGGGGAGCTCGGGCTCTCCCACATGGGCCCCTACCCCTCAACACTTCCTTTTTAGATGGGACTTGTTCTACTGGTTTGAATTTTCAGCGAGCTCTTTATCTAGTGATGTAGGCAGTGGAACAAAATGTTCACTAGCATCCAGGAGGGTTGATTGCTCCACGAGTCCTGCAGAATCCGTTATCACAGGCTCTTTTCTTTGATCGATAAAGCATACTCTTCTCACACTGGAAAGGAAACAGGCAATAATTTGCAAGATGACACACAGCCTGAGTCTGGGCCCATCTCCGGGGCTGTTAGTAGCAGCTACATTGTCAGGAGAGAAAAGGAGCACTGAGTTTGGCCATTGCTCACTGCTCCCCATCCAGGTGGATCTATCCAATGACATTCCCCTGACCTCAGGTTCTAGAAAGCCCAGAGCTGCTGCGCAAATCACTCATAGGAGCTGAGTAGCAGAAGGGTTTGCCTTTTGAATCTGTACAACCTGTGAGCATGTCTAGGAAGTAGAAGTTTCCCTTATCTTAAGGGCCGTAGGTAATGGTAGGGTACCTGATATGCACATCACCAACCTTACTGCTTATTTCCACCTGAATATCACATTCTGTCCTCAGATAAAACCTCTTTCGAACTACTGTTTATAAAATCTATATCCATTTTCGTAGTGAGATAATCTATTTGTGATAGATTTTTCTGATCTTTTAGGACAGAAATGCCTTGTTTTGGCAGATTATTATCTAGGGATCCCTCCATTATAGCTGGTTCCACTATCCTCCCTCATTTTCTCGTGGAACACTCCGAACATCCAGTGCCAACAAAGCCTGTAGGTCATGGTCAGTTGCCTAAGTCTTGAGCTCCTAAAGTGACATTCAGAAAGAAAAGAATAGCTGAGATCTATATTTTATTTCATGGTTCTACTTTGTCTTATTTGGAAAACACTAGTAGTGAAAAGAAGAATTTCTCAGAGACATCTGTATTTTTGACAATGAGTCTTACTAAAAACAACAACAAAAAACCCCCAACAAACAACAACAACAACAACAAAAAGAAGCTAAGCAGCAGCTTCTAGGTAAAGAGAGCTTGGATTGAAAAGAATTCGAAATGCACGAGCCCAGTCTGAGACCTCCATTCTAGAGAGGACTTGTGCATTCTTTCCCAGGCATTGATCATATCGAGGACTCAGTAGCTTTAATTGTCACCAACACACTGTCCCATCTTGCCTTTCATGGTACAATGGATCCTGAACTGTCCTGGCTTCGGTGATGTCTTTTTTCAGGCTTGTTTATCCTTGGGGCTCTGTGGGGAGCTGATGATCCTTTCACAAGATGCACATGCCTCCAGGACCGTGTTGCACAGGATGGACAATCGATGACCTTGTGGTCGCTGCTGTCCTGCAGAGGGCGAGACTGGGGCTATTCACAGCTTGGTAATTGGCCCCGATGCTGAGATCTTCATCCTGAGCAAATGCTGGCATCAGGGGGGCAGTTACAGATCAATGCAGGGGCGCTGAATACACAGGCCCCAGAAAAAAAATACCAAAATCAAAAATGGATTTGTGTTTAGCGTGCATTGTATATCCTGGTCTGGTTATGAATAATTTAGCCTTCCCCAGGCTGAATAGACTATATTTAGCAAGCCTATTTTGCTTATAATATGTCCTATCCTTTTATGAAGAAGCATAAAGCATAAGAGAGCTGCTCTGAATTTGGGGTGATTTCATTTAGTGGGAGCAGGAGTGTGGAGGTGTTCTCACTGGCAGCACTGTGCTTATGCCATATGCCTGGGGCAGCCAAGGGCAGAGACCTCAGGGCACTGGAGCTGAGAAAGGCATCAGGATTGTATTTCCCTGACGGTGCGTGGGGTAGGGCTACTTCTCCTGTGACGTTGGTGACTCCTGGCTGGGTCACCTATCCATGAGAGGGGATGTGGCAGGATTTTAGAGGTACTGAGGGGTTTCACTTCTCTCCTGTTTTGTTATAGTCACAGCAGAGTTGGATGACAACTCAAATCAGTGGTTTGAGGGGACTTTATAGACTCTGTGCGAAGCGGTAGGCAGGATGCCCTCCCCACAGGGCATGGTACGGATTCCCAGAGCAGGAACAGTGGGGCTCCTTACCTCTTTCATGCCTTAAACAGTAAGAGTAGAGAGCAGTTTCTGGAACCCAGGCAACCCACACAGCAAGTATGGGCTGTCTGTTGAGCAGAAATTCAGGCTTTGGTTGGAGATGGCCTGTGGTGACTCCATGGGGAAGGTACCAGAAAGATAAATGCCTGAACTGAACTTTCTTCCTTTTTTCTCATCCCCTGTGGATGTTTATCTAGTGATTGACCCCAAATAAAGCTCGGAGCAGGGGAGACCCTGATATAATAAACATAGGCCAGCCTCCCAGGGAGAGAAATGTGGAAGACAGATCTGGAGGTACAAGTGGAAGATGCCAGTGCATCCCATTACCCCTCTGGTAAGGATACTTCTGCATGTTGCACTGCACAACCTCTAGAAGGTACCTATTAACTTATAAACATCTAACCTTGGGAAAGTGATAAACTTAGCCATTAGTAAATGGTCTGAGATGTCCATCAAATTGGTTGGCTATTAGCTACCTCAGGGGTGGCACACAGGATAGGCACATTTTATGGGTAAGGTGGAAATAGTAGTAGTGAGAAGCTAAGAGTGAAGCTCAGGTGATTCAGTGAGAAGCAGTCTGGGTGAGCTCTCCCCTGGGGGCCTTTGTGTGTGTAACTGTTCTGTATGCCAGGGGAGAGGCAGGTGAAGGTGGGCATGGATATGGAAAACAGAAGTCACTGGTTTTGTTTTGGGGCCTACCAGACCTTGAGGTCTTTGGGAGGCAGATACTCAACCCCATTCCTGATTGCCAGGGATATCCCAAGAATTCATCTGCAAGACATTTTTTTTTTTTTTAGAATGTAAAACATTATTTTCCTGTAAATAGCAATTCTGTGAAAACTGATTATGATTCTCGACTGCTCTTCAAAAGGCTATTTAAATGCTGGTGGTAAGTACAAGGGCGTTTGTTAAATTATTTTCCTTTTTTTCTTCCAGTATGTTTGAAATATTTCATAAGTAAAAATAAAATAGATTAAAAATTCAGTTTAATGCATAATGTTCTGACCTCCCCATGTCCTGGGAGGTGGGCCAATGGAGATGATGGAGAAGCCAAAGAAGGAAGAGCATCCTCTTTCCCTTATTTTTGGGGACAAAACTTTCAAACAAGGTACATAGATACATATGTCCTTGACTTTCCTCCATGTTCCCTTCTGCACCTTCACGGAGCTCTTGCCTCATCCAGTGTGACAACTCCACACCCCAACTCAGCCCTTTGAACACTGTGCCTTCCTGTTCTCCCCTTTCAAAACCGCCTTGTGGCTAATCTTGGGAAGTGGTTAAGGAAATTATCTACTGATGCTCAATGACAATAATCATTTTATTTGCTCATGCTTCTGTGGATCAGGAATTTGGAGAAAGGATATGGGGACAGATGACAGTATATGTGTGATCTGTGATGTCTGATTTTGACTGGAAAGGCTCACATGGCCAGGGGCTGGTTGGGACAGCTCAGTGGGATCATATGTTTAGGATTCTGCTTCTGGCTGCTGGTTGGTTCTCTGGTTTTCCTCCGTGTGGCTTTTTCATGAGCCCAGCTTAGGCTTCTTCACAGCATGGTGGACTCAGAGTATTTTGATATTGTACATGGTATTCAACTTCTCCTGGAGTAAGTGGAAGCTGCTGGCTCTTTGAAAGACTAGACCAATTACTGTAGAGCCACTTTACCACATGCTGTATTGATAAAGCTGGCCCAGATTCAAGGGGAGGGGGAAAGAGTAGTACCTTTGATGAGTGATGTGACATGTGTGTAACAGCGGGGGAAGAAGTCAATGGTGGCCATTCTTGGAGACTGACTTTCCCACAAAGGAATCAAGCTGACTTAAATTTTTCCTGGGGTGAATGTCAATAGCCTTGTATGGTGTTAAAAAAAAATGGCTGCAAATTCTTTGATATTCGTTCCTAGAGAGATGGTCTTCTCTTGGATCTGGGTGGGCATGTGGTTGGTTAACTAAAAGAATGTGGTGGAAGTAAGTCTGGTGACTTTCAAGGCTAGATCAAAAGGGCCATGAAACTTTTTCCTGGTTCTCTCAAGATGTTTGCTCAGGGGAAAGCCTGGTGCCCATGTAAATCTGATCATCCAGGTGGAGAGACCACATAAAGGGGCTCCAGTCTGCACCTCAGCGAAGCTGTCAGCCAAGAGCCAGCATCAACTACTCCCCATATGAGTGCACCATCTTGTACATCCAGTCCAGTCAAGTCTTAACCTGTTGTAGCCCCAGCTGACATCTCTCTACAACCCCAAACTTGAACATCCTGAGAGGCCATAAGTAAGAACCTCTCAGACAAGCCCTCCCCAAATCATCGACCCATAAAATGGTCTGTAAAATAAAAGAGGTATTTTAAGTTTGAGGGGATTTGTTATGCAGCAGTATTACCAGAACATCTCATAAAGCTTATGGAGATATCACCATTTAAGCTGTTTCCATGTGAGGAATGGAATTCAGCAGTGAGGTAAAAATATGGGCAATGAGGGAAAGATATGAGCTGGGTGGGGATACAAAGTAGTCAGATTTGCTTTGGCCAAGAGTCTGGCTTCCCCACGTGGCTCCTGCTTTTCATAGATTCTTTGTTTCCTCCCATATGAACCTGCAGATTGTCACAACCTCCAGGCAAGACAGCAGAAGCCATTTCTCTTTCTAAGCTCCCGGGCCCTCATCTGAAAACATGGCACAAATACTTCCCTGAGTTCCTGCAAGGCTTAGATGAGGTAACATTCAAGAAATCATCTAGCACATTGTCTGCTATATAATTATGCAAAAATTTACTGAACATGAATCTGACCAAATATTTACTGAGCAATTAGTTTGTGAAACCTTGTGTTAGGTGCCAGAATTCAGGAGGTTCTTGGAACAAGAGATTGCCTGTATCTCTTGATTACTTTATGTCCAGTTTCTGTACATACAGGGTCTCTTCCCCCACCCCCCACCCTTCCACGCCAAGCTGAGGCTGAGAAAGGGGGCACTCATGGCTCAAGGATGGAATTTCATTCCTGAATTGTGGCTCCATCTGATTTCTCACTGTGAGATGTGCAGGGAGCCCAGGACCCAGAAGGGTGTGGGAGTTACATGTCAGGAAAAGTTTAACATTTAACATAGTAATTAGAAACAGGGGGATGTGGCGTCAGATTGCTGGGATCCAATCCTAGATTTCCCATTTCAAAGCTAATGAAATAGTGATGATAATAATAGTAACTAACCTCCTATGACTATTGTGAGTCTTCAAGCTGAGTGTCAGGCACGCTCTTATGTTTTGTCTAGACCAACCCAGCTCTGATGATAATGATGATACTGTTATATTATCATTGTCATTACATTTAACCTTGAAAACTCAGCACAGACGCCCATAGGCAAGTTCTGGGGATAGGCTGTTAAGGTCTTGAATGGGGGACATAGGCGTTGTGTCCTGTAGAGGAAAGGGGAATTTCTAGCTGGGGAATGACAGGATCAAGCTCCTTCTCCCTCCCACTCCCCTGCCCCTTCTGCCCTTCCTTTCTCATTTCCTCTTTTCTCCCTTCCTTCAAAATGATGACAGTATGTTCAAGTTGTGGAAATCAAAGGAATAGATTAGAAACAGGAGAATAAATGTGCTCAGCAGACCCCGGAAATCTCCAGGGGATTGGAATCGATTACTCAGTGTGTAACATACAAAATGATCATTTTTCTGCATGTGGTGAACAATTGGAACGAAGTAACTCCCCACTCCAATCCCACCAATCTGGTGGGTTTTTCCCAATGATGTTATGGAGTCATAGGAGTGAGCAAGCTCGAACTGGGCCACCTCCCAATAACCTGTTTTTCCTGGGAGTGTTGATTGCAGAGGAAGAACGGAATGCTTTCCAGTGCACTTAATGTGGAGAGGAGGTTATGCCTATCTTGGGAGGTGCCTGGACCTTGGGAAGTTTTTTGGATGAAAGGATTGATGCTTTATATTGAGAGTCACTGAGGCTTATAAAATATATCCTGTTGCCTTTCCCCATGTGAGGAAAGACCTCTTTATGTGGGCTCTGTGGGAACCCCACGTGGCCTCATTATCATCTGGGGTGATTTCCTGGTGTTGGACTTTTCTAGGGGCCCCAAATTCCTTCAATACTTGACAACCCCCAAATGTATGATGGGTGTAGGCTGGAGAATGAACGTCAGAGTATTGTCTTGTAATTCTTTTTAGTTTCAGTTGAGATAGACCATAAGAAACTGGCTTTAATGAGTTGAAGTCACTATACAGAACGGAGTTACCAGTTTTGGTTGAGTTGCTGATCCATCCATCTGGAAGGATAAGATTCTGATTTCTACCTGCTGCTCATTTTCTTTCATCCTGAAGGTTGAGACCTACTTGAATAAAGGGATGAAGATGACATGAGTTGACACGCTGTGTGATATCTTTGTGTTTATTAGGAAAAAACCCTACATACTTTCAGGACATGTATAGTGTATTAAACTAATGATTTAGGAGCAACCATGGCTTATATTTTAACCTCCTAATTGTTTTGTTGTTGGGGAGAATTTTGTATTACTCAATTGGCACATCCAGATGTGGCAGTCTTGCATAAAAGGAAAATTCAGGATAATAGGCTGACCCAGTGCTTCAGAGAAGTGCATGAGCCTGGGAATCCTTTCTGATTTAGTAGTCTCTGATTAATAGGTTAGAGTTTCTGGTTTATTAGATCTGAAGTAGGCCCCAAGAATTTGGATTTCTACTAAGTTCTGAAGTGGTGCTGATGCCCTTGCTCTGGGAACCACATTTTGAGATCCTCTTCTCTGGAGCCTAATTCTCTGACCCAGAATTTCCCACTGCCAGGCCCCCGACTTGTTCATCAAAACCAAACATGCTTTCTTATTTAGTGGTGCAGTTTGGTCCCAAATATATGACTTTACTTTCTGGAAGAGGTTCTCTCTACCTCTTAGCAATTTCCTGTACTCTTGGAACCCACTGATAAATTTGGACAGAGTCTGCAGCACTTCGACCAGCAGCAGCCACCAGCATCAGAGTGGACTAGAACCTGTTCTCCTTTCCCAAACCCCTCATATTCTTCATAATTGTTTCTTAGACTCAGACTTTTCCTGCTTGATTTAGCCTGGATATCTAATTTTTATAGTGTGTAGAGAATATGCTCTGCTGATTTTTGTTACCTAAGTGTAAATAAAACAAGACAAAATTTAGTGTATTAGGAATTATGCAGAGACAGTTTAGTACTTAGGCACCTTAGATCATACTTGTGTGCATACACACGCAGGATGTACAGGGGATGACACAAGCTTCCTTGGAGATGTCCCTGTGTCAGAATAAATGAGAAATGGGCTGTCCTGGCACTTACAGCTGAGCCCACGAAGTTAAGACTCACTGGAGTTTGGTTATTGGTGTTACTATGCTCCCTCTGGGCCATTAAGGAGTGAATTGGGGCACTAATTTTTAGAGACATTGGAATTTCAAGCTCCTTTGCAGTCTTGACAGTAGACCTGGCATGCTTTCAGATGTGGATGACTTTCTCACTGACACCTCGCAGGGCCATAGAACTTTTTTTTAAAAGGTTGAGCACCAAGTCACCACATCTCGTTAGTGACAGCAGTTGCTTTATCTGTGAGAATAACTGTCCTTCTTAGTTTCTCAATTTGTTACCTGTGCAGTGATTTATTACCTTCCAAAGCTGCAGTCATTGTATAATGATGCAAAAATAATGACAAGCCATTCTGATAAACTTTATTACCTGCAGCATCTTGTATTCCAACTGCATTCCAGGATGCTCTATAGGATTATAGAGCATACTCACATGGGTGACAGGTAGCAGAGAGGGTGGTGGCTTCTCAGGCCTGGGAGGAAAAGAGAAGAATAAATGGGTCCCGAACTTCCTGAACAGAAGCTAAGAAGAAATGGGCTGGGGTGAGTTGATTCCATTTGGGGCACACATGTCAAATGGAGTTACTATCATTTTTATCCCAAGAATGCTGTATTCAACTGACTACATTAAATTGGGAATACAGAATTGGCTTTAAAAAAATCTTTAATGAAATATATGTTCACAAGAATATATATGGTGTGCGGTTGAATTTCCATTTTTTCTTTAACCCCCACCTTTAGAGCCTCTCCTTTCTTTTTTAAGAGTTTATTTATTTATTCATGAGGGACACACACACACACACACACAGAGGCAGAGACACAGGCAGAGGGAGAAGCGGGCTCCATACAGGAAGCCCGATGTGGGACTCGATCCCGGGACTCCAGGATCACACCCTGGGCTGAAGGCAGGTGCTAAACCACTGAGCCACCCAGAGATCCCCAAGAGCCTCTCCTTTTTATCAAATTATTAAGCTTTCAGCGTTTGCATGGGCACAGATGATACCTTTACTTGAGCTTGGTTGTAAAGCACTGCAGAATGTTCTAGTGCTAAAGGTTTAAAGGACTCAAGAAGACTGCATGAAGTAACTTTCAGATTTGAAGTTAAAAAATCTTTCATGTGGAATTGAGAACTAGGATACAATATTGTAATCAAATATGGCTGATAAGAGGGTTCTTCCAGTAACCAGAGCTTACTTGATTTTGGTCTATGGTTGGGGGTTGATGGGAGTAGGTCACCCCATTATTTTCCTGAATCAAGAGTAATGAGGGCCCTTGTATAGCTGTGGAGTGGAGGCAAAGATAGGAGTCCTGTGCCACCTTCCATCTTCTTTATGAGGACATGTCATGACCTCAGGTAATACCTCATTCTTTTTCTTATTAAGGAGTTATTTATTTTAGAGAGAGAATGTACACAAGTAGGGGGAGCAGCAGAAGGAGAGCATCTTCAAGCAGACTCCTCACTGAATGTGGAGCCTGTTGTGGGGCTCAGTCTCATTACCCATGAGATCATGACCTGAGCTGAAACCAAGAGTTGGATTCTTAACTGATTGAGCCACATAAGCACCTTAATACCTCATTCTTTAATGATGGAATCTCTTGGGATTGTACCAGTGGTTCTGGTCCAGGCCTATATCCTGAGTGTGGGGCTCAGTGATAAGGACTGGGAGGGACTATACCAGAGTACAGATATTGCTGGTGCTGACCTATGTCAATTTTTCTCATCTTCACAGGCTCATAGTTGGACTACATTTCTCAACCTCTTTTGCAGCTAGATGGGACCGTGTGACTTATTCTGGCCAATGAAATGTAGGCATTTCCAAGACTGGCACAGAATCTTCTATGTATGATCTTCCTTTCTATTTCCACCACCTACCACTGCACAAGACCAATACAAGCAGATAGAATAACCAGATATGGGTGTGGCCTTGGAGGTTGAGTCACTGCATGGAGGAGAGACTCCTCTCATTTTAGTAGACTATGATGTGAATGAGAAATACATCCTTTTTTGTGTCAAGATACTGAGATTTCAGAGTTAATTAGCTAATACAGTATAATCTATACTATTCTGACTTCTTGGCTTTGAGAATCTGTGGAAAAGGTTAGTCCTAAGCCCACAGCTATGTCCTGACCTCCAGGAATTGGCCTAGGTCTTTCTAATTGACCAAGGTTATTTTCCTATTTTGAGTCTTCAAAACTGGGAAGCATTTAAATGTGAGAATCCGAATGGTGATTCTAACTGTGGTGAGGCCCAGAGGCATAGATGCTTTAAGGGAGACAGTAGTTTTAAGGCAAAGGTTAGAGCAGGCTTTCTCTTGGCTCTATCAACAGTTGGGTTAGATAGTCCTTTGTTGTGGGGGCTGATCTGTGCATTTTAGTAAGCTTACATCCTTGGCTTCTCCCAACCAGGTACTAGTGATTGTATCCCCATAGTTGTGGCAACCAAAATATCTCAAGATGTTGCTACATGTCCCTGTGGAGCAAAGTCACTCTTGTTAAGAACCACTGGGCTAAAGAAGGCACATCACTGGCCTGAGACATTGGGAGCTTGAGTTTCCTTCTAGTCTGTGGCCAAAGGAATGTTTTCTTATTTATTTTTCTGCTTCATGTCATGTGTTGTAATATTCCTTGCTTCCCAGTAATACATAAGGACCAAAGCTGGCTTTTGGCATTCAAGACTCTGTTGCCTTTACTGGTTTCCTATCTTCTCCCATACCATATTAGTTATCTGTAGCTGCAAAACAAATTACCCCAGAGTGTAGTGGTTTTGAGCAACAATAATTGAGTATGTCATAGTTCCTGTGGGCCAGGAATTCAGGAGAAGCTTTGTTGGGTGGGTCTAGTTGAGGGTCTCTTATGTGGTAGCAGTCAGGGTGTTGGTGTGGGAATAATCATCTGAAAATTTGAGTGGGGGTTGGGGGATTTGTTTCTAAGATAGCTCCCTCCCACAGTTGTTGGCAGGAGGCCTCCATTCCTCACCATGTAGGTTTTCCGTGGCTGCTTAACCATCATCACAACATGGCATATCACTTCCTGAGAGCAAGTGCTCTGAGAGGGTGAGAGAAAACCAGGAGGAAGCCTCCGTGTCCTTTATGACCTGGTCTCTAGGGCCACGCACCATCATTTCTGCTTTATTCCTTTCATTAGAAGCAAGCCACTAAGTTCAGCCCATATTCAAGAGAAGGAGAATTGGCTTCCACTTCTTAAAGAGAGGGGTATCCGGGAATTTGGGGCCATATTGGAAAGCCATCATATCCCCAGCACAAGGCTCTGTCTGCTTATATACACTGGGCTGCTCACTGGGTTGAGGCCATATGAAGCTTATTACTAGATTTTGAACACCCCTCACTTCTCCTACCCACAGTACCTTCCCTCCATCTTCTAGGCTCTCCAATTCCTACTGGATAGTGGACTCACCCGGGTTCCCCTTTGGAAAAGCATCTGATAAGCTCATTCAGGGAAGTTGTAGAATAAAGAGGGTTTGGAATTTGGCCTTTTTCAGAAGTAGCTGCCACTTTGTAGGAACTCCTACATTTTGTTGCCTTATGACCAATTAAGTCATGCTAATGGTGGGATTTTAGGTCCTATGACAGGTGTGTGGAGGAGATTGAGAAAGGCTATTTAGTGCTAGGCACTGGAGAGCTGAGTGCCACCTGCCTCTCAATCTCAGCCCTGTTCAAATTCCCAACTCCAGCTGAGCCCAGTGACCACTCTTGAACCCAGACCAAGTAGCACAATGAGGAGGACAGATTCTAGAGCCAGGCTGCTTGGGTTTAGATCCCAGCTCCAAAACTGTGGCAGAGATTGCTGACCACCTGAGGCTTGTGTTTCCCTTTCATAGTATAGAATGGTGATCAGAAGTGGCCACTTAGCCTGGGTCAATATTTCTCAGTCTTTACTTGCATCCGGGTAGGTATATGTGACTGAGCTTGGGCCTCTGGAACGTGAGTGGAAGCAATATGCCTCTTCTGCGTACGACCCATAAGCACCTTCCATGTTGCCCACTCCTCATATGTTCTGGAGGTAGGTTCCCAGAATAACACTGGTGAGGATGACAGGCTACACCTGTCAGTGGGGTCCTGAATGACTGTGTGTGACTGAGCATCTGATCTTCCTACCAACAAAACTCCCCATGAGTAAGATAACAAGTTTCTATCATGTCATGCCTGTAAGATTGCAGGGTTTATTACAGCAGCTAGCATTACTTAATGAATGGAATTACTTTAACTGTATAATGTTGGGAAAATCAACCTTTCTTGCCTCAGTTTCTTTATCTATAGACTGGGTATCCTGGAAGTCATTATCTCATTATCTCATAGGGTTGTAATAATGGATAAATGAGATCAATCCACATAAAACACTTAGAACAGTGTCTGGCTCATAGAATGTGCTCGCTAAGCTTATCTATTCTTATTGCTAATTGGAATAAATAATTGCCATCTGCCTGAGCTCTGTTATGTGGAAAAGACTTTTGCTTCAGAATAATTTCCCCTTCTGATTTATGGAGACTTGCTGGGATCCATCTGGGATCCAGCTACAAGGCAAAGCTCTTGTGTATTCTGATTTAAGGAAAATCCAGGTGGGTGGTGGGGCTGGGCCTGCATAATGGTCCTCGGCTATCCATAGGCTTGAGGGTTGCTTCCGGCCATGGACATAGGCAGTGTCCCCACTATGCAAACATCTGATGGTCAGGCCGTGCCAAACCAAGGCACTGGGTGGACAGCTGGTCTCAGCGAGATGGGGGTGGGATTCTTCAGCTACGCAGTGTCCATGGAAGTCATGCAGTGGCCTTGCCTTGGCGTTTTCAGGTTCCAGCATGACACTGTCACCATCCCGGCAGCTGGTCCTTGCTAAGCCCACTCCTAAAACCAAAGGAGTTAAGGGCTTCCTGGTTCCCCTTAAACAGCCCTCGTTCCTGCTTAGCCAAGCCCATTTCCCCACTTGCACAGAGAATGGCCATTTTTGTTTTAGTGGTGGAGCTGGGGGGGGGGGGCAGGGTGCTGGGCAGGAGGATTTCCCTTAGGCTGCATCACGACCCGGTTCCTGCTCACCACTGGTTTTCTGTTTGGATATGTCGGGCACTTGGGGGGGGGGGTAGTTGTAGTAGCCCTAACAGTGTTATCGAGCTGGGAGATGCACTTGGGGAGGCGTTCACTGCCTCCACATTTTGGCTGCATCTGTGCAGGCTGGGGATTTACTGAGGTCAGCAATGGTTGGAGGATCAATAAAGCATTTCAGATAAAACTCCATTTTTGCCTCCAGCAAATTCCCTGCGTTACTTTGCCTTTGTAAACAGCATCTTAAGGAATGCTGATTGTAGATCATCGCTAGTGCATCTTAACGCCCCTCATACCCCGTGTTCTTTCTGATAATTTTATATGAGAGGCAAGAAGGGGTCTTCGTGCCAGTGAAGACACGGAAGCCCAGAGAACTCAGGTGACTTGCCCAAGGTCTTGGTGAATTAGTGTGGGGACAGATAGACTCCCAGGCTCTCGGCTCCTGGCCCAGGGCCTTTGCCCCTGTGTGGCATAGTCTCCAGTGCCTCTCACTTAACTCAAGGCTCGGAAGCTCTCCTGACCTGGCTCTCTGCCCCTGCGTGTCTGATGAACGCTGAACAGTGGGCAGGCTGCAGGCAGCCACGCGTTCAGGAACATTGTCCGAGCTGGAGGCTTACCTCACCTGCTGGCCGGGCAGGCTGGCAGGAGATCGAGTTTGCCTCTGGACCTAATTACCCGAGAAGAAAAGAACAGCTCCCTGTCAATTCCTTGAACTACCCTTTAAGCAGCCTGCAGGGAGGTGTAAACTGAGGATGGGTCTTGCCCTAGCAGGGAAAAATCCAGATGTGGATGTACCAGGCGGCTGACCTGATGCTGGCTGGGTGGGTCTAGAATATTGGCTCTGCTGGGTTCTCATCAATCCAGAGAGAAGCACCTTCCGGCCTGTGGTTAGCATGGTGGATGTCAGTGTATATCCGGACAAGGGGATGGACCAGGGGTGGCCAAAGAGCACTGCTCATTCCTGAGCAAAGGGGCAGCATGAAAGGGAGCTAAAGCACGCATCATATCCTTGTAACTAGCCTGAAGAATGCAGGGCGTGGGGCTGAAGGTCCCTCCAGGGTTCTTTTGTCCAACCCTCCAGACATCCCATTTCTGGAGAGCCAGCACATCCCTGCACCAAGCAAGGCTTTCCCTGAGGTGCTGAGAGTGGACGGATGTGTCTAGGAATGGCTCCTCATCTGTGGAACGAGGGCTGGGATCCAGTTTTGTACCTGCAATGGCTCTGTCCCTTATCCCAAGGTACCAAGTCCTTCCGGGAGGAAAGAGTGCAGAGTTGGTTGGCGACACACACAGGTGCCAGAGCAGGTCAGGAGCCCACACAGGGGTGGCCCTCCCTACTGTGGCTAGAGAGCGCTGGCATGGAAGGTGGGCAGCCAGTAGCATCTTGATTAGTGGGGGTGAAGGGGCTGTCCTAATGTCACTTTGGGGTAAGTGTGTGGTAGCCAGCATCTAGGCTCCCAGGAGCCAACTGTGAAATTTTTGGCAACTTGGTGAACTGATTGATATCTTCTTGATAGTGTCTAATTGGCCGTGGTGGGAATATTTACACCATGAAAATTGGCAATGGTCCCACCCGGTTGTTAAACATAAACCCATATATCCGTACAGAGTTCCCCAGACGGTGGGGTTTTCTTAGCTTTCTGCTGGACATGTCCGGATTTTGCTATGACTTACATACTTCCTCTTGGTGACTTCCAGGCAACCTCTCTCCTGAGGTGGCATGACCCAAGTTCCCTTCATCTCTCTGTTCCAGCAGGTGTGCAGCAGGTTGTGGTTCTCTCCTGCTGGAGAGGGATTCTGTGTCCCCTAGGCCAGGGAGGAGTCTGGTCAACCTTGAGGCGACACTGTGATTCCACAAGCTGAGCTGCTCTGACCTGCAGCCCCTCCTGTTCCTCTTCCCTTCCGGGCCCTGTAGGCCATGCCAGCCATCCGCTCCTTCCTCCTCCCTGCTCTCAGGGTGGACTCTCTGTCGGGCCTGCAGATGCTGTAGAGGTGCACGTTACACCGTGTCAGTCCCCAGCATTAGGTGGTTGCATCTCAGGTCTTCAGGTTTTTTTTTTTTTTTTTTTTTGTACCTTTAAGGGCTTAGCTGATCTAAGGGATAACTCCTAATTTCACTTCATCTTCCTGAGCCAGCTCCCATCTCTTGGTGCTCCCTGTGTGCAGGATCTATGACTTACCCTGTACTTTCTCAAGTGCTTTCCCCAAGCACCATGAAGCTGGCCTTGCTGCTAGCACCGTGTCACTGGCAAGGAATGGCAACCAGCTGTGCCAGCTATGAAATGAAGAAGTGGCAGGAGAGGGACCCAAATCAGATAGTCGGCTTCAAAGTCCTCATCCACAGTGACTCTAATTCACTGTCCCTCTGTCACAGCAATGGTCAAGGACATGCTACAAATGGTCAGGAGTGAGACATGGCCTTTGACCTGTGCAGCACCCACAGGTTCTGGAAGCCTTCAGTGGCCAGGACTGCTACAGTGTTGGGACACGTTTTTTAGAGGTGGTTCACTGTGTTTGGCATGGATGTTGAGTTGGAAAATGTTTTTGAGAAACACTGCTTGCTTTTTGTATTGGTTCACTGGGACTGCTATAATAAGGGGCTCCAAACTGGGCGGTTTAGACAACTGAAATTTATTGTCTCACAGTTCTGGAGGCCAGAAGCCTGGGACCAAGGTTTTGGCAGGTTTGGGCCCTTCTGAGGGCTGTGAGGGAGAATCGGTTCCAGTCTCCTTTCTAGTTTCTGGTTTGCTGGCAATCTGTGGTGGCCTTGGCTTGTAAAGCATCAGCTAGATCTTTGCCTTCATCGACACATGGCATCCTCCTGTGCGTGTGTCTCTCTCTGTGTCCACATTCCCCATTTTGTAAGGACACAGTCATATTGGGTTAGGGCCCACCTTGATGGCCTCATCTTAACTAGATATCTCTTTAGTGACCCTATTTCCAAATAAGGTCACATTCTGCTGTGGTGCCCTACTGGGGGTTAGGACTTCAGCTTATGAATTTAGAGGAGACACAGTTCAACCCATAACAAGTGTGTTCGTATTTGCTCTCAAGCTGAGAAAAACTATTTAAGGAAAATCTTTGTTCCTTCCATTTCTTGTCATAAAACATTTTTTGTGCTGAAACTTCTGATGAAAATGAAGTAGCCACAGTGTTCTCTCTCCTACACCAGTCCTTTCTCCGAAAGATATTTAAAGCACCTCCTTGGGCCATCTGGGAGTGTCTTCCTCGGCCCCCTAAGGACTTCTCCAGGCCCTGTCCCTTGGATGTAGTGAAACTGCATGCAAGGGCAATGCTTTTCCTTCCCCAGATGTCTGAGCTATTTCCCTCTCAGACCCCAGAGTTTTCTCTAATGGGCCTTATTTTGATTCCGATGTGAATATTCTGTGCTCCACCAGTGGAACATGCAGCAGGGATGAAAGGCTTTGGTTTACTCTGGCTGAGCTACTGGCCACTGCTGATTGGACTGTTAGAAGCTCACCGAAAATGGCTGTTCCCACCAATGGAATGAGCCCTCCTTTACAGACCTAGGTGGGATGTGGCTCCTGAAAGGAGGGAAGGTGAGCCTTGATTGTGAGCTGAGGACCTGGACGGACCACAGGAGAGGTGGGGCCTGGGGAGAGGGAGAAGCCACTTAGCCCTGGGATGCTGCTCCTGGGGTTCTCATTGGTGCTCTTTCAGAGGTGCACTGTTTAGGTCGTGGAGGACCTTCTGTGTCTCCCTGACCCACTGACTGATGGTGGTCTTTTACTCATAGACTAATAAAAGTCTTAGGGGTCACATGATGACCCCCCCAAGTTCAATCCATGACCCAAATATTTCTCACAGACTGGACATCTCCACGTGACCATTTATTCACCCCTTTCTTTATCAACCAAGGACAAGACTGACTGGAAGGGGCCAAGTGGGGGAGGGGAGTGTGTTCTGGGTATAGAGATAAAGGGCCAAAACATCAAGGGAGCTATGACTGTGGCATGTGCCTGACATGAGTGAAGGTGGATCTGTCTGGAGGGTGAATGAAGGGGAGTGAGCATGAGAGAAGGGGAAACACTCGGCATCACATGAGTGAAGTCTGCGCTAAGCCTGGATGTATCCCGAGGGTACTGGGTGGTCCTGTGTGTGAGAACCATGAGAGGCACGAGTGACCACTCTGGAGGCTGGGGTGGGAGATGATGCTGATGCAGGTAACATCAGGCTCAGAGGGTGTATAAGGGGCTCTTGTAATAATGCAAATATTCTCCTGCTCATGGGTCTGTGTTTACAGGCAGTAGGTGGAGTTGGAGCAGGCACTGCGCCTGGGGAGCTGCTGCTCTCAGCTGGCAGAGGTGCTTTCCCTTCTCTTCCCTGGGCTGCAGCAGCTACTGGGCTGGCATGCTCCAGCTCACAAGCTCTGTGCGTTTTTCTCATTCTGAAAAAATACTGGGAGAGCAGGAGGCTGTCAGCTGTGTTTCCTGCCTTACAAGGAGAGCTTTGTTTGAAGAAGTTTCTGAGTGCAAAAGCCAGATTGAATACAATGGAGACACAAAATGAAATTGCTCTTTACAGGAAATACAGGCGCAGTAAAGTGGAGATACACTTGTTTCAGTGCTGCGAATGTCCTGAGCATGTCTAAAGGCTACTGAGTAGGTTAAGCACAAGTGGGAACCAGCCAAGGAAAGCACGAAGGCCAATCAGAGAGGTTGCTGGGGTGTGTATGTACATGTATGCACACTCACATGCACCCGCATATGTGGCTGGGAAGCATGGACTGGACAGACTCGAGGGAAGTGTTTCAAACCAATTAAAAAGCCCGACATGGGACAGAAGCTCTGCTAGAGTGAGGACCCCGGCCCCTTCCCTGCCCACCTGCATCTCTCTGCTCTGTCTCCCTTTGCTCACTGTTGCTTCCATCCAGAGAGTATGAGCATCTCCCCAATACTCCACATGAGACCATGAGAGAGAGGGGTGAGAAGCTGCACTCCGCATACCATGTCTGCAAAGTAGGAGACTCAGTCCCTGAAACAGGACACTGTACTGGCCTCGGCTCCTTTCTGTGACCTGGTACTTGGTATTTTATACCAACAGTGAGTCACCAGCCAACAGGTGTTTATTAAGTGTCTACCGTATTTCCACATTGCTGTTGGGTCTAAGCTTGCAATCAAGACTAGACCGACAAGCCTGCGGTTTGCAGGTCTTAAGTGTTTTTCTTTGACTTCACTGGTCTATTTATTTATTCATTCATTCATTCGTTTGTTTATGCCTCAAAGCCTTTAGATGGAGCAAGCACTTGCCAGCTAATCATAGTTGTCTCACACCCAGTGTTGGCTTTGCTTGTAGTTCATGTGAAGAGAAAAGATCCACACGCATGATAAAATTGTGTCTCTTCCGTTCAAGGTGTGAATCAAATTTTGGGCAGGGAGAGTCTGAGCCAGAAGGTACCTGTGAGTCTGAGGCGAATTTGCTCTCCAAAGTCAAAATGGATGAAATGCCATCGAATTTCTCTTGTGTCCAGCATAGCTTCTGTGTACAAGAGCTTTGCTCTTTGGCTCCTTGACAAGTTGAGTTTGTAGGAAACACGTGGTAAGAATGCCTAAGAAGGTGCTTTTGAATGGATGTGCAGTGTTGGGTCCAAACTGGGATGAGGCAGGGGTGGGGACCAGTTACTCAGTCTGGACACTCATCTAAGATGATCTCATCCTTCCTGACTCATTGTTAGCACCACCCGACACTGACAACTGACCAGAGCTAGTGCTTTGAGCAGTTAGCTGGGTCTTACCCCTTCCTGCCTATGAGCCCTCATGTCCTTTTATTCATTTAGGCATCCATTCAATACTTGTTTACGGAGTGCTTGTGTGCCAGGCACTGTCCTGGATGCTGAGGATACAGCAGTGAACGCAGACACAAATTCTTGCATTCATAGAACTTACATTCTAATGTGTGGGTGGGGAAAAAGGGGACAGATAATAATACAAATCAGTGAAGTCTGTGGTATGTTAGAAGGAGACAAACCAAATGCTATAGGGACTGGGTTAGGACCGCCAGTAAGGCAGGTGGGGGGATGACATGATGTTAAATAGAGTGGTCGGGGAGACCACTGGGGAGGACATTCGATGCAGGACCTGAAAGCACTGAGGGATAGAATGTGGCTATCACAGGCAAGAACATTCTAGGCAGAAAGACTGTTTGGGGCAAAGGCCCTGAGGCAGGAATAGGTCTGCTGTGTCTGAGAAACAGAGAGCAGGCCAGTGGGATGGTTACAGGGAAAGGAAAAGCAGTAGGGCAGGAAAGCCACTGGGGACAGAACACATAGGGTCTTGCAGGTGATCTTCTGGGGACTTTGGCATTCACTCTGATGAGGACAGGAGCCATTGCAGGGTTTTGAACGGCATCATGATCTGCTTACCTTTTATTAAGATCATTCTGGTAGACTGCGGGGAGCAGCAGTAGAAGCAGGGATTCAGTCTGGAGGCCACTGCAGTGGGCCAGGGAAGAGATGACAGTGGTTTGGACTAGAGTGATGTGGTGGCCATGATGAGAAGTGGCTGGATAATGATGGACTTGGAGGCAGAGGAACCATTTATCTCCTGGTCATTGTGGTCTCTCTGGGGGAGGGGGACAGGATGGTTTGGGGATTTACTTTGTCCACCATGTGCCAAGCACTATCCCATGAGCTTCACAGACATGGTCATTTCCTTCAGTCCTCTGGCATCCTGCTGAGGTAGATATGGTTTTCCCCCAATTCCCAGAAGAAGTTGAAACCTAAAGAGATGAATAACTGGCTCAAAGCTTATGGAGGGCAGGAGTGAGTGCCCCACTGCTACTAAACTCCTTATCCTCATCCAAATTGAAAAAGGTTTGGCAGTTTCTGGTTCCAGTGAAAGATGCTGAATGCTCTGCCTAGATGAGGTCAGCTGTGACTCAGCCATAAGTGTCTGAAGAATGGAGCCTTTAGGGAGCTCTGGAAGTTTCAGCATGTTCTCATGTCAGGTGGTTCCATGGATAGGGGAGTGGGGGGCTTCCCTGTTCCTTTCTGCACCCCCTACCCAGCCCATGCTGCACCAAGCAGGCCCCTCTTGCTCTGCTTTAGTTTTAGCTGCCCCTGTGCTTCACTCTTTAGCCAAAGCTTGGACAGCGTAAGATCGGATTCTATCCTTTCCTAAAATGTGTACTAAGCCCCAAAGAAATAGAAGGCCCAAATCTAAACTTGTGCATGTAACAGGAAGCTGAGTGGATTTTCCTGTTGACCCAGCATTGATGAGTGGGGCTCAAATGGAGGATAAAGAGATGCTAAGTGCTGTGCATGCTAGAGATAGCTGCTGACATCTGGGGCCAACACTAGTCCCACTGCCATCCACTCTGTCACAAGTCCCTCCTCGATTTATATGTGAGAGAGGAAGTCATCATTGCACACGGTCATTGTGAGGCACATACCTTACCTTCCACTCCAGCCCCCCAGTCAAGTGAAGGGGATCAAGAGAATTGAGGATGCTTATAACAAGAAGATAAAGTTCATATTCTAACTCCAGATTAAGTGTCTGCTTAGACTGACAGCTCTGTGATCTGACCTTTCTCTTGGAAGAGCAGAAGAAGAGAAAAACAGGGAGAGAGGGCTCTGTGAACACAGAGGTGAGCAAGGAAGAGTTTGTATGTCTATGTTTTGGGTGTTTCAAGAGGGCACATGTTTTCCATGGGTCTAGCAGACAATGTGGAGATGGCTGGGCTTGCGTATCCTGCCTATGATGCCTGTTGCCCAATGGGTGGTGGACTGTAGCAATGCTAGACCAGAATGTACAGGGGCTCAGCATCTTAGTAAGTGCTACTACAGCAAAATTACCATATACCCGGGGGGCTCAAACAAGAAACGTTTATTTCTCATACCTCTGGAGGCTGGGAAGTCCAAGATCAAGTCTATCAGATCAGGCCCTTGATGAGGATCTGCTTCTAGGTTCAAAGATGGCAGTCTTCTGGCTGTGTCCTCACGTGGTGGGAGGGGTAGAGGAGGTTTCTGGGGCCTCTTTTGTAATGACACTAATCCTACTCTTTTTTTTTTTTTTTTTGACACTAATCCTTTCAAGGTGGCTCCACCCTAATGGCCTAATCACCTCCTAAGGGCTCTACCTCTTAATAGCTTGATGGTAGGAGGTAGGATTTCAATGCATAAGGAATTTGAGGGGTGAACACATTCAATCCATTTGCACAATAAGAGATTGTGCAATCCTTATTGCAAGATGGACCTCCATCCTCCCATTTTAGGGAAGCTTAGAGGGAAGGGGGTGGCCCCAAAGAGGTCCACCTGTGCCCTGTTGAGGACCAGGAGCAAACGCTGAGTTAGGTAGCTTTGCTTGCATTCTCTTTGCACTCTCCTCCCAGCCTGGCACCAGAGTAGCCAGTGACTCAAACCACCCCTTCACTGAGCTAGCCAGTCTGTGAGCACCAGTGGCACCTCCTGGGTTCCCTCAGTGATTGCACTGCATTGAGCTCTTGCAGTTCCTCTGGCCAAAGGGCAGCATCCAGTGTCACCCGTGTCACATAAACAAGGGGAAAAGGTCTTTGGAAACAGAGCACTGGCTGATTAAATTCATGACAAAAGTATGTAAAACAAGGAGGAGACAAAAGGAAGACTTTCCTAAGCATCTTATAATTGGGAAAACCCCAAAGAGGCAGCAGGCAGCCACCATCTGGTATGAGCCTCATCCACACTGGAGAATGTTCTTGGCCAACTCTTTCTGATTGTGAATTTTATGGACTATTTGGAATAGTGACAGCCACAGGGGCTGCCTGAACTCTTAATCCTCAGGAGTCAGGAGGAGTGTTCCCAAATAGCTGGGAACTGGCTGATGAAGGGCATCTTCTTCATATGTAAGCCTTCTTATTAAAGCACTGAGGATTTTTCTTTTTTTTAAAGAGGGAAGACACGTTCCTAATTCCCCAACTCCTGCTTTCTAACAGGATAACTAGCTTTTTCTTGGCATGTTTCGTATTTTGGCCACAGCATCTATACATATTTTTACATAGCTAAAATCATAGTGTTGATACAGCTTTGGTCTCTCCTTTAAAGGTAAGTATGGACTTCCAGTTACTCCTCTTCATAGCTACAGAATATTTTATTGTAACTGTCAGGGCAAGCCAAACTGTCCTCATATGGTTTTTTGTGTTTTTCAGATCATATATGTTACTGTAACGAACATCTTCATTTATGTAGTTGTTTTCTTATGGAGAATGTTCTGCAGATATTCCCAAGGGTGGGATTTCAGAGCCAGACTGAGTGGCTGTTGTTGGCCGTGGCCGTGTTTTCCTGTCAGTGGTCCTGATGTGCACACTGCACGCTGTGTAATGGGTACTCCCTGCAGGTGCTGGTGGGCTACTCCCTGAGGACAGCTCACAGCTCACAGGCAGAGCCACACTGCACAGGAGAAGGCCATGCTTGGCTATTTGCAGGCAACTTGTCCACCAGGATGAAGAGTCATGAAGGAATTGAGTTGGCTTTCAAAGTCTTATGCAGAGAGAGCATTTATTCATCTTTTATGCCGATTCATCTTTTAACTGATTATACCCATGATCAGTTATGGTTAAACTCTTGAGAGCCTACTTCTGTCTGCCACAGTAAGCCCCGCCACCCTTCAGGTAGGGTGGAGTGCAAGTCATTTGTTTACATTAAATCTCGTTGAGGAAATGGTTCCTGTACCTAGACCTGTGTGGATAGGTCTCATGGGGAGGGGACAGGTGAAAAACACATGACCCTTGCTTAGATGAAGCTTTATTTCACCCATTGCCATCCTCTGAGTGCTGCTCTATCGTAATGATAATCATCACTGGTCGCACTGGCACACATTCTGAACCAAGCACCATCTGCACCTGATCATCTCATTTCATCTGCACAGTCATCCTCTGATCTAAGTTATGTGATTGTCCCTCTTTACAGAGAAGGAAATTGAGGCACTGAGGGCATATAGCTAACAAGAGGTCGTATTGGACCATGAGGTGGAAAGTTGACTAAGACTCAGTCTCCAGCATGTGTGTGTGTGTGAGTCTGTGTGTGACATACACCAGGAAGTAGATAGAACAAAACCTCCCGTGGTGCTGAGAACTCTCAGAAGGACACCTACCCCATACTTGTTTGTGGGGGTATAGTCAAAGTTTCCAGAGGAGCAGATGACAAGCTACGTTTTTAAGTGGGAATAGAAGTTAGATAGGAGAAGGCTACCCTATGATTAAGGAAAGAAAAAATTTACTCAGAAAACACTAAATTATAATAGGGGTAAACTGTGGCCCTTGGGCCCTCTGGGGGAGTTGTTGAATCAAGGGGTGTGAGGGAAGAATAAAGCTGAGTCTCTAACTTCCCACTGGTGGCTGGGTCTCGAGCTCAGAGGTGGTCAACAATGGGTCACTCAGGCTGCCATGGCATGGCGGCTGTCAGGGAAGGTGTGATGATGTATATCTTGTTTTCTTCAATAAACATGTATTTTTAAAATTTGATTATGAGGGTTATACTATATATCCTTGATTCTAAGTCATCGTTAATGTTAGGGACTGAATTGTTTGCCTCAGATTCATAGGCTGAAGCCTGAATCTCCCAATGTGACTGTATTTGGAGATAGGACATTTGAAGAGATAAGAGATTTGAAGGATGAATAAGGACAGAAGAGTGGTCCCAAATCCAATATGATTGATATCCTTATAAGAAGAGGAAGAGTCACCAAGACCTCAATAGTACACAGAGGGAAGACCACATGAGGGCACAGCAAGAAGGCAACCGTCTACAAGCCAAGGAGAGTGGTCTTTGAAGAAGCTAAACTTGCCCCCACTTTGATCTTGGATTTCCAGCCTCCAGATCTGTGAGAAAATAAATTTCATTTGTTTAAACCACTCCATCTGTGATATTTTGGCAGCCAAGCACACCAATACAATTGATTTAAGAAACACCATCGGTTTAATCGTACTTTGTGGGGGAAGAAAAAAAATCCCACTTCCTTACATGTGTATATTGATTGCAAGGGTGTACCAAATTTCAAAAATGTTAAAATGTGAGAAACTGTGCATAATTCCCAGATTTGAAGTTAGTGGAGCGGAGGACATAAACATTTTTATGATTCTTGATATATATTACCAGAAATTGTAGTTAATACTATTATTCCCTCTCCTAATCTGGACACTGGATTTCAGATCTAATGAGAGCAGCAGATGTAAAACAAAATCATGATTTCTCTCTCTGGGATACAACAGACAAGTTAACTCAGTATAAACACAAGGGTATTTTTATCTTTTTGTGTTTGATTTGATTTTAAGCTAGAAAGTAACGGTTTTCTTTCAGAAACAGAACTGATACAGTGTGTAAGACATAATCTCATGTCCCAGAATTTGTGACGGCAGTGCAGTAGAGCTCTGGGCGAAATATGGGCTAGAGTCATATCACCCACACTCTTAAATAGGAGCCCCACTGTCACGGCCAGGTTGGGCTCTATGGGGACAGCAGGTGTCTCATTCCTGACCCTCACTGGGGCTGGCTTGAGTAATGGAAGACTCCAACATTTATGACCCAAGACCCAGACTATCATCTGAATACCTGGGCCACACCTAACTCATTGCCTACACTGCCTCCAGCTCTATGAAATCAGCTAGAAAATTGTGCAGAAGCCTCGCTTAGGAGAGACCTTCTTCCCTGTGGGTGGAGTCCGTGCCTTTGCTTCTCCTTTGGGATCCCATCCTTAAGGGCCCCCTTCACTGCCCCACTCAGGACAACATTGTGTTTTTAAAAGGATTAGTATGTGGTGAGTTTCTTGTTTCACAGTGGTTTTAAGATAATGAGCCAAAATATAGGACTTTATATTTTATTTGGACCATGCTTTGCGTTAACCTTGTTCTTGGTACAATATCTTTAATATAGATCTGCATGTCACGTACATTGCAGTAACATTGTTTTCATATAACCATATTTGACACCCCATTTGACAATGTCAACATTCACAGTGGTTCCTCAATACGTTTGACAGTATCAGCCCTTAAAGTGTTTTCACAATACTTACATGTAAGCACATTTGACAGGATCAGCCATTGAAATGTTCCACAAACCACACATCCACAGTTTCGAATACCAGCAGCTACCGCATTCACCATGCAGCTACTGCGTAGTGACTGCTCATTTATTCTACATGTTTTTTTCTTTTTCTTTTCCCTTTTTTTTTTTTTGTGAACTAATGAAACATCAGGCTTCATGATAGGCTCTTTTTGACATCAGGTCCAAAGATCATGAATATTTAACTGACATTTTCATAAAACTCTTAGCAAAATCAAGTAACTATTGACCAACATTTATTGAGCACTTACTATGTGTTGTACATTGATCCAAGTGGTTTTCGTGCAGCAACTCCCTTAATCCTTGCAACCACCTTATTGACATAAGGTAGCTTCTATCAATCCCATTTTACAGATGAGGAAACACAGTATGGAATGGATAGCACTTTGCCTACAAGCGCATAGCTAGAGAAAGGCTAAACTGGGATTTCTTTTTTTTTTTTGTATATTTTTTTATTAGAGTTCAATTTGCCAACATATAGCATAACACCTAGTGCTCATCCGTCAAGTGCCCCCCTCACTGCCCGTCACCCAGGCACCCCAAACCACCCCCCCCGCCTCCCCTTCCACTACCCCTTATTCGTTTCCCAGAGTTAGGAGTCTCTCATGTTTTGTCACCCTCACTGATATTTCCCACTCATTTTCTCTCCTTTCCCCTTCATTCCTAGAACTCTTGTGTTTTTTCTCCTCACTACGCACTGTACGTTACACTATAATTATTACAATAGCGCGTGAGCACATAGAGTAATGTGCTTTGGGGGCAAGCCATCTATTGTCTGGTGGTGTTGAAAGAAGCCCGCAGGAGAGGGTAATATTCGAAGGGACCTTAAAGGTTTAATAGGGGTTGGGTCAAATGGAGAAGCTGTAAGAGTGTGTGTAAATTCTAGGAGACACTTAAGAGGTACCACTGGATCAAATTTGGGATGGGGCTGAGAGGTAAAATGATAGAGACAAAATTGAGAAGGACTTTGAATATGTTAGGAGGAAAAACTTTTCCTCTATGCTCTTAGGTTCAGTACCTGGGAACTGCATATTACATTAAGAAAAGATTGAAGGGGGAAAGATGAATAATTTTAATCAATATTTATGTGCCTAGAAGTTCACAGAAAAGAAGTGGAACTTGAAGTGGTTAGATTTGGATGCCTATGTTCCATTTTAATATGGGAAAGAGGGGTTGGGCTCCAAGAACAATAGATTATGAAGAAGTAATTAGAACATATAAAAAGGAACTAATGAAAGGTTATGGTTATTTTAGTAAGGCCTGTTTATGCAAACCCATCTCAGTGTTGACTATCTCTGGTGACAAGAGTCGCTCTTCCCTTCCTGGTATTGGTGGAGGTAGTGGTGGGGGTGGGCTGTTAAACATTTTCATGAAGGGAAATATATTTCCTATTTATAAGTGAATAAGGGGAGGACAGAGAAATCTTCCTACATCTGTTCATTCTCAGTGGCCTTACATTCAAAATAATCCTCATGACAATGTGGTGTGTTCTGGGGTGGTGTCTTCTGATCCCCTTCAAATGTCATGCTAGGAAGTTTGGGCTTTATTTTATGGGCTGAGAGGTTTTAAGCTTTAAGTGACCTGGTCAGATTTGTGTGCGTGAAAAGGCATTCTGGCTGCAGTGTGGGAAAGGTTTAGAAGGGGAGATGCTGGAAGCAGAGCGGCTTGTTCCACTAGGCTCCACGCATGTGCAGAAGACAGAGGGAGAGCACTGCGTTGGGATTCCCTCTCTTCTTTGTGTCCTCTGGAGGAAAAGCTGGGATTTAAGTTTTCATCTCCCTGTGTGGCTACTGTTTGGAGGCCGCTTCATCTGTGCAGGGCTTATCACTGCTGCTTCCAAGACACACAACCCCAGAGCCTCTTGAATTCTACAAAGGCCACCTGGGGAGCAGGAGCACACAGGTCACCCCAGACCTCTTGAAGGATCTCCTCAGAGGCTGCGCACGGGAAGTGATCTCTGTCTTGTGCACTGTTGCCTGGTCCTCAACATGTCTGTCTTGCTCAGTACTGCTTCCAACCTCCTTCACCTCTCCTTTGCAAACATTTAACTTTCGACATCAGCTGTTCCTAGGGGACATGCAGTGGGGGCTTCAGTTTTCTTTTTTGTCTTAGAGTGTGGGGCAGCACCCATAGATACATGCACAGGGCCAGGAGGAAGGAGGGAATCGAATCCCCTTGTTCCTCTCTCGGCACTGCCAGGCGGAGAGTAGCTCCCTGCCCACGCCTGCACAGCCCCAGGAAGCTGGCCCTTCCTCATCCACCCTTCCTGCTCCTGCTCGGTGCCTTCCCTCTCCTTTTCTTCCTCTTTGGGTTCCTGGGAGACTAAAAGACCAGTTGAGCTCTCCCAGCTGCGCCCCTCCCTGAGACAGTATCTTTCCAGAGCTGGTATCATAGCTTAATGATGTTCCTTCAATAAGGAGCAGGTAATTGATTGTTAAGTGAAAATATAAATTGTAATTGAATCCGTCACATTTCAGTTTTTCATTATCGTGTGACAAGTCTCTTAACGTCTTTGCAGGGACTGCAGGAATGGGGGAAAGATGGAGAGAGAGAGAGAAAGAGAGAGAGAACTGTTCTGTGTTTCCACATCCAGCGTAGTAGGTGGGCTTCACTGGGACTCTTGCTCATGTGAGAATGTGTGTGGTGTGCACACACTCACTATACACAAGGTCTCATGAAATGAGGGGAAACACTTCCAGGCTCTTGGCTGCAGTATGCAGGTCTGGTTGGAGCTTCAAGTTTGAATTTCTAGCTCCCTTTTGGACATTTGGATTCTTTAATAAGCTCATATAAACTAGAGGCATCATGCCATGTGTGTTCACTGTTCTGATCTCATCGAATATTAAGTAGGAGGGATGACATGGTGATTAAGAAGAGGGCTCGTGCACCAGGCTGCTTGGGTTTAGTGCAGTCGTTCTGCCTCTCACTCTGTAGGCTTCTAAGTTACTAACCTACCTATACCTCTACTTTCCCATCTGTAAACTAGGTATAATTCCTGTTCAGTGCTTAGGACTATGGTGAGGCTTGCAGAGGGTTAAGCAAGGGAAAGCGCTTTGAATAATACATGTAGTAAAGATCCAATAATTACTAGAGTACTATTTTTTCAGACTCACTGTTGTGTTAGTATGAACCTGGATACTAGAGAACAGAACCCAGGGCCAAGCTCCTGAGGTGGTGGTTTATTGGAAAGGGGGGAGGCTAGAACACTGCTCCCCAGGTAGCAGGAGTGAGGGAAAAGAGGAGGTAGGGCATGGAAGGAAGGACAGCCTGTGATGGTGGGAGTTTTGTGAGGTTTTCAGTATGTCCCAGTTTCACAAGAACACAGCCCTCTGTCCCCACAGGGGCTATATGGAATGATGCGTCTCAGAACAATCCAGGGGGTCGCTGATGGGGTGGTAAGGGGAGGGGGCAGGGAAGGAAATGTATATGTTGGCCTTTCCTAGCTCCTGCCTCTGGCCAAAACACACTCCACGGGACCTTGGGTCCCTGGAATTTCTGGACTGTGTTATCCAACCCTTCCTGACAGAGGCAGGGCAAGTCAGACCAGACTGCTGGATCTTTGGAGGCTCCTGCCCCAGGGAATGAGCAGGAGGCCTTACCAGTGCCATCCCTTCTTCCCAAATGTTTAGGGTATAGGGGAAATGGTGGCCAAGGTTCTCTGTTCACCTCATAGCTTAGGCCTGAGGGATATGTGGGGCCAAGTGTACCCTTGCAGATGTATAAAGTAGGCCCCAAATATTTTCCCCTGTGTCACATCAACTCATACACTTATATGAGTTTTTTGTTTGTTTTTCAAAATTTCATATGAGGAAACAAAGTTCTAAATTTTTCCCCAAAAAGACAGGTGCTAACTCATTCCTTTAAGAAATGTAAGCTCTATAAAAACAATATACATATGTGTGTATTTATGTGTGTGTGTGTGTGTACATACTTTGAAACAATTTATAGTCCCATCTTGTAGTGAAGTACCTGCCACCTCCAGATATCAGTAAATGTGTTGAATATTATCTATCCATATTTTCATCTATTCATATCATACATTTAATTCATATAAGATAAAATGCATAGATATTAAAGGGGGTTTAATTTGATGGGATTTGGCAATTGTGTATGCTTGTATGTCCATTTTTTAGCTTTCATTTCTCTGATCAAATTCCTCATCTTTTCACACATATTGTTGATGATTTCTTTTAAATCTTTTAACCTATTTAGCATAGAATTTCTTTCTTTCAGAGTCCCTGTATGATAAAGCCAACATCTGGGCCTTCTCTCTACAGTTTGATTCTTTTGCATTTTTCTTCTTTAGGCCATGGGCCACATTTTCTTGCTTCTTTGTGTGTTACCTAATTTTTTAACTCTGTGCCAGAACATATGTATGGAGGGACAGAAGAGAAAGAAGTAAGTAAGCTATACATCTAGAAAAGGGGAAGCCCCTTCTGTGGGGCTTGTAGAGTAGGATGAGGAGAAAATCCACTATCTGGTTGAGCTGGGCCTGGCCTTGTGGCAGCTTTCGTTAGATTTAGTTCACTTCTGGCATTTGATGCTTTGAGGTGTGATCAAGGCTCTCCCTTCAGCAGGGCTGGGAATCTGAACAGAAGTGAGATTCAAGAGCTCTCTTTAAACTTTACAGCATTCTGAACAATAGGAGAACCTGTCCATTTTGTAGCCCACCGGCCCATTTTTTTGGTCATTTGAGAATTATTTTTTCTCCCAATCCTGCTGCTTTTCTGTTCCTTGGGAAGGTCCTTTCTATCCTACGCCCCTGCTTTCAGGCTTTGGAGGGCTATTCCAGTGAGCCAAGTGAAGCTCCTCAGAGCCTTTGTAGGGATTGCTCTTGGCTCTCCTGGCTTCCCCAGTCTCAGCCTGCAGTGGCCTGCACCTGGGCACTGGATGTAGGTCCAGGATGTCTCAGAGAGATGTTCTCAGCTGTCTTGCTGTGCCTCTGCAATAGGTCTTGTCCTGTTCTTAAGGAAGGTCCCCTATGCTTTGGGAGGGGAGCTTTCTTTCTGGTCTCTGCCCTGCCTCCAGCCTTTAATATACAACTTCCATAAACTTGGGTGAAGGCCTATGAGAAAGAAATGGCACATGGGTGCAGAGTGATCTTCTGGAAGGGATGCCATGGGCTTCCTATCTCACTAGTTCCTACACATGGCCATGAGAGACTTATAAAATGTTTGGCTGCTTTCTCCTTACCTTTGTCTATATTGAATTCCTTCTTCTCCTCCTATGCTGCCAAGGATGAGAGCAACTGTTGGGTCTCTATTCCCCAAGGAAGTGCTCATTGCTTTCTGGAATTTAATTCATGTAGATTAATTGACATCTTCAGCTCTCTGATGGGTTTAAACACTACAGTTTTACAGCTTATCTGGTTCTTCAACCTTTAGCATGGAAGTGACCCTCCTCTGTGATTTTCCGCATTCTAAACTCAATATCTGTGTTTTGTAGTGTGGCTTTCTAGAAGTCTTTGTTGTGGGAAATAGCAGGTTTCATCTCTGGACAGTGAAAGATTATTAAACTCCAACCAATGGTTGTTTTGGTCTTCTGACATCCAAAGATCCATCTATATAGATGCAGACATCAACATTCTTAAATAAAGCTTTTCACTTTTTCAGGTCATTGCTTCTAGCATTTGGGAAGCAATATCAGGAAGCAATATTAATCTGAATAGACTGATTTTGGTTAGGGGGGGTTTAATAAAACAAATATTTTCTTTCTGACATTAAGCAATGGTTCAAACCAGGTCTGCAGCATGATGGAGACCAGGGCATCCCCTGTACATTTTTGTTAGAGCTAGACAGTCAGGGGAGGGAGACGAGTTTCACAAAATAGAGGGTCCTCTTCATTTTTCATTCTGTAATCAGGGATGACTAGTTTGAATGATCCCCAATATTTACCACCCATTTCATATAAGAGCACCTTCTACTCTATTGGGGTCTCACTTCTTCTGGAGGCTCAATTTGCCTTTGTTTGGGTTTAGGGCTTTCTACTCCTGATCATGGTATATTAACATCCCATAATATCCTTTGGGAAGAGAGCTGAGAAATCACTAGACATTGACAGGGTACTTTGGAGGGCAGAAGGGCTCAGTAAATCAGGAGGAGGTGGTGAGTGTGTGCTTTGTCAAAAATCACAGCTACTGCAAGGAGTACTGCAGTTGCTGTAAATCCCTGGACTCTGTTATATGGAAGCACCATGGGCATGGTTACAGTGCCAGAGCAAATGAGGCACTTTTCATAGTATAATAATAATAATTTTAATTAATGAAGATCAGCATATAGCTCCTCATGCTCACAGGCAATCATGCACCCCAGTGTATGTAGGAGGTGTGCATCTAGAGACAGGCAGGCAGGCTGGAGAGGACACTTCTTTATATTTTCCTGTTCCCTGGGTCATGGTGGCAAGGTCACCCCCTGTGCCTTGAGTTTGGCCTGTGATGGTGAAGTGAG
The DNA here is from genome assembly GCF_905146905.1 of Nyctereutes procyonoides. Taxonomy (NCBI): domain Eukaryota; kingdom Metazoa; phylum Chordata; class Mammalia; order Carnivora; family Canidae; genus Nyctereutes; species Nyctereutes procyonoides. The sequence goes on along the minus strand of NW_026575048.1, from coordinate 17,649,188 downwards.
GAAGGCTAACTCCAGGGCTGATTTCTAGTGAAGGATAGGAATACTTTCTTTAGTAAGATGTCTAAACAGACCCATAAAATCTTAAAGAGGCAAGTTTCCCACAACCATATCATAAAATCATAGGAATAATTGTCTGGATCTGTGAGGACAACATGATTGAGAAATTGGTGATATCGAGCATGAACTCTGACTCCTGGGTAATTTTGCCATTATATACGGTAAGTGTTCATGTTACTGCAAGTAATCTTATAGATTTTTGATCTACTTCCACTGACTTTTTAGGTGGCATTGAGGAAACCATCCAGCATGGTTCTGTTTTCATAGGCATATTCTGCAGAGCTGTACATGTCGCCACTGGGCATCCAATACATAACTCAGACTTGGCAAGTTCAACATACAATTCTTGATTCTTCCCTAAAACTGCTCATGCCTCAGTCTGCCTCATTTACCGCTTAAAAGCCACAAATCTAAGCTCCAGTTTTGATGTTATTTTTTTCTTTTATTCTCCTACATCCAAACCATTTGCAAATCCTCTTGCCTTTTCTTACAACACATACCTCAATCCATCTACTATGTCAATGCATATGTACGTGTATGAGATATGCTTGTGCATGTACATATATGTGTGCTTATGTATGCATATGTATGTATATACGGATGGATGGAGATATATTTTATGTGTCTCTTCCCACCCTCCTAACTCACATGTGAGTTGCATGAGAGCAAGTCCCTTGACTACCAGTGTTTTACCCCTAGTGCTTAGGACGCTCTGAATACCTGAATAAATCCTGAAAGAAAACATCTGGAATTGCAGTTGGGAATTAAGTGTCTTCTACACAGGGGACACCAAGCTCCACAGAGATAGAATCATTTATTTACCTGATTTCATTGGAGAAACAAGTTCTGGGCCGAAAGATACTGGGGAGATGCCTGGTAATGATAAAAATCACAGATTTAAAGTTCTTTGGAACAAAGTTGCCCACCATCAGTCTGAAGTCCAGATCTGGCCTGCACAATGTTTAAAATTTTTTGAATTATTTGACAACATAAAACATAATAGATGTTCTGTGTCTCTTGAAATTCTGGTTGTCTGGCAACACAGGACTTGTAATCCTGTCTAGCGACACACTGGTAACAGTACTGAGCAGCGGCTGCCCTTAAGCCAGGACCCTGCTGTCTGGTTGGCCACAGAAGGTTCTTCCTCAGCCCATTTCACTCATTTGCATTACCTGCCTGGCCTCTGTAGGCCTCTGAGTTTGAGACCTGGGCCAATTTGGATTTCTACAGACCATCCTTAGGAGCTGGCATGTGGCGAGGATGCTTCCCCAGCACCTTTCCCTTATCACCAGCCTAGGCTCGAGCTCCAGTTCTAAATAGCCTGTGGAGAATTGATGGCCAGTGTCTGATCCCCTTTTGGGCCTGGTCATGTTATACCACAACCCAATATATTCCTGGGTTATTTCCCAGACATGTTCCTAAGAGCTCAGTGAAGAGAGGGTGAATGCTAATGTCAACCATAGCCTTTATGCCTGAGGCAATGATTTAACATGTCAGTCCTGACGATTTGGCCTTTAGGGTCATCTGCCCAGGGCTACATTGACTACGTGGAAGAAATCATGGCCCAAGTGTCAAGCTTTTTGTTGTCAACCACAACCAGAACATTTTCTCCTCCACTTCCCTTGACCAAAGGATGCTAGTGTTAGGCAGGAAGGCCTCTGAAATCTACTTCTTCAGCCTCATCACACTTTTGTGCTTGGAAGCTGGGGGCCTTCCAGGAGAAGAAATAGCCAGCATGGGTCAGAATCAGGGCGTCACTCATCCTGTGTTCTTGTTCTTTCTTATATGTGGCCAATTTCCTGGATGTTTTTATATTTCTCAAGGGTGGCAGGAGGTCAGACTTCTGTGAGAAATTACTCCCTAAGATGAAGTTGTGAATCAGAATTTCTCTTAATGTTTCCACAACCATACAGCAAGCCATGGAGCCCAGGAGATTTCCCCTGGGTCGAAAATGCCTATTCATTTTGTTTTGTTGGTAGGTTATTTTTAAATCACAGAAGGAATATAAATAGACAACACCAACTAGCACATGCATGGCATAAAACTTGGGCTCAGACGGCAATCTCTACATCCTTCACTATGGTCATAGCCTGGCATCTCCTCATTTACCCGGTTGTTATTTTAGATCATTCCCATGATCAGTATGTTTAACTCTTGTCTGGGAGGCTCCAGTGATGAACAAAAGGCATTAGTGGCAGAGGATGCCACTTTCTATGTTTATAAGCAATTTACTAGTTTTCTCAGAAGAGCACAAGAGGGTTTCATGAAACGTCTGTTTTCAGAATCATTAACCATTGATTAAACTCTTGTTTAACTTTGGGAAAAGCCTGTTAAAAATGAATAAAGGGTGACTAACTGGTGACCACTGGGTGCTCATAGGACAGTCCAGCCCAGGTCTGGCTGTGATATATTCAGTTTCAGGTTCTTTGGAAGGCAGGGCTGGTTGGGAACCTTTTGCCTGTCCTGAGTATTTGGTTTCTGTGACAGCTGTGTGTTTTGCTGCCCAGGTTCATCCTTTATGTTGATTTCTATTAGTGAATTTATAAATACAGCCAGAAGAATGCTACTGTCCCTTAGCTCTTGAACCATCATTACGATCCAGAATGGCAAATCCTTTGTAGGAGTCACCTTGGTTCAGCTGGAAAAAAAAAATTACTGATGTGCTTTGAAAAGGTAGAGAGAGTTAGAGTTTTTTTTTTTTAATATAGCTGAATAGGATTTTAAGAAAGCAGAATTATAATGTGGAGTGAAAAGAAAAGCGAGAGGTTGGGTCAGAAACTGGGTTATCAGTACAATGCAGAAAGGGAAAATAAATGCTAATAGACTACACATGTGCCCTTCCCGCTAGATTAGAGACCAGGAGGGCGACTGCTCAATGCGGCCCATTGTGCGGCCGAACAGAACACAGGTCTGGACTATTATCCCCTCCACACCCCCTTGTGCCGCAGATGGTGGTTCTTGCTTCTCTTATCGGGCCTTGCATTCAGTCTCTGTAGCTTGATCTCTTCCTGACTCTTGTGCTCATGCAAAATGGATTGATCTGCTGAAAGAGAGGGGCTGAGAGAGGGGCACGTGGGGACAGACAGCCTGGGGGGCCAGGTGCAGGGACAGCGGGCAGTGTGTGCGGCACAGGGAAAGCCCTCAGCTGCCCAGAGAGTGGCCTCGTGCCTTTGTGCTCTGGAGTGCCAAAGCTCTCAGCTGTCCAACAAGCAGCCTGACCCCTTCTGTGGGGACATGGAGCTTCCAGGGGGGCCTTGCTTCCTCACTTGCTGCCCCCTTCCCAGGAGAGCCCAAGCTCTGCTTCTGAGCTGGCGGCTGCAGCTGCGAGTTCAGTGAAGGTGAGCTGGTGCCAGGGACAGAGAGCTTGTGGGAGGGATTCCTCCCAAGAGAGCCTTCCCGGAGGGATGGAAGGGGTTGCCCTCAGGGCCAGATCCAGAGCCCTGGGATGGCCTGGCCATCGCTGCTCTTCCTCATGTGCGTGAAGCCTGGTGAATGAGTTCACATCCAGGATCTCCCAGTTACCAGCTGGGGGACCTTGGAAAATGTACTCAGCTTCTCTGGGCTATAGTTTCTCCTCTATAAAATGGTACCTAATTCAGAGTTTTACTGTGAAGATGAAATGCATTAATTCATGGGAGGGGCTTAGAACAGTACCTTAGAAAGTGAGCTGTTATTATGACCATCACCATCATTACATTATATCACCATTATATATCGCCATGAGAGTACCATGACGTATTATCGTTATTATATGTATGTTGTAATACATATGTTGCATGTGTACGTATGTATTTATATATGGAATCATGGTCTAATTGAAAAGACATGGGCTTTGGGGGCAGGCAGTTTGAGACTTCACTCTGACACTTAGCATGGGTGTGATCTTTGGTAAGTCACTTAGGCTCTTCCGGCCTCCTTGTCTGTGAAGTGGGGCTAAGTGGTGGGATTGGTGGGAGGATAATGAGATAATGACTATAAATTACCCAGGATAGAGGCTGGCACATTTAAGAAGCTTGATAAATGGAGCTTGTGTTATTTTAACTCACCTGTGCAGACATGTGTTGGATGCATCTGCCTGTGTGCTATTGGTGTCTGGGTGGCATGTTTCTGTTTTGTATGCATTTGTAGGACGACACATGTGTCTGTTGGCAGGTGCCTGTGGGCTGGAGGCCTGAGGCATAATTGGTTGGGTCCTCTTTATGGCTTCTGTGAACCTTCAAGCACAATTTATGTCTCTCCTGGAACTCAGCTGCCTGGTGCAGCTTAAAGCCCCAAAATGCAGTTTTCAGGGGTGAGCTTTGGTCAGGGAGTTAAGAGATAAGTTAATCCTGGCTCCTCACAAGCAGAAAATGGGGACTGGGGTATGGCTTTTCCCCTCCATGTGCCTTAGTTTCATCAGGCAGCTGGACCAGATGAGTCCCAGATGCCACCTACCCCCATCTCTGTCACATGTTGATTTCTTGATTTCTAAATTCTTATGCATCTCTGGTCTCCCTTTTCTATACTTTCCTCGGCCCCCAATCCCCAAAGAGCCCTTCCTTTCCATTCCTCTAGAAGAGAAAGATACACTTTAAAAAAAAAAAAAGATTGTATTTATTTATTCATGAGAATACACAGAGAGGAGAGAGAGAGAAGCAGAGACACAGGCAGAGGGAGAAGCAGGCTCCATGCAGGGAGCCTGATGTGGGACTCGATCCCAGGTCTCCAGGATCACACCCTGGGCTGCAGGCAGGCACTAAGCCGCTGAGCCACAGGGGCTGCCCGAGAAAGATATACTTTTAGAAAAGAATGAATGATGTATGCCCTGGGGAATCATATCCAGATGAAGTGTCCTATCCTCTGAGCATCTCTTGCTCTGCCCTTGCATTGGAGGCTGGGATGGAGGCTAGAATGTTAGCGTGAACCTAGAGGCAAGTGTCTGATACAGCAGACAAGGCTTGAGAGAGGAAGACATTGGCAAGAACTAATATAACCAGATAGACAAAATCTCAGGATTCCTTGGCTCACTGTTTTCCTATACCTTCCCCTTTGTGGTAGGGATAAGATGTCTTTGAGTGTGGACTGGAGGAGACCCTAAAGGGGGGGCTGAGCTTCCCCAGCTTGCACGTGCTGCCCCCCAATGGACGACACAGCCCTCTGGCACAGAGGTAGGGGGTCCATGCATTTGTGTGCCATGCCTGAAGGACGCAGGAAGCACCCTCATGTTCCTGGTCATCCCAAGTTTATATCACCATTATGACAATTTTCCAGCAGATGGCCATAAAGTGTCTTGAGAAAGCAAGGGCCATTTCTTTATAATTTAAACAAAGTCATCATATTGGCTAGTAGGGGGCTTGTGATTCAAGATCTCTTTGGCCACCTCCACCTGTTCTTTGATTATTCTTTGAGTAAATACCTACTAGTGCAGTTGCTGGCTTGTAGGGGAATTCTACTTTTAACTCTTTGAGGAACCCCCATATTGTTTTCAAGAGTGGCTGCAACAGTTTGCATAACCACCAACAGTGTAAGAGGGTTCCCCTTTCTCTGTGTCCCCTTTCCAGGTCTGTGCCGAACATCCTTCATCCTCCCTCACCCATGCTCTTGGTTTAACCCTGAGATTTGCACTCAGTAATTGTAGGAATCAGGTCAAAATTAACAGCCACGGGGAGAGCATATAGCTAGAGAAGCTTTGAAGCATGCCCATAGCTATTTTCCCTAGAGTCAGTCAGGGGCTGAGCTCCTTCCTTTACTGTTTTCATTTCTGACCTCTCCTTTTTCTGATTTCCTTAAGTTGGAGCTCCTTCCTGCCCGTCCAGTCTTGCTTGTTAAATATTCCGGGGGTTGAAGGACCTGTGTTTCTTCTCCCCATCCTCATAGGCAGTAGAATAACAGTAGCTCTTGCCCCTGACTGCAGAGGGGAGGCCCTCATAATGTGTAAGTCCTATTGTTGAGCCTACAAATCCAGACGTCTTGGATGAGATTTGCTGATGGCCAGAGGAGGTGCCGGTTTCTCTCTTCTCAGGATTTTGCTCATCCATCGAAGCTGTGATCCCAGGCAGTTCTTGGAAACAAAGCCATGCTGACCACAGGAAAGGCAATACTTTTAGAACGGGCATTTTTGAATATGGAGGGCATGAGGCTCCTGGGCCCCAGGGTGCCCTAGTTTACAGTCCCTTTAGGCTTCATGAGGAAGGTCATTTTTTGAAAAGAGCTTGGACTAGGAGGTAGGGAGCTAGAGTCTGAGTTCCAGCTCTATTACTTTCTACCTCTGCCACTTTTGGTAGTGATATGAATTTTGGACCTCAATGTTCTTACCTGTAAAATTGATTTTATCTGGGATTTTTGCCTTTCATAGTCTTAGCTACACAGAGTCAACCAGAGTCTGGAAACAGATGATTCTCCTTCTGAAGTATCATCATTAAGTCAATAGTAGCTTGGTGCTACATCACAATGCTTACCTCATTCCCCTCACTTCATCTCATCGTGTAGGCATTTTATCATCTCACATCATCACAAGAGGAAGGGTGAGGACAGGGCCGCATATTCTGAGACATAGAGATCCACATTCACATAACTTTTATTACAATATATTTTTATAATCTTTCTATTTTATTATCAATTTTTGTTGTTCATCTCTTGCTGTGCCTAATTTATAAATTAAACTTTATAATAGGTGTGTATATATGGGGAAAATATAGTACATATAGGGTTCAATACTACCTGTGGTTTTAGGCATCCACTGGGGATCTGGGAACATGTCCCCCGGGTTAGGGGAAACTACTGTAATAGTAGTTAACTTGTCTGTAGAACTGTATTTTCTGACACTGAGTTGGTAGAAAGCATGAAAAAGGGTTTGAGGACTGTGAAAATATTAGGGGAAAAGTATCCCTATTCACAGCAGGAATTCTTTTTTTTTCTTTTTTTAAAAAATTATTTATTCATTCTTTAGAGATGGAGAGAGAGGCAGAGACATAGGCAGAGGGAGAGACAGGCTCCATGCAGGGAGCCTGATGTGGGACTCGATTCCTGGGATCGTGTGTGACTCTGGGATCATGCCCTGAGCTAAAGGCAGATGCTCAACCACTGAGCCACCCAGGTGCCCCTCATGGCAGGAATTCTTAATCTATCCCTGCCCCCCTTTCTCAGGCAGTAATACAATTTTGAGATCCCAGGAATGTTGTACTGACTGTCTCCACCAAGGGTAAATAAACGTTGTTATGTTTGATGACTTATCTTAACACCCTTCTTTATTTTTCCAGCATCTGGTATTAAGTTGTTGCTAAACATCAAACTTGTTGGGAAGAAAGGTGATCAACACACGGTGGGGACGCCACTGGGGAAACCTGCCCTCCTCCTACCCCACTGGGACTAATTGGACCTACGCTTGACCAGTGGAGAGAGAAATCCAGTCTAAGGTGTAAGCTCCTGTGTTTCACGTTGTACCACTGCATCCAGGTAGCTCTGCCTTTCAAGTCTTCCATCCCTGAACTGGATAATCCTCACGTGCCAGGGCTCTGACTGAGGGGTGTGATCTGTACACTGCCACCTGTGGATGTCCTCAGCCTTCTGCTCCAGTTAGGTTCCCAGGAGGGATGATTCCTTTTCCCATATCCAGAGCCCAACCCTGTTGAAGCTGGCCATCTCACCTTGCCCTACCATGGCTCTGCTGGGAAGGCTGCCTCTGAAGGGGGTGCCCCTTCACTTCCCTGCTGGGAAGAGCCAGGGTTCCAAACCCTTCAAATGAAGCCTCACTTGAGGGCAGTTCATGGATCTGCCTGAACCACTTCCTTTTGTTTTACAGGGTCACTTGCCAAAACGAAACTGACTCTGAGACCAAACAAACAAACAAAATTCCTCAGCATTTCGAATACATTGATACATAGGTAAAACAAATCAGTTTGAGTTCTCTCTACACTTTCAACACTTTGTTTCTGAATAATAATAAAAAAAAATCCCTGCAGCAAATACTATTTTGAGACTAATTTCTGGAGGCTCCTAGCAGACAAATCATTCTTTTTCTTGCTGTGATGTTCCTTTTAGTCTTAAATGAAAAGACTTAAGGAAGATGGAGGCTTTTATTTTTCAAACATTGAGCAGGTGTGTTGAGGAGGAAGCCCTGGAAGCTTTGGTGGCTGCGGAGAACAGAACTGGGGGAGACAGGCGGAGGGGCCAGATGGAGGTTTAGGCTGGCAAATAGAATACTCCAATTCTGGGATTCCCAACCAGCCTAGCTAGGTAATTGTAATTGAGCTTGAATCTGGTATAGAGGCTGGGAGTTTTTTTTTTTTTTTTAAGGCCCCATTTTATACCTAGGGATTCAGAATTATCACAGGAGAAAAGTTTTTAAAAATTGTCTACAGTGATTCTGATGCAGGCAGTTCCTAGTGCCCAGAAAGGCCATTTCAAGATGCTCTTTGAAGTTTTGGGGTTCCCTTTTGGGATAGAGCCCCATGGACCAGGCCTGTGTACAGGTATGGCAGGCAGCTCCTTGCTAGGGGTGGGTGTGAAGCCGACTGGATGGTGTCTGGGACTTGCTCTGATTTTGCATCAGTACCTGGAGACATTGCCCTTGTCCCCCAGAGCTATCTTCCTGACATAAAGCCATGTTCAGATTCATGCCCAAGGTGAGTGGAGGACATGGTTGGAAGGAAAGAGGCCACAGAGGAGGTCATGATAGTAGTAGTGCAACTTCTTTAGATTCCTAGAGTAAACTATGGACTTTCCTACCTTTGCAGTTTTGTTTTACAAAATCTTTCTGCATCACTTTTCACAATCCCCTCTGTGTATGCTCTTAACAATCCATGAAGACTCATCTCACTTTCCGTCCTCCCAGAAGCCTCCTTTGCAAGCATGTCAGGTGTGGAGCTCAATGGTAGAAAGAATCAGAGGAGAATTAACAGCCAGCTCTGCACAGCTAAGCCTGAGGACAATGCTGGCCCCATGAAATGAGGGAGATGGGTCCTATCCTGGGATCTTGGATTTAGGGCAAGACCTCGTGGTACCTGGGCCCCTAGAAGCTTCCATGTCTAGTAGGCCCTGGTCAGGGCTGACAATGGCTGGCATATCTGTGGGAGTGAAGCACTAAGGCTCTGCCCACACTCTGAGGCAGTGAGCTTAATTTATCCTCCAGTAATGCTACGTGTTGTAAGAACAAACCAAAAGAAACCTTAAATCCAAAGACCTAGGTTCGAGTCAAAGTTCTGTTCATTTTTAGCCATATGCCAGTGATCTTGTATAAATCAACATTTTTGGTTAGATTTCTCAACTGTAATATTGGGATAATAATACATAATTGAGTTGTCAAAAGATTAAGTAGAATTATGTTCAGTGCTGTATAAATTATAAATGTTATAGAAATGTGAACTATTACTGTTACCTAAAACTCTAGTTTCACAAGAATTAGGGAAAGCTCACATCAGAGTCAAAAGGATTTTGCAAAATTATTTAGACCTTTAATTTTCAGAAAAAAAAATGTCTCTCTTCTTCCTTCTCTTCCTCCATGCAAGACACACATGGACTGGACACTTAATATGGGGCTTGGAACTGGGGGTGCCAAGAGGGACTAGGTTAGGTTTATGCCTTCATACAGCTCGTGGTGTAATGAGGGACAGAATTAATGAAGAAATAAATTATTCTAAATTGCGATATGTATCATGACAGAGTGGAATACCCTAGGTTGGGAGATTGGGCAAAGGAGGGAATGATTAAGGGTGGAGGCAGGAATCGCTTCCTAATAAAAACCGATATTTTCACGGATCCTGAAGGAATCCTCCAGGAAGATAGGGAGGATTGGAGTGTCTAGTCTTTTGGATTGTACCCCGGATTTCCTAAATGATGCATGGGAGACACTCTGGATTATGCTGTTTAATTCCTCAGATATTCTTTTCTTAAATAGAAAGTTTAACTTCCTGAACTAAAACTCTAAACTCTATCTCCATTTGTGTAGGCAGCAGCATGACTGTTCTGTTCTAGTCTTGGCGTCTGTCCCACATTTGTCTTGTTTAGGGGACAGCCAGAGAATGGGATGGAATTTACATGTACTACATAGAACTTCCCCCTCCTCAGCTCACTTCCTGTACGATTCCTTTAGCCCCTTCTCCAGCAGCTACAGGCATCCTGAATGTTGTTCTCTGGTCCTTCAGGTCGGTAAGTTTATGGGGTTCCTACCAAGTTTTAGCCATTCTACTTGCTATAAGAAGTCTGCCTTCAGGCAAAAAAAAAAAAAAAAAAAAAAGTAAAAGTGGAGAGTTAACCCAGTGCTATTCCTTTCTTCCAAGTGTAGTCCTCCTTTATGTTTCTTCTTGTTCTTGATCCCTTCATGTAGCTGTCTTGAAAATCTTTTCTAGTTTATAGTTATTATCTGCAGGAGGGCTGGTTTAATACCTGGGCATCATACTTAAGGAGCAGACTGTTTAATTAGAGGGACAGGAATCAAACACAGGGAGAAATCAAAGAATGAGTCCAGAAACATGATATAGATGAGTACCTCATTCATTTGTGTATTTATTTATCCAAAAAACAATTTTGAGCAACTGCGATGGGTTGGGCTCTTTTCAAGGCACAAGATAGCATAATGTTGGCTATAGATATACATCTTCTAGTCATTCAAGATAAGAGATTTTTGGAAAGTGTTGATTTAAGAAGAGATTTAAGGGGCAAAAAAAAAAAAACTGGGATTCAGCTTCTCAAAGGGGAGATAAACGCGGTCTACATATTTGCTTTCCTGTTCGGTTTTCATCAGCCACAGATGGCTATTGATCACTTGAAATGTGATTAGTCTGAAATGAGATGTGCTGTAAGTATAAAATACACATCAGATTTTATAGACTCAGTGTGAAAAAGGAATGTAAAATATCTCATTAATTTTTTTATAATGTACTATTTTGGATATATCTGATTAGATAGATGATTACAATTAATTTCACCTGTTTCTTTTTCCTTTTTTAATGTGTGTGCAATTTCGACACCAATTTCAGCGTGTGTGGTTTTTCCACACCACCAAACAATTCTGTGACACCAGCTCAGTGTTCCTCATATTTAACCCAATTCTGACACTGTCTACTTAGGGATAGCATCAGATCGCACAGGTCAAGGGCTCAGTCCCACAAGACGGCCTCCACTTTGGATGTGGATCACAAGTGCAGCTCATCACCTGTGCTTCTGACTGCCTGGCTACAGATCGGAGGTTCCCACCATTCCCTCCTTGGGTTTGATTAATTTTCTAGAGGGGATCACCAAACCCAGAGAAACATTTTCCTTGTTAGATTGCCAATTTATTACAAAAGGCTGTAACTCAGGATCAGCCAGGTAGAAGAGGCACGCACGTAAGGCGAGGTATGTGGGAAAGGGCATAGAACTTTTGTGCCCTTTCTGAGAAAGGCACCACTCTCCCCAAATTTCCATGTGTTCTCCATGTGGACCCCTTCCTTTGGGTATTTAGGGAGACTGCATTACATAGGCGTGATCGATTAAATCTTTGGCTATTGGCAATTGATTCTGTTGCTAGCCCTGACCCCCTCCCTGGAGGACGGGGTGGGGTGTGTGAGAAATTCCAACTGTCCATCACAGGATCACAGGGTTAGTTCCCCTGGCAACCAGCTTCCATCTTTAGGAGCAGTCTAAAAGTCACCTCATTAACATAAACTCCACTGTGGTTGAAAGGGGCTTGGGAATATCCAGACATCTTCATTGCTCTTATCATTTAGAAACTTGCAAGAGTTTTGTTGAATTATTTTTTTGTTAAGTTTTTGTTTAACTTCCAGTTAGCTAACATACAGCATAATATTAGTTTCAGATGTACAATATAGTTATTCAACATTTCTGTACCACAGCTGGTAAAAATTCTAAGAATTTTAGAAGCTGTATGCCAGAAATGAGATGAAGACCAAATATGCATTTCTTGTTTTAAATTACAGTATCACAGCATTCATACTAGAAAATGGAAAGTTACATATGTGGCTCACATTATTTTTCTATTGGACAGCAGTGGTCTAGACCAGGGTCAGCAAACATTTTTTTTATATTAAAGTATAATGAACATACAGTGTTATATTAGTTTAAGGTATACATTTCACTCGCCTCCCCTCTGGCAACCACTAGTTTGTATTTAAGAGTTTGCTTTTTTGTTTGTCTCTTTTTTTTTCTTTGTTCATTTGTTTCTTAAATTTCACCTATGCATGACATCATATGGGATTATTTCTTTCTCTGCCCGATTTATTTCACTTAGCAATGTAAGTGTAAGTTCTAGGTCCATCTATGTTGTTGCAAATGGCAAGCTCTCTTTTTTACTTTATAGGGTCAGCTGGTTAAGACCCCTGGGTGGCTCAGTGGTTGAGCATCTACCTTTGGTTCAGGACGTGATCCTGGAGTCCCAGGATCGAATCCCACATCAGGCTCCCTGTGGGGAGCCTGCTTTTCCCTCTGCCTATGTCTCTGCCTCTCTCTGTTTCTCTCATGAATAAATTTAAAAAAAAATCTTTTTTTTTAAAAGGATCAGCTGGTAAATATTTTAGACCTTGCAGGCCACATGGTGTCTGTTGTAACTACTCAGCCATTGTATTATAAAAGCAGCATAGCTAATCCATAAACAAATGAAAGTGGCTGTTTTAATAAAACTTGATTTATAGACACTGATATTTGAAAGTCTCATCATTTTAATCTCTCCCCCCAAAATCATTCTTTTGACTCTTTCCCCCCATCATTTAAAATTTAAAAGCCATTTTTAGTTTGCAAGAACATAAAAAACAGGTGACATGCTAAACGTAACTTGTGGGGCATTGTCTGCCAAGTCATTCTGAAGGACCTGAGAAACAATTTGCTTTGAAAAGTATCATGTTAAACCAAATGTGTGGTAGAATGAATTACTATTTGCAGTTCTTCCGGTCTCTTGCATTGGAATTCCATAGTCACAACCTATCCCATGTGACTTTGTGGTGCCAGTTAGTAGAGTGGGTGCAGTGAAAGTCTTGACCATGGCACTCGCATTGGCTATTGGGATGAAGGTAAGAGTGGCAGTGTGCCAGTTCCAGATTAAGGCTTCGGAGGTTTGATGTGTTTCTGCCTATCTTTATGAGATTTCTGTCATTACCACAAACGATGCCTCCTCTTCATTCTTGTTGCTATTTCATCCTATCTCCCAGAATAAGTACTCATGGAATAGACCAGAGCACAGACATCAGTTGAGATACACCAATCCTAGCCTGATCGGCAGCTTAAAACAGAGCCACCCAGACAAACCCAGGACAGATCAGCAAATTCACAACTGACCCACAAAAATATGAGAGAGGTAAATGTTTATTGTTGTGTTACTAAGATTCTGTGGTTATTCATTACACAGCATTTGCTGACCATTACAGATTCCGTCTTCATTTTCCTTTCATTGTATCTTATGTTATGTGGGCCCATCTTGTCCTAATCAGCAAAATCTAGGCTCTTCCCTGCCCATCAAGAGAGATGCCATGGCTGCTGCATTAGTTCTGCACTTGCTTCTAGGATTTCTCAGTTGAAGGTATTGTTTATTTCATGCTGACAATGGGAAAAAGACAGCCAGTTAATCTAGATGCAATTGAATTTAGAAATAACTCAAATCTAATTTTACTCACTTCTTCATTCCCAAGTTACTCTTTCTGCTTCCTTTGGTTGTATGTGTTTCAAATCATTTCCCACTGTTTATTTCTAATTTCTACTTTATTTTAATTATTTAATAGGTGGCATCTGTGCAGCGCCTGTCATTCATCGAGCAGTTTGTTTTCTGCTTATGGAATCACAAAAATATTTAATCTACTGCTTCAGTGGTGTCACCATCACTCAGACTCTAGAACATGAGATCCTTCCTTCTCTGGGTGGAAGGATAAAATTCTTTAAGGTGACCATGGTCCTCTGAAAGCCCAGCACCCAAACTAAAACTGAGCCCCAGTGAAAGGCAAGGAAAGAGGCTTTCCCTTTGTCTCTGTTGGCTTTTGAGAAAATGTTATGTTTTCTTAAATGTCCCAGGTAACCCAACCTGGATGACCTGCTTAATGATTGGTATTAGGGACCAGTGCATATTTTCCCAAGTCACATAACCTTTTTTTTTAGGGGTGGGTGGGGTATGCTGGAGTCAAAATGCAGATATGTAGGATTTTATCTACTCATGCTGCAAGGACCTGGCTCTAGAAGCCAAGTGAGTTTTGAGGCATCACTAGTTTCCACAGAAAGGAAATGTTGGAGAAGATGGTGAAAGGCTCCCTGGAGTGTAATTAGCAGCATAATAATGATGACAAAAGTTATCAGCAGTGTTCTATCCATTTTGCAACTTTCAGAGGTTAGGACAAACCAATCCTGTAAGTTTCCTGCTGATGCCTTCCAATTTGGAGATTTCTGTTCCCTCATCTATAAAATGGGTTGGCCCCATTAAACAGCCTCTTACAGCTTTGCCATCCTAGGCATTGGATGAATTCCATGTTCTTCATCTAATTTGAGAAAATTTCAAATTTGAAAGAGATGCTATCACTTTTTCTCTTGTACTGCTACAAAGGGCTTATCATCCTGCCAGTCTTTGTATTTGTGCAAAGTCTTTTGTGGTTTCTGAAATGACATTGCTAGAGGTCTGTTCTTTTGGAATAGGAGCTGAAGAAATGCCCCTTGGGCAGGCATTAAGGCACCTTCATGAGAATTCATGTGTGAGGTTAGAGAGTCCATTAGCACCATGTGAGGGATATGACTGTGGGTAAGGGCAGACTTAGCATTTGCAGGAAGGGTATGGTATCCAGGAAACAGTGGAATGGGCATATTTGCTTGCATTACAAAGGAAAGAAAAGCACAGTGAGGTGAATATAGGGAAGCTGTTTTAGGCCCTAGAAGGTTCCCTGGAGCCAAGCAGTGGGGTTTCCAGACAGACCAGAACAGTCTTCCCTGGAACAGATTGCAAGTGAGCTTGGAAGATGAAACACAGGAAGCAGCATGAACAAGCAAGAGAACCTCCTGCCTGGGCTCCCAGCCTCCACTCTGGGTCCTCAGCAATCTGTTCTGTTCACTGCAGAGCAGCCAATATGAGCATTGGAGACTCACACTGGACTGTGACTTTCCTCAAAACTCTTCAATGGCTTCCTGTCACACTAACAGTGGCCTCAATACACTTAACATCCTTGATCGAACCCTGTCTCATTCCTGACCTCATTTCTTCTCTGCCTCCTTCTTGTGCACTGTTTTCCGGATAGATAGGCCTTAGTTTTATTCATCTAACACACTTTCTACCTTAGCCTTGGCACTAGGTGTTCCCTCCCACTGAAAGCTGCTGCTTTCAGATATTCACGTAGTTCATTTCTTCACTGAATCAAATCTCTCTCCAAATGTCACCCTCTCAACTTTCTTTTACCACCCGAAATCAACATCCTCAGTCACTGTCCATCCATTGATACTACCTTATTTTCCTCTCTAGTGCTTATCACTACATTATTATATATGAATAGCTATAATTTCCTGTGTGTCTCATTAGAACAGATACTCTTTGAGGAGCACCTGGAAGGTGCTCTGCCTTTGGCTCAGGTCATGATCTTTGGGTCCTGGGATCCAGCCCCATGTTGGGCTCCTTGCTCAGCGGGGAGCCTGCTTCTTCCTCTTCTCCCTGCGCCTGCTTTCTCACTATCTCTGTCTCTCTCTCTCAAATAAATAAATAAAAATATTACAAAAAAAAAAAAAAAAAGAAAAGAACAGAGACTCTTTAAAAGGACAGGAACTTTGCTTCTTTTGTTTTCTATTGAACCCCTAGTTTCAAGAACAATGCCTGGTATATTGTAGATATTCCCAGATAAAGTATTGAATGAATAAACACACAAATAACTTCATTGTCTGGTTGTAAGGCAATAAAAGCTACAGGTGCTCAGGAGGACTTGGCCTGTTGAAATTTCATCCATCTGGTTGGACATTTGTACTAAATAGGTACTAGTAGTTAGATGGAGATAGACGAGTGATAGAATCAGCAAACAGGCAGTCTGTACTGACATTGTACAGAGGTAGATGGTATGAAAGGATGAATGGAAGAGGTCAGCTTAATAGTATTGTTCCATTATTACATAAGGAAAGAGACTCTAAGCCAACCAATGGAAATGATATTGACTTTCAGAGATGTTCCAGAAGTGAGCTGGGGAAGGAAGTGCTTCCTCTGTCTCCATAAGGTTTCAAGTAGGACCAGCATGGAAGCTTGTTAGAAATGTTGTTTCTGTTTTTTTTTTTTAGAAGGATTTATTTATTTCAGAACTAGATGAATCATGATGTTCCTCCACGATTCTCAGTTATTTCTAGTCTCTCTTTTTCATCTGAAAGCATCATAGTCTGAACTCATGTTGCTCCTTGTTCATTGTTTCACTTTTTTAAATTGTAATTTTTCTGCTTTATCTTGTTTGTGTCTGGAAAAATCCTTCAGATAGCTAAAATCTAATGTTGGTGTCACCTGTAGGGCCAAGCAGGTGATACGTGCTTCTTGGAAGATTGAACTTTATTCTTGAATGGGTGATTACATCTAGCAGGTGTAGTTGAGAGGGTTTCTGGAGGAAGCAAGTCTTGAACTGGACACTGACAGATGGGTAAATGTAGAGAGGAAAGGAGGAAATTTAAGTACCAAGTTGCCAGCAAAGGGCTCTGAACCCTGCAAGTGGTGGCAGCTCCCTCCTAGCTTTCCTATAATGGAAGAAAATCCTCTCTCTAGGGCCTTGTTAAGTGTAAGAAACAGGGAGCTAGGACAGCATGTCCCCTCTCTATAGCACTGGGCTTCCTGTGAGCTCTGGCCCTTCACATGTGCAGCCACCTCATTCCTGGCACCACACTTCTGGGAATATGCTTGTAGAGAGCACTAATTCTTGCCCAAATTCTAATCTTTTAAGTCTCCAAAACCCTGCTTCCACCTACCTTACCTACCTCCCCTTTGGCCTGAAGGAATAGGAAGGGAGAAAAAGACAAAAACCTGACAAATTGGTATAAATTTGAACCTCAGCCATGTTTCTTTAGATACACAACCAAAGTGAGCTAATAAGGTGGGGTCTTGAACACGTAATTGGGGTAAGTTGAAAGCATGTTACTGAAACCAAATGTTTAAAATAAAAATTGTAAAAGAAAATGAAAAAACCCACAATAAACCCTAATTTGAATTTCTGTTTTCTTGTACCCATGACATCACATAACTGTATTCGGGGCTGAAGATGGACACTTATTCTACATCTTCCTTAGGGCAGAAAGTGATCTCAGAACTTTGGGTAAAAGAAGATGGTATTGATAAATGAGCACATGAACCAATGTGAAGAGGACACATTTCCTGGTACCAGGAGGTAGACACAGCCTCTAGATGATCTAAGACTTTGTGAAAAGTCCCTCAAAGAGTATATATATAAATGAAACTTAATCATTTAATCTTGAGACCTGTGGAAGATGGAGAACAAATATCGACCCTTGCTCCCTAAAAGGCACAGACTTTAGCCTTATTGAAAGAACTAGAATTACAAAATTATCTCATCTCCGAAAAAAAATGATTCTTTACATCTTTGCCTTTTAAAAGAAAAGTGTAATCAGCAGGCTTGTTAGGCTGTTTAACAAGGTAAAGAATATTAAAATATTTGTCTTGGCTTCGACACTTTCTCAGTGCTATAAAAATCACAGAATAGAGCTTGTCAATCATTTATTTGGCTGCTTGAATGAATGAGCTTGATGGATGCAACAGTCTGTAACTAAACAAAATGCCTGCAAAATTTGGGTTCTTGTAGCTGATGGACTCTCCCAGAGTGGGTCCCAGAGCCTAAATAGAGATAGCGCCCCCAGTGGGCATGCGGCTGGCATGAATGAAGCTGCTGGGGCTCCTTTGGAGGATTGTCACCAATCTCTTCCTTGCATGGCTATTGGGTGAAAACCCAACCTGGAGCTGCCAGTGCCATGGGGTTCGTGCCAAGAATCTCTTTGTCTTCTTGATCTGTAATGTTGTCATCTATTGGGTTCTTTAAGGGAGATTCCTATGAGTAGGAATCCTCCAGTCTTCGTGGTTCTGAAGAAGTTATGAACCGAGGAGTAGGGATGGATTCCAAATGCATCACTGCTAATAGCTGAGTTGGAGATCACAGGCATAGTTCTGTTAACTTGTGGACTGGTTAATTCTAAGCCCCAGAGTGGAGGCAGGCTCAGCCACCTAGCCCATGTAGCTCTGAATGAGACAGGGCTTTTCACAGAGGGAGGGCTGCCCAGGCCAGAGTTTTGGGAAATCTCCTTGTCCTTGGACTGGCTAGTTCCCATAAGTAATATAGTTAGAGTTCAGCTGAGCATCCTGAATGCTCGATTCACCAATCAAATGAGTGAGTGATGTGGTGTGGGATATAGAGGCTAGAGTCTGTCTATGATAGAGTTCCTGCCACTTGCAAGGAAGCATCAGGAATGGAGACAAAGCTTCGTCTACCTCTAAGATCAGCTGTGTAAGAAGGCTCCCTGGCTGGCAGGCCAAGATCTCAGGCCCATCTGCTCAAGTGTGCTCCGTCTTCTCTGTTCTGTCGCCTCCCTGGTTCTTAGCACAGACATGGTTGTTCCAACTTTAACCTACTGTGTTCAAAATTAGTGCGATGCACCAAACACAAATAGAGGGCCTTTGCAGTAGGGTGGCTCTTAGGGCCTCTCTCTGCTGTGTTTCCCAAGGCTTCTGTCATGCCATGGATTTATATTATCTCCCATTTATGGGAAGGCACTAGTCTTCTCGGGGACCTCCTGGAATTCTCTCTCCCACACTGTAATTCACACTGCATGCTATCACTGGACTAATTTTCTGAAAACACTACTCTTACTGAGTCAGTCAAACCCTTTGAGCCTCCATTTCCTCATTGCTAAAATGGATATGTTTATGTTTTCTCTGCTTGCCTACCTCATATCATTGCTAAAAGGATCAAATAAGATCCTGGAGGCAAAAGTGCCCTGTAAATTGAAAAGTGATGTGGATATGAAGGTGTGCCTTCCCGTGGTAGGACCTGTCATTTCTTCCTGTGGCCTATCAGATCAGGTTTGTGTTATTGGGCTTGGTGTTCAAGGCTTTATCATTGGGCATGTTCCAGATCTCTCCTCCCTACAACTCTGGTTCACTTTCTCTTCGCCTGTCCTTCTGGGAAGCCTTCCTGATTTCTCCTGCCCTTAGTAGTCTCCCTCTCATCTGAGCTTTTCAGGTTCTACAGTTGGAATAAATTGGTCTCAACCATGGCTACGCATTAGAAATACTCAAAGCTTTTAAGTGACATTGTCCGCATCTCAACCTAGAACAACTGAGTGAAAATCTCTTGGGATGGGCCCAGGATAACTGTGTTTTCGAAAAGCTTTCCAGTGACTCTAAAGTATGACCAAGGTAAAGAACTCCTAGTTTATATCTTACACTCAGCATTGAATTGCTCTTGTTTCATCAGTACATTTTTCACCCAAATGCTCTGTGGATTCCTTGTAGTACAGGGGCCCTGTCCTATCTCTTCAACCCTCTCCTTCCTTCTGTGTCCTCCTTGTGTCTCCAGAACACATCTGGTTTCTATGAGTTGTACCTAGTGAATTTGCTTCAGGACACATTTATCTGCTTACTCTTCCTGTCCCCCAAATCTGAACTCAGCAAGCATTAGTGAATAATGTGTGAAGCACCATAGATTGAATCCAATCTTTGCTCACCGACAGCATTCAGATTCATCATGTATGCTTGGTTGACAGATGAGCGGTATCACAAGTATCTTATTTGTATGAGGGACCCATCTACTTCTTGAGAGAGATCCATTTTTTGAGGTCATGGGAGTCAGGAATCAACAGAAGTAAACATTTAGAACTAAACATCTAGAACCACCTTTAGAAGGCAATGGTGAAGCATTTTCATGCAAAAAAGAAAATCTCAGAGAAACATATGTTCAAGGCCTGGGTGCTTAAGACAAATGCCTTTTAGTGACATTTGCCATAGTTCACACTTCATTAAATAGTACACAGTGGCCTTCCTTTATGTCTGGTCTCACTATCCCAACAGGATCCTATGTGGCGGTTTATCACATCCTTTTGGAGATTGGATGGTTCTAATTATGGAAGAGAGCAACACTTAGAACTCAAGAATGGAATTCCTATTTTCTTTTTTTTTCCTATTTTCAACAGATACATGCACTTGTATATTTATTTATTTCCCTTACCATTCAGGCACATGCGCCTAGACAATCACTGTGCAAGTAAATGATTGCATGCCCACTCAAGTACACCTTTCCTGCAGAGGGGTTTTCTAATTATAATAATTCTTTCAAACTGATCCGCTCTGGGCAACTTTAGGTTAGCTGCAGTTTTAGTGGAATGCTTCATTTCATTTCTGTTTTTTTTTTCCTTTTATATGATGTTGGAATTTGTGACAAATTCTAAGCATTATACAAGGTCTTCTGCTTTTCTAGAATTTTCTTGACTATGTGCTCTGCTTAGGTTCTCTTCAAGACACATCTGGTCTTTATGGGTTGCACTTCACAATTTTGCTTCAGGAAACATTTATTATTTGGTGCCTGTTTCATGAGAAACCTTGCTTTGGCCTGTGGAAAACAAACAAACAAACAAACATACAAACATGCTTGATTGTATTGTGCTGCTGCACACTGAGTATCTTCTCACAGATACAAAAACTTTAGACTGTCTACTGTACTTCATTTCCAGCCTAACCTACTGACCATTTAAATCTCACTCCTAATCAGTCATTTGGCATAAACTCAATAGTATGCTTGGCTTGACAGGCCCATTGTTAGCAGTGACTAAGGCACTTTATAAAGTCAATAGTGCCCATTGCAAATGTCTTACCTTTGCTCATACCTGGATGATTCTCTATCTACTGAATGCCTGATTCTTGAGGACACTGAATCTGTATCCAATAATGAATATTGTGTTATGACATACAGTGGGATCATAGTTAAGTCCGACTGGTGTTCACAATGGAATTCCGACATGTTGTGTACTTGGTAGACTGGTGTGGTGGGCCAAACAGAAGTACTTCTTGGTTTACTAGTTGGCTCTCTGCTGGCTGACTGGCTTAAATGCTTTTTGGTTTGTCTTTCTCCCCAAGATTTATTCATCTCTTTTTCTTATCTCTTATTCCTGGAAGTCTGGAAGTCATCATGACCCTCCCTTGGGATCTCTGAGCACTTTGAGCTCTAAGAACTTTCCTCTTCATGCTCAGAAAAAGAAAATGTTGCCCATGAGTGTTTCTTGGGCTTTCATCTGATTGTTGATCAAGCTGTGAGCTGCCCTTCCTTATGATGGGAAGTTTAACACTAAGTAGGCCATTGAGTCTCTCCTTTACAACAGATTCATCTGAAACAGTCACAGCAAACTGTTTAGATTACTTTGCAGTAGTTAACATGTTTAGTAAGATATATTCCAGGTACAGACTCTCAGTCTATTCATGACTCAAAGATTTTGGGCTCATAAAGTACATCCATACCTTCATTTGCCTTGACATCATTCATGTGTGTGTATATGTACGGTCTGCAGTAATTATGGTGTCTGCCACCCGCTACAGCTCACAAGGTAGCACAAGAGCGTTTTTGCATTGGTGGGATGATTTCCAAAATTGACACTTATTTCAATAATTTCTCCTCCCCCTCTCTCAGGGTCAGTTGGCACATCTGTGAAGACTGTTACCCCTTGTGTCCTGGCACCGGAGGATATTGGTGGGGACACCCGGTTCCTTTCTGTTCAGCACAGAGGGAGAGGAACAAGGGTTGTGAGCTCAGCAGTGAACATCTGAGTCTCACGGAGACATTTCAGCAAGTATGCTGGGAGGGCATATGCTTGGAGTTATTTTTCCAGAGTTGGGAATAGAGCCAAATGTACTTTATTTCACTCATTCTTTTGTTCAACATGATTTAGGATGCTAATGTGTGTCTTTCCTTGTTTTGAGAGCTATGTGTGGGGTGGGGTAGAGAAGACAGATTTTTAGAAGATATCTCTGCCCTTGAGTCTGGGGAGACCCCACACACAGATAACACACAACATACTCACATCCCCCTCCCCCAAGAGTGACCTGAGTGAGGAGAAGCAGCCCTGGATGCTCATTAGGTGGAGTGAGGGGGTTCCATTTTGAGAGCTGCCCCCTGGATCCTGCCATGATCACTCTTCAGCTCTATATTCATTCAGAGGCCTAACTAGTCTAGCTGCTGAGCAAAATCAGCACAAAGAAGGAAAAGGAATATTCTGTTTATGTTGAATATCAGGATCCTGGATGGAGAAAGCAGGGGTCCATCTGTTTTGCATCAGTGTTGCAAGACTCAGACATGCCTTTTGAATGTACCCTAGAGTTTCTGGGGCTCTGGCCCAGAAAAAGATGCATTTGCTGCAAAAGATGCCTTTACTGCAAATAAATATTCTTGTCTGAAATGAAAGCAGTAGATGTGTTTACTCAGTGCTGAGTGGCTCCAGCCCTTGGAAGGATCTGAAAGAGGTCCCGACTCTGCCCACAACTGTGCCTAGCAGGGATACGAACAGGTGTGGGGAGAGTTGTGAGGAAAGAGAGATTTACTCAGAGGACTGAGTAAAATCTATACCAGGTGGTCAGGCGAAAGAAACTTTGTTCAGGTGCCCTTTCCTGGGGCCCTCATCCTCCCCCAGAGGGTGGGAGGATACTTGGAAAATAGGAAAGAAGAGAGGCCAATGGCGTGGCTGCATTTTTGATGGATCCAAAGAAAGATGAGTGTTTCCCCCTTCCCCAAATGGGAGGTGGTTCTCTAGGGTATCCAGTTTGTGATCTTTTATTCATGCACACAATCTGTTTGGCTCTGTCTTTGGGAAATTACTTCTATTTAGTGCTCTTAATTGCTTAAATTGCTGTGGGTTTGCTGCATTTTAAAAAATTTGGTAAAAGACATGAGGAAAGATTGACAGTAAAATGTTTATCAGGTGAAGATCTTCACAGATTTGTGGACCTGGTTTCATCTTGTGAATACTGAATTTGGAGGCCCAGGAAATAGATAAGAAGTGGTTGATTTTTCACTTGTCCACAAATAGCAAGTGATAGAAATAATAACAATCAAGGTTACAAATTTTTGAACAGCCACGATATGTTAAGCACTCAGGATTTTACATCAAATTCAACAGACAAAATGAAAGAATCTGTGATTTTGCTTCTGGCAACCCTGTAACTTCTAGGTCTTGATCTTTATGACTGCTCCCAGTGTTCTGTGAAGCCTATCCAGCCAAACTAGGGAAAGTTCCAGAAAGATCCTGCCCCCTTCCTCCTCTTGCTCTGAGGAGAACCCTGTAATGCCTTTCCTTTTTTTTTTTGCCTTTCCATTTTTATTCATGGCCACACTTCAGGAGGGAACTGAAGAGGACAGCTCCTGGGGACCTCTTTCGAGTAAGCCAGCAGAACTGGCACTGGCCCTCAAACCCAAGAAAGTCAGACCTGCCTAATAGCTGAGAAGTGACCACAGCAGCCGCCACACAGATGCCTTTGAACCTTGGCTCTGTTTCCCAGCTGCGACTCTTGACTCTTTGTAACTGTGCATCTAAGGGTGTGTTCCCTTTTTTATTTACACTTGGTGTTACTTGATCTTGCTGACCTCTTTCCAGACAACATCTGTATTATTTGTTACAGCAAATCAGAAAAGTGACCTGCTCATTCATTCATAGAGTGTTATCAGTTGCCTGTGGTGGGTGCATCATTGCAGAAGGGCTTCAAGCAAATGTTCTGAGTGGAAATGTCCAAACTTCTTTAGCATTGGTGTTTGTTGAGGCAGGACTGAATGCTATCTGTCTGGGGTTCCCAGATCTGTGGACCATGAGATCGTGATTCTGTTCTCAATCTAATCAGTTGTTTACAGAGTACCCTTGATCACTGGAGACATTCCACCCCTGAGGGGGCATTTGGAAATAAATGAGGGGCCTTTGGTTGACCCCATGATGTGGGCAGGAGGGGTAGGGGTGGGTCCTATATATAGGAATTGTCCTACATCCTACATGAATCTCCAGAGTTTCGATGGGTATTGATGTATATGGAAAAACTCTTGTTAATTAGCTGAGCATAGATCTTAACTGTTCTACATTTAGCATAAAGTGTGTTTTGTGCACAATTCTGGTCTGCACTGACTTTCTCGGGGACTATTTCTACTGTGCAAATTGAGAAAAGATTGCATTTTATTACGTTCAGAAATTTACCAAGAATTGTTCATATCATTCTGATCATGGAAAATCATTATCACCAATGGCAACGCCTCTCATGGTATCAGAGTTGTGCTACAACATACCTGGAGCAATCTGTTCTCATAGCTGTCTCAGTCCTGGTGAGTCTATGTAAAGACACAAGCATCTGCCCACTTCTTTATTTCTCCTAGTTAGGGATCTTCCTGCGTGTCTGCAGCTTAAAAACCATGTTATTTTGTATGTTGTTTTCCATCTATTTCGCCACTACATTGTAGTAAGTTCATTTTATTGGTGACTGTCTTTGCATGTTTTAAAGAAATCTTTTCTCCTAAGAATGCAGGTCTCTTGTGAAATGAGGTAAGGTTGTACTTTGTTGTGCTCAGGACTTTACCGGGAGTTTTTCACCATCTTGAAAAATGAGCTCACTGACAGAAACAGTCTCCAGTTATCTCAGTCATAAATAGAAGACACTTGAATCTGCCAGCATTTTTAGGTGTCACATTCATGATGATTCTTTCAGATACAGGGGTGAACATCTGATGACTTTATGTCTTCTAGTGTAATCATGATCACTTACGTATGTATTTTACTGTAAATTATTTCCTTTAATCTCTCCACTTATAGTCAGGACGATATATTTCCCTTTTTAAAAATTATATTGGTAGGATATATTATCCATGACTTTTGTTTCGGGATAGTAAAGGAGCATGACTGGAAGCTGGTTATAAAAGGAACATTGGTTCTGACAGGGCTCTCTGAGGGGAGGCATTGAGGAAAAGCCTTGGTGTAGGCGTTCCCTGGAGTGAAGAAAGCACTAGTTCATCTGCTTTCGAGCCTTCATGGGTCAATGTGGGCATCCAGCTTTCTTTGTCACGTTATTTTTCCTTAGACACCCACATGACTTGGCTCAAGGTCAATTAGGTAAATATCAGTTGAAAATTTATCTATTGATCGGTTGGTCTAAAATTCAACTTCCTACCAAGTGTTTTACTTTTCATTTGGGTGTTCTGTAACCTTTTTGCATTTTTTTCTCCCTAAAACACACTACCACATTTGCCTTACCATTCTCTCTCTCTCCCCCCTCCCTCTCTCTATATATGCACATACACACTTCTTTTCTTTCTAATACATTTGAGATTATGTGTACAATGATACCCCTCTAAGCACTTTAGTATGCATTTCCTAAAAAACAAGGACATTCTCCTCTAAAGCCACACTGCACCTTGCATGATCAGGAAATTAACATTGATATCATACCACCACACACGTGTACTGCCATGGGTCCCATGTACAGACCCTTGCACGTTTCAATACCGTTCTTTATAGGTGCAGTTCAGCAACACTCATTTCATTTAGTTGTCATGGCTCTCTAGTCTCCTTCAACCTGTAGCAGTTCCTCAATTTTCCTTGTCTTTATCACCTTGACAGTTTTTAAGAGGATAGATCAGTTACTTGGAAGACTGTTCCATAGATGGGTATTGTGCGATGATGCTTCCTCAGTAAATATAGAGAAATATAGGTTAGATGCACATTAGTACATCAGTTTGGTTTTGCAAAGCATTATTTCTTTAAAAAGTTTTATCCGTTGTTTTCAATAAACAGAAAAATAAACACATATAAACACACATGTAAAGGCATAAATAATAATTATATATTAAAAGCAAAACTTTTGGAGCTCCTGGGTGGCTCAGTGGTTGAGCATCTGCCTTTGGCTTGGGTCATGATCCTGTAGTCCTGGGATCGAGTCCCGCCTCCGGCTCCCTGCATGGAGTGCATTACATCAGATCATGCATTTTGGGCAGCAGTGTCACAGAAGTGATGCTGTGCTCTTCCAGGTGTATAATTTTGGAAGGCACATGATGTCGGTGTCCCCATTACTGATAAAGACAAAACACTGAGCTTTTGCCACTTATTTAAGATACGACTGTCGAATTATTCTACTGTAGAGGGAATTGGCAGGTATTTTTAAAAGGTGGTTCTTTGAGACTATGTACATAAGCTTAACTCCTTAACTAAATTTTACCCTGGTGCACGAGTATCTTTTGGTGAATCTTACCTGAGTCAGTTCCCGAATGGCTGTTTTCTACGTGTACTTGGCAGTCTCCTGTCAGGTAGAACCTTTATGTATGTATGTATGTATGTACTCAAGGGTTTCTGTTTTATTCAATGTGTTACAATCCCTTACCATCATCATTTATTTTGGTGCTCAAGTTGTCTTCCCTTTGGCCAGTGGGACAGCTGTCAAGCTGGATCCATATCTCTTGGATATGTTCCCATCATTCTGGCATAAGATGGTCCAGGCTTGTAAATTCTCTTCCCCAGCCCTAGAATCAACCATTTTCCGCCCCCAGGAATTCATGATTTCCTCTAGAAACTATGATCTGATACTGGATGTGCTATTGCTATTGGTGTCTCTTGCTTCCAGGCCTCTCAGACAGAGCTAGAATAGTTCGCTATCTAGCTAGCTAGCTGCATATCTATATCTGTTTCTCTCTAGATGTGTATTTTTATCTATCTACTAGGAACCGTAAGTCCACATCAGTATCCCTCAACCCAACATCATGTGGATTATTTGAACATTCTCCTTTCCATATTTGTACCCCTATTCTCAGTAGAGAGAAACCTGGTTTGAGTATCTTTATTTACTTATTTTCTCAGTCACCTTGTATGTAACTAATCTCTCAACCACAGGAGCCATCTCTTTGACTGATCATTGCAAACTCCCGCTGCTCCTCACATGCTGAGAGATTTCTCCCTCCTCCAGCCCCGGTTGATGCCATGTGAAGGTTTACCTATAGTGATATTTTTGAGGCTATGTGGAAAAGAAAGGTTAGATTACCTGTAAATTTTATTTTAGGATAATGGTGCAGTGTTGGAGGAGGTCATCCCGAGGACATGTGAGCCCAATCTAGGCAATAGGAGGCTCCTTCCTCCCTCCCCTGTCTTGGAATGTACCTTCTATTGTTCCCATAGCCAGAGCACTGTCAAGGATGCAACCCTGAGAGAGCTTCAGATGGTTGAGACTATCTGAACAGTGTACCCAATGAACCCAATTAATGTCTGGGTTTGTTGGGTATAAACTTTGAAGATTCTGGCCTGCAGGCCTGGAGATCTCCTCCTCTTATGGTGTCTAAGACAAGCCTCTTAGGTAAATTCCTTTGGGTATTAAACCTGCTACCTCCCAGTCTGGAGTAGCCTGCCTCTTTTTCTGCTCCCTCCTTGCCCTCCCAGGACGGGGGCCAGCTTACAAACCAACAGGCAGTTTATCTTTATAATGATATATATTAAGACGTATTTATTTTTAATGATAACTCTTATCAATTTTCTTTTCTGTGCTCAAAATTGTTTCTCACATATCATATCTTCCATCTGGTTTCAATTTTCTGTCTGAAAAGTGACTTTATTTTGCCTTTTTCCTAGAATAGGAGTTAAGCTGGCTATAAACACTGCAAAGTGTTTCTACTTCTGTATTTTGAGTGTGTTACTCCTTTCTCTTCTGGGATCTAGTTTTGACTTTGGGAAGCCTGTTTTCAATCTACATGTGATAGCTTTCTTTTCAAATATAGGTTTTAAGATTCTTTGCATTACCTGTAATGTTCTGTAGTTGCACTACGCTTTGTCTAGGTATAGATTTATTTTTATTTCTCTCCTCCTGATACGTTGAAGGCACTTTATTCTCAAGATTTCTGTCTTTCTCAGGGCACCTGGGTGCTGTAGTCAGCTGAGCATCTGACTTTTAGTTTCAGCTCAGGTCACGACCCCGGGTCATGAGATCGAGACCTTCCTCGGCTCTGTGTTCAGAAGGGAGTCTGCTTTAAGATTCTCTCCCTCTGCCCCTCCCCTCACTCTCTCTCTCCCTTCCTCTGTCTCTCTCTAAAATCAATCAATCAATCAATCAATCAATCAATCTTTAGAAATAAGTTGTCTTTGTTTACTTCTGGAAAATTCTCAGTTTCCAGATATTATTTCTGTGCCACCACCTCCATTTCCTTCTTCTGGAGTGCTCATTCAACCTGTGTTTGTGCTTTCCTCTTTACTCCATCTTTCTTAAGGGATCTATCATATTTCTTCTCTTTTTCTCTCTGTGAATGCAGCCTCTGGGTGCACTTCCCTACACCACCTTTGCCTTTTCTACTTCGCTTTTACTTCTGTTTCAGAGCTAGAGTTTCTCTCATTTATCGATTTAAAAATCCTGTTTCTATCCATTACTATAATTTTCATTTTTAACACTTCTTACTGATTCATTTTCATATCATTTTCTTGTTTCACTTTTGCCTTTTCACCATAGAACAAGAGTTCACTGAAAGGCTGTTATTCTTTCATTAATCCACCTAAACATGCTTATTTCCACACTTCAATAAAGGGATATAGATTGATTTTGTGTTTCAATTGCTCATTTTGTTTGCTTGCCTTCCTAGAGTAATATTTCTTTACATGGTTTGGAATTTTGATTTATGGCTTCATTTTGAAGAGGGGGATCTTATTGGTTCTTTGTTATTCTCTCTCTTTTCTCCTGCGAAAGGCTCACTCCTATCTGAGGGGTTGTGTGGTTGCCCTTACATAATCCCAATCGGTGATCCTGAACAGATCCCGCAGAGGTAGTAGTTTCCAGCCCAATTACATAATCAGAGAAATCATTAACCCTGTTCCTCATCTATGTGGGTGCTTTGCTTTGTTCCTGACCTTGGGCTGGATTTGTATTTCTATGCCTCCTAGAGTACATGGGAGTTCTTTTCTGCTTCCTTTCTTAAATATTCTTTGTGTGTGGGGGTGGGGGTGGGGGGGATCTA
Organism: Nyctereutes procyonoides; assembly: GCF_905146905.1. NCBI lineage: Eukaryota > Metazoa > Chordata > Mammalia > Carnivora > Canidae > Nyctereutes > Nyctereutes procyonoides. The sequence continues at coordinate 17,620,236 of NW_026575048.1, read as the reverse complement.
CCTCCCAACTTTAAGCATTGAGCCTGTTTCTCACCTCCTGTTGTCCCAGAGAAATTGAACTCCGGGTCCCCTCCGCAGTCTTCGTCTGGGACTGTGATTTCCCAGCTCTTTTTGTTTTGGATTTGCTGTTTTATTTCTGGTCCATTAAGATATTTACTTGTTTCTGAGCCTAGCTATATATTTTTTTATTGTTTTAAACAGATCATTGCTACATATTTGGAGCCAGACTGGTAATGTTAAAACGTAAATTTACTGAGCTATTTGGATTGAAAGTTTCTTGCTTCCATTAAGCAGAAGTAACATTCCAGGAGGATACTTTTGAACTTCAGAGAAGCTGCCGGCACATTTTCTCAGGTCAGAGTATTGAGAGAGTTTCTCCCCATCCTTCACTGAGTAGAGATTCCCAATAAGCATCGCTAAGTTGGACCATGCCTATCTTTCAGTGCAGGGACTTTTCCATGGCAAGTGGCTGCCAACAGGTGCCTTTCATTGTGGCTCACATGTGTAAAAACCCCAGTTTATTTCTCTCTTGGTGGAGCATAAAGGGCATACTTGACACATGTATTCTTACTTTTAGAAGGAAACTCAGAGATGTGTAAACCCAGCACCCCTCCCCACACTGCCATACATGTTAGTAATTCTAGGGAAGGCAATTGGATTTTTCAAAACCTATGCAATGGTTGCCCGAGGCAATTTTTATAGATCCTAAAGAGCAATATAACCCTTGCTGACATCTGCAGAGTTAGAAAGTTTTCTTACTATCAGGTCCAGATTGACCTCCTTGTAACTGCTACCATAATGATGCTCCTGGCATGGGAGCTGTTCAGATAGAGGAAGGCATTCAGAGTTTTCTCCTTTGGGCTAAATTCTCCTATTTCCTTTAGCACTGTTGCCTATAGTTCAGATACCTTATTATTCTGTTGCCACCTCATTGATAAGTGTTGTGTGTTTCTTGACTGTTTGACTGGCTTAAGTGCTTATGCAAAGGAACAGGCGATGCTATAATTTTTAAAGGATGAGAGCGGAGGGTCCCATTTGGTATCTTGTTCCCAGCTCCCCTTGGCTGTGAAGAGGATTCAGTTGGCTCCATGGCTGGCTTTAAGGGTTAGTTGGATGGTATGATTGCATTTGCTCATTGCCTGGGTCATGGAATCCATGCTTTCTCCAGGCATGTATCCACAATCTTGAGCTTCTACTATGGATTGGCAAGCAATTCAAGTAGTTCTGCAACCCTTCCTTGTTCCTCTTGCAGCCTGGGAATGGCTGCTGACAAACCACTTCTGTAGACAGGGTAATGGTGTATTGATTGCTGAACAGGTGGTAGGGGTACAGTTTGATTTTTAGATATAATTCTATTTTTTGCCTTTTGGCTTGTTGCTGGGAGATGTTTATGCTGTGATCTTATTGTGGGATAATTTTGATTTCAATGTTTGCCAGTAGTTGTTTTTACTTCTATTGTGTTCCTTAAAAAAAAAAAAAAACAGACTGACTGACATGGTGTACTGGGACCATGTGATGATTAGGCTGAGAAAAACCATGATGTGATTTGCTAAAGTGGGGATATGCAAAGAATAGATTCTCACTCAGGTACTTAAGTGAATCTGTGTGCTGGATCTTTTAGGGAAATGTTACACAAAGCAAACATACTTCATAGAATGCTATAACCCTGTGAGATACTTTTGTCAATAAGAGGCTCCATGATCATATTATTTGCAAGTGATGTATAATATGCCTCCTTCTTGGGGAAAACTTTTAATTTGACCATATGGAAGGCAGTGAGATTTTCAGCAGCAAAGTAATATTTTTTTCTTTTTGCCAAGTAATATTTTTAACTTTGTTTTTTTAACATTGACCATGCTTATTCAGCCTAGAAAGCCCTGGAAAAGAAAACTAAGGTACCCATTAATATCTTGGGAAATCAGCATTCCATTGGACACATTCTGGGAAGTGCTTTACTAAGCTATGTGGTGTAGCTATGAATGTGTGTGCTCCATGTATGTATTCACAAGCATACCAAATGCCTATCCTGTGCCTCTTCTGTCCAAAAGACATTCTCCTGCCTCTTGTTGGGGAATTAATTGGGCAATTTATCCCAAAGGGAATAGCACCAACTCCACAGAAATGTGATCTCTGAGTGAGATGGAGTTCAGTGGTTTTTTTTTTTGGGAAATAGGGAATGACAGAGAGGGAAGGTCTAAAAATGAGGTGAGTTCATCACAATGCCCTCTGGTAGAACTTGAAGTGAAAATTTTGGTAGCTGGAGGCAGCCAGTTGGGCAATGTCAAGGAAGAAAAATATTAATGAATGGAAGAAGGGTGGAGAGCAAGCATGTTCCATGTCTTGGCTGATGCACGAGGGAGATGCACTGACAAAGAAGAAAGAACATTGCCATAGAGGAACAAATTTAGAGGACAGCTAATGAAAGACACTCAATCCTCACTGCACAGTTTGAAATAGTTGTGAAAAGTGTTCAGGACCTCCTTAAAGACCTCCGGGGAGGACATGCTAGGATGTAAATAATTTTCATGAACCAGGGCCTCTTTGCCTGCTGTCAGGCATGTTTGAGGTAATTCCTGGCCTGTGTGGAGGCTATACGGATGGAGGGTGGGGACAATTTGGGATAAGAACTTTGTGATTAAAAACGACAGAGAGAAGAATCCAGATCAAGTCAACCGCTAGGATCATAGTGACTGGGATCCAGGTGTTTCTGAAGGCTATACTTCTCCTCAGGTCTCATAAAAATTGGTTTCCCCTCCCTCTTTGAAGCAACACTGGGGTTGTCAATGAAGTTCTTAGCTGGAGGCTACCCAATCGCCATCCAGTCATTAGAAGATAAAAACTATTGATCATTATTTGTCTGCTGCTTGTTGGAACCAGCAGGCCTCCTGCTAATATCTTTATCCACTTCTTAGGCTGTCAGCCTATTGACTTAAAACAAAACAAAACAAAACAAAAAAAAACCACAAAAAAACCCAGCCCAGCTGACTGGATTGTGAAATGCTGAGGAAATTACTTTTAACCAAATGATGGGAAATTTGAGCATGGAACATCTGTAGCAGAGCATTCAGAACTTACGATGACTCTTTTCCAGTCTAATGAAGGTGGGGATGGGCTGGGGGCGGTGAGAGGTCTGTATTTTCTATTTACCTTATGATCTCATCACTTGAGAAAAGCCCGAAACACAAAGAAAGTCAGAATGAAGAAGCAAGTTTCAGTGAGTGACCTAGAACTGCCTACATGACCTCCTCAGCCTTGATTTACTCCTCTGGGCAAGGAGTTACTTGACACTAGAGCTTGTCTTATCTTCTGAGGCTCTGGTAATGACAGGGCAGCACGTGGCTTCTCTGCCAAGGCTGCTGGACCCCTGGGGTATGCAAAGCACAGAGAGGACCAAAGCAGTCCTTGGTCCCCTGTTTTCTGCAGTGAGCACTGCACTGCAGCCACCTGCAGGTAGTTCTTCCAGGCACACAGGACATTTCCTGGGGCATGCTCTGACAGCGGACCCTGGTAGAGACAAAGGCCAAAAGCACAGAAGATGCTCTTCTTTTTAAAAATTAATCACATGTCATTACAGAGTGAAGAGTAGCCTCATGAGGGAGATCTCTCAGTGGGAGATTCATCAACAAAATGAGCAGTGTTTTAACTGAGACTTCTTGGACCCAGACCTATGCAGGTAGAGGAGGGACCCTGATGTCAGGGTTCCTGATCTCAAGATCACTGCTGGGGACAATGGTTGATGCTCTTTGATGGATGCTGGTCACACTGTGTTTTTAACAACTTTGTTGGGGTATAACTGATATATGATGAACTTCACATATTTGAAGTACACAATTTGATAAGGCTTGATGGATATGTACACTCACGAAACTATTCCTATAATCAAGACAATGAACTATCTCTCATCCACAAAAGATCCTTGGAGCCTCTCTATAATCCCTCACTCCTGCCATTGTCTGCTCCCTATTCCCTGGTAATTGGTGACCTGCTGCCACAATAAATTTGCATTTGTGAATATTTCATATAAATGGAATCTGATACTAAGTACTATTTGACTGGGCTTTTCCTCACAAAGCATACTTATTTTGATATTCAGCCATGTTTTATGTGTATAACTAGTTAATTTCTTTTATTCTAAATAGTGTTCCATTGTATGGATAAACCATCATTTGTTTATATATTTACCAGTTGATGGGAATTTGGGTTTTTTACAGTTTTTGCTCTTATAAATAAAGCTGTTATGAACATTTGTGGACAAATTTTACTTGTACATATGATAGCATTGTTCAAGTATTCTATATTCTTCCCAATTACTTTTTGTAGTTGTTCTATCAATTTTTGGGAGATGAATGCTGACAACTCTGACTGTAATTGTGGATTTGTCTATTTCTTCTTGACGTTCTATCAGTTATTGTTTCATATATTTTAAAGCTCTAAGTTGCATAAACATTTAGGATTGTTCTGTGACTCCAGTGAATTGACCCCTTTATGATTATGATATGACTTTAACTTTGATAATATTCAGTGCTCTGAAATCTATTTCATATGTTATTAATATAGCTATTCCAGATTTCTTTTTATTAATATTAGCATTTATATATACTCACATATGTAAAATGCACATGTAATATATATTCCATTATCTTACATTTAACCATTTATGTTTTTTAAACTTTTTATAGGCATCATAAATTTGGTCTTACATTTTTTTTCCAATCTGAAAATTTCTACTTTATAAAATAGTTTTATTTTGAGATAATTGTAGATATAGACAAATCCTTTGCTCCCTTTGCTCAGTTTCCTTTGATAATATCTTGTAAACTATAGTATAATATCAAAATCAGGATACTGATGTTAATACAGTCCACCAGACTTGTTCAGATTTCCTGTTTTGCTTATACTTATTTGTTTGTGTGTGTGTGTGTTCCCCAATCAACACCAAGATTTTTCATGTTTCTCCTTCCTCTGCTCCACCCTGCCCTTGTTTTTAATCCCTAACAACTACCAATCTGTCCTCCATTTCAGACATTCAGTCTTAACCATAAGTATGATGATGTTAGCTGTGGCTTTTTTTGGTAGATGCTCTTTACTAGGTTGAAGTAATTCCCCTTAATTCCTAGTTTGCTGAGTTTTTATTGTGAATAGATATTGGATTTTGTCAAACATTTTTTCTGCATCATTTGAAGTCTGAAGTCCTATGACTTTTCTTCTTTAGCATGTTGATATAAATTATTGATTTTTCAATGTTGAGACAGCCTTGCATACTTGGAATAAATCCCATTTAGTCATGGGATGTAATTCTTTTTGTGCATCATGAGTCAATTTGCTAATATTTTGTTGAGGATTTTTGTATCTAAATTCATGAAATATTGGTGTGTAGTTTTAATTTTTGTACTTTATTTGTCTGGTTTTGGTAATCTCTGCCTTTCAATTGGAGTGTTTAGATCATTTATATTTAATATGACTATTGATATGGGTAAGTTTGAATCTATCATCTAGCTATATGTTTTCTATTTGTCCCATCTATTCTGGGTTCTCCTTTCCCTCTTTTTCTACCTTATTTTCAATTAATGGAGCATTTAATCTTTTTTTCTATTTAGTCTTCTTTGTTGGTTGACTTACAGCTATATCTCTTTTTCTTGTTTATTTATAAATTATAGGATGCATCTTTATAAATTATATAAAGAAAATTTTCTTTATAAATTATAGAATACATCTTTAGGTTATCACTATCTACTTTCAAATGATATTATATTATCTCTCATGTAAAATAGTCAAGTCCAGGTCCCTTAAAAGGAGAATTATAGACCAATATCCCTGATGAACACATATGTAAAAATTCTCAACAAGATACTAGCCAATAGGATCCAACAGTACATTAGGAAGATTATTCACCATGACCAAGTGGGATTTATCCCCGGGATGCAAGGTTGGCTCAACACTCATAAAACAATCAACATGATAGGTTATATCAACAAGAGAAAAAACAGAACCATATGATCATCTTAATAGATGCAGAGAAAGCATTTGACAAAATACAGCATCTATTCCTGATCAAAACTCTTCAGAGTGTAGGGATAGAGGGAACATTCCTCATCATCTTAAAAGCCATCTATGAAAAGCCCACAGCAAATACATTCTCAATGGGGAAAAACTGAGAGCCTTTCCCCTAATATCAGGAATACGACAGAGATGTCCACTCTCACCACTGCTATTCAACATAGTACTAGAAGTCCTAACCTCAGCAGACAACAAAAAGAAATAAAAGGCATTTAAATTGGCAAAGAAGTCAAACTCTCCCTCTTTGCAGATGACATGATACTATACATAGAAAACCCAAAGACTCCACCCCAAAATTGCTAGAACTCATACAGCAATTCAGCAACACGGCAGGATACAAAATCAATGCCAAGAAATCAGGGCATTTCAATACACTAACAATGAGACTGAAGAAAGTGAAATTAAGGAGCCAATCCCATTTACAATTGCACCCAAAAGCATAAGATACCTAGGAATAAACCTAACCAAAGAGGTAAAGGATCTATACCCTAAAAACTACATAACACTTCTGAAAGAAATTGAGAGGAGATGGAAAAATATTCCATGCTCATGGATTGGAAGAATTAATATTGTGAAATGTTTATGCTACCCAGGGCAATCTACACATTCAATGTAATCCCTATCAAAATACCATGGATTTTCTTCAGAGAGTTGGAACAAAGAATCTTAAGATTTGTGTGGAATCAGAAAAAAACCCGAATAGCCAGGGGAATATTGAAAAAGAAAACCAGAGCTGGGGGCATCACAATGCTGGATTTCAGGTTGTACTACAAAACTGTGATCATCAAGACAGTGTGGTACAGGCACAGAAAAAGACCCATAGATCAATGGAACAGAATAGAGAGCTCAGAAATGGCCCCTCAACTCTATGGTCGACGAATATTTGACAAAGCAGGAAAGGCTATTCACTGGAAAAAGGACAGTCTCCAATAAATGGTGCTGGGAAAATTGGACAGCCACATGCAGAAGAATTAAACTGGACCATTCTCTTACACCATATACAAAGATAAACTCAAAATGGATGAAAGATCTAACTGTGAGACAAGAATCCATCAAAATCCTAGAGGAGAACACAGGCAACACCATTTTTTTTTTAACTTGGCCACAGCAACTTCTTGCAAGATACATCTATGAAGGCAAGAGAAACAAAAGCAAAAATGAACTATTAGGACTTCATCAAGATAAAAAGCTTCTGCACAGCAAAAGAAACCGTCAACACAACTAAAAGACAACCTACAGAATGGGAGAAGATATTTGCAAATAATATATCAGATAAAGGGCTAGTATCCAAAATCTATAAAGAACTTATTAAACTCAACAGCAAGGAAACAAACAATCCAATCATGAAACAGGCAAAAGATATGAACAGAAATTTCACCAAAGAAGACATAGACATGGCCAACAAGCACGAGAAAATGCTCTGCATCCCTTGCCATCAGGAAATACAATACAAAACAACAATGAGATACCACCTCACACCAGTGAGAATGGGGAAAATCAACAAGACAGGAAACAACAGATGTTGGAGAGGATGTGGAGAAAGGGGAACCCTCTTGCACTGTTGGTGGGAATGTGAAGTGGAATAGCCACTCTAGAAAAGTGTGTGGAGGTGCCTCAAAGCATTAAAAATAGAGCTACCCTATGACCCAGCAAGTGCACTGCTGGGGATTTGCCCCAAAGATACAGATGCAGTGACAGACCGAGATACCTGCACCCCGATGTTTATAGCAGCAATGTCCACAATAGCCAAACTGTGGAAGGAGCCTCGGTGTCCATCGACAGATAAACGGATAAAGAAGATGTGGTCTATATATACGATGGAATATTACTCAGCTGTTAGAAACGATGAATACCCACCATTTGCTTCAACATGGATGGAACTAGAGGGTATTATGCCGAGTGAAGTAAGTCAATCGGAGGAGGACGAACATTATATGGTCTCATTCATTTGGGGAATATAAAAAATAGTGAAAGGGATTATAGGAGAAAGGAGAGAAAATGAGTGGGAAATATCAGTGAGAGTGACAGAACATGAGAGACTCCCAACTCTGGGAAACGAACAAGGGGTAGTGGAAGGGGAGGTGGGCAGGGGGTGACTGGGTGATGGGCACTGAGGTGGGCACTTGACGGGATGAGCACTGGGTGCTATATTATATGTTGGCAAATCGAACTCCAATAAAAAATATACAAAAAAAAAAGAGGTCCAGGTCCCTTGGACTTTCAAGTCCACCTGCTTTGCTCAGGCTATGTATTGGTCTTGACTAGGTCCCTATCTTTAGGACATGATGTAACTGGGACATTCATGAAGCTCTTCTCATTTGTTCTTCCTCTTTCAGGGACCACTGTCCTTCATTCTCAGATGTACTAAGTCTTAAAAACCATTGCTTCATATGTGTTGCCTTTTTGTTTGCTCTGTTTTGTATGTTTCAGGTAGGAGGATAAATTTGGTTCCTCTTACTCCATCATGGGCAGAAGAAGAAATTCCATACTGTTGTTTTGATGTGGATTCTGTAAACTTCATGTTAGAGTCAAAGTACTAATCCTTTCAATAGAGTCTCTGTTTTGGATCATAGAGAATGATCACAAAGAATGAAAGCATGTATTAGGTCTTTTCTTCCAGAAAGATCCATCCCACATGTTGGAACCTCATGGCATGGCAGATGTCTGTGTGTAATGGTAGAAAGAGGGTGGTAGAAAGATTCTTCAGAAAGAAGAGGTGATTTGTGCAGAGGGCTTTTGTTATATGCATATTTTTTCTCCATCTCACAGCGCTATGAATGAGACTAAATCTAGGACCATGAAATCCCTATTTCACATTTATCTAATAAACAACTCTACACCAAAGGCAAAGACAATTGGAAGAAAGCGCATCACATGCTGAAAGAGCACATAGTCTTAGACTCTGGAGTGTCCTCAAGAATAGACCCCTAACTCTAAGAAAGTAAGATATAATCTTACTTACATCTTTATAATCATTTTCATTTTACATATTCTGACAATAATGAATATTAAAGGACTTACTCAGGGTCTTGTAAAGAGTAACCTCAGTTCTCTTTCCAAGTGTAACAGACACTTGATTTTGCAATGATTCTGTCTACAGTATTCCTTTCCTGCAGTATTCCTCTTTTTTGCTGTCTCTGGGGTGGTTTCTTCCCCCACCCCCCCCAGCTCTGCCTGTCTTCTGATTAGCTGGTGACATGTCCCCTAACAGCTTTCAGCATATTCTCCCTTTCTGGGTGAGGGCAAAACATACTTCCCTCTGAAGTTTCTCTGGGAAAGCTTTAGAGCTATACAATTAACAGTTTCCTCGTTCATTTCCGTCCCCTTGTGGTCCTGGCCTCTGACAGCGGATGGATGGCTGTATCATAACACTCCCTCCACATCATTTGTCACGTCTTGGCACTGTGACAACAGCTTCTCTGTTTCTAGAAGGCCAGGAGCTAGAATGTCAGGCAGGGAAACTAAATAACTTTTCACCCTTAGGACATAGTTCCTTCTTCAGAGAGCTGCAGGCCACTGAAAGCTGGTGTGAGGCCGTTGAGCTATTGAAGCATGGAGCATTTCTCCCACCCTGGAACGTGACTGTGAAGGCTTTATTCTGACCGTGCCTGGTCCTAGAAAATTGTTTTGGAAAAATGACCTGGAAGCTTTGCAGACAGTGGGATCTGTCCTCTTCCCTAAAGCAATGAGCTACAGTGCTCTGGCATCTTTCAGCAAGGTGCTATCTGCTAATGGGGAATTATGTAGAGCCAAGAGCAACTGTAATTAACAGTTTGGTTTGGAGAATAATAATAACCATAATGTTAACAGCAAACATCTTTATAAACATCTTTATAGGGATTGCTATGAGTCAGGCACTCTTCTAGGTTCCATAGGTATATTAGCTTATTGAATCTTTGCAACAACCATTCCAGGTAGGTACTATGATTATCTCTATGTTACAGATGAGAGAGCTTAGTGACTTATTGCACTGGGACATTTTTGCAAGTCACTTAGCTAACAGGTGCAGAACATGGATTCAGACCCTGGCATTCTGACTCCAGAACCTGTGCTCTTAATCTCAATACCACATTGCCTCTGATTATGAATATAAAATTCCTCTTCCTTATCAAATCATAACATGGAGAGAAATGAGGCTTTAGATCAGAAAAGGTGGACTTTGGTAGCAGAATAAGGAGGAGAGGTACCTTCGTCTGTAGAATGAAATGCATGTTTAGTGGGTGGTGCAGAATTCATCCTACTGGGATTTCTCTAGCCTTCTCTATTTTTCTGCCCTCACTTGATTTAGGTTCACCCTACATCTAGTTCCGGCCAATGAAATTGAGGGCACAGGTAATATGGACCAAAGTGGATAAGTAATCCTGTGATTTCCTCTCCTCCCTTTCCCCCATCTGCTGGCCTCTGAACAACCCTGAAGGGCAACTACAACTCTGTGATAAGGCAGAACCAAAGGAGAGGAGCAGCCTGGACCCCAGAACCACTGCTTGGAGGAGGGCTGCTTGGGAGATCTACCAACCCACATAGAACTTGGAGTGAGTGAGCAATAAACTGATATTGTGTTGTTAAGCCATTGAGATTTCAGGGATTATTCCTTACAGCAGCAAAGACGGACCTCTCCTGATTAACATAGGCTTGCATGTCCCAGCTGCCTATGGCCTTTTCTGCTCGAAGGCCCTTTTCCCTTCAGAGCTTGAGAGACATTGCCTGAGCAGCTAGGGAGGAACCTTCTGCCAGCAACAGTTCAGTGTTTCTCCAGCTTTTGGTATCCCCTCTGCAGGAGATATGAGAGGCAGGGGAGATGTCTTAGTTTCCTAATATACAAAATGAGTGGAGGTCACTGTGTTATCTCTACGGGCTCTTGAACCTCCATAAATCAGTGATTTATAGTCATGTATCAGAACAATAATAAGAGTTTTTTGGCTGAATTTCAGCTGATGCTCAAAATCCAATGAAAAGGTATGCCAAGTACCCTCACAACTTAAAGTGATATGCTGGCCATCTATAAAGGGCTCTAAAAAGAGGTGACTCTTCTGTCAGCATTAGCTCATCACCCATCTCCAAGATATAAAGGAAAAGAGTAGAAGATAGGAGGAAAGGACAGGATGCCTTTGGGGAAAGTTGTTGGTACATAGTGATTTTTTTCTCCCACATATCCTAAGTAGGAAGGAGGGGTAGAGGCTTTTCCTTTAGTCAAGGAGGCTGCTCAGGAAGCTTTTTCTGTGTTCTCTGGCCTATGGCGGGCCCAGCAAATGGACTCTTGGTTAGCCTGAGTGGAGAGAGCAGAGAGGAAAGAATCAGAATTACCTTGCGGATAGCTTGCCCTTCCAGGGTGTGAATTTCCTATGGAACAGAGGAAGTTCTGAGGAGGTCTACACAGGGTCCAGCTGCCGCAGGGACCCCATGGAGAGGTCAGGGGACCTAGGAATTGGGTAGACTACAAGATGCAGATGACTTGAGGGTCACAGGAAGCATTGTTTTTGCAAGAGATTGCGAGATTGGGGTCTCCAGAAAAGCACCCCATAAATAAAAGAATTTAGCTTGTGATGAAATTCCCTGTGTTCCAGGAGCACTGATGCTGGATTATATCTGCACCATTCCAGGAAGATTTTTCCTGCCCATTTCTTTCCCTCCTCTCCCTTGTACTCACAAGTAAGCATTGTATAGTGTGTGTGTGTGTGTGTGTGTGTGTGTGTGTGTAGGAGGGTGTGGGGCAAAACAAAAGAGCCACAGAACTAACTTCTCCCCAGATGTCAAGGACCACCATGGGCCTGACCAGTGCAATCGTAAACTGGAAGAGACTTTGGAATTTTAATATTACATAGAACTTGATTCCTTAATGTGCTCTGCAGAGGAGGTTATTTGCTTTTTATCTGAGCATGAACAGAAGATGTTGTGAGATTTGTTGGCTATTCATTCAGGAGCAGGGAGGTATGATTCCACAAACAGGTTGAAAGGGGGCAGCTGTGACAGAGAAGTCAGTTCTTGTTGCTTGGGCCCTGTCAAGTCTGGTTCGTTCATTAATCAGTCAAATGTACACAGTATCTCACTTTCTGAAATAGATTCATCTGCATTATCTTTTCAATACCTACCTGTCTATCACCTGGTTGGGTGTACATGACCTGTACCTAACCCATTTATGCTCAGATATCATGTGGTATTTCCCTTGCTAGGCCTCAGATATGGGCACTACTCTGTGGGGACTGGTTCTGTGCAGCCTCTGGTGCTTACTGCTGCTCTCATATTTGGACACTCCAGATCATGAGCAGTTCTAGGAGACACCTGGGAAGGCTTCTCAGCACCTTAGTAGCTTACCCCACATGACTTCCCTGGGTGTCTAGAGAAGAGAGAGTATAGTGCACCCAGAGGGTCAGCACTGTTTGGGGCAGAGGGACACTTCTGTATTTATAGTACTCTCCCTAACACTTCCCATCTGCCCTTCACTGTTTCCCAGTCATGACCCTCCGTTCTTTGTATTGCAAAGCCAGCCTTTTCACGATTCCTGTTTATATTCTGTATTTGCCCACCTCTGAGGCTTTGCTTGAGCCTGTCTCTGTGTTTTATTTATTTTTATTTTTTTACTTTTTAAGATTTTATTTACTTATTCATGAGAGATACACACATAGAAAGGCAGAGACATAGGCAGAGGGAGAAGCAGGCTCCCTGCTGGGAGCCCAATGCAGAGCTCAATACTAGGACACCAGGATCACAACCTGAATTGAAGGCAGATGCTCAACCACTGAGCCACCCAGGTGCCCCCAATCTCTGTGTTTTAAATGCCTTCCTTCTATCTCCATTGCCTATGTCTTGACTTTGTCCCAAGTCAGGTCAAATTCTTGTATCACCTACAACGACTGCCCCCTGCCCCGCCCCAGCAAGCAAGCCTCTCCTGATGCCTCATAGGAGAGTTGCTCCTGTCCTTAGGTCCATAGTGCGTTGTTATGTCTCTGTGTGGTCACCATGGTCATAGTGACCAGAGCATGTCATTTGTGATGGCTTTGTCTCTCTTACTAGTTTATGAGTTCTCAGAATACAGAGACATGGCTCTACTCATTTCTGTATCATCCCTGGAACCCTGTGGATACTCACTGAGTATCTGTTAAGTAGAATTAAATGGCAAATTACCAGTTGTGGGTGAATTGTAAAGGATGTGTGATCTGGCATGTCAAAAATATCTTTAAAAAATGTGGGGTGCAAGCCCTAGCACATGTTTAGCTGCCCTGGAATATTTCATGACCTGAGTGGTCCAAAGAAAATCCAGGTGTTCAATTCTTTTAATTCATAGTCATGCCCTGTGAATCCTGTATGAACTTGGAAGGGTAAATATCTAAATCCTGATTGGAAAAAATGGAAAAGTCAGTGATCTGGTTAATATCCTCTTCAGCCACTTGTTTGCCAGGTAAAGAAAAAGTGAATTAATTGGGGAAATATAGGCCAGGTTGGGGAGGGGAGGGCCAGGTATTATAATTCTGGATCAGGGAGGGCCCTAAGCATCACAGAGGAGAGATTTTTTTGTAGTCTATGCTGGCCTGGGGCTATTCATAAGTGGTTCTCAGAAGGTTAGGTGGGTTTTGCCTCACACACAAATATGGCTGCTTAAGAATGTGTCAGGGAATGGTTCTGAGCCAAGTAATATTTAGGATGACCTAAGTGTCAAGGATGATGGTTTTTCCCTTTTTGTTGGGGGTGTGGGATACTGAGTGGATCTCCTATTCACTACGAAGGGGTGATAAGTGTGAAGACAGCAGCATCCATATAACATTAGCACCCAGTTGTGTTTGGCCCTCTCCTTGGGGGTGGGCGAGGCATTGCAGGCAGAGGGCTGGCCATCTGCCAGGGTACATGGCTTCCGTTTTAACAGGGTCAAGCTCTGCTATTTTGCTTGCCTACTGCTCCTGATCATTTTTCTCTTCTGCCTTTTATTTTTCCCCCAGACCTTTTGGTACCCAATGATTTTTGATTAATTTATTTACCATCGTTGGGTGATTGATGCTGTTTGGTGCTGGTACTTTGTAACTTTCCAATTCTTCTGGTTGTCAAAGTGACAGCCTGTTGATGATTAATTAAACCCCGTCCCTTGCTCTTTTCATTCTCCCTGTGCGCCAAGGCTCTTGGTTTTCAACAAATATAAATATTTCTAAATGCAGATTTAATGATTGAGAACACCCAATGAAATCCAGAAAGATATATGATACTTTCATTTTTCTTTACTTTCTTACTTAAATTTAATACATTGTGTTTTTTCTATCCCTGTTTTTTTTTTTTTTTTTGAATTTTGGGAATCCTCTTGACTTTTTTGGGAATTCTCCAATCTGTTTTCCTGCTCTTCTGATATCTCCATCTATGCGTAATTCTCCTGTCTCACTTTCTCATCTTTGTCCATCTCCTTAGTTTGGATGAACTCACTTTCCTCTACATAATACATAAGCCTGAGATGGTAGGAAGAAAGGAAACTGGCATTTGTTAAATCCCTATTGTTTTCCTCAAATTCTGAGAGGCACTTTTCTATCAGGCTCATAAAATATTTATTGAGCACTTATTATGGGCCAGAAAACCTCCTAGAACCTCCATACTAGATAGTCTTCTTTATCTCTATTTTATAGAGAGGAAAGCTGAGGCTTTGGGACAATAATCAAGGTGCTTTAAGTCATACAAATAGGAATTGGCAGAGCAGAGATTTGAATGCAATCTTTCTGATTTTATCAACTTGTATAATTTTCTATGACACTATTCTGGATAGATGAAGGATGTGTAGAGCCTCAGAATTTGGAAGAGAACATAAACTTTATCTATACACATGGTTCTCAAACTTAGGTAATTAGAACTCTGCTTGATCAGCTACATAAAAATCACTTGGAAGGCTTATTAAAACACACATTTCTGGGTCTTGCCACAATAGCTGAAGAAGTCTGTATTGGCCCAGACCTGTCTATTTTTAAAACACTGTCTATATGATTCTGAATCTCAGCCAGGTTAGTGAACTGGCGCTATCAGCCAACTACTACCTAGAGCAGGACTTTTCCTGACATTCTTCACTGAGGGATGAACATCCAGCCTCCGGGCAGGGCTCACTGCCCATGTAGTAACTTCCATGACTGAGCAGCTCTGAATACTTCTGGAAAATTCTTTTTCATGTTGATGTATCACCAGTTCTTCTGTGACCACAGTCTGTGACCCTTGCAATATAAATGAAAGTTATTAAGTGCTCACTGTGTGCCAATGACATGCTAAGTGCTTTAGTTCGCTTAAGCCACACAACTCTGTGACGTTGGCATTCTTTTTCTTCCTAGATTGCAGAGGAGACCATTTCATTCTGGAGGTACAAATAATATGTTTATTCTATATATTGTAATCATCTCTCCAGATATTTGCAGATAACATCCTTCCCAATCTCCCCACATTTTCATAATTTAATATGACAAAAAATTCTCTGGGTACTGACTTTTTCCAAGGAAAGGTGCTAATATGACAGAAACTTTTTCCATCTGCCAAAAGAGGAGAGTCTTTTAGCTTAGGTTCTACAGTCTAGTGGGAAAGACCAGTGTGGACTGTAATGTAATTTTGTGTGTGGACCTTGCTTCTTTAAGTGGACAAAGGATCCTTGAGGGCAGAGCCTGTATTCTTTCCTTTTCTTCTCTACAATCAGAGGGTTGGATTTGTGATGGGGAATCAATAGACATACATTGTCATGGATTGATTGAGAGTTTTTTTTTTTTTTCTCTCCATGGTTCCTGAGTGAGTCAAGCAATTGAGCAGAGAGGAGAGTATGAGATTGTCTTGAATTTCTGAAACATACGCCTTTGAGATGGCTCATGAATTTCTTTGGAGTCCACATCTGTGGATGCGGGGAATGTCTCCCTTGGAGAAAATAGTTGTGATGGTTAATTTTTAAACTTGACTGGGCTGAGGGATGCTCAGATAGCTGGTAAAACATTATTCCGGGTATGTCTGTGAAGATGTTTCCAGAGGAGATTAGTATTTGAAACAGTAGATTGAGTAAAGGAGACCAACCCTCACCAGTGTGGGTGGGCATCATCCAATACACTGGGGACCCAAATGGAATAACAAGATGGAAGAAGGATGGATTTACTTTCTTTTCTTAAGCTGGGACATCCATCTTTTCCTGTTTTCAAACATCAGAGCTCCTGGTTCTCTGACCTTCAGACTCTGGAAGTTACATTAGAGGCCCATCTTCTGCCTCCCTTGCAAAGCACCTCCCCCCAGCTTTTTCATGCTATCAGACTTGGATTGAATTATACCACTGGCTTTCTCAGTTCCCTAGCTTACAGATGGCATATCATGCATATCTCAGCCTTCATAATCACGTGAGCCAATTCCTGTAATAAATCTTCCCTTACATATAGCTACATGTGTCCTATTGGTTCTGTTTCTCTAGAGCATTCCAATATAATAGCTGCCCACAATGTCCTAACCCAGTAGGTTAAAATGTAGGATTCATAACCAAAGACATATGGGTTTCCTATCTGTATTATTGACCTTCTCCATGATCTATCTTGGATCTATCCTTACTCTATGCCTTGACTTTTTCCATCTGCCAAATGGGAATACCAATTCCCTATTAGTTCTTAAGGATATGTAGAAGGAAAGTATTAGCTATTATTAATGTACTTCAAACTTCATGGTGGCACTAGCTGCATAAATACAGATCTTTCTTGTTTTAAACAAGTGATGCTAAACAAAACCAAAGAATATTAAATTATGAATTACAGAAGAGATAAATTATGGAGGTAGTTATTATTTAAATTGCAGAAATATTTCTCATTTTCAGCCCAGGGTTCCTTTACAAAGCAATCTGTCTTGTGCTTTTAAAAAAAGTAATTCAATTTACCAAAATTTGATTTGCATGCAACTTTTTAGAAACATTTATCATGTAAAGTGAGACATCATCTGACTAAATTAGAGAATTTACCAATATGTTTTGGCTTAAGATGAATATCACTTCCTCTAAGGATGTGAATATTGGCAAATTGAATTTCACTTCTCCCCTTCTCAAAGTGAGACTATCCAAGTCCAGTTTTGTAGCATCTGGTCTGAGCATTAGTAGTCATGGTGGAAATACTTGGCTTCGTGCTCTAGATCTGTCAGTACATCACACATGTCTCAGGGAGGACAACCTCACGAGGCCTCAGTTTGCTCATCTGGAAAATGAGATTGTTGGAGTTGATGGTGCCTTCTAGCTTTTGGTTCATTGGTAGTGCTCAGTGATCACTGAGAGTACACAAAGGCAATACCTGGCATCCTGCCCATGTGTAATAAGTATTTCATTGATGGACGAATAAAGTCTTGACTTTCATTTCCTTCCAAGTGAATTCTGAAAATTCCAAAGTTCATTATAAAAACAAAATCAGTTCAGGGGAATCTCTTCCTTTACTCGTCACCGACTTGACCTCCTTTAGCGATTTCCACATCTTTAGGTGTGATGAGAAAAAGACATCAGCTCTGTGTGAGATCAGGATTTGCATTTCAAGTTGGTAGGTTGCAGGTGACAGTTGCAAGCGTGGAGAGTCAGAGATGAGGCGGCCCCTCACCTGTCCTCCTGTGCCGTCTGGCCGCACAGCCCTGCACCTGCCTTGGTGGTCCCTGCCTGTGTCCCACCACCAGCCAGCGGGTGTGCCTTCCTCCAAAGCCTGCATCATCAGAGGTGCTGAGGCTTCTCCAGCTTCTGGGTCCTGGCAGAGGTGTTGTTTCTTCTAGAAGTGGAGGGGAGAGAGAGTTGCTAAGGAACACCATTAATATGCTGCCGGCACCGCAGTCTCCGAGAGTTTTGGCCTTGGACGTTTGACTCTAATCAGGAAATCATTTTTAGAAGGATTTGTCAGTGTAAGAAAACAAGCTCCTGAACTAAATTAGGATCTGGATGATTTTCCCCCTCCTCTTCCAATCTGCGGTGCGAGGCAGATTGCTGAGCCCTCACGGTTTGTGTGTGGTGCATTTGTTTCTGTTGCACATTTGAATCTGGAGCTCCCAAAGGCGTCTGTGTTTCTAAGGACTGCGTTTTGGAGCAGTACCCTCGGAGGTTTGGGGCTCGGCTCTCCTTGCCTCACACTCGTTGGCTTTCTTGGCAAGGCGGCCCAGCTTCAGGACTCTTTAATCTGATTGTCTTTTTCTTTTCCGTTTCTTCCTCCCTGTAATGAATTCACCGCGTGTCTCTGGGAAATTAAGGTAATCCATTATACTCTTGTCTCCCCATGGTTGCTGCAGGGATAATAGTGTTTAACCCAGCTTCGCAGTATCCTGAGTGGCCTGTCAGGGTCTCTTCTTTAGAAGGACAACTTGAAAACATTTTAATAAATGCTCCTTAACTGTATGCTTTAAAAATACATGGGGCCGACCGGCAAACGGCTCAGGAGTAACTAGCCCAGCAAACAAGACTAGCCATTCATCACTGTTACTTCTGGTTTTCTCCTCTTCCTCTCTCCACGTCCTTCATTTCTCCAGGGGACAGGTTGTCTCTGTTCGGGTTAGAATCTTTGTGGGAACCTACGGTTTTGGTTGTTATAAGACCAGTGCCTGCTGCCCGTGCAAATGCAGCCGTCTCCTACCTGGGAGAGCAGTCCAGTGTGTGACCATGCAGGGCTCCCTACAGATGAGCTCAAGGACGGAGAAGTGAGTGCCCAGAGGGGGGCACTTGACAGGATGAGCACTGGGTGTCCTACTATATGTTGGCAAATCGAACTCCAATTAAAAAAAAAAAAAAAAACCAAAAAAAAAAAAAGTGAGTGCCCAGCTCGTGTGTTACAGAGAGGACTGGGTGGGATGGCCTCAGGTTCTCCATTATATGCCCGTGGTTCTGTTTCTGATGCAGTCAGGGACCATCACACTTAGGGTGGCATGACACGTGCCTGTTGGACTGGTTTCCTCCTTCACTCTGGTGGAAATGTGTGTTCCTACAACCACAGGCCTGAGGCCTGGGTGTCATTCCTGGAGAGCAGGGTAAAAAGGGCCTCTTAACTTTATCTTTTTATCTGTTCCTCTCCTAAGATAAAGGTGGCTGCAGAGTGGGGAGGTGCCCATCAGCGTGCAATGTGAGGCCACCCTGGGGATCAGAAGACAGAGGCAAGGCTGAGCCCTTTTATGTTTGCAAGGCTGGCTTTTTGAGGGGACACGGCAGCTCATTGTGCCCAGAGGCTTTAGATGTCCCTCCCATGTGCACCCAGAGTACCCGATATTCAACTGTTAATGAGTTCCATTCCTTGGGCTTGGGGACTGTTTGGGGATTTTCAGAAATGATGTGATGTTAACTCTGAGAGGAATATTTATCTGGTACTTTCTGCTGATGCCATGTGCTTTTCTTCATTGGAAGGTCCTGTGCTGATAAATACCCCTCAATCTCTCAGACAGAGATGTCCTAGATAAAAAGACCTTATCTGTATGAGGACCGGCTTAGATGAGCATCCAGGTAAATCTGAATGTTCTCATTTCCTCAACTTATGTTAAATGCATTGGGAAAAAAATTTAGAGGAGCTCTCCATGAAAAAGTATGTGATGCAGGAAATGCCCTTGTTCTATCTCAAAACAGCCCTTTGTGCAGGATCAACCAGCAGGTCAAGCCTGACCTTCTCAGGAAGCATACTCCTAGGCATACCTCCTACTCTCTGAGCTCCTGCAATATGTGCTTCAGAGATTCCACCAGCAAATGGGTTCTATAAACAGGCTTCTAGCCATTAAACAAGGGCTTCTCTCATCAACTCAGTGAGATTAGGAACCTCAAGCTTGAATTTCTCCTGGAGTTGACCACAGAGGCTATCATGTCCAGTGGATTCCCTGTGTGTGTAATGTGTGTATTTAAGCAACCTTGCCTTCTGCCCCCACCAAATAATATCTTATGAGGCATTCCAAAATACTACACAGGTACAAAGGGTGGGGTGCATTCTTACTGGAGTGGGCAGGGAGGAAAGGACTAGAATATGATCAACTTGGTCCCTTTCCTGGTCCCATCTCCCATGTGGCCCCCACCCCTCAGTGGCTTCCAAGGCACTTCTGTGGAATCAAGGGCTGTAACCACTGAGCATGCTCGACCCTTGCATTTTACATATGAAGTCACTGAAGCTCAGAGAGATAGCTTAGGCTTGAGTTGCACCATGCACAAAGGAAATGTCTACTACAAAAACCAGACACACTAAAATTCTTATTACGATGAAGAAGAGTTAACACTATAACAGCTAGAAAAGTACTGTGGCCACGGGCTTTTGCCTTCCGTGGGAAGGAAGACAACTTTTGCTCTCCTCTCACTTTTTCCTGCATTTATGAGCCAGCCTGTTTCCTTCTGGGCCCACACTGCTGTGTACACGGCTAGTAGGGGCTGGGTTGAGCCCACAGGAAGGGACTTTCCTTGTGTGCTAATGCAGGAAGGAATGTGGCATCGATCTATCTGCAATTATAAGCTCAATGTGTTTCCCTTGAATTTTTAGAAAAACCAAAGGTACTTTGCAAGTGCAATAGAGCTTCCAATTAGGCAGTTAAGTTCCCCATTTCTATTTCCCTAATGACTTGACTTGCTCTCTTGCTTTATGAAATGAAAATAGCTTTATTTGGGCACAAAGATGCAGCTGATTGCATGCTTAATATGCTTTTGCAACAAGTTCCTGCCTGTTCCTAGCATTTGCAATGGGCAGAATAATACATTTCTGTGCTTCTTTCTGCTATGTATCCATGGTCATTTACTATAGTCCCAAACCTATGGTAACTGAGGGTGGTAGATGTGTCCAGAAGACTGGTGTTTAAACCTCCAGAAGGAAAAGTGCCCTTGAAGGGAGGGCACTGGCCCCAAGGCCCAGTTTGTCATGGGGGAGGGAGGCATGGAGTTGTGGACTTTAAGTGCTGATTGGTGGAAAACAATGGTGGGGCTGGTAGGAATCATGCAGAAGATTTGAAGCCGAGACATGAAGGGCAAAGAAAAGGCACCAGAAGGACATCAGCTGAGTTTTAAGAAAGAAACAGTAGGGATGAAGAATTCAGCTCAGTGAAGATAAAGGGCTAGTGGTTTGGCAATTGCTTCTTCACTTGAAAGTAAGACTTGAAAATAAGAGATGTGTGCCTCCTTGCAACTTTGTCTGGTTGAACACAGCACAGAGGCAGACCCCAGGCTCCAGAAAGCCAAAGGACATGCCTTCTTTGTCTTTCTGGTTTACAGAAAACATCGACTCAGCCATGGCCCTTAGAGTTGTTCAGTTATGTGTGCAGAATCTTTGAAAACCACTTCAGAAAATTCTCGGTGTTCTCTGTCCTCACTTTTACCCTTCCTCTGAGCTCAGTACCAGCCCAGAAGCCTTCTGAGGGCATCCAGCTGGTGCTCCGCAGATCCATTAATGCTCTCCATCTGTGCCATGACTCATAGCACTGTCTCCCAGCTCATGCATACAACCATTCCTTTTCTTCCCCAGCCCCCATGCTGAGTAGCTGGGTGCAGGTGGGATTCTCAGAAGGCATGTCACTTGACTCACGGGAAGTGGGATTGGAGCATAGCTAGGCTGGCTGCCTCAGGCTGGAAATTCCCCGGGTTTCCTCTTGCTCCAACCTGGCTGGGCCAGCATGTTTTTCATGTGGCCTGTTAGAGGCAGAGCCCTCCATGGAGAAGACCACAACCATGGCTCAATTGTCTGGGGTGCTTTGCAGAGCACAGTGTAATCTGTCTCTGCATGGTCTTGTGGCTACTTTTGGCTTTCTTGTCTAAATTGCCTTGATCAGAGCTGAGATTATAGAGGAACTTGGTCATCGCTGCAAGGCAGCTGTGGCTACAAAATAGAAAAAGGAAAGAATATCTCACATGGGTCGGCTCCTCTTTTATTTCTGGGAATGCTCTGGGCCTTCCTTAAAGTACATCACCTGCATAGCAGTGTTGGCTGGTCTGCAGATGAGAAGACCTGCTTTCCAAGTCTGAAGGAGACCCTGAGGTCATTGTGTCCATTCCCCTGCCTTCAGGCAGGATTAAAGATAAACTGCCCTGCCAGAGGATAATCTCTTCTACTTGTAAAAGCTTCCAGAGCAGACCTGAATCTCTCTCTAGACCATTCATTGCAACTTTTAACAACCTTCACCATCAGGAAATTCTATCCTAAATCCCTTATGCTGTGGATTAAGTTTTTTTCCTTGTTCCAGCCTCAGTAGCCACTGCCAAGACTTAGCCTGCACTGCCTGAGAGCTCTTCTGATACCTGAAGATTGTGTTAAATCCGGTCTGCCTGTCTTCCCCTGATGAATAATCCCAGCCTCCTTTTCTCCCAGGCTCTGGTGCCACCTGCTCCTCACCTTTGAGGCTGCCTTCTGACCTCTCTCTAAGTGCCAGTGTCCCTGGTGGGAGCCCAGAATCAGACTTGGGAGTACAGTGTATTTCTGACCCATCTTAGGTTCTTTCTTGAACCCACAGCATGAGCATTACCTTCTTGTTCGGGCAGCCACATGGGCCTTATGTGTTGGTGACACTCTCACTCACAGGCTCACAGTCACCTTTTAACCTACTAGCATATCAGGTCATTTTCCTTTATTCCCTTGGATGTTGAGGGCAAGATAAATCTCCCCCATCAGCAATATCGCTGTATCATTTGATCTTCAACATTTTGTCTCCAACACTGACCACTACTTCCACTGGAAAATAAGGAGAATCCCTTCTTATTTGAAGGAGAATCCTTTCTTAGTTGAATTCTGAGTGCCTGTGGCCCTTCTGAAAGGTTCTGGCAAAAGCAATGAGCAGAGATGGCCAGTTGATTGGATGTGGGTCCTCACACTGCTCTAACAACAACTAGCTCTCTTGGTCTGGTGGCCTTCTTCCTTCTCCTTCTCCACACCCTCTTTGACCTTCTGGTCTTCACTGCTCGCTACCACCCTGCCCAGCATACTTAGCCCCATGACTACCCCAGGCCAGGCTAACACCCAGTACCTACTTGCTGCTTGCAGTAGATCTCAATTCCAAGCCACCAAGTGGGTCCCAAAGAGTCTGCCCGTCCAGAATGTACTCACTGTGCCCTGGGTAGAGACACAGTTAGTTGGGTGAGGTGGCCCTTTTCCCAAGGAAGGTGGGGATAAGGCAGAGGCTTGAGACACAGGCTTGGCAAACTACAAATAGCACATGGGATTTGGCCTGCTGTTCACAATAGGAGAGAGATGTCAAAAGGCAGCCCTCTGAAGAGGGCCACGTGTGTTAGGGAGGCATTCTGTGTGAGGACCTTGGGCTAGCAGTCAGAGAGGCTTCCTGGAGGAGGTGGGGTTGGATGGCAGCTGGTACTTGGAAGGCAGGTGTTGCCTAGGCCTGTACAGACTCTGTAAGAGAAGTCTGTGAGAGCTGAGAGGTACTTGGTTGGCTCACAGCTACGGTTCTGCTCCCCTTCTCCAATCCTTCCAACTCTATCTCTAGCTTCCAGAAGATATCACTTTCCTCCTTTTATTTCATTAATAAGTGAAAAAATACTTAATGAACATCCTCTCCATGTTTGAACTATTCTAGGCCAGAGGCAGCTGATAACATGCAGCAGTACATGGGTGGACCACGAGTGGTTCTGGTGTGTGGGTTCTGATTCTCTTGGTCCCTGGGCTGGACAGACACAGCATGGGCTGGTCAGGCTCCTGGGCCTTGGTCACCTCCAGTCAATGAGTAATTCTGTTGGTTTCCCACTTTGTGCTGTGCAATATTCTCATTTTTCCCACCTACTCTGCATGGTTGGGGGCACTGTCCTGGGCCTTGGGATGCATAGATAACAAGGCAAGTGAAGTTCTATTCTAGCAGGTGTGGCAGGTATTCTGTGAGGGTCATCAAGATTCTTACCTCTGGTGTACATGCATGGTAGAACCTTGTCTCCTTGAGTGTGGATGTAGATTGTGAATATGATGGGACTTTCAGTTTTGTGACTAGGTTGTATTTTATGGCATAGTTGATTTTAAAAGTGGTTGTTCTGGGTGTGTCTGACGTAATTAGGTAATCCCTCCAAATGGACTTAGTTCTTCCTCGTGGGAGAGATTCAAAGTGTGATGGGAGATGGATGTGATGAAGATTCTGTTTCTGGCTTTGAAGGTAGAAGGACACATGACAAAGAAGGTGGGCAGTCCCTAGGATCTAAGGGCAGCCTCTAGGGACAGCCAGTTAGGAGATGGAAACCCTAGTCCCACATCCGCAGGGAGCAAATCCTGCCACTACCACAGGAGCCTGGAAGAGGACCTTAGGCTCCCGATGAGGATGCAGCCCAGCCAACATCTCTCGTGAGACCTTGCCAGAGAACTCAGTCACTTCTGATGCACAGAATAAGCAGCTGAGTTTGTGGTGATTTGAGATGCAGCAATAGAAAACTATTAATTAGGGGAATTCAGAAAAAAAAAATGAACATGAAAGATTCAGATGGTGGTAAGGATTATGTAGAAGTCGACTAAAACCCAGGAATGTAATAGAGAGAGGATGCTATGGGGAGCCAAGGAGGCATAACCTTTGCTGAGGTGACGTTTAAGTGGAATGCTAAGAAGGACCCAACCTGGTGAAGATCAGAGGACAAAGCCATCCAGGTGGAGGGAACAGCTAGGGCAAAGGCCCTGGGGCTAAAAAGACTGGTGTTTTCACGTACAAAAAAAAGAGATGTGTAGCTGAATCCAGTCTACAGAGGCAGATACCAAATCATCCAGGGCTTTTGGAGACTGAACATGGCATTTGGATTTTATTTTCAATGTGAGTGAAGCCAAGGAGGGTTTTAAGCAGAGGAGTGACTTCTGCAATGAAAAAAAAAAAGTCTTCAAAAAAAATTATTTATTTAATTTAGAGAGAGAGAGTGCTAGTGAGCCATTGTGAGTAGGGGGAGGAGCAAAGGGAGAGGGAGAGAGAGAGAGAGACAGAGAATCTCAAGCAGACTCTGCTGAGCAAAAAGCCCAACATAGGGCTTGATCCCATGACCCTGAGATCATGGCCTGAGCTGAAACCAAGAGTAGGACACTCAACCAACTGAGCCACAAGCCATGCATGTGCCCCTCTTTCTTTCTTTCTTTTTTTTTTTTTAAACTCACTTCTGTTCTTCTGTCCTTACAGGAGGCTAAGGGCTGTTGGGGGCTGGCCAATGAATGAGTATCTGGGGTCTGGATAAACGTAAGGCAGGAGAACAGTCCCAGGGCCCAGCTCCCTGCTCCCTGCTCCCTTGGGCTGCAGTGGCTCACTCCCTGAGGCTGGCTGCTCTGTTGGGCATACTCCAGGGGAGGCCAACCCCTGGGCTTGGGGGGTTCTGGTCACACTGCTGGTGCTCCAGCCTTTACATCACAGTTTTCTCCCTCCCTAGACAGACTCGGGTGTGGAGATCACATGTTCTGTATCTGTGTTGCTGGTGCCACCTCATGCCACCTGTGCTCCAAGCATGGTAGGTACTTGGTATATAATTGGCGACAGATGATGGCAAACGGTGGTAGAACTGTGCACGGAAACTGCCATGTGTCGGTTTAGTTATTCGTGCATGCCTTTATTTACTCTGTGAACACTTACTGGGGGACTGCCTTATGCCTTGCTTTGTTCTAGGGGCTGTGGGTACCTTTATCAGATACCCAGCCTGTACCTGTTTTTTTAAGGAGCTTACATTCTTAGAGGAGAGATAGATTTTTTAAAAAGCACAAAAACAGGGAATCAAAGAGAACAATAACAAACGGAGGTAAGTGCTATGAAGGAAATCAACAGGGAAACTAAGAGCTTGGGCCTGGAGCCTCCCAGAAGGACTAACTCCAAGTTCTGAAGGTATAATTTAATGAACGAACAAATGCACGAATCAATAATTTTCCTGCCCCTGGATTTGCTGCAGTCTGCTCAATTTCTCTTCTCTGAGTCTGTTTCTCCTGGGAGGAGGACCGTGTGTGTTGGGGGTGTGGGCAGATACTCAGGAAAGGGTTTAAGGAGACAGTAGAAAGCTGCGATTCCTATTTTAGAGCCATCTAGCTGCAGTGGGAATGGGGTGGGCCCCTGGCTAGGCTAGGACAGACGCTTTTTCAGTGCTGGAGGGTGTGATGCGGGGGGTGTTCAGCTAATGCAGAAGAAGAGGTGTATCTGGAGACCTAGAAATAAGACTTGAAGGTTTATTGGTTAAGGGAGGAGGAGATTAAAGGTCAAGGGGCAAGGACCATGTCCAGGTGTCTCTAGTTTGGACAAGGGGCTGGCTGGAAATGGTAATTGCTTAAAATGTGACATTGAAGATAAAGAGCAAGGTGGGGGGAGAATTTCAGTTCTGGGTAAGCTTTATTCAAGGTCCCTGTCTGTGGGGAAGTTGACACACCTGTGGTGTGCTCAGGCCTGAGGCTTGGCTGGAGACCCAGGTGTGGGGGGTTGTGGGTACACGTGCTGGGAGCCAGGGAGCCAGAGGCTGAAGAACCAGACTTCAAGAGGCGGAGAGGAAGAGAAGCTGGCAAAGGAAAAAGTTAAATATTCAGAGAGGATTAATAGAGAGAAAAGAGACCTGGCTTAGGAGGTGGGGATGCAGACCCGAAGCACAGGAGGTGCCCTTCGTGGTGTCGGCCGGAGGGGATCCACCAGGTGTGTGTGTGTGGGAGGAAGGTGAGGGCGCCCATCTGGTGCTTTCTGTTCTCACCGCAGGCAGCAGGTGAGTACAAGTCCTGTGAGTCTTTCCAATTTTTTTTAAGGGGTAAAACTGGCACAGTAAGATACTCCCAGGATGGAGCCTGCAGAGCTGAAGGGGTCGGAGGTGTGGGAGGGAAGGGCAGGCACTTGAAGGGGGTGTGCCAGGAGGCAAGGTGGGTGTGTCCTCTTCCACCTTTTTAGGAGGAGACAGGGGTGGAGCTGTAGGGAGTGTGTGTGTCCTATGTCTATTTGTGGGGGCTGTGGATGTGCTGTGTGTGTATGCAAACAGGAGACTCGGGAGTTCGTCTGCTGTCTTGTACAGTTCTGTGAAGTGGGAGGATGAAGAAGGTGGTGGAAAACCAGGTGGTTGAGTGGTGGGTGTTCGGTCTCGGTGCTTGGGTCGCACGCATAATTCCAGACCATATTGGGTGGTCTGATTGGGCCTGTAATTTGAAGTTGTTTTGAATCTGTAGCTGAACGGGTTAAGGTCAGATCTTCTGACCCCAGAGCATGTGCTTCCTTCTCAGCCTCCCAGAGGGGATCCAGGGGAGGTGGCAGTGGCAGAGGCAGCCTGAGTTGCTGCTTTCCCGGGTGAAATGGGGGGAGGGGACCCACCCAGGAGTTTTTTTTTTTTAAAGATTTTATTTATTCATTCATGACACACACACACACACACACACACACACACAGACACAGGCAGAGACGCAGGCTCCATGCAGGGAACGTGATGCGGGACTCGATTCTGGATCTCCAGGACCATGCCTTAGGCCTAAGGCGGGCGCTAAACCACTGAGCCATCCAGGGATCCCCCCCACCCAGGAATTTTTAAGATAAGCTTGTGTGACTCTTTCTTTTTGTCTCATTTTCATATTTCTGGTCTTACCACCTGTCCCTCCCTCCTCCCCAAATTTGTTCCATGAGTAATTAATGACTGGGATAGCAGGTTCTGCTCCTATAACTGGAAGTCTTATGTCTTCCTTGGGTTCAGGAGATAAGCTGCTCATCTTGGGTTTGAGACTAGGGCTCCAGATGCTACTTTTGAATGTCTCTGCATTATGGTGAGTGAGTGGTCCATCTGCCATCATATTGTGGCTGTGGAGCCTGGAAGGTCAGCAGAAGTAGAAGCCTGGTGACACTGAGCTCTGGGTATCAGTGATGGGGGCAGAGTGGGAGGAATTTTAATGGGGGGTCAGGGGCCAGAGTTAGTACAAAGCACTAGGTCCTGTGTTGTAGATGCATGCCGTGTCAGGTCAGGTCCTCTTGATGCAGAACCTGAGATGGGATCCTTCAGAATGTGACTTATGGAGGAGGTGCTCTCGGGAGTAGGTGGTACAAGGAAAGCAGAATAGGGTAAGAAGGGTAAGGAAGGATGTGGCCTCAGCTGCATGCCAGCTCCCTTTGCCCCACAGCAACCTCTGGAATGTGAATTGTACCCCAATGTTGGGCTTTCCTTGCCTATGCTTTCCTTGAAGTATGGAGGCAGTGGCCATTATTTCTCCTGGTGTCCCCACACAGACCAAGATAAGTCTAAGAGAACACCAACAGTTTCCATTATTACTTCCATTTACTTTGTTTCATATAGCAAAGTCATTCGTTCATTCATTCATTCACTCATTCACCAAATACATATTGTGACTGGCTCTTCCCTATACCTTGACATTTCTGGCTTTTCAGACACATTTTCCTTAAATACTGTACTAGTCACTAATAGCCAAAGAATTGTATGCTCTCAAGAGCATCAAGAAGCCTCCCTTTTCTTTGAGTATCTGTTGGCCTAGCTTATTGCTGTGTTTCTTGGCTTTCCGCTCTATCTAAATAAGTTTACACATCTCGGGTGTGGAGAAGGAAGAGAACAGGAGAGCATTGCAGACTCAGGAAGAAGAAGAAGAAGGATAGGATGAGGAAGTGCAAGGCCAAGGGTCCGGGGCAGGCTTCCCAGTCTTGCCGGCTATTGCACATGGGCCACACCTGGATGGGAAAAGAGAAAGAAGAGCTTGCTTTTGTGGATGGAACCTACCTTTCTGGTATGGATGATGGAGGATTCCTCCCAGGCCACCTTGGAAGTTTGTTGCTATGAAAGCTCCTACTTATCACTGAGAAGATGAGGCTTTATGAACTCATCACTATAGTTTCTAAATTTTTTATTTTTTATTTTTATTTTTTGCATATTTTTTTAATTGGAGTTAAATTTGCCAACATATAACATAACACCAGTGCTCATCCCGTCAACTGCCTCCCTCAGTGCCCATCACCCAGCCACTCCATCCCCACACCCATCTCCCCTTCTGCTACCCCTTATTCATTTCCCAGAGTTAGGAGTCTCTCATGTTCTGTCTCCCTCACTGATTTTTCCCACTTATTTTCTCTACTTTCCCCTATGATCTCTTTCACTATTTTTCATATTCCCCAATATTAGTGAAACCATGTGATGAATGTCTTTCTCCGATTGACTTACTTCACTCAGCATAATACCCTCCAGTTCCATCCACATCGAAGCAAATGGTGGGTATTCGTCATTTCTAACAGCTGAGTAATATTCCAGTGTATACGTAGACCACATCTTCTTTATCCATTCATCTGTCGATGGACACCGAGGCTCCTTCCACAGTTTGGCTATTGTGGACATTGCAGCTAGAAACTTTGGGGTGCAGGTATCTCAGCCTTTCACTGCATCCGTATCTTTGGGGTAAATCCCCAGCAGTGCACTTGCTGGGTCATAGGGTAGCTCTATTTTTAATGCTTTGAGGCACCTCCACACACTTTTCTAGAGTGGCTATTCCAGTTCACATTCCCACCAACAGTGCAAGAAGGTTCCCCTTTCTCCACATCCTCTCCAACATCTGTTGTTTCTTGTCTTTTTGATTTTCCCCATTCTCACTGATGTGAGGTGGTATCTCATTGTGGTTTTGTATTGTATTTCCCTGATGGCAAGAGAATCGGAGATTTTTCTCATGTGCGTGTTGGCCATGTCTATGTCTTCTTTGGTAAAATTTCTGTTCATGTCTTTTTCCCATTTCATGATTGGATTGTAATACCTATTCTACTAAAGCTATTCCAAAGGATAGAAAGGGACAGAATACTTCCAAACTCGTTTTATGAGACCAGAATCACCTTAATTCCAAAACCAGACAAAGACCCCACCAAAAAGGAGAATTATAGACCAATATCCCTGATGAACACAAATGCAAAAATTCTCAACAAGATACTAGCCAGTAGGATCCAATAGTACATTAAGAAGACTATTCACCATGACCAAGTGGGATTTATCCCCAGGATGCAAGGTTGGTTCAACACTCATAAAACAATCAACGTGATAGATCATATCAACAAAAGAAAAAACAGGAACCATATGATCCTCTCAATAGATGCAGAGAAAGCATTTGAAAAATACAGCATCCATTCCTGATCAAAACTCTTCAGAGTGTAGGGATAGAGGGAACATTTCCTTAGCATCTTAAAAACCATCTATGAAAAGCCCACAGCAAATATCATTCTCAGTAGGCAAAAACTGAGAGCCTTTCCCCTCAGATAAGGAACATGACAGGGATGTCCACTCTCACCACTGCTATTCAACATAGTACTAGAAGTCCAAGCCTCAGCAATCAGACAACAACAACAACAACAAAAATAAAAGGCATTTCAAGTGGCAAAGAAGAAGTCAAACTCTCTCCACAGATGACATGATACTGTACGTAGAAAACCCAAAAGACTCCACCCCAAAAGTGCTAGAACTCATACAGCAATTTGGCAACATGGCAGGATACAAAATCAATGCCAAGAAATCAAGGCATTTCTATACACTAACAATGAGACTGAAGAAAGAGAAATTAAGGAGCCAATCCCATTTATAATTGCACCCAAAAGCATAAGATATCTAGGAATAAACCTAACCAAAGAGGTAAAGGATCTATACCCTAAAAACTACAGAACACTTCTGAAAGAAATTGAGAAAAGCCTAAGATATCTAGGAATAAACCTAACCAAGAGGTAAAGGATCTATACCCTAAAAACTACAGAACACTTCTGAAAGAAATTGAGACAAGATGGAAAAATATTCCATGCTCATGGATTGGAAGAGTTAATATTATGAAAATGTTTATGCTACTCAGGGCAATCTACATGTTCAATGCAATCCCTATCAAATACCATGGACTTTCTTCAGAGAGTTGGAACAAAGAATCTTAAGATTTGCGTGGAATCAGAAAAAAATGCGAATAGCCAGGGGAATATTGAAAAAAAAAAAAAAAACCAGAGCCGGGGGCATCACAATGCCAGATTTCAGGTTGTACTACAAAGCTGTGGTCATCAAGACAGTGTGGTACTGGCACAAAAACAGACACATAGATCGATGGAACAGAATAGAGGATTCAGAAATAGGCCCTCAACTCTATGGTCAAGTAATATTCAACAAAGCAGGAAAGACTATCCACTGGAAAAAAGACAGTCTCTTCAATAAGTCTCTTCAATACACCATACACACAAAGAAACTCAAAATGGATGAAAGATCTAAATGTGAGACAAGAATCCATCAAAATCCTAGAGGAGAACACAGGCAACACCATTTTTGAACTTGGCCACAGCAACTTCTTGCAAGATACATCTATGAAGGCAAGAGAAACAAAAGCAAAAATGAACTATTGGGACTTCATCAAGATAATAAGCTTTTGCACAGCAAAAGAAACAGTCAACAGAACTAAAAGACAATCTACAGAATGGGAGAAGATATTTGCAAATGAACTATCAGATAAAAGGCTAGTATCCAAGATCTATAAAGAACTTATTAAACTCAACAGCAAGGAAACAAACAATCCAATTATGAATGGGCAAAAGACATGAACAGAAATTTTACCAACGAAGACATAGACATGGCCAACATGCACATGAGAAAAATCTCCGCATCCCTTGCCATCAGGGAAATACAATACAAAATCACAATGAGATACCACCTCACACCAGTGAGAATGGTGAAAATCAACAAGACAGGAAACAACAGATGTTGGAGAGGATGTGGAGAAAGGGGAACCCTCTTGCACTGTTGGTGGGAATGTGAACTGGAATAGACACTCTAGAAGAGTGTGTGGAGGTGCCTCAAAGCATTAAAAATAGAGCTACCCTATGACCCAGCAAGTGCACTGCTGGGGATTTACCCCAAAGATACAGATGCAGTGAAAGACCGAGATACCTGCACCCCAAAGTTTATAGCAGCAATGTCCACAATAGCCAAACTGTGGAAGGAGCCTCAGTGTCCATCGACAGATGAATGGATAAAGAAGATGTGGTCTACGTATACACTGGAATATTACTCAGCTGTTAGAAATGACGAATACCCACCATTTGCTTCGATGTGGATGGAACTGGAGAGTATTATGCTGAGTGAAGCAAGTCAATCAGAGAAGGACAATCATTATATGGTTTCACTCATATGGGGAATATAAAAAATAGTGAAAGGGTGACAAAACATCACTATACTTTGATGTCAGAGAGGTCACTGTCACTCATTTCCCCATTGTGGCCCTATCTTTAAAATCAGTGTGCCTGGTAACTTGATCTTGAAGTCCCATTCCAGCGCTGAGAGCCTCTGTCTCCTTGATTCCTGGCTTAACTGGTTGAGAACAATTAATCTGGCCTTGAGAGAACATATCTACTGGCAGGAAACTCAATATTATGGTCATTATTTTATCCACGGCTCGAATAAGGGATAATGGCATGCTGCTAGGGTTTTGGGGGATTGAAACAAGTGTGAGAGGATCCACAATTGTCTTGGAATCAAGACTTACTAATCTTGAAAGACTGGCTAAATGAATCAAAACCTGAAAGATAAAACACTGCATTTTTGGTTAAAAACTCAAAATTGCACAAACACAGATGAGTGGAAGCTGGTGTATGAGCAGTTCACATGGAAAGACTTAGGAGTTTTAGCTCAGGATATATTTATTTATAAGTTCAGTAAATATTAATTGGGTGCCAGGCACTGATCCAGGAGCTGGGGACACAGCAGTGAATAAAGTGACATCATCTTTATGCAGCTTGCATTCTAGTCCTGTAATGCAAAGCGATATATAGTACACACTATGCAAGACAAATAAGTAGGGTTTATGGTATGAGCTGGCTACGGGTGGTAAGAGCAAAGGCAATGGGAAATGTAATGGGGTGCTATTTTAAATGGGGGAGTCAGGGAAGATTGTATGAGGAGGTCACATTTGGCCCATTAGCTGTTTGACGTGGCTGCAAAAAAGCTACTGAAATCTGGGTTCTATGATGAATTAGTTCCACTAATTAGAATGACCTGCCTGGACGCCTCTACCCACCTAAGTTCACCTGACTCCCTCCAGCTGCAGGCTCAGCCCTGCAGGCCCAGCTGGGCCTTTCAGGAAATTACCAAGCCAACTTGCCTGACCTTGGCCTCATTTCAGGAAATCTGCATCTTCTCTACTCTTGTGAGCTATCACCGCCCCCACAACAAAGTCTGTCATGGATCACTTCCAACACTGCACCCCACTATCTGAGACAATGGTGCAGACAGTGGGGGCTAGCTGGATTGTCCCAGGCCCCCATACTGGGGCTGCCCACTGTGCCCAGATGACCCTGACTTACCCAATCTGAGCTATTGACTCCCTCACTGTTTCAAAGTGCTCTGCTGGCACTGGCTTCAGAATAAGATTCAAAGGGAACATTTTCTATTTTATTGATGTTCATCTTCCTAAGTTTGCACAGTGTGTGGCGTAAATGCTAATTTTTCTAGGTGGGAAAAAAAGTTTTCTCCCAAACTTCTTGCAATTTTATTAATAATGTAGCAAATGAGACAACATATTCTGAGGGCTGAGTCAATCCCGGGGAGGCAGCCTGGGCCTCTGAGCGGCCGTGTTCTTCCTCCCGCTGACTCCATCTCTCCCTCGGTCTCTCTCTCGGGTGGGTTGCTGAGGCACTGAAGAGCAGAGGGCAGGGGAATTATGCATGAGCAGAGAGAGGAGACGCTGACCTTCTGTGTTTAAAGGTTAAGGTGATTTCTTGGGAAATGGAACCAACTCACTAATCAGAAGCTGTTCTGAATTTTTCTGCAAAAATTAGACCCTGTGACTCACTTCTCAAGCTCTGTTTGTGAGGATATCCATATCTATATATAAAACAACTAAGCCAAATTCAACCTAAATTTATTAAACACCTACTGTTTTCCCAGTCTTAGGAAGAGTTAGGCTAAAAGGGACACAAGAAAGTAAATCAAAACTCTTGGTCGTCTGTAACACATAAATAGACCTATGCAGTCATCTTTCATCTTCAAGCTACTTAAAAGGAGCAAGATAGTTATTCTGGGGATTTAGTTAAAGGCAAACACGATCAGGGCACATTCTACCCCTACTTTTATGGTCATATGTTGATGTTAAAGCAATGCTCAGGATGAAGGTCATTGGTGCCATGCGATCTTAGCCAGTAGGTCAAATTGAAGAGAGACACAGGAAAGGCTTGGAACTCAAAAGTCACTACACTAGACACTTAAATACAAATAAGATACATTTGCTTTCTAAAAACCAAGCCCAATTAAGATAGAGACCTTTTCTCTCTTGTTCTCTGCTATATTCCCAGAACCTACATCAGTGTCTGGCATTTAGTAGAAACATAATGATGTTTGATAAATGAATGAATGAGTTTATAGTAGAGAGGGAGGCAGACATGAATATAAGTGTCATACATGTCTTGCAGTTGTGTGTGTGTATATGTGTGTATGTGTGAGATTAGGGCACAGTGGGACTACCTAAGAGAAGTTGGTTTTCTCTATTAAGTGGGAACAAGGTATAAGAAAAGACTTCACAAGTATATTAGCAAGAATTATTACTTTTAGACAATAGAAATTAACTCTCGAAGCACACAAATGAATTTATTAAAAAAATAGGGACCTCACAGAATTTCTAGGAGTGCAGAAATATGAGGCTTGACACTATGGGATCCAGGAATCACTCTCAAAGTTGTACAACAGAACTGTGTAGTCTAGAGGAGATTCATTGCCCCTTTGCTGGACATAGTCATGGTGGCTTTCATTCTTGACACCACAGTGCTGGGCCCTGGGCACTGACATAGAGCGTGGACATTGCTGTCCTCAGCCCCACCAGAATGAATTCTGTGCTGTGCATCCTTCATACTGCTGGCCATAGGTTCAGAATCTGACTTGGGTTCATCTAACTGGGGAAACTGAGGTCACATCACGCATCCTGTACCCTAGCTGCAAGGGAAGCTGGGAAAGTGTGCATCTGGTTGGTGTTCTTACAAAGAATTCATGAGGTGAGGAGTTTGTGGAACATGGATGGGTGTTCAAAAGGTAAAGAAGAAAGATGCATGATTGTTACAGTAGCACAGATGGTCCTCGCTTGCCAGGGGATGAAGTTGGAGATGTCTTGGAGATAAATTATGCAGATTTTTGTATTAACTTGTTTAAAAGTTTGGATCCTTCCCCGTAAACAGGTAAGAGGCACTAATGGGTTTTAGGCAGGGGTGTGACAGGGTCAGATTTACATTTTAGAAGGCTATCCCAGAAGGCAGAGTGGGGAAAGAGAAAGAGCAGGTGTGTGGGAGGAGGGATGGCAGCAGGTTCTGGCCAGAGCTGAGGAAGAAGAGGAGGCAGTGGAGATAGAAATGGCGAGGCAGGACGTAGGAGGGACATTATGGAAAGGAGATGAATGGGGCTCTTGAAGGTGAAGGAGAAGCTCTCCAGGAAGACTTGTAGGTTTCTGGCCTGGGTGGACTGGTGAGTGAAGGGAAGGATGAGAGACTCCACTAGAGAGAGGTAAGAGCAAGGGCCCAGTAAAGAGCAAGAGACTAGAAACACCAGAGAGAGATTGAGAGAGAGAGTATGCTCATGGGAGAGCGAGCTCTTAGAGAAATGCTTGAGCACAGAGGGAGTTGCCATCTTGAGTCTAGGGGGTTCACTTTTTCCTCAGAGGCCAGGGGAAGAAGGTGAAAGCTGGCTATATATATAGATACACTTTTAGATGTGGGTTCATGGTTTCAGGAAGTTGGGGGAGCTCATGTCTGAGGGATGTACATTTCCCCAGTTCCTTGCCCAGCCTTCCTACATCCTCTATGTTATTATCTCCCTTTTCCTCTTCATATAGCTCAGAGGTCACCAAACATTGTCTTCAAGGGCCAGATAGTAAATAGCTTTTGCTTGGGGGACCATCAGGTCTCTGCTGGGACTCTAGGGCTGTGAAGCAAAAGCAGCCACAGATGATACATAGACAAAAGTGCCAATAAATTGTATTTATTAAAACTAGCACAACCATGGTTTACTGACCCTAATCTAGCTGATTCCTATTCATCCTGACCCTCCTAGTAGATGTTCTCATTTCCTTCATAGTACTCATCTCAATTCTAGTTATTTTTTGGTTGTGAGCTAAGCATCCCCTTTACTCAGTCTTAGAGTTCAGTGGGGGAAGCTGTGCTTTCTTGTCCTCCTGGACCCCAGAGCAGCACACATAAGAACTAGCATGTCTCCTGTGCTTGTCATGCCAGGCACTGCTCTAAATCTTTACATGCATCAAATCACTCACATCATCGAGGAATTCCAATAGAGAGACTCTGCTCTTATTCTCATTTTACAGATAAGGAACCTGAGGTTGAATAACTTGCTTGAAATCACACCATTGGAAAGTCAAGAGTCAAGATTTAGACAGTCTGGCTCCTCTAGCTAAGTTGCTGGCAAAAAGCAAAGCAAGTGAATTTGAAGTTGAGTTCTTCCTCTGGTAGAAAAGGTGCTGGGTGAAGCAGGGTTCACCTGAGGAGGAGGAGGAGGATGGAAACCTAGCAGGGTTGCTGTGGAGAAGGCAAGTGGGAGCTGACTGTGGTTAGGTAGTGGCTTTGCCCTGTGGTCCAAGTGAGGACAGAAGACTCATATGGGTGTCATTCTACAAGCTGTGGGCTGCTTTCAGGACAAGTGCAGTGGTCAGTCAAGGGAAGGAGCCAGCTGAGGTCTGGGTTATAGCAAGTTGGGGTTTGCCAGTAGGTTATCTGGGGTCAAAGCAGCAACCTCAAGGCAGTTGCAGCGTGGATCAGATTGCCCCAAAGGAAATTTCTGGTTTTGGTGCTTACTAACCAATGTGTTATGTGGACACATGGCCTAACTTATATGGACCTTGATTTTCTTATATACAAAGTGAAGGTGGTAAGGCTGATACTACTGTGTTTTGGTGACAGTTAAGAGAAAATTCATCTTAAGGTGCTGTCAGGTGATAAGAGCTCAATGAATTGGCACTGCTTTCCTTTTTTTTTTTTTTTTTTTTTTTACTGCTTTCCCTTCTGATAACTTTTTGTCCATGAGGCTCCATGAGAGCAATATCTGGTCCAGGCTATTCAAGCCATGTCTTGAGAAGCTGCACCTTCCTGTCCGACTGTGTGCTTATGTTTCCTCTCTTTCTGGTCCCAGCAAGTGTTCTCAGTTCTTACCAGATAGCACCTAATATAGACTACTTCATACCTATCATGTGCTCTGGACTGATTTTGATGTTGTACTGAGGTGTGTATTTGGGTGTGTGTCCAGAGAAGCGCACGCCATGTGCCCCTGTTTTATGTGGGGGGAGGGGGCACATACTCATATGTATGCATTTGCATATATGTACCTGTCACTCAAATTACAACCTTCAATTCCCTGTGGTTAGGGCGTTTCTTTCATGATGTTATTGGTAACCAAAAATACAAAGGCAACTAAAAGCAAAAAGGTAGAGCAATGCTGATCAAGTCTTTGGAGAATAGGGATGATGGTGTATAACAAACCCAGGAACCAAATAGGTTGTAAAGAACTTAAAGGACAGACAGATCACATCTGATAAGATCAATTTTAGAATGGGTAAAAGCAAAACAAAGCAAAATATTATTATTATTATTTTTAGATTATTTATTTATTTATTTATTCATTCATCATAGACATAGAGAGAGGCAGAGACACAGGCAGAGGGAGAAGCAGACCCCATGCCAGGAGCCCAACACGGGACTCCATCCCGGGACTCCAGGATTGCGCCCTGGGCCAAAGGCAGGCGCTAAACCGCTGAGCCACCCAGGGATCCCCATATTTTTATTATTTTTTAAGATTCATATAACAAATTGTGCAAATTCATGGTAGAAGGAAAAGTATCTAAATACATGATAACTGTTTGGGTGAACAAACCCTAGAAGTTTAGTTGACTAAAAACTCCTTATGGGTAAAAGACTGCCTTTGGACCATCCATTCCTCCTGAACCCTTCTATCCAAGCCAATATAGTGATATCACAATATAGTGATATAGTGATATACAATATAGTGATGATACTGAAGTCATGGGATTCCTGACATGATGCTTTCCTTCCTAAATCATTTTCCCTTGACTAACCATGAATCTGCAGACCCCAAGTAATGAAAATATTTTCTATAATGAAAGATTTCCAGACCTTGTGGAAGTCATGAAGTCTCAAAAGTAACGTGACCTTTGGCTGCATTGCTAAGGGTACATGCTTAGACCTTAGAAGGATGCCTATCCTATTTGTAGTCTGTACTGGTCAAGCCACACTTGGAAAGTTGCACTCATTCAGGGTGCCACGTGTATCGAGTGCGTTGTACAACTTGAGTGTATGGGAATGAGTCAAGGATATCAAGAGGGTTCATGGTGTGACATAATTCTTCATGGATCTCTTGAGTTTCTACCTATCTTCTGAACAAGAGGCATTGACAGCTCATCCATGCATGCTAGAGATAATTTAGAAAGGAATTTTCTTAGAGTGGAATAAAAAACTCCTGAGGTCCTTCTTGTAATGTACTTTTGAAAGTCAATGATATTCCTCATGTTTAGAAATTCATCAGCTAAGAGACATTATTTTGGATCTTTGGTCTCAGAGTGCTACCTCTTCAACTGAAAATGCTCCTGCAACCTGGGTGTTTTGTCATATATTCCATAACTTATGTCAGGACTACTGGCTTGGACCAAAAGAGAGCACAGAGAAGGATTGAGGGCAGTGTGGGCTGGTAGTACCAATAACTATTCTGTGAACAGGGCCTCAGATCTTTTCCTCTTCCAGTCTTTATAAAATTAACTTCTCCCTTCCCTCTAGCTCTTCACTGAGATTGGTTTGCCTTCCTATTTTATTATCATCAGCAAATAGTAACAGAGTATGTAATGTGTGATATTTGCAGAAGGAATTAATGAAATATAAAATGTAATCTTTGACTTTTATATAATTTAATTCTTTCATTCATTCCACGAACTATTATTGAGAACCCACACTGTGCTAAAATACAAAAATGAATAAACCGTACTTCTTGCCTTAAATAATCCACAATTGATTTGGGAAGACAGGATCAAGACACAGGAAAAAATGTCAAAAAACGAGGCTATAGGATGAGTAGATGATGGGATACAAATTCATGACTTCTGCATATTCGCAGACATTCTTTCCAGAACTCTAAAGAGAATCACAGGCTTATGACCCCTACCCCTTCTTCACATGCAGTAAAAGAAGAAAGAAAGCCTCATGGGCTGGGGGAGGAAGGGCAGCTTTCTGGGGAGGGGCCAAAGAGCATGATGCTGGAGTAGCTTTGGAATGGGAAGGCAAAAAAAAAAAAAAAAAAAAAAAGGAATGGGAAGGCAATTGATAAAAGAGGGTTTTAATAAATATTACTACAAACTATGCGTTGGGAGACCTTTTCATGCCCTTTGAGAGATGTGAGTAGAGAATAAAATTCCTTTTTAATTACTTTGGGCAGTTGAAATGTTCCTTCATGAAATCAGCCCCACTCTGAGACAAAACCTTCTGGTTACAAGTAATGTGGATAATGCTGAACCAGTATTGTTATGGAAGACTTCACTGTGGAGATACACTGGAGCTTGATTTCTGAGGCTGGGTTGGAAAAGGCAGACAGGTGGAGGGTAAAGGGAAGGCATCACATGGTAGAGGGCAGAGGGATGGTGTGTGGAAACAATAGTGAATGTGCTAGAGAGGAAAAGCTGAGTGCACCTCCAGAGGCCAGTGGAGAGGCCCAGGTAAAGAAGAGTTTAGGGTACCAATCCAGTTCACCGGCTTCTCTGGGAGCTGTCTTCCATCCACCAAGATTTTCCTCTGTATTTCCTCAGGGCATGCAGTAAGGGTGTGACCCCTCCTATCTCCCTTCTGATGAAATCCTACTGCTCTAAATTTCTCCATCTGTGGTCCTGGCTAAAAGAGTGCTTACACCCTGTTTTCACTCATATGAGGCTTTGGATTTCACATTCAGGGCCATTTCCTAGATGGCTAAAACAGGATTGCAGACACACAAATGAATAAAATATTTATGATGGACCTGAGAGGCTAGTTTAATC
The DNA here is from genome assembly GCF_905146905.1 of Nyctereutes procyonoides. Lineage (NCBI taxonomy): Eukaryota > Metazoa > Chordata > Mammalia > Carnivora > Canidae > Nyctereutes > Nyctereutes procyonoides. Next base: position 17,580,328 of record NW_026575048.1, on the reverse strand, counting down.
ACCTACATCTCTTTCCTCTTGTGTATTAATTAATCCTGATAAATCCCCTTACCTCTTTTTTTTCCCCTACTGCAACCAAATTGCTCAAGAAGGCACGTTTGTGGAAGACAGGCTGAGGGGGTATTTCAGGAGAATCTTCAAAGAATAAGCCCTAAATATTTCAGATGGAGCAATGCGTGTAGCAGATCCATCATCAGAGAATACAATTTTGTTGACTTCATGAGAAACATCCATTTTTATGGACTTTAAAACTGCCCTGAACTCACTCTGGTCTCTGTGACCTCCTCTGTTATGACAAATCCAGCAGGATGGGTCAGGTTGGAATCCATCAAAATGAAACCCTAAGCTCTACCATCAGTACCTACTAAGTCATAACCAAATTGTCTGGATATTTTATGCTAGAGGATGAAGAAAAAATGGGAAGAGGTGTCAGGAATTATGACCCCCTTTCAAAGCTCTGGCAACTCCAATAAATCCTTTTCTGTAGTTAGACAATGAGTTCTACCCTGAAGATGAAGAAAACCCAATACCAGCATCATCTATCCACTACGGGGATGGGCTGCTGCTGCTGCTGAATCCTAGAGAACTTTCCCTCTGTCTGTCCTTCTCATTTACATTCACCTAATTTCCAGAGTAGCCTCTGATTTAGTTTTCTTACTCTTATTCAGCTCTTCTATAATGAATAAGATTTAATAATATGCATAATGCAACATAATTTCTGACATCCATTTCCAGGAATAAAAGACTCTGATTTAGGAGGCAATGTCTTAGTCTGTTTGGGCTGCTATAACAAAATACCACAGACTTGGTAGCTTATAAACAACATAAATTTGTTTCTTAGAGTTCTAGGGGCTGGGAGGTCCAAGATCAAGGCACCAGGGTGGTCTCATTTGGTAAAGGCCCTCCTCCCTGGGGCCTTCTCACTGTGGTGCTTCCTCACTGTGTCTTCCCATGGTGGAAGGGGCTGGGGATTTCTCTGGAGTCTTTGATAAGGCACTAATCCCATCAATTAGTATTCTTCTCTCATGACTAAGAACTTCCAAAGGCCTCATCTCTTAATGTCATCATCTTTGCGGGTTAAGATTTCAACATGGTTTTTGGTGGGACATAATCATTCAGACCATAAAAGGCAAATAATAGTGGTAGGAAGACATTGAGGGAGACAGTAACATCTCTCTAACTTCTAGGTTCTCCAACTATGGTGAAAGAGACCTGGGGGTCTGGCAAAGTACAGTGTGCATGTAAAAGGACATCTATTTCAGTCTACGTGTGGGCACATGATGGGAGAAGCGGCAGAGAGAAGCAGGGCCCACAGCACAGAGGACATTTTATGCCAGTAAATCTCAAGCTAGGCTGCTCATGAAAATCTCCTGAGATTTTAAGAAATACCATTGTCAAGTCCTATTTCAAACTGATGTATTTTTAATAATTTATGTCTTAGGGTGAATTAATTCAATTAGATTGCTTTCCCTCTAAACTTTGGTTGAGACCACTGAATAAATAGAAGTTTCGTTTGGGGGAGTTAATTAACCTTGAAGCATGGATTAATTAATTAATTAAGCAACCATTTGTGGGTTTTTCTAGGCACTGTACAAGAATGAGATAGGGAAGTCTTTGCCCCATTCTTTGAAGAGCTTACCACCAATAGAGAAGATATGCAAATAAACAGATATTTTACAATACTGCTCTTGCTCAGAAAGTTTTCTAGTCAGAGAGATCCCTGATTCCTTCCAGCATCTTGTGTTTTATATAGTTTTATCTTTGGCTCTTACAAAGGCTGGAGAGAACCTGGAGATATTTTGGAAGAGGTTTTTTTTTTTTTTTTTTTTTTTTTTTTTTACTAGTTTCTTCTAACAGCTGACATGGGCTTGTCAGATGCATTTAAAGGGCTGCAGTTAGAGGGGTACTAATTGTCACATGTATAACATTGTTTCTTTGGGAAAATGCATTTTGCATTAGGAAAGGAAATAAGGTGGAAACCAAAGAAATTTAGATTCATATAAAAATGGGGGCATTATTGATGCTTTTCTTTTGCTTCATCTAGTAAATGGAATGACAAGGTACCAACGTGATGTGATTACTTGAATTTTCTGCTTACGGGCAAGGAAAGGAAAACTCTTATTATTTCAATTACCATTGGAAATATTTCAAGAATATGTTCATCTGCTTTTCTGCCTTGGTGATAGAGTATAATGGATATAATGGAATATTTGTTTCCCTGAACTTCAATAGCTTTGCATTTTGATGTTTTAATCACACATCTCCTTGTGTTATTTAATAATTATATCACTATGGATCTTATCTCCCTGTTATGGTATGAATGTTTGTGCCCTCCCCACATTCATGTTGAAATTTGAACCCCCAAAGGTAATGGCATTAGTAGGTGTGGCCTTTGATGGTAGTTTGGTCTAAGGTGGAGTCCTCATGAATGGGATTAGTGCTCTGAGGAAAGAGGTCCCACAGAGCTCCCAGCTCCTTTCACCATGTAGGATGTGATGAGAAGTCTGGGACTCTGGAGAGGGCCCTCACCTGACCATGCTGGCATCATGATACTGGACTTTCAGCCTCCAGAACTGTGAGAAATAAATTTCTACTGTTTATAAGTCATCCAGTCTGTGGTATTTTGTTACAGTAACCTGAACAGACTAAGACAGCTGCGTTAGTGTCTGACAAGTAAGGTGCCATGGATGCTTGCCTGGTAGCAAGCATTGATGGAGATCAACGAAAGAGGGTAGATCTAATGCATTAAGAATAGAAATGACAACACATGAGAAACAGAAATTCCTTGTCAAGGCATGGGGCAAGCCTGTTTGAAGTAAGTTTATTAACTGATTAAATGTGTGTTTCTCTCCCATTTGAATCCTAGTCTCTGATATCTGAAGAGAAAGGAGCACCTGAGAGCTCCTTAATTTGATGGATGCATATTAGTGACCTTCGGAGACCAGTCATTGTGCAGTTATGACCCAGCTAGGAGGCACCACTTCCTGTCTGGGGAGTAGTTCCCCTGCTTCAGCTCCCTCTCTTCCTGATGAGCACCAGTGCTGGCAAAGGTTGGATTTAGCACTAAGCCTAGACTTGGGAATGTGCAGAGAGGAAGATTTATTGTGGAAGAAATGTTTTTAATGTAAACTCAGTATTTTAGTTAAGCATTGTTTTTCTGCACAAGGCAAGACAATACTCATGTAACCAATATCCACAAGTGTAATGACTATACAACTAATCCATGCTAGAGGACACATTGTTCAAGGCTCAAAAAGTGTAAGCTATGTGTGGACTCAATGCACACACAGACAATACATTTTCTCTCTAGGATGAGCACAGGTGAGTTATCTTTGGGGCATAGGCAAGAGTCACATTGTGGTCTGGCCTTTGCTTGCTAATGGGTTTGTCTTTCCTTGAAAGAAGGCTTTAGCTGTTCAGTTTAGTTTTGTTTATTTGAGATATTGTGTTCGAACTTTGCCTGCATGCCTAGAGGCTAGAAGGCCGTGGAAAATGTGTGTATCTAACTCCAAAAGCACAATCACATCCACTCAGACATGGGCACCTAGGGAACATTTTTTTACTCCAAGAAGCAGCTTAGGTTGGAAAAGAAAGCTTTTTCCAACTTTGAAAACATGAAAAAAAAATGTTTAGAGATGAAAATTCATAAAACAAAATCATTTATCCAAAAACGTAACAAAATTTCCAGCAGGATGTTATGGGTAAATTGACCTTTGTAGTAGTTTCATTTCAAATTTATGTGTCCCTTACAAAGTTGCCTCCTTGTTTTAGTTTTTGTTAAATCAAGAATATGGTTTATCCTCATATGATTTAAGTGATATTGATTGGAACTTTCAATTGTATTGAATGACAATGTATTGTGGCAAACGGAGAGAGGGCATCAAGAAAATCTGTTGGTAGTACTCAAAAGGATTAGCTCTTCTGTCTCAACCACAGTGCTTAAAGAACAACATTCTAAGTTAATAATAATAAAAAAGATGCATTCTCTCCTAAGGTATTTCAAATAGTTTATAGTTTATGAGAATACAGATTACTCTGTAAAGGGATTGTCTAGTGACTGGAGTTTCACAGAAAGAAAAGCTAAAGTATAAAGAAAAATAGATTTGGGGTTTCATAATGTAGGAAATATGGGAAAGATTAAATTCAGTTTTTGAGAGGTCAAGCAAATCAACATATTTAGCATACGAAAGCAACCAGTGATAAAATATCTTATGTTTTATGGGTTTGGTACAATGCCCAGCAAACTAAATGTGCTTAATAAATTTTAAATGATATCAACAATATTCCCTTGTTGCTGATAGAGAGTTCATGTCCTCACTTTGGGAGGCTTTATTAACCCTTTAGGTATGGTCACTTGATTGAGGGGAGAGGGTTCACTGAAAAGCAGCAGGGGTGGAAATCATGCCTCCCCCCACCATGAACAGATGTCTCACGTCTCATTGGGATAATCGATTCTAATATTATTAAGCACAAGCCTAATAAATCTGCCCTTGTATTTTTCTGATACAAATACAATATACCTACCACTGCTCAATATCTTTCATATGTGAGGTAATAAAACTGATCCAATATGAAATCTTGTACTTTACATGTAAATTGGATTGCTATGGGCCATTAGACTCTTTACATAAACAATATATTTTGTTTAAAAGAAAACTGTGCTCAGTTTCACATTCTGAAAGTTCATAATGTGCAAAACCACATTAGCAGAGTAAATGGTGTCGGGAAGGAATCTGGCATGGCCAACAGAGGCATAAAGGAGAATGGGGACTTCACTTACAGTAAAGCAACTTTTCTCTCATGGGTGGTTTTAACAAGATGGCTGCCAACAGGTGAACGCTCACTAGTACCGGTGTCGTTAAAAACCTTAATTCCAGAATCATTCTCTAAACCCAGGGCTGAGGCAGAGAAGCCTAACCAAAGCAGCAAATTATTTGCCTCTCCAAGAAGACAGCCATTGCTGCACAGAAAGGTGATGACATTTTGAGGCCAAGGCTGGCAATATAATATGATGTCACAGTATCCATTTTTGATATTAGATAATGGCCTTCATTCTGATAGGTCAGTATCTCATTCCTTGGTTTATTTATCTCCATTATGTACAAAATCTGCAAACCAGAACTCACAGACAAACCTTACCCAAGTGTACTGCAATATTTGCATCTTGGCCTCCTTTGCAACGCGGATCCTTGTGCTCTGCCACAGCTGTCAGAGTAATGGCTTTTTTTCCCTTTTTATCTGGGTTGGCTTTATTCCCAGATTCCAAATGAAAGAGACAGCATTTTACTTGACCACCCCATTCCAACCGTTAAATACTGTGCCTTCAGGCTCTGATGCTCTAATGGTCGATTAAAGTTGATAACAGTCTGTCCAATTTCCATTTTTTAACATTCAGCCTGCTGAAATTGTAATATTGTGAAAATCTGAAGTCTACAGGACCTGCCTGAGAATCTGTCTGGATGTCAACACATACTAATAAACAAGGGGGGAAAAGTAATGCCAACAGGTCTCAGTGTTTGCAGAATCTGGGTTAGCTATGTAGCCTGGCCAGTTTGTGTAGAGTAGGAGTGGACGATAGATCAACCAGTCTATCAAACAGGATATAGAGTAGAGCCACTCATGGGGGAGTTTATGGCTGCAGAAGGCAAACATCCTCAAAAATTCTTTAAGCCACCAAACCGCATATACATTCCATTCCTACCTGCCTCACCAAGTGCTCTGCCCTTCTTGGTCTTATTAAAAGCCTTCCTTAACTTGTTTGGCAGACACATAACTCATAGTTCCTAGACTTTGTTGTTAGGGCTGAAGGGTCACAAAAGTACAAATCTAATTGAGGTATTTTCAGAAATCTGATTTCTCAGGGGATCAGAATAAAATAGTTTGAAATAATCTCTTTTTCAAACCAACATTGGTCTTTCTTGAGCCTTAGAAAAACAGGACTAAAACCAGGAATTCTGAGATAGATTTGTAGACCAGTAGAATTTTGAGATAAGTGTTTTGATACCAGTCTTCTAAGTGATGGAAAAAAATGTTACGATGAGACATACTCCCTGTATGTGTAATATGCAGACTCTATTCAGTTCCTCTTGTTGGACTAGTCGGCTTGCCTTTTCTTAGCCACACTTGGTTTCTTTTCTGAACGTGAATGATCTCCCAGAGCTCTCATCTTTGGTAGGCTGGTCTCATTTTTTCCAATCAAATACTCGGCTCCAGGATGCTTTTTTCATGTTGGGGAAGCAATTGCCCATTTTCTGAGTCTTTGCTGCAAAAGTAAGTGCAGATGAGTCTTTCAGACTCAGAAATTTATCACTGTCGATAAATATGACATTTCCAGGAATGTGGTTTCAATCTCCTTTTTTTTCCTAAGCAGGCTGAAATGAAGACTGGAGAACTCAAAGTGTCAAATATTTAGTTCCCCATGTTATTACCACATCATAGAGCCTGTGCTTACTTTTTTAGACAAATGACCCTTTTGTCTAAGAATATGGAAATCATTGCTTAAAAAAGGATTCATTCCAACCCTATCCAACAATTTGAACACTAACTCTTGTCCACTTTATCTCTGTCATGGTAGGGTGGGAAGAGGGCTTCTCTTCAAGGAAAGGCAATATTCATAGTTTTCTCATATACAACAACATGAAAGAACATGTAGAAATTTAACATAAAAAATTGATGTGACTCCAGAATTTTTTTCTCCTGTTTTTGGGTGTGGTGGCATCAAGCCTGCCCCATAGCACATATGCAATGATGGCATTTATCTTTATTCTTTTTCTCCATATTACTGAGGATGTGGGTGCTTAATGTTTATTGCTGAAATGCTTTTGAATTCTGGGAAGCCCATGCTTCAGACAATGTGTGTGAATTAAGGGGGAGAGAAATACTCCATCTTCCAGGACTGTCTTCATTTCCCAGAATTAGCTATTGATGTTTGCCTGGTAGAAGCTTTCGGTCACAAACTTTCTGCTTCAAAAATCCATTTCTATTTACATGTTTGCCCCAGTCTCATCAATTTTATTCTGCCTTTCCTGAAATCCATGAAAAATCCTTGCATGTTAGATGATGTTGATGATGATGATGATGATGATGATGGCAGCAACTAACACATAGCACGTTATCATGTTTTCCAACTGTTTTACAAGGGTTTACTTATTTAATTCTCATGACAGTGTTGTAGATACCTCCTCATTAAACATGAAAAAGCTGAGGAATGGATAGGTTACATAACTTACCCAAGGTCATATAGCAAGTAAGAGATCATGTTTGATTTCAACTCAGGACAAATGACTTGAGAGTTTTCTACTTAATTTATCCTGTGGGTGAATATATTCATTTGCTTAGGTTGCTGTAACAAAGAACACAGCTTGGGTGGCTTAACAGAAATCAATTTTTTTAAGGCAAGAGTTCTGAGATTCAGGTGTGGGTAGATTTGGTTTCTTCTCTGTCCTTTGCTTACGGACTGCCACCTTCTTCCCGTATCCTCAAGTGGTCTTTCCAATGTGCATGCTCATCCCTGGTATCTTATTGTCTGTCCAAATTTTCTTCTCTTATAATAACACCAGTCAACTGGATTAGAGCCCACCCAAACTGTCTCTTCATTTTAGGTGAATCACCTCTTTAAAGGCTCTAGCTCCAATTTAGACCATAACAGTGCACTTCTGAAGATGTGTTTCCCTGGCCTTTGAGTCTTCTGTCTTGCTTCATCATTGGGTATCTATTTTCCTCCCTCTATACTTGGCACTCTACTTTGATAGCATGTCCAGACCTTCTGCCCAAAGAGGCTCAGACTTGGCAGACTTTGTCCCACCTGAAAATTATACTAAATCTCAGTTAAGAATCTATTTCCATTGTCTGCAATGTCTGGAATGAGGTGTTGCCTAGAGCCTGCTGTTGGCATTACTGAGTGATGCTTGGGTCTTCTTTGTACCTCTGAGTTGTGATATTTCCTCAGTTTCTGTTGGGCATACTCAGTTGTGAGTTCTTAATCCTCAGTTTTCTGATTATCCCTCCACATTCCTTATAGGATGTGAGCCCTGGTTTTAGGATTAACTTTGTGTTCTGCTACTTTAAGGAGTTCAAAACCCCTCAGTCTACATTCATCTCTGAAGTGTCTTCCAAAGCTCTACAAGGTGATGCTTGATAATGCAAAGTGGGAAAGAACATTACAATAAAAGGTTGGAAGCAAATAGAAAATTAGAATAATAATTGGAAGAAAGCAAAAAAAAGTCTGTTATACATATAATGTGTTATGTATTGTATAATTTATAGGAAAGTGCTTGAAAATACTTCAGTGCTCTCTGGTGGGAGGTGGCATTGTTATTATAATTGTTGTATTTGTTTTATTATTCTTAACCACAATTCTGGTTTCTGTCAAAGTTGAACATAGAAATGAATCAGTAGGTGGATTGGAAATCTGGAAGGCTAGGGTGCTGTGGAACACCTGTGAATGGGGAAGCTGTCTTCTTGGGGCTCTTACCTGTCCAGTAAGCATCCTGAAGATTAAGGGAACATTCAGCCCAGCTTCCTAGAGGAGCAATTGGATGTTGAAGTAAAAGGTCTGTCTGTGCTGTAAATAGAAGGAAAGGGCCAATTCCCAAATCAAGACCATGCAAGATTCGTTCAAACTGTGGGGAAATAATACAGGCCACCAAAACACAGAACAATTCCAACCTGGCAAAGGAGTTAGAATCAGAAACACTATTGCAAATATAGCAGAGAAAGAGGCGAGGCTAGAGAAAAAAATAGGCCAAGTAATAAGTGTGAAAGGGGATTGAAGCTAGTAATGACTCAAAAACGGCTGAGCTGCCAAACCTATTTAAAAATCCTCTTAAAAACAGAAGCAGAGAAGAAAGGAACATGGACACAAGTGGCACAGGGATGACCTTGAAGAATAATTAAACCAAAACCAAGTGAGGGGCTATTTTGCAGCTCAGAACATAGAAAAAGCAGTGTGACATGGCAGGATTCCGAAGGCATTAAGGGAGCCTGTGCTCCTAAGCTAATTAGTTCACACACTTACAGTTATTTTGGGGAAAAGTAATAGGGGTCTAAAGATGCTAAGAAGAGAAGGGAATATAAAAGGTGATTTCAATCTTAAACCAAAACAGAAGTCTTATGGAAATGCAGTTCAGTACAGCTGATGTCAACATGCAATGGGGCCTGTGAGGGAGGGACCCCGGCATCCAGAGGGTAATGGGATCATTGGCAGGAACCATGATTGATTTTTTTTTAAGAACAAAGCAGGCCCAACAATCGATTTTTTTCTTGTGCACAGGAATTGGCCCAATTTTAAAAGATAGCATAAATCTTTGAACTTTACTCATGCATTTGGCACCAGGGTTCATATTATTTATTTCAAACCTGGGGTAGGTTGGCTGTATGGGCCCTTGCCACATGGATTGAGAGTGGCCAGAAGACCAAGGCAAAGGAGGGGGCAGATGGCAGTTTATCCAGCTCGTAGTTGGGTGAGGAGTAAATCATTCAAGTTAATGAAGCCTTCAGGTGATTCTCAATTGAAGGATTCTCATATTTCCCTCAGAATGTGAAGTCTTACACAATAAGATTTGAAAATTGTAAGATGAGGTTTGGCTGAGGGCAAAACTGGATATGGCTTTAGTAATATAACTCAGTTTGAAAAGATTCTTGCCTTGGATGATTGACCAGACTATATGAATTCTCATGTTCATTACATTTTGGGTATTTTATAATTCTAAGAATAATGGTAATTTTGAACATGAGAGAAAGCAGGCAGGCTGACAACCAGAGGTTCAGTTGGAATCCCAAGGAAAGACAGTTATCCCAGGGTAGTGAGGGTCACAGACCCTTTGATGTTGTTTCTTCATCTATCCTTTGCTTCACTCTAACATTGAATATGCTTTTTCTATTGACCCAGCCTTTTCTGAACCTTGCACTTTTCATCCCATAACCTATAACTCATCTGATTCCTGAGTACCCCCATTGTTATTCCTAATTTGAGCCTAGGTATATTTTAGGTAGAATCCGTACTGTGAAAATGCAGAGTAGGCAAATGTCAAGGATATAGAGATCAAGAGGAATACATAATCTAGTACTTTTATGACTTAATTCAGAAATCCTTGTGAGCAAAGGTATATAAGTCTGTATGATTATGTATGGATAGAATGAAAAAAAATAAAGTTCAGGATATAATATCTTGAGATTCCTGATTATAATGTTTAAAAATTACAATATGAATAGGAAAAGGAAAAAAGATTTTTTTTGGGCAGTGAAAATACTCTGTATGATATTATAATGATGGATACATGTCATTACACATTTGTTTGGATCCATAGAATGTGCACCACCAAGAGTGAACCCTGTTGTAAACTATGGACTCTTCATGACTATGATGTATCAATGAAGGTTCATTGATTCTCTGGCACATGGTTTTGATAGTGGGGGAGGCTGTGACATGTAGAACCAGGGGTGTATGGGAAATCTCTGTACCTTCTCAATTTTACTGTGAATCTAAAACTGCTGTAAAAATAAAGCCTATTTAAAAAAAGAAAAACAACTTTGATAAAACAAAGGACAGGCTAATAGATCATATAGGTCTTGGCTCATGATCCTCCTGAAAGCCCTCTCCTTATATGATTTAATTGCTCTTGAAGCCTCTAGCACAGGATCTTTTCCATTTTATAGATGAGTCTATTGAAACACAAGTCAAGGGATTTCCAGTTTTAGCTTCTGCATGTAAAGAGCTTGGAAGTAATCATTTCCATCCTTACAACAAGAAAAAAGCTGGAAAAAAATATCACTGACTTTTTTTAGAACATTAGAGAATGATGTTGTAGGGTAACCATCACTTCAAAAACTGGGGAGACAGGTAAATACAGAAAAATCACACTGAAATATGCTTACCTGGAACAAAGGTAAAATAAAATTCTTTATATTTCTTATCCTTAATTGATCTAGAAGATAGCTGTTGAAGTAATTGTAGTAATAATTTATTTGTATAACTATGTGATTGTATGATTTGGCTTATGGATAAGTAAAATGAATAACAACATTCTCATAAGAGATAGAGAGCAGCATTTCTGATATTTATAAGGCACTTTTACTAAAAATGAAGCAATGCAACTATTATTTGAGGGTGGGCCTAGATTAAAAGTGTGTATTTCAAATTCTAGGACAAAGATTAAGTTTTTAAAAAGAAAATAGTTGATATGCAAAGAGAGGAGAGAATATTAATTCATGTAAAATGCTCAGTTAAAACCAGAGAAAGCATAAAAAGGTGTGAAAAATAAACAAGTGCAATGAATAAAAACAGATACAAATATAATAGATATTAATTGAACTATATCAATAATCACTTTAGTGTAAATGGTCTAATTATACTAATTAACAAATAGAAATTGCCAGAGTGAGTAAAAAAAAATAAGACCCAACTATATTTTGTCTACAAAACAGCCACTTTAAATGCAGTGACTCAGATATGTTAAAAGTAAAGAGATGGAGAACAATATACCATGCCAACATTAATCAAAAGCTAGCTGGAGTAGCTATATTAATTTCAGACAAACCAGACTTCAGAACAAGGAAAATTATTAGCAATGAAGAGGCACATTATATAATAATAAAGGGGTCAATTCTTTAAGAGACATAACAATCCTTAATGTATATTTAACTAACCAAAGAGTGCCAAAATACATGAGGCAAGACTGACACAACTTCAAGGAGAAATGGGAAAATACATTACTATAGTTGGAGACTTGCAGTAATTGATAGATAAAGCAGGCTGAAAATCAGTTAGGCTCTAATCAACCTGAACAGCACTATCAATCAACTTGATCTAATTGACATTTATAGAATATTCCATCCCATAATGATAGAATGCATATTTTTCTCAAGCTTACATGGATCATTCACCAAAATAGACTACTTTCTGGTATGGAAAATACATCTTAACAAATTTAAAATAATAGAAATCATATTATGCTCTTAGACCATAATGAAATTAAATTGGAGATCAATAACCAAAATAACTGGAAAATACTCAAATATTTGGATATGAAATAAAAACACTTCTAAATAACATGTGAACGAAAGAAAAAGTCTCAGGAGAAATTAAAAATTGTTTTGAACTCAATGAAAATGAAAACAAAATTTGTAGGATGCAGTGAAGGCAGTGCTTAGAGGGAAATGTATAGCTTTAAGTACATATATTAGAAAATAAGAAAGATCTTAAATAAATCTTAAATCACCTTAGAAAACTAGAGGAAAAAAAGAGCAATTTAAACCTAAAATAAGCATAAAAATAACTAATAAAAATAAGAGCAAATGTCAATGCAATTGAAAATAGTAAAACAATAGCAAAAAAATCAATGAACCAAAAATTGGTTCTTTGAAATTTTAATAAATTGAATAACATCTAGTCATACTAACCAGGAAAAAAGAGAGAAGACACAAAATTTCCAAAATTAGAAATAAAAGAAAAGTTATCACTACTGAGTTAATGGACGTTAAAAGGATAATAGGGGATCCCTGTGTGGCTCAGCGGTTTAGCGTCTGCCTTTGGCCCAGGGCGTGATCCTGGAGTCCCGGGATCGAGTCCCACGTCAGGCTCCCGGCATGGGCCTGCTTCTCCCTCCTCCTGTGTCTCTGCCTCTCTCTGTCTCTATGTCTATCATAAATAAATAAATCTTTAAAAAAAAAGGATAATAAAGACATACCATGTGTAGCTCTATGCTCACAACATTGATAATTTAGTTTAATTGGTCAATTCCTTGAAAGATACAAACTGCCAAACTCTTATGAGGATAGATTGTATGAACAGCCTTAAATTTCTTAAAGAAATTAAATCAATAATTAATAACTTAAAAAAAAAAGTACCAGTTCCAGTTCCAGGTGGTTTCATTGTTAAATTGTGCCGTGCATTTAAGGAAGACACGATACTACTTTTCAACAATCTTTTCCAGGAAAATAGAAACAGAAAGGATACTTCTTGACCATTTTATGATGCCAGTATTAATCTAATAACAAAACTAGATAAGGATATTATAAGAAAGGAAAGCTATATCAACATAGAAATAAAAGTCCTCAATAAAATATTAGTTAATTGAATCAACATTGTATAAAAAGAGTTATACACTACAAACAAGTAGTATTTATTTTCAGGTATGCAAGGCTAACTCAACATTAGAAAAATCAATCAATGTAATCCATCATGTTAACAGGTAAGGAAGAAAGTCATATGATAGTATTGACTGTACAGAAAAAGCATTTGACAAAGCGTAACGCCAATTCATGATAAAAACTCTCAACAAACTGGGATTAGAGGGGAATTTCCTCAATTTGATAAAGAATATTTACAAAAAACTGACAATTGACAGTATTATATTTAATGGTGAGAGAATTTCCCCCCAGGATCAGAACAAGTCAAGGATATCTCTCGTCACTCCTACTCAACATTATATGGAATCTCAACTAATACCATGAGACAAGAAAAGGAAATAAAGTTTTAAAGATTGGGCATGAAGAAATAAAATTGTCTTTGTTTAGAGATGACATGATTATCTATGAAGAAGTTCCAAAGAATCAAAAAACTAATAAACAAGCCAAATCTCCTTAAACTAATGAGTATGGCAAGGTCATAGGACACAAGTTAATATATAAAAGTCAAATGTTTTCCTATATACCAATTCAACTTAACAAAATTGAAATTCAGATTAAAAATATAATTTACAATAACAGCCCAAAATGAAATGCTTAGGTATAAATCTAACAAGATATGTACAAGAACCATAGAAAACTACAAAATTTGATATATGAAAAGATATTTTGGAAGAAAAATAGAAAAGATATTCTGTGTTCATGACTTGGAAACACGTCGTGAGACATATTAAGGAGAGATCTGGGACCAAAGCCTCTGTTTTCAGATCCTCAAACTAAAAAAGAACTTTAATTTGAAGGCCTGAATTTTGATGTCTTCTTAATAAGAACAATTAAAAAAAATTAGCCAAGTTGATTGTCTAATTTGTTTATCTTTGATTTTAGAAGGCAATGCATGTTCATAGTGATAATTTCGAATGGTATAAAAGATTAGGAAAAGTACGTCTTTCTTTATTCCAAGAAGCAATTATGGTTATCAATTTATGGTATAATTTTCCAGAAATGCTCTAATCATACACTATTTTCAGGAGGTAAATCAGAACTTGTAGCTCAATATGTAAAGGAGAATGTTGACTATTCTATTTGTAAAATCTTCATAAACCATCATTTGTGGAAACTTTATCTTTCTAGTTTGCATTGTTTTAATTTTTTATGATGAATACTTACTGATATCATAGTTAACTAATAGATGCAAATTTTCTGGTTAACAAAACATTTCAGGTTTCTACTACCTTCTATTCCTTTTGGGCAAATAATTCAGGAACAGGGTCAGAGTTGGTGAGATATTTTCTGTTCTTTTTGAGTGTGCATTGAGTATGAATATGTATGTAGAATTTGGAAAGGAGGAAAGATCTAGAAAAGATGAAAGCAGGAGAGTAGAAAAGCCTTTCTCTTTTTATGTGTGTCTAAGTCCTCCAGGACTGTTTAGGAGTGTGCAAAGGAGTGTTCCCAGGTTATAGGATCTTTCCTGTGGATATCACTATTCTGAAAACACTTTAGCAGCAGCAATCACAGCCTTATACTGAAGCAGGCCTTTAAATCCTGGGTCTGTGGTTTAGAGGTATGAACCTATGCAATTTTTCCAGGGTCCAACTGTGGATAGGGAAGCTCTGCATCTTTACAAAGATCTCTCTGTCTCCCTATTTTGAGTCTCTTAATCTTCTTTGTTAGCAAAGTCAGCATGAAGTGAGAAGGGGAATGTGCACAAAATACATTTATGCATTCATCATCATCATCATCATCATCAATAGTTGGTCCTTATTAACAACAGTTGTCTTCTTTTCCACATTTTGCATTTCTTGCAAGTCTCACAAACATATCACACTTTGGAAAGCAAGTTGCATGCTATTTTAATGAACTTAAAAATTGGTGCAATAAGCAAGAGTTTGATATGCAAGAGTGAACACTTTGATGACACTGTGCATGACAGTTCTCTTGACCAATATCATATATGAAGACTTCTGGGCATCCCATGTCCTCTGAGATTAAAGCTAACAGGAATCCTCTCTCTGAGTCATAGCACAGGCATTAGAGTGGGGCCCTATGGTGAGGTTAGGGCTGAAACTTGGGTTTGAGAAGGAGAGAAGGACATGAGGATTTGGAGAAAAACTTAAAATTTAGGAAGGGAGGCAGAACATTTGAATAACCTTAAAAGCATTATTTTAGGAAAAATCAAATAATACATCAACATCAGGGAGTGCCTCAAATGGTACAGGAACCCGTATGGGTGCAGACGGAAGTGATGGGGACGCAGTTGGAAGATACCACACTTGCACAGGGTGTCCAGGAGAACCTTTCAACTGTGAGTGGCAGGCTGTCTCTAATTCACCATCTGGAGGTTTCATGTAGCAAGGTCACATTCCCAAATGCTTTGCTTTTGGAGTCCAGCCAGATACAGCCACTAGCTTTGCTCAGAATTTACTGGATGCCCTGTCTGAGATCCTTTGGCTTAGTGACATTTCCCTGTAATGTGGCACGCGATGTCTGTATAGTCAAGTGCAGCCCACTGACATGAACTCCTGGGGGAATCTGGTGGTTCTGGTGTTTACCCCTTAATGACTTGAAAAATAGCATGTCTTTCTTTCTGGGCAATACTGGTTCTCATCTTTCCAGTGCTCTTGTGTTGGTGAAGATGATACAATTGTTATTTTTGGTTCTCATCATTTCTCAGTGGAGTCATTGTTGTGTTTTTGATGCCCTGTGAAGAACACCTTGGATTGCTCTGAAAAAGCATTAGCTGAGGCCAGTTGTCCATCAAATCTGCAGATGTGTACAAGGGCAGACTGGGTGAGTCAGATGCTTCCCATCACCAAATGAATCACTTGGAAACCTTATTAGGAACTTTCCAGTGACAGGCTCAAATATATTTACTTGACATTACTAGGTTCTTTTAACTTTAGCTTCCTCATCTCAGAAAGTAGGAGGGTGATGCTGGGTGCTGCCAGCTGTCTTTGTCTGCTCTGGGGAGCACATAGTCATGGAAATGTTAATTTGTTATTGATGCATTTGAATACTGTGAAGTTCAGAGTGGTAAGGGAGCTTGCTGGTATCTAAACCGTGCTGCAGCTTCCAAGTTTTAAGCAGCAACTTTCCACCTAAAACATGAGGCAAAAATCCACCATTCATCCAGGTCCTGCCCTGTGCCAGGCACAACGCTTTAACAGGCATTAACCCCCTCCTCTAATTCATTTCTTTAGCTCTCACATTAAATGAGGCCTATCTCATAGATCAGAAGACTGATGTAATGCTTGAAGAATGCTTACATAGTTAACTCACCCAGTTGTCCCCTCACCAGATTGTGTCAGAACAGTGACAACACCATGCTGACTTTACTTTGTCATTTGTTGGAAGCTCTCAGGTGGTGGAGATTCAGCTCAAAGAACTCAACTCAGGGTCAAACTCAAGGAAGATGTGCTGGGAGTGGGATGCAGACTGCTTAAATTGCTGGTGAAGACGTTTGAGGACTAAAGAGAGAGGACTGATTCACTGTTCACCTTTCTGTCCTTCCTTGAAAAGAACACACAGATTTTACTAAATTCACTTACCACCCGCAGTCCCTCCAAAACATTTGTCATATCCAGTTTCCATTTTTATCTACTGGCCTAACTCATCTGTAAGCCCACATACAACCATTCTTTCTGTCTTTTTCAAATTGTACACTTGCATCTGCCTCCAAACTTATTTTCTTGTATGGTTTAGCTGTTTCTGCATGTTAAAGGATTATCCTGAGAATTTATTTTTTCCCATTCCAATGACATCAGTAAAGCTAAAGTATATTCAGTATCAAATACAAAGGTTAGCTTTATTTCTTCACTAATATCTTCACTCTTACACTAATCTAACTTTGGTAAAGCAAGTTCAGCTCCATACCACTCTTTTTCATGTAGCTGTCTGGGCTTCAGTTTTGATCTCTGTAAAATATAGTTGCAAATCAGATGTATCCAAACACCTTAAGGCTGTTGTGAGGACAAAAATAGTTAATAGTGTTCTCCCAAAGAACTTGGAATGTATACAAATATAAGATCTTATCATGATTAAGTAGTGGCATTGACTTTCTCTTTTGGCCTCTTGACATCTTCCCTCATACTTCAGTCTTCATGGTTCAGTTTCAGATGTGTGGCCATATGTTTCTGAACACTTCCATTGTCATACCCCCATGTATTACTCTCCTAGGGCTACCATAATAAGGTACCAACCACAGACTAGGTACCTCAGACAACAAGATTTTATATTCTCATAGTTCTGTAGGCTGGAAGTCCCAGATCAATATATCAGCAGGATTGGTTTCTTCAGAACAAGGGATGGTAGAAAGGGAGGTGGGTGGGGGTGGGGGTGACTGGGTGATGGGCACTGGGTGTTATGCTATATGTTGGCAAATTGAACTCCGATAAAAAAAAAAAGAAAAAAAAAAGGATTGGTTTCTTCTGAGGGTCTCACTCCTTGGCTTGTAGATGGATGCCTTCTCCTTGTGTCTTCACATGGTCTTCCCATTGTGGAAGTCTGTGTCCTAATTTCCTCTTCCTATAAAGACACCAGTTGTATTGGATAAAGGCCTAATAACTTCATTTAACCTGAATTACCTCATTAAAGACCCTATCTCCAAATACAGTCACATTATGAGATATTGGGGTTTAGAACTTCAACATATGAATTTTGGGTTAACAAAATTCAATCCATAATACCTTATTACTTTTTCCCTTTTCATTTCCCATCCTTCCAAGATGTCCTTCCTATGTGTTTTCATAGCATCCTTCATTTTTTCCTTATCATGACACTTACCACTGTATAACTTCTTATTTGCTTATTTTTATTCCACAGTAGACTCTAATAAACTTGAATAGATCTCTGCTTTATTCTCTCTGTAACCCCAGTTCCTGGAGCAAATAGATTTCTAATTAATTTTTGAATATTTGTTGAATGATTGAGTTCATGTTACTACCCCTTACTTTGTGAAATTATACCAAATATTCCATATTTATAATGTTCCAGATAATTTACATCTTATTTTATGTAAAAATCACAACAGCTTCATAAGATTGATACTTCTGTTAACATGCCTATTTTATAGTTGAAGAATTTGTGACACAAGAAAGTGAAGCAATTGACCTGAAGTCAAAAGGCAAGTAATACTAAGGAAGGCGGAATTTGAACTCATGAGGTATGACTTCAGAGCTCTCATGGTTAAATACAAGATTGAGATGTTTCTCGGTAGAACAACAGTATGGTTTACAATTAGCCCAGCTTCTGGCCTTATCTGAACTTAGCAGAACATCTGTTTAATCCATGTCTTACAGTAAAGAGTTTCTTATGGTTGCCTGAGAGTGGTAGAATGGAGGTAAAGGGAGAGGAAAAGAGGGATGGGCATGTTTAGATCATACACAGGGATTGCATTTGGAGCCAGGTCAGGGGGAAGAGAAACAGTGAAGGAGCTGGAAGGGGAGGTAGTCTAGATGAAAGAGGATTTGCTACAATTTTTATCATCCCATCTTACCTTAGAGAGGAACAGCTTACAAGTCTCTACCGTATTCAAAGCACTCTCCCTTATATCATCTCATATGATTTTCAAAATTGTCAACTGACATAAGCTGAGAAGGTATTATTATCTGTATTTGATTGATAAGGAAACAGATTGAAAGTGGTTAAGTACATTGCCTAACATTGCCAAAGCTTGTCACTGGAGGTCCCTGTGATTCAATTCTAAGCCTTCTGCTATTCTGTCTCAGGGACTGAGTTTAACAAGGGGAGGGAGTAAAGAGAGAGCTGCATTCAGGGGACCACCTTCAATCAAGAAGGAGAAAGAGCATCCTGAAGACTTTGGAGGAGAGGCTGCTAGAAAATATTGAGGAGGAACCAAGAAGGTGCTGGTGGAGGAAGTCAGAGGATCAGGGAAACTCAGAGTTGAAGTCATCAAGTGAGATGACTTATGAATGCTTCTTACATGTGAATGCTCAGCAATTGACAATTGGGAATCACTGAGCAAGTTACAGAATGTGTTCTCAGTGGTGTGGCGAGGTCTGTGTCCAGATGAGCTCTACTCTCTGAGTGAAGTTTGTATTTTTTTTTCCTCTAGAATTTCCACTAGCCAAATATTGCCAATTTGCTAGCTACTTTTTTGCTTTCATTTGTTTTAGTTTTATCTGCTTGCAGATGTACTACCCTGGAGCTTTCCTCAAGATGAGTCTTCTGTTGCAGGTTGTTCGCAACACCAAATTCCATGTTTGCTCCTGCCTCTCTTCCGCACACCCAAGGTCCTTTTGTTGTGATGCAAGAAAGATTATTGTTGAACGGCTGCCTCTGAGATGTGGCATCTTAATATTTATCCTGACTTTAGTTCTTCCTAAAGGATAGTTCTTATCCTATCCTTTAGTTCTTCCTTCCATGAGTTAGAAATAAAAATCAGATATGTTTTAGAAATATCTCTAGAATTAGAAATTAGAAATTAGAAATTAGAAAAATTAGAAAAAACAGTGTTTTTTCCCTCAAGCTGTGAGGGTTCCCTGGCTTTCCTTTTACCCTCTGATTTGTTTCTGATTCTGTAAGTTGTGCTGTGGTGGTTGCTATCTGAGGTAGCCTAACTTGTAATGAGAATGTGATGCACCTAGCTGGAATAACAAGTTGGCAGTGAGGTCATTGAATCCAATACAGGTAAACAAAATGTTATTTGTCTGACTTTGAAGAATCCATAGGAATCTTTATTCCTGCCAGAACTAACCACTAAATTTTCTTATTTACCAGGATTAGAATACAATAGTTTAAAGAAGTGTTGTCCTAGTTAACTTAATAGATAGCTTTCTGGGAGAGTCATAGGGTGAAAGAATGTTTGGTTTGGATATGTCTATGTACTTTATCAGCATATCCTACTGTGGCCAGAAATCTAAAACTTTAATTTTGATACTGGAAGTCATTCAATTTTTGACAAAGTTGTTCAGCTCAGTACTAATGTACAGAGCCTTAAGCATTCATTGCTGTCTAGATTTTGTCCCTTGATGTGAAGAGCTTGAAGACTGTACACATCATATCTAGATTCTGGGTCATGAATTTGGCCTTGGATGGACAGTGCTACCCTTCTCAAAATATAATTGATCCATTCCTGCTTCTGAAGCTTTGCTAATTGCTTTGTCCTCAAATGCTCACTCTCATTTTTCGTTCTGCCTTTGCAAATCCTACTTACTTTTTAAGTTTGATCCAAGTGCTACTTCCTCTCAGAAGCCTTCCATGATATGAAAGTCAGGTGTTCTCTGTATTCTGTTTGCTCTAGCCATGGTCCAGCATATATTAATTTGTTTTCTGCATGTTTAATCTTTGCCACTAGATTGTAAGCTTTCCAAGGCCAATGCCCTTTTCAAGCTTTGCATGACCAGCATCTTTCCAGCACAGAGATTTGTTTATAGTAGGTGTGAAATAAATGTGTGATATTGGTTGATATATGACTGTGCTCTCTAACACAAGACATATGGAGTTCGTTGGCTTGGTACTTGAGTGTCACCACCCTCACCCCCACCTCTTTCTCCAAGTTATCCTCTTGGCCTGGCCCAGCTGAAGCTGTGGAAAGTAGATAAATCACCCAGCTCCTAGATCAGACAGCTCAGAGACAAATGAACACAGCAGGTCGTTGCCACTATAATGATGCAGTGGCTGTGCTGTTTGCCAGTTTCTGGACAACAATAGATTGCCTTCCTTCTCTTAACTTTAATTCCATTTCTCATAAGCCTGAAATTGCACTTGCTATTTTCCAACTTCTTTTCCCCCCAACCCTGCCCTACTTCATGTCAGTGTTTCCTTAACTAACATTTTTATGGCTTGAAAATCAATTCTCTACCAGATATAAAGACATACTCTGTCTCTAGCCTTTGTTCTCAGCACTAGCCTCAGCACCCTCCATTAGCCCAGTGGCGTGGCTTCAGACCTACTTGAGAGTTTCTAATCTCTGATTCCTTTTTATTTGAACTCTGTGTAGATCTGGGCTGATGTTTATGAAATAGACTTTCTCATGCTGACTTTTCATTGATTCCCAGATAATGGAATCTTTGGAATTATAGAATTGAAAGGTATTAGCTTGAGTAATTCTTGTTAATTGGAAGCCACACTTATTTCACCCTTTTCAATTGGAAGAAAGGAGAGACTTGTGGCTTGAGGTGTAGGGTTTGGAAAAGATTTACTGACTCTCAATGGCCAGGCTCAGAGAAGTATTCCAGATCCTTTACAATATAGATTCAGATTGCCTTTCTTCTTCTTCTTCTTCTTCTTCTTCTTCTTCTTCTTCTTCTTCTTCTTTCTTTCTTTTCTTCTTCTTCTTCTTCTTCTTCTTCTTCTTCTTCTTCTTCTCTTCCTTCTTCTTCTTCTTCTTTCTTCTTCTTTTTCTTTTTTTGGTAGCCATGCTGACCTTCAAGTTCAGCACCATGGACAGAAGAGGCTAGCGCTGGGAATGGTGGGAGCAAAATAGCCTAAGGAAGTTTAGTAAGATTCCGTAGGATCACTTTCATTCTCAGGGATAGCCTTATTTAAAGGCACATGGATTTTAGGTTGAGAAGCTCCATAGAGGATACCTTTGTTGCCTTAAGAGATTACCTAAACTGAAGGGTTCAGTAAAAGACATGCACTTTGGAATCAAAATATCAAAACTTGAATTCTAACTTTTGTATCTATTAAGTGCATGACTTTGGGTCTGGTACTCCCTCTGAGAAGCAGTTTCTTTATGTGTAGTTTGGGAAACTACTACCCTTAGAAGATGTGGAATGTACTACTAAGGACTAGATTTGAATCCTGGCTCAACTCTTTGCTAGCTGGAGCAAGTAACTTAAATTCGTATAGTTATTTTCATATCTCTTAAGTGGGGATAAATACTGTACTTTTTTCATACTGTTGATGGGAACACTGAGTGAGATAATATGCATTAAATTGTTAAAAGTATAACTAGCATATAATACACTATTACTATTGTAATAATTATTTAATAAAATCATTATGCAAATTAGATGAGATAATATATGTAGATATTGGACAAAGACTAGACATGCAATAAATCCTGGTTATGTTTTCTCCTTTTCCCTTTTTTTTTGTTTTCTCCTCTTCTAACCTTTGAAACAACCCTGTAGTTCTTTTGAGTTAAGCACTGAGCTCTAAGCCTTGTAAGCACCCTTAGAAGGGGATGCATATTCAGATAAACGTGTATAAATTTGAATTCATTTATCACTTCCTGTGAGACAGAGAAGCATAAAAGTTTTGAATGCCAGAGCTGGAGAGTATGGGCCAGCAATGAAAGGTAAAAGTTTGCTATCTGGTTTTCTAGTTTGTTGAGGCTGAGTGTGACTTAGAGAACTGGATGATCAGAATCCTCTGCTTGATCCTGTGCAAAAGGTCCCCCATTCATACATTGTAGCTTCAGGAATTTTGTGATTTGCTATGTGAGGCTATGAAATTTGGTCCAGAGTGAAAAGGAACTCAAATAATATGAATACAAATCCAGGAGCCCAGCCCACTGGTCTGTGAAAATTCTGCCTATAAACAGGGCAGAATTTTGTTTTATTCATTCATTCATTCATACCTTCATGCATTGGTACATTAACTCATCTATATTAAGTAAGCATTTACTGTTCATTTACTGTGTCTAGGCATAATGCTAGGGATTATAGTAGAGTAGGATCATTTAGACTGGAGCCTGCCATCAGGATTACGGGAAATAAAACATGTATGAAAATCATTAAATAAATGAGTCAATGAATATTAAGTACATAATGTTGTACCTGGCAAATAAAGGGATTTAATATTTATTAGCTGGTTTTATTGTAAGTTACTATTTCTGCTACTCCTATTATTACTCAATAATAGAGTTTGTTGAGTCGCTGGATATGTTGTTTAGAGGAGGAGGGAGTGATTGGCAATCAGGAGTTGTAGGTGGTATTTTCAGAATAAAGGTAGCATTTGAGATGGGCCTAGAGGCATGGGTATAATTTGGCCATGGACAAATGGAGAGGAAGTCAGTCTTCAGTTGAAGATGGTGTGTGTGAACAAAAGATGTGGTGTGAACCAAAGAGAGGTAGGTGATCATAAGGAGTTGATTATTAGAGAATAGCAAGTATTTTAAAGTGGCAGAAACATAGTATATAAGAACTGAGAGATGCGACATGAAAGGCAGATTAGAGGTTGATCTGGGTGGCGTTGGATGCCAAACTGTAGACTTTGGGACTTAGAATGTGAATGAAGTAGCAGTATCCAAAGTTTTGTTTTGTTTTCCTCCTGGAGGGTGACTGTTACATCTGTAACATGTTACATGTAACATCTGTTACTATGGTAGTCTTTTTTTAAAAAAATAATTAACAATAGTCAACAATAACACCATGGTTCCTATTCTATTTAATTAAATTTTCCTGTGACAATATTAGGTATACAAACTGACCCTACCTACTCAGCCCAATTTTATATAATAAATCTCTTGATTTGTGATTTTTATTAACATTCATTTCTTTCTAGGACCCAGTGACCAAACCTGGACCGAGGGCTTCAGGTCCTTAGCTATTAGGGTTTAGATGGCAGTGATATCCATGCTGAATTGATGCCAAGAGACTCTTGTTATTGTGGGATAAGTGATATTTCACTTCTGTTTTGTTCTCTTGTCTGAAAGCTATTATTACTGAACACACAGTCTTCACTATCTGATGCTAATGAAACAGGATTCTATACAGGTAAAGGGCTGAAAGGTGATGATGTCAAAGGAAGTGATAGAGGAAGTGAGAAAGCTCCTTATTACCTTTCCTGTTCTTGTTTTTTTCTCTTTTTCTCTTTCTTCTCTCCCTCTTTCCCCCTCCATCCTTCTCTGTATTTCTCTCAACATATGCATACATGCATGTAATGTTGACCTTCAGACTGCTCGGCAGAGAGAAGTTTATATGAAAGTTAACTTCAGTTTGCAATGCGTGTTTCATTTAGTCTCCTGTAATTGACACAATGGCCTCTCATATCCTTTTATATAAACCAAAAATAGTCTTTCTGTTGGCTCTAGTTGTGTGGTGCTAGTGATTATGAGGCAGACATTAAAAGTGATTGTGATAGTGCAGCCCTCATTGACCTGAGCATATTTGGAAGGTGTATAGAAATGATTAAGATGAGTACATGTAAAGCACCAGCAGAGAATGGTTGGATTTGGGGAGGTGATTTGGCAAGGAATTGAGCCACTTCCAGGTATTCCAAAGCAGCCAACTTTATTAAAGATGAGTGTGGATTGTCTTTTATGAAATGTGGCAACCCAGAAATCCTCTCTTTTTGCAAAATAACAGCCTTATTTATTTAGTCAGTATTTGAACACTGACTATGTGCCAGGACAGTGCTGGGGTTTACAGAAAAGCAGCAAATTAGACAAAGAAATTCTTATGCTTATGGAGCTCACTTTGTGAGACAGATGGAAGGGGCCATCTTAGAAGCTTGGTCTCTCCCAAGACTGCTCCTCACTTATCATCCTCCATAGGTTTTAGTGAAACACTCACCAAAGATAGGGGAGATGGGTTGGCTCTTGTTCCTATAAGGGGCCAGAGTTCCAAATTCCAGTTTACTTGTTATATTTCAGCAGATGACAGGGATGGAATCTTCTATTCAAGAATGGATATCTTGGGGGTATGTTCTTTTGTTTTTTTGCCCATTTTAAGCGGAATGAGTACAATAGGAAACAAGAAGACGGAGAAGCCCAACTACCTCCCCCCGCCCAAAAAAAAAGAAAGGACTCAGGAATGCTTCTAAGGGGCAGTGACTTGATGGACTTTTAGAGAATGTAACTTTCTCCCAAGTGTGGGGTTATAGATAGGCAATATTGTATTGACTAATACTGGGTTGACCCTTGAGATTGCACAGAGAAGCCTGAGAAAATCACCTAGAAAGACCAGGATTGAGCCAAATTTGTTTGAGCTTTGAGAACTTTGTTTCTCCTGTACTTATTTCTTCCTTTTTGCTTCTGTTCTGGCATTGCTATTGGCATGGCTCTTGCTATCTTTCTGAGATCCTTTCACTGGCTTGTTTCCTACTAAATGCTGCCAGATCAAAGTGTTACCTGATCTCTGTACCTGGCACTCACCTGACACAGCCCAGTCTTATTGCATCAGATGCAACACAAACACTTCTGTCTCTACCAGAGACCATGCAACGGCTTGAGGCACAGAGGCTTCTGTGGGAAAGAAAGCTTCTGTGGGAAAGAAAGCTATAAGAGATGGGCCTGCTGGTCCTTTGTTTGTACACACCAAATTTGAAACGGGCTATCATTAACCAAATGGAGAGCAGCTGTGCTTACTGAAAAAGTATACTTCCTTAGATTTGGGGACATGTTAGAAATTCTTTAGCCACAATATCTGGCTCTCCAGGCCTCAGGATCCAGTAAAAAAAAAAAAAATCTTAATGTTCTAGAAGGTCCCCTTCTCTTTGGACTAATATTTTCTGGGCTGGTTCAGTGGTGAGTCCTTAGGTTCCTTAGTTAGAGGATTATACCTTTGGGATTGATAGGGTTTTCCTGGTTAAAAGGCAAATTCCACTAGCAAGAACTCATGTTAAACAGGTCCCAGCCAGTGAAACCTTCTCTAATGTGAATTAAAGGTGGGCAACTTCCTTTGGAAATTGAACACAGAGCTGTAAAAAGACTGTGGGAGGGGGGAAAAAAAAGGCCAGTGTGGCAGTTCCCTCACAGAGAGACTACCAGGGAGGAGAAGTTCATATATGGAAGAGCAGAGCTGCCAGAGAGATCAAGTTTGCATACCTCAAAATCAGTGTTGTCCCTGACTGAAATCAGATTTATTTTTCTTGATCTTGCCTTGTGATCAAGGTTATGGTTAGACAGACCTGTCCTACCTTTTTTCTCTCTCCTCTCTCTTCCTGGGTTCTCTTCTTCCCCTACACCTTTGATTTTTACCTCTCCCTCTTCTTGTCCTTTTTCTCAATGGTCCAGGGTCCAAGTTGCCACCTAAAGCCCACAGTTCAGATTGCCCTCATGCCTCCAGGAACCCAAGAAAGACTTGTGGAGAGGTGATCTCTGGAATGGTAGTGTGAGGAGCACTGACCCTGTATTTTTTCAAATTTATTTCCTAAAAAGATTATTTATTTATTTATTTATTTATTTATTTATTTATTTATTTATTTACTCATTCATTCATTCATTCATTCATGACAGACAGAGAAAGAGAGAGAGAGAGAGAGAGAGAGAGAGAGAGAGAGAGGCAGAGACATAGGCAGAGGGAGAAGCAGGATCCATTCAGGGAGCCTGATGTGGGACTCGATCCCGGGTCTCCAGGACCACACCTCTGGCTGAAGGTGGTGCTAAACTGCTAGGCCAACAGGGATGCCCTGACCCTCTCTTTAGTCTAAAAACATAACTGGTGCAAATTATAGATATTTCTAAAAACATTCAAAGTCCTAGAAATTGTCTTCAGGGAATATAGAAGATGAAGAAATACTCATTAAAGAAGTTTTACTGAGTCTTGGTAAGAACAGGGGGAGTCTGGGGCATTTGCTTCACAATTTTCTCCTGATTTCCCACCCTCCCAGCTTACAGTGCTGCATATCCACTCTCAGCAAATGCAATCAAGAGCACCCAGTTGGGGGATGTGATGTCTCCCAGGGAGGGGCAGACCATTAGCATCACTCATCCTAACCCCCCACTCCCATGTCTTTGTTTCAGAGATTCTATTCCAGGCATGAGTAATTGAGAGACATGGGGTTCTCTTCTTATTCCTCTCCCACTCTCCTTTGTTTGTGTGTGTATGTGTGTGTGTGTGTAAAAAATCCACCCCCCCCCCAAAAAAAAACCCAAAACACTACCTTGGGCATAGACATTCAGGAAGAGGGGTTCCAATCACCTCAGCCTAGTTTGGTTTTGGGGCAAAGGCTCCATGCCAGGAGAGGCAAGCCACAAAGATGGGCGGTTGTTGCCCAACCCAAGGTATCATTAATGAGGCTCAAGGAGTTGAGCTATGACTCAGAGAAGTAGGCCACTGTTCAGCTGTGGAGCAGTGGTGCAGATTTGTTGCTCAAGAGGAGAGGTAGGCCATTAGAACAAAGAGCTCTAAAGCTCTCCCCAGATGCACAGACTTTATTTGTACCATAGTGTGAAGAAGTTGCAGCCTAGGAGTTCTCTTAGAGACAATGCAGATTTGATGATAAGCAATTAAGGGGAGATTGGTAGCTCCATTAGAGCAATAAGCTAAACCTTAGACCATCTGGAAATTTACCAGAGAGAACTATGGGAAAAGTCAGCTAAGAACCCTCCTGGGGTTGACACAAATCTTTAAGACTGGTCTTGAAGATTACCCCTGCAAAGACATTCAAATTTAATTGCAACAGACTGTAGAGCGATTTGTGCCTCAGGGGATTGTCAAAAATAATAATTAGCCAGCAATTAGTGGAAGCTGATAGCTAGGCATGATATTGATGGAGGCAGACAACAGAGATCAGGGGAGGAAACAAAGTGAGCCCTAGTAAAATCACTGCCATCCCAGAGTGACAATGTCTAGGGTCTTGGCTGTGCCTTTTGAGCAGTAACATCAGAGGATTTATTCTTAGGGGGAAGTAGACCACTAAAATAATTTACCCAACTTGCCAAACAAATATATAAGCAAACAACAATAATGAGGCCCCGAGGAAGGGAACAGTATACAGAATTTCTACAATATATTATCTAAAATGTCCAGTTTTCAATAAAATATTATGAGACATGCACATGAAGAAATAGAAGATGACCAATATGGGAAAAAAAAAGCTGTAGAAACTGCTGGTGTTGGGGCCAGATATCAGACTTTACAGACAGACTTCAAAACAACATTTAAGTATATTCAGAGAACTATAGGAAACTATGCTTAAAGAAGTAAAGGAATGAGGAAGTATATTACAATAAAGTCTCATAAAATAGATAATAACAAGAAAGAGAGAGAAATGATGAAAAAGAACCAAATGGAGATTATGAAGGTGAAAAGCACAATAACTGAAATTAAAATTTTACTGGAGGAGTTTAGCAGCAAATTTGAGCTGACTGAAGAAAGAATCAGTGAACCTACAGATAGATTGATAGAGACTAGCAATCTAAGCTGAGAGAAAAAAATTAAAGAAAATGAATAGCGTCAGGGAAATATGGGACAAATATGTGTGACGAGATACCAGAAGGCGAGGAGGTGGAAGGAGCAGAAAAAAATATTTGAAGAAATCATGGATGAAAACTTCTGAAATTTGATGAATACTACTAATCTATACAACTAAGAAGCCCAACAGATCCCAAATATGATAGATATCAAGAGATCAACACTTAGACACAGCGTTGAAGAAATGCTTAAAGATAAAATCTTGGAAGCAGCAAGAGAAAATGACTCGTTGCATAAAAGGGGAACCTTTATTACCAACTAACATTTCATCAGAAACCATAAGCGCCAGGTAGCAGTGAGATGACATATTTAAGGTACTGAAACAACAGTAGCAGCACAACAAAAACCAAACCTTCCAACCAAGAATCTTATATGTAGCACAATCTTTTGAAGATAAAAGTTTATAAAAAACTTTATATAAACACAATCTGAGAGACTTCGTTGCTAGTAGAACTACAAGAAATACTAGAGTTCTCCAGGATAAAAACAAATGACTTCAGATAGTAATTTGAATCCACAAGAAAGACACAAAGAGTAAAGGTCATTATGTTGTTATGAAAGAAAGTATAGAGGTGTATTATTTCTTTTCTTAACTGATTTGGAAAGCAGCTGTATTAAACAATGTAATTGTATTGTTGGATCTTTAGCATAGATGGAAAAATGTAATATACTTGACAATACAAGTGCTCAGAGACAGGTGAGAGAAAAGCTGGGCTAGAGTAAGGAAATGATACTAGTTGGTAACTTGAATTCACAGGAATAAACAACCAGAAATGGCAAATGAGAAGGCTGATATAAAAATCCTATAAATAACTTTTGACTCTCCCAGAACTTAACTACTGATAGCCTACTTTGGATTGGAAACCTCATGGACAGTATCAACAGTTGATTAGCATAAATATGTATTATTTATTACATTCTTACAATAAACTAAGCTAAACAAAAGAAAATGTTATTAAGAAAATCATAAGGAAGAGAAAATACATTTGTAGTACTGTCCTGTATTCATCAAAAACTAATTCCACACATAAGTGAATCTGCACAGTTCAAACCTGTGTTGTTCAAGGGTC
Organism: Nyctereutes procyonoides; assembly: GCF_905146905.1. Lineage (NCBI taxonomy): Eukaryota > Metazoa > Chordata > Mammalia > Carnivora > Canidae > Nyctereutes > Nyctereutes procyonoides. The sequence goes on along the minus strand of NW_026575048.1, from coordinate 17,551,029 downwards.
AACTATATAACAATAGTAGCATTAAATATGGATGGATTAAAATACAAAAGGCAGAGATTTTCAGACAAGGTTAAAAAAAATCATGATCCAACTGTGTGCTGTCTGTAAGAGACAGATTTTAAATTCAAAGATACAAATGGATGAAAGTAAAAGGATTGAAAAAGATCTATCATGCAAACATCAACCACAAGAAATTGGGAGTGGCTATTACCACTATTGGACAAAAGAAACAAAAGGCAAAAAGAAAATGTTAAAAGAGAGAAAAGAGATGTTTTATAGTCATACAAATAACAGTCTATCATGATACTATAACAAGTATTGTGTTTACACCTAACAATGGAGTCCACAAATACTATTAGAACTGCAGGGAGAAACACACAGTGCAAAAAAAAAAAATAGTTGGAGACTTTGATTCTCTACTTTCAATAGTGGATAGAATAACTAGGCAGAGAACTAACAAGGAAATAGGGGACTTGAACACTATTGTAAACCACGCAGGCCTGACAGGCATCTAAAGAAACAGGAGCCAAATGTATATTCTAATCAGGTGCACCTGGCATGTGCTCCGGCTAGCCCATATGGTAGTCCATGAAAAAAAGCTTAGAAAAAGGTCAAAGAATTAGAATCCTCCAGAGGATACTCTCTGATCATAACAGAATGAAATTACAAATAAATGACAAAAAAAGAAAAGAAAGAAGGAAAAGAAAGAAAGAAAATTGAAAAATATATAGAAATTCAACAACCACCCCTACATGACCAGTGGGCCAGAGAAGAAATTGAAGGGGAATTAGAAAATACTTTGAGATGAGTGCAAATGAAGACACACATGCTAAAATCTTAGGCTGTGTTTAGAGGGAATTTGTAGTTCTAAATACCTATATTAACAAGAAAGAAGAAGGATCTCAAACCAATAGCCCAATCTTTCATCTTAAAATACTGGGAAAAAAAGGAGCACACTAAATCTAAAGCAAATGGAAAGAAGGAAATAATAAGACTCAAGCAGAAATTAATAAAATATAGAATAAGGAAACGGAAAAAGACCAAGACCAAAAAACACAAAAGACTTGAGTTAGTAAAATCATAGAGTTATGGAGGTCCTGGTCAATAAAGTAACAAAGAATACACACGTTGATTGAAAGGGAGGATACAAAACTGCTACTGTCTTTTTACAAAAACCACCGAAAAAGAAAAAAAAAGAACAGAAAAAAAAAAAAACAACTATGAGAACCAATAAGAGAGTGCAGTTAGAAAGTAAGATGTCCTAAAAATGTAGTGTCCTGCTCTATTAGAAGTAAGAACTTAAAGACATAAAAGGATGTAAAGTACCATTTTCAATATTAACAGGACCTTACAAGATGCACAGTTGTAAACTATAAATGGTCAAAAAAATCTTTTGAAGTACATGTAAGAAGACTTAATGAGTTCTTGCCAAATTAATCTATAAATGCATGATGTGGCATTCTCCCCAGACAGCTCGAGTGCCAGGCTGCAGGGAGGGGCTGACACTTGCAGACCTGGCTTCATTCCTGGGAGGGCCACACCATGTCATGGAGAAGGACAATGAAAAGAGATGGGTGGGGCAAGAGGCAGAGGCAGATAGATCCCTTCCAGATCTTTCAGTGTATAGAGGGCCCAGAGTATTATACTGGGCTCCAGGAACCAGCAACAGTAACAGCAATCACCAGCAAGGAGAGACGGAGGTAACCCCAGCATTTGAGTCCACCTCTGTCAGTGACTCTTGTTTGACTGTGGGTGACTTGCTGAATGTTGCCGGATTGCCAGGTACACAGCAAGGGTACTAATCTGGAGCATATATTCCTCACAGGGTAGTCATGGGAATCCAGTAACATAATGGAAGTATTCTTTGAAAAATGTTAGAACACTGTGTGGCATCCGAGGTGACATTCCAGCTGTCTTGCTAAAACCTACAAAGGGGCACTCAGGTTCTGGATATCAGAACCTGGTTTCCCATCTCTAATGTCACTCCTTTGTACCCCAGTGGAGGGCCTTTGTGGGGCTGAGGTTGAATTGGAATTAGTGCCCAATGGGAAAATAATTTTAGTAAGTTGGGGAGCTGTACTTAAGTTCCAATTAGCACGGGACCTATGAAACACAGCCTCTGATTCTCCCCTCTGAGTGCAATCGACAGAGCTGCTGGGAAGCCCAGTTCCAGTAGGTGCAGGAAACATGCAACAAATTTGTGTCTGCAGCTGGCTGGGTGCTTAAGGGAGACAAGTGCATATGATAGGACTCGGCCCCACCAGGAACTCAGAATCCTCGTTTAAGGAGGGTCTGTGCAAGGCTTTTGATAGGGACGGCCTCTGGCCAGCAGGGCTGAGAATGGGGAAGCCCTCTCTGAGGTGTAGTCTTTAGACACTTCAGATGATTTTCAGAAACGAGTAGCACTTCTCTTGGGATCACAATTACCAGGATTTCATAGTAACCATATCCTTCACCTAGAGGCTGGAACCCTTAAAGAAGAGAAGAAGCAAAGAAGAGGGTGAAGTCTGATGATGTATCTGTCTGATTGTCTTATTTTCTGTGTTAATTAGCTATTTATTGAGTGCCTAGTATTTTTTAAAATTTTAAAATGACTTAATTTTTGAATCTCAGTTGCCATGTCTTTAAAAAAATTAGGGGAAAAAACCCAACTTGCCTCGCTAGGTCAAACTTCCTTAGGAGAAGTGGGGAGTGATGTCATCTAAAGATGCACTAATTGACTTTCTTGTACTAACATTGGTCTTACCTTCTCTAGGAAGCATAGGAAGCATTCATGAGGTATTACTTACATGTCCCCATCCTCATAGGCTAATGGATTGGAATGACTCTAGATTGTCTGGAAGTGGAAGAGTGGTTGCCTGCTGGAGCTGACTGAATGTACACGTGAGAAAACTTGGAAATACCATGGTTGCTGCAGCTTAGCTTGGGAAGGGTGGTCTGACTACTTTGGTGGGAACTAAGGACTTCCTTTGGCTCCTTGGAGGTTGCAAAAGCATACTGTAGGATTCTCAGTAGTATATATCCATTTCCTGGATAGAAACCTGGAGTTACTGAAGGCTGATTATCCTTTGCGACTGACATCCAGGCCTATGTACTAAACACTTGGCAGCTCATGAGAATCCTAGATAAGAAAGACTGTCATTAGGTTAGAGGGGGCAGGATCTTAGGGATAGACCCAAAGGGACATGTATATGTTCTCATTTATCTGAACCTGTCTTTGTGCCAAGTAAATGTAAAATGTAGTGTAAAAAATATGTTTGGAGGAAATATCAGGAAACTATTTCTTGCCCAGGGGTGTGACTATCCCATCAAATAGCATTTGATAATTTGTTTGTCAATTAACCAAGTAGTAGGCAACATGCATAGGGGAAGAAGGAGAAGACATGTGCCAGAGAAAACACATATTTTATCCCTGGAGGGGCAGCCTTCTGTTTCTTACTCTGTAGCAGAAGTATGCCTTTTCCACCCTTGCTTGGCCCTGGATTTAGAGCACATGGGGCACTGAGCTGGTAATGTCACCCCACTCACCATTGCATACTTTTTCTAAAAGCTATTTCTCGTGCTCAGTGAGACATGGAGAAAGAGAGCTAAGAAGTGAGGTCTATTTTTGCTGTCGTCACCCTGAGTTGTGTTCAGGGTGGCATAGGGGAACCGAGTGTCAAGTGGCTGGGTTGAGGTGTTGTCAGTGCTGATCCTGAGTATAATTGGGCAGTAATTGTAGCCAGAATCTCCCAAGGGAAATCAGCTTGTGTGCATACACATATACTTGTTTCTCCAACTAAAATCCCAATTAATTTACATACAAACCAATTTTAGAAATGTTATCATCATTGGGATGGGGTGATCTAGATAGAAGGTGACATTCCCAAGATGCTAGGGTAAGAACGGGAAGGTATCAGGACGGCACAGATGTGGGGTGGGGGGCCAGACGGGACCAGGCAATTAGCTAAGTGTAGAGCATATGCTGATTGAGGTGGCTAGGCCTTTTCTATGATTTGATAGGACTGGCTTTTCTGCACACTCTTTCTGCAAGCAGCAGGCCTATAATTTGGGTATTATGGGCTGGTAAACAAAGTACCTGAGATGTGGCCCCCATGGTTCACGCAGCAGTTTATGTATGGGTATGGGTCAATGGAGAAGAAGATTCTTATGCTTTTTCAGTCAATTAGAACCTTTTTCCAGTGGAGATTAGAGTCCCAACATGACTGCAGTCTCTGGTCTCTCCTTTTCTGGTTTTACTTAAGCACAGAGGTCCAGGACAGCCAGGTAAAAAAGAAAGAGAGAAAGTGGTAGAGTCATTACATTCTCTAAATTGGCCAGTGAGGAAAACAATCTGCTCACGGCTAAGGTGGGAGAAGGCTGGGGACAGGCTGCCAAAAAGTCTATGGGTATGAACCTGGTTTGTAATAATTTGGAAGCTCTCCTCGAGGGACTGTTTTTGAAATAAAGGTTTAGGATAAATTAAAAGGAAGTCCTCTGATGAACTCAGGATGTAAAAACTAGTTTAAACAATAAATACAAACTAGCCTGAATTAGTGAGAGAGGTACCAAGCACATTTTGGAATTTTATTTATTTAACAACGCGCTCTTTAGGACTATTTACTAAAGCTTCTCAGGTTTAAAGCATGCTGTTTAAAAAGTGGCATTTTTGTGAAGAATTTTTGAAGCATACACAAAGGTAGACAGACTCTTTTAGGGAGCCTCATGTACCCATCAACCAGTCCCCATAGTGATTTACCTAAGCCTCACCTGCTCCATCTACACCACAGGCACATCCTCCCACCCCCATCCCCCATATTGTTTTGAAGCAAATCTTGTAAATCACATCATTTCCTCAATAAATATTTCAGTATGCTTTTCTAAAAGACAAAGCATCACTCCTTTAATAAACAAGGTAAACCTCTTGCTCATCCATCTAGGCCTGGGGGGAAGACAAACCGTGTGGCAGGTGAGGTCATACTTAGGTGATCTTGGTTTCCCTTGGGTGATCCAGAGCCTGCTAGCCTCTTGAGTTCTCGACCTAGAAACTTAAACTTGTAGCAGAATGGAAAATGATGCAATATGCAATAGCCCCGATGCCATCAGGGCCACACCTTAGTCTATAGGATGGTGCTTTTATCATCAGCCATGTTTCATCCAGGCTGTATTAACTGGGTCATTTAGCTCCAGGCCAACTTAGGTTACTAACTGCAAAGGAGAGAAGGAGAAATGAGAAGGTTTAGTATCAAGGGAAAAGAGAGAGGGTTTCATTTAAGACATACTTTTATTGTCTGAATCAGGGCAGGGTGGGCACAATTAGAGGTGGAATGCAACGCAATCTGCGCCATCAGACAGTTGCTCTTCTGTGTTTCAGGAAGTAGACACAAGTGACAGAGCCTGGCTGCAGCTTTGTTCTGATGCTGGAGGGCATCTGGAGTGTGAGGATTAAGCTTAGATGTCAGCTTGACTGGCTTAAGGGATGCCCAGGGAGGTGGTCAAACATTATTTCTGGATATGTGTGTGAGAGAGTCTTTCTGGAAGAGATTACCATTTGATTCATTAGACCAAGTCAAGATGATCCAGTGGGAGTGGGGCATCATCTAATCCTTGGGGGGCCTGGATGGAACAGAAAGGTGAAGAAAGGGCTGATTCTCTGTCTCCAGCTGAGATGTCCATTTCCTCCTGCCATGAGACCTTGGAGCTCCTGATTCTTCTAGCCTTTGGACTCAGATCGAATTTAACACAAACTTTCTTGATTGTCCAGTGTGCAGATGGCAGACTATGGCCCTTCCAGGCCTCCATAACCATGTAATCCTGTTCCTATCATAAATCTCCTCTCCTAAAGCTCTCTATACATTCTGTTGGTTCTGTTTCTCTGGAAAACCATTACCAATGCACTGAGTCCTGGATCCTTGCCTTCCCTCTCACTCAGTCCCTGGGGTCCACGGTCAGCCATACAGAGGGAAGTGTCAGGGGTGAGCCAGTCTTCAGGTTGTCTTCTCAAGATAGTGTGGGATGCATTAACAAGTGCTTATCCATGCTCTTTTTGTTTTTATTTTATTTTTATTTTTTTGCAGCATATACTCACAATAATACTGTGTGTAAACTGTTCTCATTGTCTATATCACAGTGAGTATGCTGCTGAAGCAGCAGGCTAGGAGGAGAGGGGCCTGGATGGAACAGGGACAATGCAATGTCCCTACGCAATCTAGGGACAAGCCATTAAAGCTGCCTCTTACAGGTGTAATAATTTCAGACATGCGATTCCTTCCTTGATTTCTGAGTTCCAACTATGAATCTCTTTCTGATAGGGTCATGAGGCAGCTCTATTGTAGATAAACCTCTCTGTGGCTTCTAAGTGGGGCTAGCCCCACCATGAATCCATGCCTGGAAAAGGTGGGTGTGTCATATGCTAATTATGAGATTTAGGTATCAACTGGATAGAAGAGACACAAAGGCCTCTATAGCTCTGGTTTCTGGGTGAGCTGGGATCTCACCCAGGGATAAGAACCACCACCATTTCCCAGACCTACAGGGAATTTGCCATCAGAAAGTTCTCCAAGCCACACAGAGAAGGAAAAATACAGAAGTCAGAAGACATGCATTTGAACCCTAGATCTAGCACTGATTAACTTGGGGACTCTTAATTTCTCACCTGTAGAAAGGGACAACAGTAGTAATATTTTTGAGGTTGTCAATGTAAGTCAAATTAGATCATGTAATTTTAAGATCTTTACATGTTCCATTGCTGATACAGTTATTGAATATGACAGTGGTCTGCATCTCTCAGTGGCATGATGATACTATATCTAATAGTAAAAAAAAAAAAAAAAAGAATATTCCACTCCTGCTGTTCATTAGCTGGCGTAATTTTAACAAAGATTACCACCCTTTTCTTCCTCCCTCTCTTAAAATAAATCAATAAATATATATTTATATATTATTATATATATAATATATATATTTATATATTTATTATATATAAATATATATTATATATAAAAGCATAAATATATATATAGGCATCTCCTGATAGTTCTAGCAACGCCAAATGTTAAATTCATTCTCATTTTGATTTCCTGGCCCCAACCCAATTCTTCTTGAGTAGGCTGATTGCAGTTTTTCTTTCCCTGATTTTCTTTTCCTTGAGGACACAGAGTATTCACAAGGCACAACATTTTCCTTTAAAAAGACTTCCCCTAAAATCCACCTGTTATTAATGGATCTTTGGTCTCTCCTGGAAGACACTGACCCAAATACACAATTGAAAAACCACATAGTCATGCAATGGCCTTTGTGTTTGTACCTGATTCTCCCTTCTCTTTCTGTTGGCCTTGGGTTGGTAGCATGTATTTAAGAAGTCACATAGTACTGTTCAGTAGTATTTGACACTGTATTGTTTTATATTTTCCTGCCAACTCGGTGGTGGGTTAGAAGCTCATTTATGAAACGCTCAACTATTTCATAGTAAATAGTTTCTTACAAATAGGCCTTATTTATTTGCTTATTCAGTAGCAATTTGTTGAGTGTCTACAGTGTGTCAAGCCCTTTGCTAGGCATTGTAGAGAGTAGAAAGGTGAGAAATTCAGGTTCCTGGCTTCAAGGAGCTTATATTAATGAAGCATATAGGAAAATAAGTAAGGAAATAAATGGTGAATTTTTCCTGGAAGGAAGGAGACAGCTTCCTGGGTTGGCTCACTTTTTACTGTTCCACACTATGTCTGCATGGACACTGCTTTCATGCCCCTGCCAGCTCCTATAGACCTCACTTCTGAGCTTGCTGGCCTACATACAGCTCCCGTGGAGGTGGGCATGACTGCTTCCCATCTTTTGATATTATACCTCTCATTTCCACTTTCCTTAGCATAGGGATTGTCTTTTATGTCCTTTGAGTGTCTATCCTGAGGGATCCCAAAGTATTTCCAGAGAAGGGAGGTGGAGTTTTACCCAATTGAACCCATCTCACCTCCTCCTGCTTCCTCCTCCTGTCTTCTCTCCAGCTGGCAAGGGGCTCAGAGTCTCACTGGTGCTAGAACTTGGCAGAAGATGTGTGAAGACCTGGATCCAATGGGCCATTTTACCTCACAGCTCATCTCTATGTTTGACCAAGCTAAGCCACCCTGGGAGAGGGGAGGCCCTCAGGGCTGACAATGTTCCTAGGGAACCAGAAATTACCAGAGCAAATTGTATGTGCTTAGCCCTGTCCTAGGCCTTGCTGGAATCTTCAGGTGGGGCTGGGGCTGGGTTGTGGCCTGTATAGATTTCATGTATCAGTGTATGGTTGAGTAGGACAAATTAACAGTGCTGAGATCACATGGGCCTCAGAGCCTAAAGAGGATCAGAGGTTGACAGAGGGGTAGAGACTCTAGTCTTCTCATCAGAGAAAGATCTGGAAAGACTTTCTTTGTGGGGCAGGGATGTAGAACCAGGGGTCAAAACTTCTGAGGGATTTTGATGAGGCAGAGAGGAGTTGCATGATGTCACTTTTGAATCCCTGGAGTCCCAAAGGTTTAGAGGTGATGTTTTGTAATATTAGTTGATCCATTTTTCTGAGTTGAGTTTAAGACTGGTGTGGATTCTAAAAAAAATCCCTTTGCATTTTGCTGCTTAATTTTCTCATTGTATCTCTTTCTTTGCCCTAGACAGAGATGTTAGACTCTCCCTATGTCTAGATATCCTTTTAAAAAAATTCTATAGGTGAACTTTATTTTTTAAAGATTATTTATTTGAGAGAGTGAGAGAATGAATAGTGGGGAGGGACAGAGGGAGAGAGAGAGAGAAGCAGACTCCCCACTAAGCAGGGAACCTGACATGGGGCTCGATTCCCATTGCTTAAGCAACTGAGCTGCCCAGGTGCCCCTATAGATGATCTTTTAGAATGACTTCTCATAGCAGGCAGTTTATCTAGTCAAGTGTTGGACCGAGTATATTCTGAACCAATGATTAAACCAGTCATCCTTGTATGAATGATCCTCCATCTCTTACTGATCTGCCGACCTATATGTCCAGTTGTTTGCTGGATTTCTTCCTGGATTTCTTGTAGGTACCTCAAAGTTAACATCTCCAAAGTTTTTAGTTGTGTGTGTCACCCTGCCTCCCGTAACACATATCCGACCTAGTCCTCCTTCCTCAAAACCGCCATGACCAAAGCACTAGTCATCTCTGACTCTTCTCTTTGCCTTCCTGACCCTCTGCCTCAAGTTGGGGAGTCTCCATTCCATACTTGTAGCTACTACATCACTCTCGCTCCCCACCCCCTTGCTTCTCACCGTCACTGCAACTTTAGCCAAGCCCCCTCAGCCTGTTGCTTAGATTACACAGTAGAATGGGGTTGGTAGCCTGCCCTGAAGTCAATGCTTCCCCACCTGTGGGTTTGTTGCAGGATGGAAATAAAACCTGATAACGTGGCTCACAAAAGCCCTGTATTCTTGCCCCCCTCCTTCTCTCCAGGTCACTTCCTCATTCTCCCAGAAAACTCCTCATGACCTTGACCGCACCCATGTTTGTGCCTTCCTGTCTTTGCCCATAAATATGCTTGACTTCCTTCCTGTCCTCTTGTCTACATCTGGAAAACTTGGCGCCTGGGACCTAACATCATCTGTTTGCTGAAGCCTCCTCCGACTGCTCCAGCAGGGTTCACCTCCTCACGTGGGTTTCTGTGCCACCTTGGCTTACTACATCTTTATAATTATATTTAAATTTGTGTAATGATGATCTGTCAGACTAAGAGGGAAGGGATTACTGTCTTATCCGTCACGGACACTTCATTGCCTGGCTGAATGCTCTGTGTTTGTTAATGGTTAAAATAGAAAGGATCTTAGATCTTAAAGAGTCTCTCCTAGTTTAATTCCTCTTAAATTCATTTATTTACTCATTCATTCATTCGCTCTTTGTGCAAACATTTACTGAGTACCTACTATGTGGGAACTCCCTCTGTCTCTCCAGGCAACAAAGCCTTGATTAAACAGACATAAAAGAGAAACAGCTGCCAGTCCTTCCTCCAGGAAGCTCTGCTCCACAGGCCTTCACTTAAGAATCCTGGAGCTTCAGTTTCCTTTCGTCAGCTTTTTCCTTAATGGCCAAACTCATGGTGGCAGTGACAATGGATTCTGCATTAGTATTAAAAATTTATTCAATAAATAATGGATTAGAACCTCTGTTTAATAATTATTAATGCACTGCAATTTCAGTTGCCCAAATCGCAAGATGTTTTAAACATAACTAATTGAAAACACAATTAACAGCAACTCGCTGAAATAAATCTGAAAGGCAAAACACCCTTGAAAGGCTCAGACTATAAGAGCAAGAATTCAGAAGCAGCCCCCCACCCACATTGCCCTGCAGGATTCATGCTGGCCTCTGGCAGAGACTCTGGGAAGGATGGTGGCACCTGGCAGGGTTTGGGATGTGAAGGTTGGTTTGACAGCGGCTCTGCAGCTACCGAAACTTTAGGTGACCACTTCATTATGCCTGTGGGTGTGGAGAGTTTGCCTGAGTGTGATGCTGCACTCAGACAACTATGTCAGATGGGCCGGAGGTTGGGGCTGATTCAGTGACTTCGTTACATGCACACTCAGCAAAGCATAGGCCACCGCTCCGCTGGGGTCTGAAGTGCCTGGAGCCCTGAGTCTGGTCACAGGATGCTGGGTTGGCAGACCTGTCGCTGAGAACCCTGGGCCCCCACATCTGAACCTACGTTCACCCTCCAGTCTTCCAGCTTTGGTGCTTCCCATGTTCTTTCTGGGGCTGGTTCTTCTTACCTGATTTAGATGAGTCTGTGGATCAGGGGCCTAAGACAATGGCCCCTTTGATTTTGTTGCTTCAGCAACTGTGAACAAAGAAAAAAATCTTTTGAGGAACGTACAGGATGGGCCCTGCAGACTGGTTCTGGAATTCTAGCATTCCAGAACAACACGGGAGGAAGGTGTTGGCCTCTGGGCTGGGTTTAGCATGGATTTTTTTCCCCCCTACTTTTCATCTTTTTACAACTGTTCCTACTCTACACTCTCCCAGGGAGGCTCTCTCCTCCCCTATTCACTTTAGGATTTGGGTATACTGGCCTCCTAGTTTCCATCAATCCTTCATAGGGTTCTTTTGATGGGTATTCAGTGAGACATTATAGGGGAATTAATCAGCAACTGGGTTGGCCAGTGGTAGCCACTCAGCCCATGGTAATTCCCTTCCACTCCGAGCAATGTCCCCTGCTCCTGCATGGTTTATCTATCCCCAGGATTCTGAGCACTGCTGTGGACATGCTTTCAACAGAACAATACGGTTATTGGACACATAGATGTTATTCCTGGAGAACAAGAGGTAACTAAGGAGAAAGCTGTCCATTCTCGGGGGGTTAGTCTGGAAAGCAACTTGACTGGACCTTAAGTTATGGATAACAGTAAGTGATGTGACTGGAGATGTAGGATGGTGATTTATTGCAAAGTACCTGGAGAGCCAGGCTAACGAATTTGACTTTCGTCTGAAGAGGGGCATTGAAGGAGTTTTAAGCCAGAAAGTAGCATAGATTTTAACTTAATCTGTGTACCAGAGAGGCATGATTCTTAAACATTAGTGTGCATCAGGAAGGCAGATTCAACCTCTAATTGCTGGATCCCACCTCCAGAGTTTCTGATTCAGTGATTCTGGGATGGAGCCTGAAAATTTGCATTTTTATCAGGCTTCCAGGTGATATTGATGCTGCTGGTCCAGGGACTATGTTTTGAAAACCAGTTGTGTGGAGGATGGTCTAGAAGTGGGTAGGCCTCCAGGCAGTGAGCTGTTTAGGAGACTGGTGCAATAACACAGCTGTAAGTCGATGTGAGTCTGATTTAAAGCAGGAGCTGTGGCTCTAGAAAGAGAGAGTGCAGAAGAGTCAGCAAGATTTTCTGGTCCAATGGGATGAGTGGGAAATGTAGGTGAACCTTCTAAGGTTTTTCTAACTGGGAACCTGAAAGAATGATGGTGCTTCTTAGGAAAGACCACAGGGCAGAGGCTTCTGAGTCAGGATGGAGGACAGGCATTGGGTGCATGGCTGCAAATGGTTCCAGGTGCAGATGCAACCAGAAGCCTGAGGACCCACAGTGGCTTCCTACCTGGGACCTTGAGTGTGGCAGTGGCTGTGGGAGCAATACATCCAAGAGGGGACCACAGGGCTAGAGCGAGTCCAGCAAGGGACCTGGGCATAGAATTTAAAGAGGTGTCACCTATTGTACAAACTTTGCCTGACCCCCAAATCCGAGCCCCCATTAAATTTTATGCCCCAGCTATCTCACTGGACTTGCCTTGGCCCCAAGTTTTGGTGAAGCCCTTGCTGTTGCTTCAAGCTATTGCTTTAGGCCTGAAAGCGGCCTGGTGGGGTCAGCAGGTGGAAGGCAGGACTGTGGACCTCAGCTGTATATTGAATCTCGTTCGTCCATATTGGAAGCAAGTCATGTGCCTCAGTTGTCCTATTGCTAGAGGTACCTGTACACGTACATCTGATCGTGCCTTGTATGGATCCAAAATTTGTGTCCACAGGACCATTGAACCGAGCTGGTCACTGGAGGCTCAGATGTCTAGAAAGCCTCACAGATCTACAGCGCCTTCTGTGGACGATGTGGAGGCAATTCTAAGGCAGCAGCAATGCCTGGTATTACTTTACTGTACTGGCTGAGCCCATGAACAGAGACAGCTGTTCTGTCGAAGGGCAAAGATGGAGTTGGAACATCTTTCTTGAGCATACTTTTAAATATACTTTGTTGTTGTTGTCTGTTTGTTTTTGTTTCTGTTTTGTTTTAAGGACTTAATCTATGGAGCTCCATCAGGCAACCAAAGCAATCCAAGTTTAATCTCTAAGCATTCATGTCCCAAGTTCAGATTTTTCTTGCATCTTCTCAGCTGGTGCATTCCCCAACTTCTGAATTTCTAAAAATACCCAGCGTGGTTCCCTCTACAAAACACCAGCACCCTGCCAGCTGTTAAATAAATAAACTCAAAACAAAAATGCTGTAGTCGTGAAATAAGATATATTTAATTAAATAAAAAAGGAAAAGCAAGTGCTATTACAAGAACATAAAACTGTAAGGCATAAGATAAAAACTAAATTACTACAAGGCAGCTCGATCCAATCTAATCCTTAAAGATAAAGATGAAACCAGAAAATTGCATGTATTGAGAAATCAACATAAACCCTGAGCAAATATTAACTAGAGATCTATAAACTGGTTGATAATAAACAGTTCTATGAACATTAGGATTAGTAAGGGAATAGAAATGGAGTCACATTGGGGTGTGGGGGACTTGAGTGCATCTCTCCATCCTGCTCACAGCAAGCATTTGTGCAAGGATCTTGTTCAGGTGACTTTTCCATTAGCTAATTTCAGTAAATCTGAGAGGAAAAAAACCAAATGGTGTAGAGGTACCTGGGCAAATTTCTATCATCTTTTGAAAGGCACAGAGATGGATGTGATCTCATCTTACCAGGCTATAAAATGGAGCTTGCAGATAAAATGTTTGCCTTTTACCATGGGTTTCTAACTTCGCTGTTGACATGATTTTAACAATGTGTTTAAGCATGAAGAATGGTCCAATTACATGTTAAGTAGACTTTTTTTATAGTTCTAATAAAGGTTCATTTAGACGTTTATACTGACAACTCAGTTCTTTGGAAGGGCATTTTTCAAGTTGCCTGCTAAAAGAAAACATTTTTTAGCCCTCCCCCACCAACCCCCCCCCCCCCCACAAAAGAAGTAGAAGAGGAAGCAATGTGCTATTAGCTACAGAGTGTTACTCCAGCTTTCAGAGACGCCATTTGTAGAGAGGCCGGTTCTTCTGTTGAAGAAGCCAGCAGTGGCAGCTGAAAAAATCAAGCTAATTCACAGGTGAAGATGCCCTCTTTGTCACAGTTTCAGGCTCCCTGAGAAAGATGCTCTTTTGAGAGCATTCATGCATTTCACACCCCACACAGGGAGCTTCAGAATACAATCTGAATGGGAAGGACTCAGGAGAGTGAGGGGGCTGGCTCTGCCAGGCAGGGAATGCAATCCTCCACCAGATCAAGGTGCTGGGACAGCCCGGCTCTCTGAAGAAACCGGAAGGCCCTATGGGGACAGAGTTAGCCGTTCTTAGGCCCCTGGGGATGGAAGTGACCTGGGGGCTTTTAAAACATAGTTGTGATATTTTTTTTTTTCCTCTAGCAAGACTCCAACTAAAGTGTTGCTGACAGAAAGAGATACCTATGTGCTCTTAGCTCTGGAAAAAGTCTCCACAGCTTCCTAGAGTGAGGACCCAGCTCAAGTCTTACCATTAACTCATTGTCAATCACCGTAGGGTCTCAGACTCTTGCTGCTAGCTTCTTCTGGAAAGGGACTGTATTTGTCTGTTAGGGCTGCTGTAACAAAGTACCGAGTGGCTTCAACAACAGAAATTTTTTCCCTCACTGTTCTGGAGGCTGGAAGCCCAAGATCAAGGTGTCAGCAGGTTGGTTTCTTTTGAGACCTCTCTCCTTAAGCTTGTAGGCAGCCATCTCCTCTGTGTCTTCTTATGATCTTCCCTTCGTGTCTCTATGACCAAATTTCCTCTCCTTATGAGGACACCAGTCATACGAGATAGGGGCCACTTTAATGATCTCATTTTAATGTAATTGCCTGTTTAAAAATTCTATCTTCAAATACAATCACATTCTGAGGTACTTGGGATAAGGACTTCAACACATAAATTTTGGGAGGACACAATTCAGCCCATTACACTGCTGCATCTTTATCCTTTTTGTGAATCTGGGAGTACCAATACATTGACTTCTTACCTTTTCTCCAGAGGATTGCTCAATTCTTGGTAAGGGAGGCAACAAAAAGTAAACCTCATCTATTCCCCCATTCTATGAATGGAGACCAGGAGAGAAGCTGCCCTGCCTAGGAATTTCTGTTGTAAGGTAAGGAAAACTTTACTTTCAAAGCATCTGCAATTGTGATTTGCAGTCATGCCTGGGCATCTCTCCAGAGCTGGTCATTGAATTGAACATGATTAGGTTCAGACATGGACAACTTTTCAAAGCTACTCTCCACCCCCACCCAAAGTAATGCTACCATGTAGTCAGGGTTGACAAGCCAGTGTTTTCAGGGTCTCTGGGTACATGAATGTGACCCTCAAAGGCACATGGTTTCATTTCATGAGTCATTTCTGTTGCATTGATGGACCCCTGGACATAGTCTGGAAGGTTGAGAGAAGGCCAGTAGCTCTTCTGTGTAATAATGCACAGGAATTTTCACAGTGCTCAGGAAAAAAACTCTTTATAGATGATGTAGTCTTCAGGAAAATGTTTCTCTTCTTAATGGGGATTCAGGCTGTGCTAAATCCTGTATCTGAGACTTATTGTATATTCTTGAGAAGAGAGAGAGAGAGTGTGTGTGTGTGTGTGTGCATGCGTGTCTGTGTGTGTCTGTGTGTGATTGAGAATATCCTAAGAACCATGAAGTGCCACAGCTTCCTCTGGGTCCCCATGAAGTGAACATGGAGAGTTGCCCTCCCCCACCCAAATGACTCACTTGAAAGTGCCAGTTCACCAGGTAATGGAAAGAATAGTGTCTCAAGGCTTGCCCTGGTGAGCAGAAGGGAGATTAAAGCTGGCCTTCAGGGCTAAAAAGTGGGGAGGGTCAAAACCTGACCCTCAGTTACTGAGGGTCTCTTTCCAAAGACAGAATTGGCTGACCTGACACTGGAACATGAGGCCAGGAAGTATCTCTTGCAGAGAACTTATTATTTTTCTTGAATTTTAGGAAAATCATATTGTATCTCATTTAAATTGTAGCACTGCCACATTGTCATTCCTCTCAGCAGGCAACCCTCATCCTCTCAGTTCATCGTGGAGGTGTATCATGCGGCAGGCCTTAACTGGCTGAAACAGGCAGGGTTTTTCAAAACTGCTAGTGTCTAGGCCCCAGCTAGACCAGTTTCATCAGTCTTAGGGTGGAGCCCATGTCGTCAGACAGAGAACCCATGAAAGAGAGATGGATGATGGTCCTCAAGATCCAGGGAGTAAAGGGCCAAGCCCCAAGGCAACCCGAGAGGAGCAGGATAAAGAGCAGGTGAGACAAGTCTGTGTCTCCAGATGAAAGGGAGCTGTGATGGTGGGAGTGCCATCTGGACTCATCTGTATACTTGTTTTATGTTCTTCTCAAGAATATTGGAATATCTGCCAACAATGCTGGATAGGTATGATGAAGCAGAAGTAGACAAGTAGTAAGGTGATAAAATTGCTTTTATGTGTGACCCACATGTGTTCTACTTTAGCTCCCCTACTCCACTCTCAAGATCAATAGGGACTGCTTGGCTACAGTTCTTCACATAAGCAAATATATATTGAATATTAACTATGTGCTCAACACATGGGCTTCTGGGAAGCTTACAGTTGAGTCATGAGGATAAAGTATGTCTACATGAAAATATAAATTTCTGCATAAGTCTACATGCTTTGGGAACAGTCGGTGGCAGTAGTAGGCAAGCAGTTAGAGGAAGGGTTGCTCCCGGGGCCAGAAGGAGATTGGATCCGTGGAAAGCCAGAGACTTGAGCTACATCTTACAGGATGGGGATGTTTGTATGTCTGGGTGAAGGGGAAGAATGTCTGGGTGGAGGCAACCACATGGGGGGTGGACACAGTGCATATTATGGGAGGTGGGGAAAGAGAACTATAATTCTGATTATAGGGTTTGCAATGGGGAAGATGTAGGAGACACTACAGATAAAGCAGGGCACCTTGGAGGTACTGGCTGGAAATGCAGAAGTGTGGATTGAGTGGTGGGTGGGTAGATGGTTATTACCTGGCTACCTGGTCATGCTCCCCTGTACTGCCTCTCCTCCCACTTGTACAGTACTGTGACAGTTAAGACAGGGAAGCTACCAGAGACCTCTCTCTCAGAGCTGATGAACACTAAGTAGACAAAGGTAGGGACGAGGCCATTGAGTAGAAATGAAGGGGAAGAGACAATTGTTTTATTTTAGTAATAAAAGAATGAAAAAGTAGATTAGATGTGGATGATTTCATGCTAGACTCAAAGGCTCCTTAAAGTATTCATGTCTCTTCAGTGGTCTCTTATTAAGACTATATGGCCATATTCCTAACCTACTTTATGGAGTCCTATTTTCCAAGTCATTAATTGTTTTCTCACATTCTTAGAGATCTTCAAGTTTTTTCAAATCCCTCCCAAATCCTGAACATTTCAGAGGTAGCCTGGAGAGGCTCAAAATGTCCTAGAGATACTGAAAAACCTTCGAATACTTCATATGATGGAAGGTTTTTTTTAATTAATTTTTTTGGTCATTCATTCCTGCATTGAATTCATATGTATATGAGTAGTGACCTTCCATGTGCAGGGGCCAGGAACTGACTGATCAGAAAGTAAACTCCAGCACTCACTTTGTAGAAAAGGAATGGGCTCTACAGGAATTACTATGAAGCACATTGTAAAATCAGGTATGTATTAGTAGGAAAAAAAGTAACTCTGGTTTATACAGAGTGTGATCCTACCGAACTGACAAGCTTTTAAAAAGAAATCACCCCTTGTAGGAAAAATAACTGTGACACAAAATTGCATCAATAAGGCTCTGTTATTCACAATTAGTCACAAAATTTAAACAAAAATTAAAATTCTGTTTAGGATAGAATTATGATGAGGTAGGGGCTTTCATAGACATCATTCAGTATGATGGTTTCCTGGGTGAATAACTTATCCGAAGGCATTTCTTTTTCCTGTGGCTTGAACTTGCCAGCCTCCTGCCCCGAGGACCCTGGAGGGGCTGTTAGAGGAGACTCAGAATAAGGGGAAGCAGCCTCTGGGGCAAGAGCCCCCCCGCACGGGTGCCAAGTTAGTGAGACGAGGATTGTGCCTCATGCAGATGCCTGTGCAAATCACAGCACACCCGACCTTACTATTCCTTTATCTGATGTCCTGGGCCTCCTTGGAGCTGACAGGACATCACAGGGGGTCTGTGATGCTTGGTGAAGATGAGGAACCAAAGCAGAGGGGAGCAGAAGGAGACTCATCCTCTAGGTTTTTGTGTGTACAGATAAGACACAGTTGCGATTATAAAAGTGACTGAATTTCTTTAGAACAGTGGGGTGGGAAGTAGTGAAGTTTATGAGTGGAGGAGCAGGGGCCCTTTGAGGAACAGAGGACAAGAAAGTCAGTACCCTCTAGGGTCACTAGCACCAAGTACTCTGAACAAAGATTTTGTGCTCTCAGGGTTGTGGTCAACCTTGGCAGCCAGGAACAGTTTATCTCCTTGATGGGGCAGGTAAGGGCACCCTGATGTGACCTTCAGGGTGTGGGGTGGAGGAGTGTGAGCCCACCTGGGGACACTGGCTGGGCCTGGACACTGCTGACCCTACTGACAGAGGAAAGGTACTGATGGCAGGTGGTGGCTTCAGGTAACAGGAGAGGCTGCCTTGGCCCTTCTGTCTTCTGCCCAGGGTGCTAGAGCTGGCCCAGGTCCCTCAATTCTGTGGGGTGCCTGGAGAGGGTATGTGTGTGTGTGTATAGAGTGGGCAGGACTTGGGATTAGAGGGTGTATATGAGAGTCTCCAGAAACCAGTCTATTTTCAGTATAAGGAGAGCAAATTTGAGAGACTGAACCCTTTGGTGGTTTGCTTTCCTTCTGACTCTGCCCTGGGCTGGAGGCCTAGGGGAAGGCCTGTGGCATCCACATGAGCAGTAAGAGCAAAAAGGTTGAAATGCCTATAATAGAGCTGTGTTCATTGTCTGGGGCAGCTAACAAAGTACCACAAATTGAGCAGCTGAAACAACAGGCATTTACTGTCTCTTGGCTCTGATCAAGGTGTTGGGAAGGTTGGTTCTTTCTGAGGGCTGTGACAGGTGAGTCTGTTCTTTGACTCTCTCCCAGCCACTGGTGGGTGGTTGGCTGGCAACCCCTGGCATTCCTTGTAGATACATCTCCACATCTCTGCTTTCTTCTGCACATGGCATTCTCTCTGTGTGCATGTCTATCTCTGTGTCCGCATTTCCCTACTTTATAGGGGCATAGTCCTAGTGGATTAGGGGCCATTCAATGACCTCGTCTTACCTTGATCCTCTGCAAAGACCCTAATCCCAAATAAGGTTGCATTCATGAGTCCTGGGGGTTAGAACTCCATCATCTTTTTTTTTTTTTTAAGATTTTATTGATTTATTCATGAGAGACACAGAGGCAGACACACAGGCAGAGGGAGAAACAGGCTCCTCACAGGGAGCCTGTTGTGGGACTTGATCCCGGAACTCCAGGGTCACCCCCAAGCTGAAGGCAGACGCTCAACCACTGAGCCACCCAGGTGTTCCATCCATCATCTTTTTAGAGGACAGAATTCAGTCCATAATCATGGGCAAGGGATTATAAGACAATGGGAAGAACACGAGTTTTAGGAATAGGCTGCAGCCCTGCAGCATGTGAGCTCATTGGGTCATTCAACACTTGTGTTCTTAGCTGTCAAGTGAGGGTTTCCAGAGTGCTGCATCACAGAGTTGGTGTGAGGGTGATAGTGTATCTAAAGACCTCTTGATTTGTGAAGAGGATGTTCCTATCGGTTATGGCCGTAATGTGCCATCCATATATTCTCTCACTGAAGAGGCCAGTCATATTCTTAGACCCTTTGTTTTCTCAACTGTGAAATGGGTTGAATAAATAATATGTTGATTTGGCCTGCAATCCCTACAGCATGACAGTTACAAAAAAATGGGTGGCAAGGTATGTATTGGCAGAAGGCTACATCTGGGTCTGGGGGAAGAGGGTGGGCAGGGAGTTAAGATCAACAGGAAGCCAAAGCCCAGGGGATTTGGTTAGGCCCGGGGGTGGGGGGGGGTGGGGAGGGTGGAATGGGAATGGAGGAGTTCAGGCAGGGCAGAGAGCAGCAGATGGTATGTGGTACAGCAGTGAGACAGAAGGTGTTCTAAAGCTTTGTTTTTAGTGGTATTCCAAATGATTTTAACATTCTGATTCCAAATAATTCTGACATGTGGGTGTTTCCCCTACAACAAGCAAATTTCTGACACCAGCTGGGTGTTCTGTGATTCAACTTAATTCTGACAGTCTGCACTTGAAGATAGCATTAAGTCCCGTAAGGAAAGGGCTCGGTCCTATAAGACTGTCCCCCGCCCCTGCCACCACCACCCCTTGTTCAGATTCCAATTGTAAGCCCAAGTTGTTATCTGTGCTTCTGACTTATGGGTTATAAACTGGAGGTTCCCTCAACTCCCTTCTTGGGTTTAATTAATTTCCTAGAGTGGCTCACAGAACTCAGAGAAACATTTTACTTATTCAACTACCTTTTATTATAAAAGGAGATAGCTCAGGAACAGCCTGATGGAAGAGATGCACAGGGAATGTACCTCTCCAGGTGCACAATACTCCTCAGATCTCTGTATCTTCATCAACCCAGGAGCTCCTTGAATCTTGTAGTTTTGGGAGTTTATGAAAGGTTCATTGCAAAGCATGACTGATCATAGCTCCATTTTTATTACTTCTTCTTTTTCAGGAGAATGGGCAAAATGGGGCTGGAAATTACAGGTTTCCACTCATGGGTTGGTCTGTCTGGTGACCAGCCTTGATCTTGGAGCCCACCCAGATTCGCCTCAATAGAACAAAAGACACTTGTATCATCCAGGCAATTACAAGGGTTTTGGGAGCTCTGTGCCCAGGAACGAGGGGTCCAGAGACCAGTATATTTTCTATTATCTCACAGATGGCTATTTGTAGACACTAGCCACAGTATACCTCAGAATCCTATTCTTGGGTCACACTGACTGTGACCTCTGAGATCGCATCCCAGAGGGATGACTGGTTTCTGGAAATATATGTAATACAGCTCTGCTACTTCTGAATTAGCTCTGCTACCAATTTTGGAATCCTCCCTTTGGTAGCTTTATAAATATAAATATATGCTTGCCTCTGGTCTTCTAGCCTAAATCAAGGGAGCCATTCCTTGGAAGCCACAGAGGCGACTAGCCCCTCCACCATGATCTTGATGAACCATCACAGATGTTCTGGACAGTGCCCCTCCATGCTGCACTCAGCCTTCCGCACACCAGTGGCCTCTCCAGTGGGCGAGAGTTTGTGTTTCTGCACATACATGTTTTATTTTATTATTTTATTTTATTTATTTATTTTATTTTATTTTACTTTTTTAAAGATTTTATTTTTTTATTCATGAGAGAGACAGAGACAGAGAGAGACAGAGAGGGAGAGGCAGAGACACAGGCAGAGAGGGAGAAGCAGGCTCCATGCAGGGAGCCTGACGTGGGACTTGATCCCAGGACTCCAGATCAGGCCCTGGGCTGAAGGCGGTGCTAAACCGCTGAGCCACCCAGGCTGCCCCATGTTTTATTTTCAGAAAATATTTTATTTATTTATTTTAGAGTGAGAGAGAGAGAGAGAGAGAGAGCATGAGCAGGGGGAGGAGCAGAGGGAGAGGGAGAAGCAGACTCCCCGCCAAGCGGGGAGCCCAAAGCAGGGCTCGATTCTAAGACTCCAGGATCACCTGAGCCAAAGGCAGAAACCCAACCGACTGAGCCACCCAGGCATCTCTGTGCGCATACGTGTTCACTAGGATGTTTTATCTTTTACCCTCAGGATCTTTCCCCTGAGCCGCTCTCTGAGTCTTGGTCTTCCATCCACATGGCTGTTCCTAGACTGACTTCTTATTACTTAAAGGCTGCAGGCCCACACCTTTCACTGCAGCCTGAAAGGGGAGGCAGTTGGTTAACAAAGAAAGCTATGGCTGGTGATTTTTCTTTTTCTCCCTGCTCAGTTCTGAAGCTGAAAAAAATCATGGCATACTTCAAACTTGAGCAGTGGCTGTGAATGTATTCACTCTTGAATTCATCTGTGAGGTTATTATACGCAGCTTTGATGTTACAGCAAGACTACCTGGGTCGTTTTGTTCCAATTACTCAGTGCAGAGGAGGACTTCATGCCGCACGAAGGCGCCCCACTTTGATGTTTTGTCGAGGCTGCCCTTCTCGGGGCTGAGGCATCGGGGGCGATGCTGGGCCGCTGGGGCACGCCCAAGTGGTGGGGCCCGAACCTGCAGCCGAGGAGCTGGGTGCCCTCCACACAGCGCTCCACCGGCTGGCCCCGAGCAGCTGCGGGGGGAGAAGCCTAGCGCGGGCCTATCAAGCACATTTGCCATTGCATCACAGAGGATCTGGAAATAACCTCATTTTCCTCAATTAGGAAGATGGAGATTGTAATGGCTGTACTTTGCTCTCCTCAGACGTCTTTCATCTCTGCATTGCAAAGTGCTCTGAAAGCATGATTAACGAAGCTTCCCAACTCCTCAGCCGGCCAGGCGCCCCACTGCCTGCTTCTGTCCAGGCTAAATGGTGGAGGCCAGCTTGCTGGGGGAGCTCAGGGTAAAGAGAGACCCTGCTGATCCCAGCACAGGGCAAGGATGGTTGCTGGGAACCCCGCAGGGTGGGGACAGGGGGAGGAAGAGCAGCATGGGGGCGGGGAGGCGGGGGCCTCGGAGCTAGCCCTGGCTGTCCCGCTCGCTGGACCTGTTACCGCCACTGCCACCCACCCCCATCCAGGTCTCAGTGTCAGCCTGTGACAAATAGGGAGTGAGATCCGAAGATGAATTGGGTCCCTCCCGGCTCTGCCACTCTGGATCCGTGTGATGATGTATCTGAGCCACGGCCTTCCCAGGCCCGCAGGTATCCTGCCTTGATGTCATCCCTGCTCGGACCCGGGGTGCTCCCTGGCCCTATGGAATGCCCCTGCCTCGCAGCCCCCAGAGCTGTCCTCGTCATCTGTGCCCTCCATCGCTCCCCCGCCTCGTGTGCACGGGCGCCCACGCTCACACCCAACACACACCACTGCAGCAGATTGGTTCCAGGCTCGCCCGCCCAGGCCAGCTTGGCCTGGCTTCCACGCGCTGCCTTTAAGATGCCTTCTCCCACCCTGACCTCTTTCCTTTGCCTTTCCTCCAAACACAAATACTGGCTCCTTTGGCATTTTTGCTGCACCGGTTCCTCTCCTCTCTCCATTCAGGTCGGACCCCTCCTCCAAGACCCTCCGGCTCCTGCAAAGCCTTGGGCTGTTAGCTTAGGCATCAGCCACCCACCCAGCTGACTGTGATTTAGAGCTTTTGTCACCTGCTTCTTGATTTTCTGTCTGTTTACCCCTCATTGCTACCAATATTCCTTCCTGTCTGTTGTAGTAATTCCTGTTCCCTTCCCAACTGCTGTCCTCACATGCCATGGGCTAAGGACTAAACTTAAGGAGCTGTTGAAACGGAGGTGTGACAGGAAGGCTGAGGCTTCCACGTCTCTGTGCAGATCCTGGTGCGTCTAACCTGTGTGCTCAGCTGCCTTTGTAGGACCTTTCTTTTCTCAGCTGTGCTCCAGATGGCTGAGGTTGGAGGATACTGGAGTTTTGGATGGATGAGACATAAGGGAACTGCAGAGACAGGTAGTACACACAGGAGGCTCCAGAGAAGGGAGGGCAGTGAAAGGCCCATTCCCTTCTACTTGAAGAGTAATTGGAAAAAAAAAAAAAAAACAACAAAGAAAGAAATTAGACTTGCTCTTTATTATTGGTTGTCAATAGATGCATCCAGATACTGCATTTTGAATCAAAAATTGTAATGTTAGACCAACGAAGTTTTCCACCAGTGTTCTGGAAATCCTGAGTTTCACAGGTGAAACATGCTTGGAGGATGGTGTCTCATTTGGAAGATGCTTATTCTTGCCCTAGACGTTGCACCCTGTCCTGTTTTTTAACTCCCTCACGGGAGGGCTCTGCCAGGGGGAGGTACTCGCACTCAGTTTTGGGAGCTAAGGTAGGGTGCTCCATGCAGGAAGGCTGCCCCTGGGTGCCCTACTTGTAGGGTGCTCTGAGCAGCCCACAAAAGCAGTTCTGGGGGGAGAAGCTCTATTTAGTTGTAGAGGCTTTCAAGTGTAAAAGCGCAGTAAAACTTAATTCTGTCTCTTTTCTGGAACAAACAAAAAGAAAACTGCTGAAGTGGAAAGTGCAGAATGGGAAGCATAGGATAGCCATGAGGTTGGAGTTTTGAAATGGGGAAAAGTTCCTTTGAGTGTTCCACACGTGAAACATGTCGGGCAGACACCACTTGTCGGTTGGGCAATCGACTCTGGGCTTATGGGCCTTTCTGATGTGGGTGAGATGCTTCGAGTGGACCCATTGTGTGAGCTTGTCTGGCCTCATCGCTGGTGCTCCCTTCAGTCCAGGGCCCCCCAACCCTCCCACCCCATGTTGCTCACAGACAGGTTCAAGGAGGCCGCCAACCTCCGGCTCGGTCCTGGAGGATCTGCTCCAAATACAGGCAGCTGCAGGGCCCTTCCTGTGGTCTCCAGGCCAGAGGACCAGTCTCTGCCACGCTCTCAAGTGCCTCTGCTCCTGGGCCTCCTTTTCCGCCACCAACCTTAAACAGACATCCCCAGGGGAGGCCCTCGAGGCATCATGTGCAGAGCTTGACTGGATCCTGACTCCTGACTTCTGCCATCACAGCCTGCTTCCTTCTCCTCTTCTGTTGGCTCAGCGGCCATCCTGCTGCCCTTTGACGGGTGACCAGAATCCTTGCCGCGTGGGTCACCATTGCCCAGGCCCACGGCTGCAGAGGGGCATGGCCCACGGCTGCATGTGTGGGGAGCAGATGCTCTGCAGAGAGGACTGATGCTAGGAGACATCTGGGGGTCCAGCAGCATGCAGGAGAGGTCGGGCTGGGGAGTAGGAGACAGGAGAGGCAAAATGCCCTGCCCGGGACTAGCTTCAGGGTCCCATTTGGACATGATTGCGAGAGGGTCTTTTCTGGATGCTACAATAACAGAAGGAGACCACGAATTTTCTGCATCATCTGTTTAGGATACTTATCACTTTGATCTGTGCCTCAGGGTGTCCAGCTGCGGTGGCCCATCATTTCATGGGTACCCCCGAGGCTCACTCAGGCCCTGTCAGGAGGATCTGGGTGGCACAAATGATCAGCTACCCTCCAGGGGGTGAGGTCCCCACCAGAGCATGGATCTGCCCCTGGGATTGGCTGACTCCCGGGGCTGTTTCCACCCATATGCTGGCACCTAGATGGCACCCTGCGATGAGCTGCTGCCAGTAGGAAAGCGAGTGGAACCGTGAGTGTCACGTCTGAGCCAAAGCAGTGAAATCTCCCCATGTTTCAGTGGATGGGAGAAGCCAATGAAGACTTGGGGCGGGCAGAACCATGAGCTTGAGGGAGCCTGGAGCCCCACATGAGCATGAGACTTGTGCCCAGTGGGGACCACCCGAGATGGACTGTGACATGAGTACACCATCCCTCTTCACTGTGAAGCCCCTGAGGACTCATTGGCGTTTAGGGCTTCACTCACACCATAGCCTGCATTCCTATAACTAACACACATTGGTTTGACAACCCATAGACTTTCTGGTCCTAACTGAGCATTAGGTGTCAGTCTCCTTTTTCTTCTCCCTCTTCTCTGCCTTCAGGAGCGGCTACTGCTGAGTGGCAAGGTTTGCAGAGAGAGGACAAACAGGGTAAGAGGTGGGCTAGGGTTGTTATTGAAGGAATTTCTTCTCTGCACCCTGTGAGATTTTTTTTTTTTTTTTTAGTGATTTCTGGGTCTCTGGAATTATGAAAGTAATGGAGTCATGAATATAATTACCTCTATTCTGTAATTACCCGGCAAATATCATATGAATACATAGGGGGTTTGAGTCAGCAGATCTGGCAGCTGCAGAGTTTGATTATGATGATTTAGCTGTTGGGAAATGCCAGGGATTAATTTCGGTCATCAGTGTAGGAACAACAAGGAGAAATGGCCCCAAATTAGGAAGGGACAAATGCAGGCTGTGTGGTAAGAACACTTGGGGACTGGGGGTCAGTTGGACAAAGTCTCCTCCCCATTTCCTGCCCCCCCCCCCCCCCCGCAATGTCAGTCCTGCAGGACGGGAGTACATACCACCGTCGCCAGGTCACTGCTTCCTGAGACTCACACGTGGGATCACAGAAGGTAACGGATGTGTTTGTCTGAGCTCCCTGGCTTCCTTAGCAGGGGTTCTACCCACTGTGGCCCCTGTGCCCCTGTGAGGGGGAATGGGCACAGCCATCCCTGTTTCACAGGTGGCAGCCTGTGCCCTGAAGGAGGGGACCCCTCAGTGCATCACAGCGAATGAAAGCCCAGGTCCCCCCTGTCCCTTCTCTTTTCTTGTACTTTCTTTGGTGAGGAATGTACCTCTAATTGTAGTGTTTTTCCAGTGGAGAAAGGTGATTTTGCTTATGACTGCTTTTTCAAATGGGTCCAGGAAAGTTTTGTGAAGAAGATGTGGGTACCTGTTGTGCAGATCAGACCCTGCTGTCCTGGGAAAGAGGTGGAGAAGACCCTCTGGCAGCTTCAGGACTCCTAACAGAGGCCAAGTATCCCTGTGGTCTTAAACTTCGCTGTGTAGCTGAGCTATGTTGTGTTTCCCTTCCTCATTTGGGGCCATTTTTCTTTGTTGTTTCTACACTGATAATCAAAATTAATCCCTGGTATTTCTCAACAGATAAATCATTATAATCAGACTCTGCAGTTTGATTTTACTCATGAGTTTCCTGGTCTCTTCTTTAGACAACACCCAATCACCATCACTAGAGTGGAGACGGTGGTGGTACCCGGGTGAGGCCAGTGCTGCCCTGGCATTTTCCATTAGTCTAAATTGTTCTTTATTCCTTTTATTTTGGGATGCAGTGCTCACCACTCACTGTCCTGGGAAGTCCCTAGAGGCTGAATGATTCAGCTCCACATCTAGCTACATGGAAAAAACAGACCTTGGATGAGGGACAATCAGGGCTGTTTGGGTTAGGGCTGCAGTGTAGGGGTGTTTTGGGGCACAGAGGTGCAAACTCACAAACAGAATCTGTGCAGGCCTGGATCTGTTCCCTGCTCCAGGTTGGAAGACATCGAAGTGATTTCTTATCTTTATCAATGGAATAACCAAGATTTCCTTGACTTACTAAAGCCTGACAGGCTAGCTGTTGGTTTGAGGGTAGGGAGGGTAAGCAAGCCAGGGGGAAGGGTGACTCATGATGGAAAGAAGTACAATGATCTGAGGTGCTCCTTATTCATGGCCATAAGTAACACCAGGGACCCAGGGTAAAGTTGTTCTGGGCAGCAGTCATGTCCACCTTCTGCGTTTGTGGAGCTGTCCCCACCAGATGCAATTTCAGATTCATCTTTACCTTGTCAACATACATAAATCTGTCCCATTTCTCTACCCCAAACACAGGCTGACCACAGATTCTTATCTAGGATTTTGTCAGAACTTTAAAAGGTAACATTCCTTAAGGTTTGAATTTAGATCTAAATACTACTTTTGATAGAGTGTCCAACTATCTTTGTGATGCTGACTTGGACTCCTGACAATAACTTTAAACTCTTAATGGTGACCCCAAACCAGATCTCAGCAGCTTCCAATATATAAACTAACTCTAAGGTCTAAGTAGAAGTCTAGCCCTGACTGAAACATAGACACTAAGCTTCAATTGAAACAAGGTTCTCAATTTAACCTATAGCCTGATCCTTACACTCACCATGACCCAGACATTAACCGTAGCTAAATCTCACCACTGTAGATTCAAGCTCTAATTTTTAGCCAGCCTTAAACCTAACCCAACCAAGAAATGTTTCTCAGGTCTGACTCTTGCGAGCTGGAATATGATACCCTCATCTATTATCTGTAGGGGAGGAAAATTTTCCTTTCACCCTCTTACATTCTCCAGCTAGGACTGAGAAACAAAACAAAAGAAAAACAATACAAACAAATAGACAAACAAACAAATGACAACAGGTGAGCAGGAGTAAAGGCGCACAAATTTATTTGATGTTAAAAGTTTTATGTGGCATAGGGGGACTTTATAGAAAGAAGACCCCACAAGGAAATAGCTAGCATTGTAGGCTTTTAGACTGTTTGAGAAAAAGAGGATATATTTAAAGAAAAGTGACAAGACAAAGGAAAGGGACTTTGAGCTCCTGAGGCAAATTGTAGGAAGGCAAATATGTGGGGAAAATAGTGGTGGATAAGAATGAGTTAGTAAGGTTCATTTGTGTAGACTTCTTTCTCAGTGCCATCTCCTTTCTGATGTTAAGGTTGTTAGTCCCTTCATGGTACAAGAAGTGGTTTGGGGTGGGGTAGGGGGCACCCTCACAAGGGGAAGTTATGATCTATGTTTAGGTGTGGGGGGACTACAGAGAGCTCATCTTGTATTTGTGTTTTCTCAATTGCTTTCAGCTCAAAATAATCCTCATGCTAGACTAGTATATTTTGGGGTGCACATTTTGGTCTCCGACATACCGTCTCCCCACTTGCCCCTCCATTCCCATGTATGCTGCTGTGGGCGGGCTCTCAATTGTGATGACTCCTGTCTCCCAGGCAGGATTGTGAGTCTGGAGCTTTGAACTTGTCATTGCTTTTTGATTCCCAAGATGGAAGACACACTGATTTGATGATAGACAAATGCTATGCCTTCGTATTAGTTGAGGTGAATGGTCTAAGGTGCCACCTTTTTGAGAATTGATTTGCATTAAAAATCTGTTACCAAATCCTGGGCTCTTGGGGTAAATAGAGAAAAATTTAAAGTAGTTATATGTGATGGTAAAGGAAGGGGGGATAGAGTGTAGCTTTTTGCTTCAGTTTATCATCTTTTTATGCCTCACTCTTCCAAAATAAGTAGGGATACAGTGAAGATTAAATGAGCTAATATATTAAAAAGTGTGTAGAGCACTTGATAGATGTTTATTATTATTTTTTATCATCATCATCATCATCGTTCAACTTCTTAAGCCCCGGTTAAGATCTGAAACCATTTAAATTTTCACAAAAATAATTTGAAAATGTGAACCTAACTTTTCACTGTCTTTTCAGCAAAAGCTACCATTTGGAGATATAAACATTTTTGGTAAGCATAACTTCTCTGAAGGCCACCTTCATAAAGTTACATAAATAACTTCCATGGAGCAGAGATATCAGTGGGAGATGGTGAAAGAAGGCACATGTGTGTGAAGCAGAAATTATCCTCGTTTAGTGTGACACAGGGAAAGAACACCACCTTTGAAAGTTCTATGAGTTTATTACAGCCATGCTCCATTGTCTACCCTACCAGTTATGGGCAATTCATTCATTCACTCACCAAATCATGCCCTCCTCTGAACAGAGTAGGCATCATTCCACCTCATGGAACTTTCAGTCTAGTGACAGATACTAAACATGCTATAATTATAATTGAGATAATTATAATTATAATTGAGATAAAATTCAAGATTTAAAATGAAGTGTAAAGAGGGCAACAGGAGAAAAAGATTCTCAGTTTGAGGGGGTCGAGGAAGGGCCTTCTAGAGCTGAAGGGTGAGTAGGAGTCACTCAGTGGCAGGATGAGGGAGAGAGTTTGATTTGGGCAAGGTTGTCATCTGGAGGGGAATTAGACCTTAATACACAATAGTGTGTGGTGCTTGTGTGTCTTTGCAGCTGTTTCCATATTGTGTTGAGATTATTTTAGTTACTGAACCCATTTCTGACTCTTTTTGTTAATACCTTGATGAAGAAGCACATGCTATTGCTATATCACAAATGTATTTTTAATAGACTATTATTTTAGAGAAGCTTTAGGTTCACAGCAAAATTGAGCAGAAGTTCTAGAGATTTCCCCTATACCCCCTGTCCCCTCCATATGCATAGCTTCTCTCACTGTCAAAATATTTCACCGCAGTGGTATGTCCCAAACGAATTTTTGCTGTAGTATTTTGATATAACTCGTTCCCTTTGCAATACTATGCATTTTATTTTATTCATAAAAAGCCATTCTGAGCAGGGCTCCATTGCCAGAGCATTTCAGAGCACAGAAAGGGTTAAGATAATAGCCTGTAGAAGGAGCAGCCTGCTGTGAAGCCCTGAGAGTATAGCAGGAACAGGGTCAGTCAGGAGGAGAGTGGTACCATGGGGCTGGAGAGGTTGGGGGAGGGGGAGGAGATATTGGAGAGTTTTAAGGGCCACATTGAAGAATTTAATTTTTTCTCACAGCAAATGGGAAGCATTGGAGAGTTTTTACGCAGAGATTGATGTCATTATTTGATGGATGTGAAAACAACATGAAAACATGAAAACACCCCCAGCCACCACCTCCAATAGCCTCTTCATCGGTGCATGTGAGAATTGGAATGTGGGGATGGTGGAGATAAATTAGGGAGAACTGTAGCCTGGAGTAGGGTGATAGCAGCTGGAATATGGGAAAGGGAACAGAGTTAAGATGTATTCTGGAGGTGAAATTGGAAGTTTGTAGTAATGCATTTGACATGGGAGGTGAGAGAAAGAGAAGTGTCAAGGATGATTCCACGTTTTTTTCCAGAAGTCACCGGCAGATAATGGTGCCATTGTCTGTGACAAGGAAGACTGAGAAGGAGCAAGTGGCAGGGAGGGCTCGGTTTCAGACATGTCAATTGAGATGCCTGGGAGACGTCCAAATGGATGTGTCAAGTAGGCGATTGGATAAATGAGTCTGGAGCTTAAATGAGATCTGAGTTGGAGATATGAATTTGGAGATGCCAATGTATAGATGACATTGAAAATCATGGAGATGAATGAGACTGCCTTAGGCAAGAGTGAGATGAGAAAAAGGCCAAGAACAGCTCTGTGGAGCTTTAGAACTTAGATGTGGTGTGATAATGGATTGTCATAGTGATAATACAAGGAGCTAGCTTTTATTGAAGGTTTTTCCACACCTTAGCATTGTTCTGAATGGGCTGCATGTATTCATTCCTTTATTTTCATGGCAACCCGATGAAGTAAACTGAGGTGTGAGAGACAAAGTATTTTGCTTAAGATCACAATTAGGAAGTGGAGGAGCTCGGAGTATGAACCCAGCAATCTGGCTCCAGAACTTCTTCCCTAATTCCTCTGGAGCCTTACCCAGAATAGCCAGAGGTGTCAGAAGATGGCTGGAAAACCAGGAATGTGCTGTCCTAGAAGCTAAGAGTAGACGTGGGGGGCTGGTTCACCTAGTCAGATGCTGCTTAGGCCCAGTAAGATGGGCTCCAAAGGTTAGCCAGCGTGGCAACATGTAGGTTGTAGGCAACATCAGAAAAGGCAATTATGGTGGAGCAGTAAGAAGGTAAGAGTAGAAACTGGCTGGCTTGGCTTGTAGAGGGCTGAGGATGCAAAGGTGGCCTTGTTAGGAAACTGTCCCCTGAGGATAGAGTACTTGCTTTGCAGGGTAGTCATAAGGTTTGGAGAAAGTGTATATAAAGCACATAGCACCATGCTTAGCACAATGTTATCAATTTTAATACAAGTCTGCATAATGTTGAGATCCTAAAGGCCTGAAGTATTGATGTCACAGGAACGAGAATAGGAATGCCCAACATTTAGTCAACCTCAACCAGAATGCATGTGTGGGCCTGTGCGCGCACGCGCGCGCACACACGCACACACACACACACACAGGCACCATGACATGCTCAATGAGAACTGAGGATGAGGAAGACAAGTTCTGCCCCCTGGATGGTCCGACAGTCTGGTCCTAGATGAAAGGCACACCTCCAGGTAGATACTGAGGCTGTCTGTGACATGCCACCCCCCGTGAGTGTGCAGAGAGGGAGGCTGAAGGGCTTCAGAGGAGAGATATCTGGGCTCTGATGGGATGGCACCTTTCCCTGGAGGGGAGTCAGACTGTGTGGCCAGGATCCCTGTTTCTGCAGGGATCGTGTTCCTGCTATACTCTCAGAGCCAGGGACTGGGGCAGGGGCAGGGGCAGGGGCTTTGCCCTGAGCCTTGGTAGGTTCCAGGCAAAGCCATCAGTCACGCACATCCCGTAGCAACAGCACTTCACATTTCCAAGTACCTCTCTCCACGGGGCTGAAAGCAATTTGTAAACAGAACAGAATGTATCTCATTACTCCTCACCACCCAGCCTCCCGTCCTGCTGTGACTGATGGCTCGGGCTCATGGGAAGGAGCCAGAAGACCCTGGTGTGATTGAAAACCAAGTCAGGAAGCTCCCCCAGAAGGAACTTGGAGTGCAGAGTCAGGAAACGGGGTGTGGGCGTGGGTTGTTCCTAGAGTTCCTCAAAGCTGCTCCTCACATCCTTCCCTAGAGGAGCTGGCAGTGAAAGCAAACCTCAGTCGCCCTTGGATCCTTCACCTGCTTCTGCTCACTGGGGAAAGGTGGATCCAGCTCAGTCCCCGGTCCCAACCATCTGCCTTAAGAGGGGTCTCTGGCATTTTCCTTAACCCAAGGCTATGTGACTCATGACAGGAAAGCTAGGCTTCTTTGTATTTCCACAGTGGACAGCATCCCTAGATCCTGCCACTTCGCTGGAACCTCTGACCTGTTCCCTGGACAGGAATTGGGGTGGGGAGACTGTGTAATAGGGAGGGGCCAAGGAGGTCATGGTGGGTGGGTTGCAAGACAGAGCTGAGGGTGCCTTCAGGACCTGGGGGCAGGCCACATGACACACAGACCCAGGTCTCCTAACTGCAAGGCCTGAACTAATTTGGGGTGCTGTGTGGCTTTCTGAGTCATTTGGAACTTGCCGCAGTTTTTCTGATATTAGCACATTGCTCTTCAGTAAGTCTTCCTCACACAATTTATATAAAACCGTCTGCAAATGTGTGGAGTGCCCTTGGTAATTCCTGCAGAATCTCTGGGTTTTGGGCGGAGTCTTTGGAGGGTTTAAATAAGGTGAGACTGGGACAGATGAGCAGGACCTTGCAGATAAGCAAGAATGTCTATTGTGTGGAATTAAAGGGAAACTATTTTCCTTTTTTGCTCACTATCCCATCTCCTCGTAGCCTGCCTAATCTCAGCCATCATTAAAGGCCCTGGCTAAGCTCTGTTATCTTCTAGAAAACTCTTTTTGATAATTTTTTTTGCAGTATTACTTCATTTTATTTAATTTTTTTTATTGAGGTAAAATTCACATAATGTAAAAACAATCATTTTCAAGTGAAAACTTCAGTGTCATTTAGTACACCCACGGTGTTGTGCCACTATCCCCTCTGTTAGGTTCCAAAATATCATTATCACCCAAAATGAAGCCCTTTCTCCATTAAGCAGTTATTCTCTCCTGCCTCCCCATTCCTATGCTAGTTTGGCAACCTCCAGTCTGCTTTCTCTCTTATGGATTTACCTAACCCAGCTATTTTATATAAATAAAATCACATAATGTAGGACGTTTTGTGCCTCGCTACTTTCAGGCAGCATAATGGTTTCTAGGTTAACCAATGGTGCAGCATGTATTGGTACTTTATTCCTTTTCATGGCAGGATAATATTCCATTGAATGTATATACTACAATTTGTTTATTCATCTGTTGATGGACAACTGGGTTATTTACATCTTTTGACGGTTATTAATAGTGCTGCTGCAAACACTTCTGTACCAATACTTGTTTTTTTTTAATTTTTATTTATTTATGATAGTCACACAGAGAGAGAGAGGGGCAGAGACACAGGCAGAGGGAGAAGCAGGCTCCATGCACCAGGAGCCCGATGTGGGATTCGATCCTGGGTCTCCAGGATTGCGCCCTGGGCCAAAGGCAGGCGCTAAACCGCTGCGTCACCCAGGGATCCCCAATACTTGTTTTAATACATTTTTTCCCCATTTCTTTTAGGTATATACCTAGGAGTGGAATTTCTGGGTCATATGGGATTCTATGTTTGGATTTTTGAGGAACCAGCAAATTGCTTCTCACTGCAGCCATACCACTTTGCATTCCCACCAGCAAACCTTGAGATTTCTATTTCATAGTAACTCTTCTGCAAAGGAAATTATGGTATATTTTTTACCCATGTGAGATGTCTTCTGGGTTCTCTATCATTTCTATATTACCTTTTAACTTAATTTTAAGGTCTACAATCTCAAGGACAAATCTTTATTGTTTATTCATTTGTTAATTCATGGACTCAATTAGTAGTTAGCATTATAGTTTAGTAGCTAAGATTCCTAGCTGTGGAATCAGTGGGTTCAAGTCGTGGAAGTGCGAGTTGCTAGGTGCACAATTTAGGGCAACTTATTTTACCTTTCTGCTTCTTAGCTTCTGCATTTGTAAAATGGGAATGATGTGAGTTGCATTAGTTCATATTGATGCTGTGATATTTAGCACATATGTGGTGACTTAAACTAGCACACATTTATCATCTCATAGTTTTGGAGGTCAGAAGCCTGAAATGGGTCTCATAGTGTGAAAATCTAGTGTGGCAGGACTACACTTCCTCTGGAGACTCTAGAGGAGAGTCTGTTTCCTTACCTTCTTCAGCTTCTAGAGGGCACCTGCATTCCTTGGCTCATGGTCACCTTCCATCTTCAAGCCAGCAGCTGCATCACTCTGACCTCTGCTTCTATCCCGTCTCCTTCTCTGATTTTGATGCTTCTTCCTCCCTCTTATAAGGATCTTTGTGATTACATTAGCCTTACTGAGATAATCCAGGATAATCTCCCCATCTTTAACTAAATCGCATCCACAAAGCCCATTTTTCCATGAAAGGTAACAACAGATTCTGGGGTTTAGGTTTTAGATATTTTTATAGGCCATTACTCTACCTATCACAATCACATTGCTCCATACAATTATTTTCAGGATAAAATGAAATATTTCACTCAAAGCACAGGTTCTCAGTGATGTTAGACATTATTGCTGCTCTTGCCAATGATGGCTGTACCTCTGGCTACTTCTGGCCAAACGCTGTTAGATTTAGTAGAGTGAACACAGGAAGCACTCTGTGAGTATTTAGGGACTACATGTGTCTGACTCCTAGAATGGACTGCCTTTTCTCAGGAAGAACCAAGTCACTCATCACACTCTTCATGCAGAGTCCTCCTTGGAGTCCCACTTAGTTCAGACCCATCTTTGGAGATAACAAATCTGAGTCCTATAGCTCTGGTCTAGCCCAGAGGTCTTATATGTTTCTGTTGTCTCTGAATTACAGAATTAAAAGTTCTAGGTCACAAAAGGCACACTCGATAAATGATTGTTATCCAGAATGCACAAAGAACTCTTAAAATTCAATGATAAGAAATAAAACAACCTAGAGGCACCTGGATATCTCAATCGGTTAAGTGGCTACCTTTGGATCAGGACATGATCTTGGGGTTCTGGGATCAAGACCTGTGTTGGGCTCCCTACTCAGCAGGAAATCTGTTTCTCCTTCTCTCTCTGCCCCTCCCCCCAGCTTGTGTGTGTGCATGTGTGTGTCTGTGTTTGTGCACGCTCTCTCAAATAAATAAAATATTAAAAAAGGGAGATCAACTCAATTAAAAAATGGGCCAAGATTTTTTTTAAAAATATTTATTTATTTGGGAGAGAGAGAGAGAGAGAGATGGGGATGGGCAGGGAAAGGAAGAGGGAGAATCTCAAGCAGACTCCCTGCTGATCATGGAGCCCAACATAGGGCTTGATCCCACAACCCTGAGAACATGACTTGAGCTAAAACCATGAACTAGACACTCAACCAACTGAGCCATCCAGGCATCTCAAGGGTCAAAGACTTTAACAGACACTACCAAAGAAGATGCACAGATAGCAAATAAGCATAGAAGAAGATATTCCACAACCTATATCATCAGGGAAATGCAAATTAAAACAACAGAGCTACCACTACCCACCTATTAGAATGGCCAAAATTCAGAACCCTGACAACACCAAATGCTGGTGAGGATATAGAGCAATGGGAACTCTCCTTCATTGCTGGTAGGAAAGCAAAATGGTACAGTCATTTTGGAAGATGTTTTATGGGTTTCTTACAAAACTAAACATACTCTTACCATAGGATCCAGCAATTATATGCCTTGGTATTTACCCAAAGGAGGCAAAACTTGTGTCCTACAAAAAGCTCTACAGAGATATTCATAGCAGCTTTGCTCATAATTGCCAAAACTTGGAAGCAACCACAATGTCCTTCAGTAGGTGAGTTGATAAATTGTAGTACATCCAGATAATAGAATATTATTCAGCACTAAAAATAAATGAGCTATCAAGCCATTGAGGGACGTAGAGGAATCTTAAATGCACTTGATTAAATATCCCTAAGAGAAAGAAGCCAGTATAAAAAGGCTGCATACTGTATAACTCCCAATTACGTGACTTTCTGGAAAAGGCAAAACTATGGAGACAGTTAAAAGATCTGTGGTTGCCAGGATTTGACAGGGGGAGGGATGAATAGGAGGAGCAGAGGATTTTTAGGGCAGTGAAATACTTTGTATGATATCATAAGAGTAGATACATGTCATCATATATTTGTCCAAACCCACAGAATATACAGTACTAAGGGTCAACCCTCATGTAGACTACAGGTTTTGGGTGATGATATGTCAGTGAAGGTTCATCAATTGTAACAAATGTACCACTCTTATGGCAAGGCGCTGCATGTGTGGAGGTATATGGGAAATCTCTGTACCCCCCTCTCACAAAGAAAACCCCCCAAATTCTAGGTCCCTGGGAAGTCATAGTGAAGCTTAGGAGCAAAAGGTTGGGAGATAATACATATGAAGGCAAGCAAAAGTGGAATCTCTACTGAACTATGAAAGCTTCTGAATTACTGTACCTGATGTACTTTTAATCCCAAAGAAGAGTATATTTATAGGAGAGGTTCCTCTAAGCAATGGTAGAAGGAAAGTCCCTAGAACCCTCTTATTTTGTCTTGCCTCAGAAGATGGGCCAGAAGATGAAGAAAAATGGGGATGAGGACCTTCAGATAATATGATACCTGCATGTAGTCACTTAGTCACTTGGGGAGATTTGGAGAAGATTTTGCTCTTGCTGTTGTCAGGCAGCCCTGCTAATTGCATTCACTATAGTAGCCCCAGTTGGGAGATGTGCAGCTGCTCTCAGAGCTCATGGTAGGAGCAGAGATTCTTTCCCTATGTGTAATTTAGGGACCTATGAATGGAGGCCAGGTCCCTGGATGAGGGGACTGTGGGTAAGGCTGGGGAACACAGGGTTTGGCTCTTATAAAGAAACTTCAGTTCCTAAATTTTTCCCTCTTGGCCTTGGTCACCCTATCTGAAGAAGGTGGGTGGATTAAAGATCTTGCACAAGTTCCTACAACCTGTGATCCTATAACTGTATAAAGAGTTGTGCCAAAGAATTTTAAAATAAATACTTCTCTGATGATGCATGTGAGCATCATATCAACAAAGTGTGACTCTTGGGTTTTGACTCAGTCCATGGAAAAGTCTGGCTCATGTCCTGGCCACTTATGTTTACTCATCTGCAACACTTGGAGAAACTCTTGAGTCTCCCAAGCCCTGCCTTTTATCCATACCCTTGTTTTGCAGTGATGAGCAAACTCTCAGGGTTTTAAGAGGTGCCATAGTTCCTAGGAGGCAGGAGACAGAAATACATACTGAATGGCCATGGAATGTTCCCCAAGAAACATAGAAATAAAAGTGCTTTTGTGGCCATTGCAGTCATGGAAAAAGAAGACCAGAAACTGAAAACCCTGAGGCTGAAGCAGGAATTAAATAGCTTCCCCCATGAGGAGCACCCCTTGGACCATAGAGAACATAGTACTGAAAGCCAGAGTGCCACAAGTTGACCCTAGACTTACATGGAAGAGTCAACCCTTAGGGCACCTTCTGGGACCTTGCACTTTGAACAGAAGATGAGTTCTAGAATGCAATGGATCTTTTTAGTAGTTAGAATGATATGACACTACAAGAAGGGGAAAGTGAAGACACATATAGGCAAGAGAAATCTCCCACCAGGGCCCAGTGCGAAGAAAGGAGAAGTCAAAAGGGTGGAGAAACAGCAGAAGAGGCTGCATGAGCAAAGGTCCAGGCACAAGAACAGGCTCTCTGTGTTTGGGAAGCTACAAGAATCTGAATGTTTCTGGAATGTTGGGTGAAGGGAAGGGAATGACCAGCACTGGCTGGAAGGGTAGGGCAGGGGCAGGCCAGGGAAGGCCTTGTGGACCCGGCAAGGTATTTGAATTTGATCTTGTGAGGCTGTGGGGATGTGGAGCCTTGAAGGATATCAGGCTGGGGGACACATCCCAGTCCTTCGAAAGTTCATGAGCTACAGAAGATGGGCTGGCCACTGAAGATGATAAGGATCCCTTGTTATCAGGTGCACACATTCTCTGTCTCCTTATTTCCATGGGAGCCTCAGGCTCTTCATTCAAGGAATTGTCACTTCAAGTGGAGAACAAGCAGAACAGCAAATTCTCAAGAGCCACCTGTGCTTTTCCCAAAGTGTTGTTTGCAGAGTGGGAGGAAAGGAACTTGACATGAGATATTTGGATTTTGGGGACAACCGGTATATTTTGCACATTGCTGCAGGGCATCAGGGTGTCCTCTTGATGCTCAATTCCACCCTGCATGTTTTCGTGGAAAACACTGAGGACACAGCATGTTTGTGGCCAGCACATCTCCAGATACATCTGATGATGCCATTTCCCCTTCCCTAAATATTTTACCAATATCAAAAGCAAAGTAGACTCCATTGCACGCTAAGCAAGGGCTTCTGCAAAAGCAAATAGAATGAAAGGGAGAAGAGGAAGCTCCTCTTTCTCAGTCTGTCTGGACAGAGGAAGTGTGGTTGTGACAGTCTGTAGCGTGGCTGGAGCCTCACATGTCAGAACTCATCCTAATCAGTGGCCGTGAGGGGAAGAGCACTTGTGTTGCAGGCAGGTGATCTGTTTTAGTCCAGTTCTCCCCTGAATAGCTGTGAGGCCTTGGGTGTCTCATTCCTTCTCTGGACATTGAACTAGATGTGCACTTCTTGCTCCAAAATGCTCCATGTGGTCACTGAAGGGTTCTTCCTCCAACTCTGAGTCCTTCCACCCATTTTATCTTAAACATTTTGTGATGGTCTTTATTATTTATAACCAGCTATTTCCAAAGAGGATTTGAGTCAGCTTATAATAAGAGATGTGGTCACAATGGAATCATTAAAAGGCAATTAATATCAAATGCCACTTGATAGGTAGTAGTGATGGGGTGAAAAATATACCAGAAGCCGATGATGAAAATAGCTTTCTTAAGTAAGTACTAAAGGAGTGCTCTGAGCTCCCTGGCTGCCAAAGAGAAGGAAAGCCCCCCACCCCATGCTCAGAAAGAGCCTTCTGTAATCAGGCAGCTGGATGTGTGCTAGCACCAATGTAAGAGGTGCAGTGAGCACTTGAATCTACACATCATCAGTAGCACTTCTATAAAGATGTAAGATACTACTCAGGATACTCTACATGTGGCTTTGCTTGTTTTCCCTCTCAGAGACTCCTATTTCCTTTGGCAGCAGCAAACAGATATGTCTCAGAATCTGATGAAGGCTGACAAATGTAAAGTTTGCATTGAGCATTTTCTAGAAAGTGGTCAAAATAAGTAGGGCCTGTTCTTTGTGGAGGTGGATATGAAACTTGAGCCTTCCTTCCTGGGGAGCCAATGCCCCGGGTCTTGGAAAATCCACATTGCATGTGGGATTTGAGCCTCTCCTGAGCCCCGACCCCATGCCAAACAGCCCACAGGCAATCCTTTCCTCCTGCCTAAGAGGCCACCTCAGGAGCCTTTCTAAGGAGCCAAGCATAGGGCTTTGAACAACTTTTTTCTCCTATTGATTTACAGAAACCTTTTGGGGGTTTGGGGAGTCTACCTTTCCTACTCTGAAGCAAGCTGAGAAAATGTCACGTACTGAGTAGATAGATCCTCTGCACAGCAACCTGTTGAAACCAGAGAAAATAAAACCTTAGCTTGAAAATGAGCAAGTGTTATGTTCTGCAGTCGCCGCATTGGAAACACACA
Source organism: Nyctereutes procyonoides (assembly GCF_905146905.1). Classification (NCBI taxonomy): domain Eukaryota; kingdom Metazoa; phylum Chordata; class Mammalia; order Carnivora; family Canidae; genus Nyctereutes; species Nyctereutes procyonoides. Next base: position 17,511,323 of record NW_026575048.1, on the reverse strand, counting down.
TCTGTCGCCTGAACTGTGGCAGAGACAGAAAACCGTCCTTCAAAACGGCTGTGATCCTGACTCTGCATAAATTCGGGAGCTGCTCTGGGAACCCAGGGCTCTGAGGCCTACCTTCTCTCCGCTGCATATGTGAGTAACTCATGCTAAGGATAACATAAGATACGTGGGTGCTCAGACGTGTGGGGAACTTAACCCATAGCATAGCGGAAGCAGTATGTATGTCTGTGTTTAACTCAGGGCTGGGGAAAAAAATGCTAAATTAAGGGCTCAAAGCATTGGCTCTGCAACCATCCTCAATACCGTGTGACTTTTAAAGCTGAAAGTGTTTACTTCTAGTTAATTGGGCTGCACACAGGATGGAGGCTCAGCTGAGAGGTTCACATGACCCCACACTCAGCATAAAGATTGGTGGTGCTGGAGCTCTGGGCATCTCTAACTAGCAAAGCCTAAGAACTTGAATCTTGTTAACACCTTCCTTGCTATTCCTCTGACTTCCCCCAGTCTACTAAAGTCTCCCACCCCCATCACTAATTTCCTTTCTCTCTCTATGAACTCAAACGCACATTCTCATCTTGTTACCTCTTTGAGATTTCCCTTGACCACTCAAACCAGCAGTAATTACAGGATTGTAAACTCAGGGAAGATCAGGGTTGGCAGGGCTTTAGATAACACGTCACCTCCTCTCTCCTTCAAGGGGAGGGATTCCTTAGAAAGTATCTTTCACTGGTGCTCCTCCAGGGTTCTGCTTGAACCCTGCCAGTGATGGCAAGCTCACTACGTCTTGTGTAGTGTACTACTTAAGAGCTTATACTCTGCATAGTATGAACAGTATAAATAGTTAAACCTAACTCTATTTGTTAGGTTCGAAATAAGCTCTGTCACTTACTGATTGGTTGTTCCAGGGTAGTTTTTGTAACCTCTCCGAATCTAAGCGTCTTACCTCTAAAATGAAGTTAATAATAGTGTCTACTTGATAGGATTGTTAAACTACCTTTGAGTTTTGACCAAGGTTGTATCTTCTAGAGACTAGTGTCTGCAAAAGATACTTTTAGGGAGATCGCCCCTTTTCATTTTTAAAAAAGTTAAGGTTTGTAGATGTCGGAACTATATATGAAATAAAGCCAGCACATCTACATAGACATTTACACAGACACATGTTCTACTCTGGACGGCTGATACTGGGTTTATTAGTTTGCTAAGGCTGCCATAACAAAATACCACAAGCTGGGAGGCTTAAACAATAAAAATTTATTGTCTTGGCAGGGTTGCTTCCTCCTGAGGCCTGTGACGGCAGGATCTGTTCAAGGTCTTTCTCCTTGGCTTGCAGACAGCTGTATTCTCCTTATCTCTTACCGTTGTCTTCCCTCTATGCGCATCTCTTTTGGTATCTAAATTTCTTCTCTCTATAAGGACAGCAGTCACGTTGGATTAGGGCCCACCCTAATAACCTCATTTTAATTTGATTACCTCTGAAAGACCCCATCTCCAAATAGCCTCACATTCTGAGGTGCTATTAGAGAATAGAACTCCAACATAACTTTTTTTGGGGGGGGGGGAGGACACAATTTGTGCCACAACTTTGAGTAATGGATAAGGCACCAGGCTGAGCATCCAAGAGGCTTGGATTGGGTTCAGATTCTATCAGTGACTGGTTGCATGTTTCTGGCTGATTCTCTGGACCTGCATTTTTCCCACTGTGACACGGGTAGGTTGACCTGCATGACCACTGAGTTCCTTCTAGCCTTAGAGTTCTATGGTTTGAGTGGCCCATTTGTTTTGACAGAGACTCAAAGGGAAGATGCTAAGTGTGGGGCTCAGATAGTAAGGGGACAGGTGTTTCTGAGTGGGGAGTCTTGTGCCGTTGAGTTGCCCTCAGATCATGCCAGATGGTTGTAAGAAATGGACAGCAGCTTTACATGGTTCTAAAAGAATTCTTTCCTTCTCTAACATCCTGTTTACAATCCTGTTGCTTGGGGGAATGGCCCTATTTTAGCTACAGTGCTGTATTTTGAAGGTCTTAAAAGCTCCATAAAGCAATGATTTGGCATGAGGTAGCTGAGGAATTCAGTGACTTTAAGAGCATATTTGTAGTATTTCATAAAAATAAATCAACTTTTACCTTTTATGGGAGTAAACATTTTCAATTGGGAGAGTGGTGGATTTTTTCCTCCTCTACTCTAATTCTTAGAATAGTCTTGCAAAAATGGCACCCAGGAGAGTCCTTTGCACATTTCTTCCTCTTGACATACTGTTGAAGTCATTGTTAGGAAGGTTTTATTTTTGTTAAGTGATGGTGTTTAAATGTTGGTCCATTTTAACAGAACACCAAAGCCATCAACCTATAATTGGATTAATATTAATTCTCATTCCAATGAGAAAGGCATTTTGTAATCACTTGTCATTTAACCCTGACAGCAACCTTTTCAGGAAAGAAGAGGACATATGACAGATCCCTGCATGCTGTAAGATGAACCATTTGTGATACCTCTCCCTTCAGGGACAGAGTGGAAGAGTATGCCAAGCCCCTCCCTCTCACAGCATGGTACTGAGCACACACCAGGATTTTCACAAAGGGAAAGGGAGATTGGTCCTTTTTGCTGGCTGTAAGAATCTAGACTTAAACCCACATAGGGAAAAGTTTAGGGTGGTTGATGTTTGTCAAATGTAACTAGGAGATCCCGATTCACAGCAGGTGTACCCTGGGTTAACTCTCATTTTGATGCATGTGATGATGCAGTGATGTGTTTGTCAAAATTTTCTCTTGAAGAAATAGCCTGGCCTGGTTTTTGAGTTGGTGAGAAATTTAGGCTGTATCTGGATATTTTACTTTGTTCCTTTGTGAAGAAGTTGCCAGTGGTATTGTCTTAACCCAGATCAAAGAAATCCTGGCATGCTTTTCTGCCAAGAAGGGACCAAGGAGCTCAGAGCTCAGACTGACTCTGAGGATCTAGGCCTCTGCTGTTAGAGCACCTGGTGAGCCTGGGTCAACATCCTAAATTCCAGGCCAAGTTAAGGCTGACTCATTCTGTCTCTTGTTGCAGCATGAAGAGCAATTGATGCATCACAGAAACCTCAGGAAAATATTTTGATCAGGGAAAATTGATTTTATAGATTCCAATGTGAAATCTCTTAGTAAGTGAAGCATTACAAGCATGGTTGTGAGAAGCTTTACAAATGACAAGATTCTTCTTTCTGTGTCTATAACCAGAGAAGTCCCAGGGATGGAGCTTAATTAAAAAATGCGCTCCCCCTTCCCTGGCCAAAAAATGCTCCTGCCTGTGGGAGGGGCGCTGGACTGGTAACATGACTATTTGTGGCCAGTCTCCTTCAGAAGCAAGTGTGAGTTGGGCTTCAGAGCTATTCCCTGGATTTGGGTTGAGATCTGTCATTTCCATAGAGGTCTGGAATGGATCATCCTTCCGGTATTCTGCTTTCCATATCTTTTTCTTTCCAAGAGAAGGGTAGAGCCCAAGTCACTACATCTGCCTCCCTCCCATGTTCTCACAGGGCCTGCCATTCATCAACATCTTTTGTGGCCCTTTCTCATTCACTGAATAAATATCTATTCCTCTTGGAAAGCAAGCAGCCATCTTAGCCATCAGTAGGTCCTCCCTCAACCCTATCACCATTACTGTCTCTCTTCTTTAGATACCATGTCCCCAGGCAGCAGATCTAGGAGGTTAGGATGATGTTTGGGACTTCAGCTCTTCGAAAGTTCTATCTTTACCCAAGCAAAAGCTGAATTTGCACCTAAGAACTTTCTTCTTGAGGGATCCAGTCCTCTGCCCCCATTTGCCTTTTGGGACGATGGGCACCATCCTGTCATATTCAATGGGAAAGAGCAAGCAAGGACACTCTCCAGCATGCTAAGTTCAATTTGGGCATCCCGTGAGCATTCCCTGAGGGGCCAATGAGTGCCAGGCCATAGGCAGTGTGGCCATGAACCCACTGTGCTTCTTACTATCAGGAGCTCAGCCTCTTGAAAAAGACAAGATACCCATGGGGAGAGCTACCTTATCTGAGACCTGGGATTAACGTCTGCCACAATTACTTCACAGCAAGGAATCCATACCTGTTTTGATGAATAATTAAACAAATAAAATGCCAAAGGGCTGCTGGAAAGGAATGTCCGGGAGGGAAAGTGCTCTGAGATCTGGGGAAGTCAATGGAGAATTTCTGGAGATGGCCTGGGTAGCCCCACAGGCGTTTCAGGAGTTGACCAGATGGAGAAGAGCGGGAAGGCCTTCGTGGCAAGAGAGTGGCCCCAAGGCTGGGAGGGACAGCGCAAAACAGAAGGGGGCTGAATATATACATACTTCTTTAAAAAACAGTCTTTTAAAGTTTTCCTTTCCTCGTTTTACTCTTACTAACCCATTTATGTGACTGCCCCCCCACCCCAATTCTGATTTGCTCTTTGATATTATGTATTTTTTTTTTTAACCAGGCTGGGGAAGTGCTGCATTTTAAAGCTTCTCTCGCCTGCCAAGTTGTGTTCCCAAGCCCTCTAAGCTCCACATGCCGCCAGAATAACTTTAGGATGAAGCTCATTAATAATGTGCATGCTAAATCACATCCTCTGTAGGAGGCCTAGAGAGGGGGGCTCTGCCCCTGTCATTGAGCTTTCAGAGATGGCAGCTCGCAAATAGGACACCCCGTCCCCATAGCCTGGAAGGCTGGAGCTGTCCACACAGGTGTCCTGGGGGGACATTGCTTTGGTGAAATTTCTCCATCCAAGGTGGGTCCTCAAGTACAGCAGCTTAGTCACCTTAAATATAGCTGCTTTCTTGTTCAGCATCTTTGTTGCATCTCCGTGGATGATCTTAGTTGGGGGAAGGGGATTTCCAACGGCATGTCACTTAGCGTGACTACGCCCATTAGTTATAATTAAACATGCTGCTGCAATGATTGCAAATAAATTTAGCACCAAAAGGATTGTGCAGAGCCATAATAGCAGTCTTCAGACGACAAATCATCCAGGCTTTCCAGCAGGCTCTGGAGGGGCTCAGGGGACAGTTGTCTCCCTGGTGGATGACCGCACTTCTCAAGGGCAATGCTTCCTGGGAGCAGATGTAGCTCAGGTCTATTTCAGGCAACATTCTTAAGCTGTGGGACCCTGGGAGCATCTTGTTACTTTTCCTAACATTTGTGAACCATTTTCCCCCCTGCTTCATCCTGAATGCATCTGCATCATCCATCTCTTGCTTCCTTCTAAGAGGCGAAGATGCCCGCTGTTCACAGCAGGTTTTCCCTGTGATCTGGCCACTCTCAGCACCTATGCTTCTGCAGGATCTGGAGGAAGCCTGAGAACCCATGTGGACACCTCACCCCTTAAGCTGAAAGCCGTTTGGTGGTCTCCCTGAGACAATCATCATCAGGTGAAGCCAAATCCCACCTTGTGCTCTTGTGGTTAACATATAGATATCAGTCTGGCTATTTTATGTTCCAAAAAGCTGTGCACTTGTGCCTTTGGTATCCTCTCGCCCCCACACAGGCAGTGTTTCATTAGACTTCTTGAAATAGGGACACAAAATATGAGGGAAGGAAAGGAGTATCCAAACCAGAACACCAAATAAATTGTGAGAGGAATAATGAATGACTAGCTGGCTCCCTGAGCAGGATGTAGGGAATCAAGAGGAAAGGCTATTATTTATAATAAAGGTGTGAGCTATTTATTATGCTAGCCTTTTGCATGAGGGCAACTGAGGGGAATGGTCAATAGCACAGAGCACAATCGTAGTGCTGGATTGCCTGTTTTTTTTTTTTAATAAGTTAATTTTTTATTGGTGTTCAATTTACCAACATACAGAATAACACCCAGTGCTCATCCCGTCAAGTGTCCCCCTCAGTGCCCGTCACCCATTCACCCCCACCCCCCGCCCTCCTCCCCTTCCACCACCCCTAGTTCGTTTCCCAGAGTTAGGAATCTTTATGTTCTGTCTCCCTTTCTGATTGCCTGGTTTTGAATCTTGGCTTTGGTGCTAATTGGCTGAGGGACCTTAGGAAAATAGCTTAACTTCTCTGAGCCTCTCCATGTGTAAAATGGGGGATAATAGTATGTTCGCCTCATAGGATTGTTGTGATAGTTACATGAGACAATTTATGTGGCATGTACAGTGAAGGGTCTGTATCTTGTGAAGTTCTAGCAACTCAGTATTTTCCAGTACATAGTCATTATTACCTTCGCAGTTTTGTCATCATCATACACTTATGTATTTGCTTAATACATAAAGAGTCTGCAAAACTTTTTAAAAATCATGAATATAGCAAATATATTGAAAGGTGCACAGAGCATAAACGTGTAAATCAATAAATGATCATCAAATATCAAGAAACTAAACAGGGTGAGGACCTTGGAAACCCATCTTGTGCCCCACTCCCGCCTCTCTAGGGGAAACCTTATTCTCATTCTCATACTCTGTGTTTTACTTTGCCTGTGTCTGCTCATTGTCCATATGGGATCACATGGTATACGTATTTGTGTGTGTCTGACTCCTATCATTCAGTGTTATGTGTGGGACAACAGCTCTGTTGTTACATAGGGCTGGGTTCCTTCATTTTCATTGCTGTATGGTATTTCATTGCATGAGATCGGTACCATGATGCATTGATTCTGTGTTCATGGAGATTTAAGTTGTTTCCAGTGTGGGGCTATTATGAATAATGGTAGGATAAGCATTTTTGTACAAACTTATTAAAACATGGAGTGTAATTGCTGGGTTGTATGATATATGAATATTCAACTTTAGTAGGTCGTGTCAGACATGCTTTCTAATGGTTTCACCAACTTATAAGTCCCGACTATGCAAGTTCTTGTTGCTCTGCATCCTTGTCAACGCTTAGTATTACCATTGCTTTCACTTAGCCATCCTGAGGATTGTGTAGTAACACTTTATTGTGATCTTAATTTACATTTCCCTGATCACTAATGGGATTAGGCATCTTTTCATATTGGCCGTTTGGATCTCTTCTTTTGTGAATGCCTGTTCAAGTCTGATTTGTAGAAATCCTTTATCTGAACACAAGCCCATTGTTTGTAGCATGTGTTGCAAATACATTTCTCATTCTGTATCAACTGGGTTTAAACTTTAGATTTATCTTCAGGAGTAATATTTGTGAAATTATGAGTATGATGTTTAGTTATTTTTTTCTAAAATATGTATCTGTTTTGGATAAAAGTTTCCTCCTGTTCCAACTGAAATGGTTTCCTTTATCATTGCTGGTATGCCTTATCACCTTTTAGGAATCACTCCATTATTTATTTAGTCTTCAAAAAAAAAGAGAAGGTTTTCTTTGTTACCATTGTTACCACTGTTTTCCAGGTTTTGCATTAGAGGCATTGAGAGGTTTCATAACCTCCTCAAAGACACACATCTAAGATGAAGACCCAGGTGGAGTTGGTTCCAGAATTCAGACTGTCTCCATTGTATCACTGGTCAGCAGGCTATTTTATCACCTTTTGTATATTCAAATTTTGAGAGATCCTCTGCATCCCTACAGAGCCTTATATGTAATAGATTCCTTAGCAAAAATTTAAGGGATGGGTGGATGGATGGATGGATGGATGGATGGATCGATTGGTAGGTGGATAGATGGATGGATAATGGATGGATGGAATGGTGGGTGACTTTGAAGGTCAGTGTTTTCACCAAGGCTCTCAGCCTGGGGAGAAGCCTATTCTCAGGCCAGGCCCTGGATGTCTGAAGCCTGGACCGTGACCCTACAGCAACCCTGCAAGGGTCTTTCTCTCCTCAGGGGCCTTAGGGTGGAGCTGAGGTGAGGAATGACAGCCTTAGTCTTGCCTTTGTTGAGAATTCTTGCCGTATCTTCAGCAGTGCAGTAGCTGTTTTAGAAACTCTTATTTGCAGATGAAGTGAACATTAGCAGTCAGCCTTCTCCCATGAATTGTTAAACCAGCTCTGTCTAAATGTCAGGACCAGGGTTGGGCTGTGGGTTCTCCTTTGAGATGGCTTTCAGACCCCGGCGTGGAGAACCATTCTCACTCTTTCTTCAGGCAGAGGACAGACAGACTCAAGGGTTAATCCCCATGTTCTCGAAGCCTACTATGTTTGATTTCACCTCACTTGTGCTTTTCTTTGCCACTGAAACAGGGCCTTACTCACTTGAACATTTGCTAGCTCTGTCCCAGGAGCTGATCGAGGTGTTTCTGTAGAAAGGCTGGTAAATTGGATTCTGTCTAAAGAACACTGATGAGGATCCCCACAGGGAAGGCTCCACTGGGGGCTGGGATGAGGTGATCTGAGTGTCACTGTTCCTGGCTATAAATTGTTCTTGAGTTATCTTTTGAAACTTTGTTCATAAGTAGCCACCAGCACATTTTCCCGTTCTGAGCGCTGGTGATGTGCTATTCTGGACTCTTTCTGAACACTTGCCTGGGAAAGTGCTTGTTGTATTTAATAAATTGCATTGATTTATTGCTTTTATTGATCTGCTGGAGCACTCTGTATTATCAGAGGTGATAGCCTTCTTAGGAAAACATGGAAGGTCTCTTCATTAGCATCCATTTTTCTACGAGGCTTTGGAGGGTGAAATACCAAGATGCACAGTGTTCATTCTGGTGATATATTGAACACCATCAGAGTGAACAATGGCTTTGGCATAAATCAGGTGGAAGGAAGGAATTGAGACCATTTGCCATAGGCTTGCTAGAGATTTTGTGATGAAATGAGCAGGCTACTTTTCTTTCTTTCGGTGATGACAACTCCTCTCTTAATTTTCCACAGGGAAGTAGCAGCGGGCTGAAGTGGCTCCTTAGAGAGAAGCACACCCCCATAGCCATATGAGTCTATGATGTTTGAACACATCCCACTTGGCTTGTGGGAGTGATGCCACTTTTGTGCCTCTGCTTGCTTGTACTGGTTGGTGCCCTGACCCTTACTGTGACAAGCTCTCTTTCTATCCCTCTATACTCTGTCCCAGATCCAGCTGCATCTGGGACTAGCTCTGGGGCTTCCTGCATGCAATAGGCACTGAGTTTTAGGGAGAAGACTGGACTGACCTGAGGAAGATGCCGAGAACAAAAGGAGGCATTGCTCACTGACGCTTCTGCCTCCTTCCGCTGTATTTGGCCAGCCAGCCTCCTTCCTGAGTCCTGCCTGAGGTCCTTCTTTTGCTTCTGAAGAAGCCTTGTAAAGTCTGGTACTTGCCTTCACCTCCTCGCGGAAAATCCTGTGGGCTTAGGAGCCCCATGTCTGGGTGCTTTAGATCCTGACCGCTGCAAATGCTCTGCCTTCCTTGTGGATGTGTTCATTGAGCACAAAAACTCCTTGGATCTTTGCCGCCTCTGCCCAGAAGCAGATGCCTCTCCTTGCACACTTACAGAGAAGCATGTTTTCTCTCAGGGGACCTCAGGCCAGCACTTGTGGGGACCAGGGACAGTTCTGAGTTTGAGTCTAGTCCTGAGCTGTGTGACCTTGGGCAGATTACTTAGTTTCTCTGAGTTTCAGGTCCCTTATTTGCATGATGTGGATAATAATGCCAAACTCAAAAGATTACTGCAAGGACTAAATGTTTGCCAAGTGCTTAGCGGTGTCTGACACATAATGCCTGTTCAAACAATGCCAGCTATCGTTATTAGCGAAGTTTCTCTAAATGCACATTAAGCAGGCAGCACTCAGAGCTGTAGCCAAATGTGTGTCGCGTTCTCTGGAGGCCCTGGGGGTACAATGGTGAGTGGGACTAACATGGCCCTGCCTGCAAGGAGCTTATTATTCAGCGGATGAGACTGGCAACAAAACAGACAATTAAAACACAGCATGAGAGGTTCTATGGCTGGGGTAGTGGTGAGTGGAGGAACATTACTAGTCATAGTAGGAGCATGGCAGGGGGTGGGGGAGAGATCCTCCAATCCAGCAGGCATCAGATCCAATGCCAGCTTGCCCCAAGCTGAGAAGAGCCTCGAGAAGCTGACTCAGACAGGGAGGGCTACGGAGCAGGGGCAGCGCTGGAAGCCTTCTGTTTATAGGTGAACAATCTTTTGTGAAACCAACACCCCTATTCCCACCCTGGCCAACCCCAGAAAAGCCTTCCAGAGCAGCCCCAGTGGCCCAGCGGTTTAGTGCCGCCTTTGGTCTCCGGTGATTCTGGAGACCTGGGATCGAGTCCCGAGTCAGGCTCCCTGCATGGAGCCTCCCTCTCCCTTGGCCTGTGTCTACCTCTCTCTTTCTCTGTGTCTCTCATGAATAAATAAATAAAATCTTTAAAAAAAAGAAAAAAGAAAAACCTTTCACCTCTCTAATGTCACTGGGCCGTTTAAAAATTGTATGTGATCAACCTGACTTCTCTTGGCAATTATTTGTGACACCTGCCCACTGTTCTTTCGCCCCTGCCGGAATGTGTGTTCCTTAAACACAGGGCTCTGGGCTGTCCTATCCACTGTGCTCAGCACAGGGTATGGCAGTTTTGCATACTCAACAGTATTAATAAGCTACTTGAGATAGAGCAGAACCCTGAGATTTGCCACATGAGTCCCTTTCACAAATGCCCAAGGTCCTTGTATATCTCTGTCCCCTCCCCTCCTTCCCATGAGCTGGTGACTGGCTCACAGAGGGGAAGCCCTCCGCCCCAGCTGGAGCTTGAGCTGGGAGTCCTCTTCACCCTGGCCAAGCTGAGGCCAGCAGCCCCCTCCCAAAGCTGGTCCCAGAGTGTTTGCTCCCGCAGTGGGCTCCGTGTTCCTCAAGGCAACCTGTACTTCATATCTGATAATCAATGCTGCCCTTATCTTTAGAGGAAATGCTGCCCAGTGATATCACACACGAATCGATTAAAAGCAGAACTTTGAACTCATCTGTTTGGAGAGGTCTCCTTAGAGAGGATCGCGCAGTCCTCCCGCACCATGGCCCTGCTGCCTGCCGGAAGCCCCACCTGCGGCTGGGGAGCAGCTCCCGTGGCAGGGCCCCAACAGCTCACTCCACATGCAGGGGCTTGGGCAGCAGCCATTTGATGTTTTCATCTACAGCGAAGTTACTGTCTCCCCCTGACCCCTCCTCAACTTTTGTGTTTAGCTCTGTTCCAACAGAAAAACCTCTTTCCCTGTTTTTGTTTTGATTTAGTTTTTTTTAATCCAGAACTCTCACCGTTGTATTTTCCCCGAGGAGAAAATCCCCACCAGATGGATGTTCATACTCATTTGGATCTTCCTAGCCCTCTCCTGGGTGGGACTGGGATGTGCAGGTGCAAGAGCTGGTCTCTTAATTGAGAAAGGAGACTGGAAAAAAAGAGTTCAGGAGGTGTGATCAAAAAAGGTGGGTCTGTGCTATGGATTCAGTCCTGGAGGGACACCCATGTGTCCCAGGAAGGGCTAGGGCAGTCTCCATGGAGGGAGTGGGACTGGAGTTGGGTGTTGGGGGGGGGTGAAGGAAGGATTTGAAGAGGCAGGGGATGGGGTAAGCATGCTTGTCAGTGGGAAGGGGAGGAGCAGCTTGATAGAGCACAGAGCTGTGGGTGAGCATGTGTACCCAAGGAGAAGGAGGAAGCCCAGCTGGGGCAGCCTGGCCACGTGACAGCCTGTGCCAAGTATGGAGGTTAATTTAAGTGTCATCCTTACTAGGCTGTGGTACCCAGTTTTCTGGTCAAATACCATCTAGATGCTGCTGTGAAGGTCTTTTTTAGATGTGATTCATATTTAAAGCAGTAGAGTTCTAGTAAAGTGGATTACCCTCCATCATGTGGGTGGCCCCGTCCAATCAGTTGAAGCATGAAAAGCAAAGGCTGAGGTTTTCCAAAGAAGAAGGGATCCTCTCAAGACTGCGACATAGGCACCTTGCCCGTGTTTCCAGCCCGCTGCCCTGTGGAATTCAGATTCAAGACAGCAATGTGAACTTTCAATTGCCAGCTTGCTGGTCCACCTTACAGATCTCAGCCTTGCCAACTCCCCCACCATTCCATGAACCAGTTCCTTAAAATTAGTCTCTCCTTCTTTCTATCTATCTACTTATATCCCATTGGTTCTGTTTCTCTGGAGAGCCTGACCTACTACTCTGGAGAACCCTACAAAGTGGGGCTTTGCTGAGTGATTATACTCAGAAGGCAGCTTCTGAGAGCCAAACTTCCTTTGAAGGGTATTTGGAGACCAGACATTGAGTCAAATTCTGCAGCCAAGTTCATTGTCCATGAGACTCCCCAGAAGAGTCTATGCGAAGGGAAGCCCTGGGCCTCTTAAAATAGAATTTCCATGCAGACACAGGACAGGTGTGTTGGGTGGAGCCTGTCTCGGTCCCAGATTTTCTTCACTTTGTGGGCAGAGGTGGTTCAGTTGACAAGAAGTCCCTATACCAGTGGACATTTTTCTTATAAAAACCAATGCTCTTGCATTCTGTTGTGCAGCAGAAAGATTGCTTTTTTGGTAAGCAGGCTTGGCTTTTTTTTTTTTTTTTTTTTTTGAGCCAGTTGTGAGAAGTATCTCTTTTGAAGGCTGCTGTGCAAGTGAGTCCCTGCAGAAATGTGCCTGGGCTGTCAGGTGCGAGGAGAAATATCTTTAGTAAGAGTAGGTCATGGAATGAGACTTCCCCACTGCAGCGTGGATGGGCAGAGGGGGTTTCCACAAGGACAATTCTTAAGAATCTCTGTAAAAATGCATGAATCCATCTGTCTCCTCTCTCTTCCTTGGCTTCAGATGAGCTGAGCCATTTAAAAATTCCCCAACAAGGGACCCGAGGCACCAGGAGAAGTGATGAACAGATTTTCAATTTGGCCTCGATTTGCATGAAAGTTTTTCTTTCTTTCTTTCTTTCTTTCTTTTTTTTTTTTTTTCCAATTGAGATAATCATCTGAACTAGAGCCTGGTGATGGGTTGTGGGTCTTCCTCCTAAGAGGAAGATTTTTGATAGGTCTGGACAGGCTGCTGGTGCTCCTGGGTCAAAGGCTCTAACCTCGGGTCAAAGGCTCTAACCTCAGCTTCGGGAGAGAAGGAAGAAATGGCAGAAGGGGAGGCAGAGAGAAAACAGACCATCAGATCAGCACCCAGGGGTGGAGGGAGGGACTTTGCACCCCTTCGGGCCATGCACACCCACCCTGGTCTCCCAGCGCTACTGCTCAGTGGCGCTCCCAGAGTGTCCTCCAGGGGGCGTCTCCTCTTCTGTGGAGCTAATGATTTCTTTCTATGAGGGAAGCTGCTTTGTAATTTTTCAAAGACAGGAGAGTGGGGACCTCAGACAGAGCCTGGGGGCCCTGCTGCCCTGGGAACTGGAACCTGGCCTTTCTGAGGGAATTGCAGAATTTTTATTGAGTGGCAGTGGTGGTAGTGGGCTTGGGAGGCCTTCTGGCTGGAAGAGGAGGCCAGAGGACATATGTTGAGGCTCCCGGTGTTGGTAATTTGAGTTGTCTGTGGTGGTGGTGGTGGTGGTGGTGGTGGTGGTGGTGGTGGTGGTGGTAGAGCATGAGTGCTTGGGAGGACTATAGAATAATAACAATGGCTAACGTCGATTGAGTGCTTATTTTTTTCCCAGGCACCAGCCTAAACCTTTACTCATATTTGGTCATTTGCTTGCCACAGCACACCTATAGGGTGCTCTTATCATTCTTGTTTTCAGATGGGGAGAGAAGTCAGGAACTTGCCTAGCTCCCTAGCCAGTGGGTGGCACAGCCAGGTGACAAGCAGGGCGTCCGCTTTAGAGCCTGTGTTCCTCGGCTCTGTACACGCTCACACTCCCTCCTTTCTGCCTCTTGGTCTTGACACCACGTCCTTTTCTGCAGCCTCACATGTGGGCCAGCCCCTGGGCAGTCCTTTGGATGCCAGCATAGACCTTCCTGGAGGCTACTGCAGCCTGTGTCAAGGATCTTCCGACTCAGACAGGAGCTTCCCTGGAGCCTTGTTCAGACCTTTCATCCTGCTGACATTCCCTCCAGCCTCCCTCTCTCGCCATGTCACATCCTCCCACTGCCTGGGAGGCCCCAGCTCTGGGCCTACCCACTCAGAGACTGTGTGGGAAGGGTTACCTCCGGGGACAGTGCTCTTTGGGGAGAAGTTTCAGTTTGGGCTAGCAGGTACATTGGATTCTCACAGTAGAAATACCAGGATAAACTTCGAGCCTGGGGAAAACAAATCCAATCCTATAAATAGGATGTCTGTGTCCCACAGGAAGAAGAGGACAGACAGACAAGTAGGAATGCCTCTCTCTACCCCCACCCCCCCATATCCTGGTGAGGGAAAATCCACCTGTGGCATCTGGGTCTTATTTGGAGACCCTCCTACAGGGCACAGGAAGAAAGGGCCAACAGCCTGGGTCTGGGCAGGAAAATTTCAAACAAATAAAAACAGAGTGCAGAATAAATAATAATAATAGAAAGGGTAGTATGGGGTGCCTGGGTGGCTCAGTCAGTTAAGCGTCTGCCTTCTGCTCAGGTCACCATTCCAGGGTCCTGGGACTGATCCCCGTGTCAGGCTCCCCACTCATCAGGGAGCTTGCTTTTTGTCTGTCTGGGCAAGAAGGGGGTCCAGTGGGTGTGAAGGTGACTGTGGTGGGGTGGCAGGGCAGGGGCAGGATACTGTACCTGGGAGCCGTTTCCTTCAGGAGAGAGAGAACGAAGCTTTCACCTGGTGCTGTGGCCGGGGTGGATGTTTCACACACCACAAGAGCTCCTTGTGGTCCCTTGACACTGGGAAGAGGAGGGTGCTGTGTGTGCAACACCCACCCCTCAGCCCTGGGGCAGCCCGGCTGCTGGGCGGCTGGAGCTCCAGGCCTCCCCAGCCGGCTACCTCCTCTGCTCAGGAAGTAGCCTCTCCATTTGTGCTGTGATGTCGGTGAAAAATGACCGAGAGACCCATAATTAAAGTGTTGACCGGAGAGAATTAAATTATAAAAATGCTAAGAGTGGCTCCTCATTAGAGCCTGCTGGGCCAGGGGGCTTGGGTGAGGGCCTGCGGGCGGTTCACAGGACAGGTCTGCGGGAGCTCCGTGAGCAGGCGGCAGGAGGCCGCTGACCCCAGGGCGGCCCTTGACAGACCCCACGACCAGGCATCGCCCAGCCCCCCAATTTTATAAGTGGAGAAACTAAGGAAGCAGACAGGAAAAATTGCACAGGCCAGGTTTCAGGTTTCAGGGGACCTGACAACTCCCCGCCCCAGCCAGGGATCTTTGCACCTCAGCTCAGCCTTCTCCAAGGGTTTCCCATGGAAAAGATCTATCCACACAGGGATGTTGCATGGCTGGTGCTTATGGTCACATTCATTCACTCATTCATTTCTTCAACAAGTATTTATAGAGTGCCTACCATTCTGGATGTGGGACAGTTGTGCACAAAAGCAGGCGTCTCTCCCTTCATAGAGTTGCTTATTTGGAGGATGGGTTGAGACATAAATGAAACACACATTAAATAAATGAGCATTGTATCAGAAGGTGGTAAAGAAGGTGGTAAACAGAGAAAGATGCAGACAGGAGGGTGCAGGATCTGCTCTGAGGCCCCTTGAGCAATTGTAGGAGGGGTAGCAAGATGCCCCCTTGGCAACAGCCCCCTCAACAGTCTCCCCGCAGCAAAGGGCCAGCCAGGAGGGTGGGAGGCAGCCAAAAGGCCGAGTTCCCCGGGGCTAATGGGAGTGTTTTGGCTAGGGCATGGAGGACGTGGCCGCACAGGGAACTGGGGAAGGGCAAAGGGAGGGCACAAGTAGAGCTTTCCACTAGCAGGGCAGCAGAGCATGGGACGGGAAGAATGAGGGATGACATGGCAGGTGCAGTTTAGGAGCAGCCAGGTGAAGACTGAGCTATGCAGGTTTTATCTTTCAAGTGTGGAGCTCCTTGTGGTTATAGCTAAGGGATGACACTGGGAAGAGGCCACTTGATAAAGGTCCCCCTGATAGGTGCTGGAGGATTGCACTGGAGCCCGAAGGTGACTAATCTGAAGAATGTGGGGTGGAGGAGAGGATGGGTGTAAGAACCACAGGACTTCATGTTAGAGCTCTGTTTCCCTCGGTTGGAGGCTGATTTTCTGGGTTTAAATGGGGTCAGCAGCCTCCTGTGTCACAGCTCTGCCCAGTGTCAGCTTTCCAGGATGGGGAGCGGAGACCTGATGGCCTAGGGATGTTCTCAGATGTTGAATCTCATGCTGCTAGTGCCATGCCCCACCCAATATCTCCTCCCATAATCTGCCTTCCTTGAATCTGGCTTGGAGCTGGCCGGCCCACATTGGACAGATGCTGAGGGACAATCCCCAGGTAATCTGGGGTCAGTCAGGGCTGGTGGAGAGACACATGATCTGTTCCTGGAAGACCATCTGGGAAGGCGTTTGTGGGGGGCTTGGGCATACTGAGTCTAATTGCACAGCAGCTGAGATGCCTCAAGGTCTGGGTCCCTGGAAAACAAGAGGTACAGCTTGGGTACCATTTTGAGGATCTGACTTGCCTGAGTCCCTTGGCTTGTTGCTGCCTGGACATTTAGGGTGTTTGGGTGGACAAGGCCTAATCCCTAATCCAGTGCTCAGTGTACCTCTCACAAGACTCACTGTCTGCAGCCTGGGCCCAGAACTGGGACTGGGAGGGGGCATCTTGCTGTGGTTCCAAGCTTCCTAATACCCCTGCTAGGATCCCGACATGTATTCCCAAAGCAGCCTCTGGGCAGACCTGGCTGGGACGGGGGCTCTGGCGTCTAAGGACCCTGTGCCTGCTAGAGCCCTGGCTGCATTTCAGGGGTAGCTCCTGAGGCCTCTAAGCTCGCTCGGCCAAGAGAGCATGATGGGGGACCCAGGCTCATGTGCCGTGGACAGAAGCCAGGTGGGGAGACCAGACGAAAGCCCGGAGGCTCAGGATGGGAAGGCATCTCCATTTAGCAGCAGGACAGAGGCTAGAATCCTGGCACCACTCCTCTCGGCCCTCTGCCTCCCCCTTGACACCCTGGGGCCCCAAATGGAGCTTAAGTGGCCACTCTTAGAGGCCACTGCAGGACAACGGAGTCGGAGAGCCGCAGTGTGAGGCTGGTGCTCTGCACCGATTCAGCGAGGCGGCTGCGCTGTGCTGTGTTGGCTTCTCCACCCTCTCTGTGCAGACTGAGGTGGGTGTGTACTTCATGCTTAATTATAGTGCTCATAACCAGAGAGGAGCTGCTTGGAAGCACATGTCATTTTGTTTGGGGATAATAGACACGAAGGCTGGAAAATATCTATTAGATCATCCCGTCCTGCCTCTGCCAGAACTGGTGTGACTGGTGTTGGATCGCCTGTGTTTTCCTCAGCCTGTGACTCAAGCAGGGGGGGGCCACGGTAGGGCCCCTGGGACACGGTGGCCCCACTTGTTTTTCCGGAGGTCTGCCCTCATTTTCCTTGTCTGTCGACTTGTTTTTTCATCCACGGATCTGGCTCTGCAGGCCTTGCTCCCTCGTGTGCTGCCAGCAAGCTTCGATTCCTCCAGGTCCTGTTTGGGGAGCCCCGGCTCTGTGGCAGGCCTGCCTGTGTTTAGTTCTAGAGGTTCAGACGATGATATCAACCCACTGTCCACAGTCGATTGAGAGAAATGCCCATGAATAATTCCAGTTTACGACTAAGGTGTTCGAAGCACCATGCAGGGAGTGGAAAGCACCACGCAGGGAATGCTGACACAGGTTGAGGGAGGGGGAGGTTCCTTTGGGCTCCGCTTGTTGGGGTGGCTTCCTGGAGGAGGTGGCATTTGAGCTGAATGAGAACTCACTAGGTGGAAAAACTGGCCCCAGAGTAGGAACCTACAGCTTCCTCTCCCCCTGCCACCTGCCGGGGGTCTGCTTCAGAGACTTTGACACCACCTCGTCTTCTGGGCTGTAGCCTAAGTCCCTTTAAATCTGACCTTTGCCACCTCATCTCCATATCTCCCTCTTCTCCTTCCACCTCTGGCCCATTTTAGACGCAGTGGGCAGGCAGGTCAGGTCTGCGGTGGTGTTGGGAGTCGGGTGACCAGAATCTAGGGCCATAGCTGCCACCAACGTTCCACTTCCATCTGCAAAATGGGGGCGGGGGGGAGGAGGGTTGAGGGTGATCTCTCAACCCTTTAAGTCTTATGGTCTAGGAACTTCTAAAGCTACGAACCACTTGGCTGAGCCGGAGTCTGGAGGTTGGTGCCTGGTGTCTGTTTCTTCCTCATCATGACTTCAGCGCCTGCCACTAGGCTGGCAACCCCCAGATTGGCATCTCCAGCACAGATCCCCCGCTGAGCTAGTGAAATATGTAGGGGTGCCTTAAAATCAGCATGTCCAAAGAGGAAACACCATATCTCACACCCCTGATTCACTCAGCTGCCGAATGCATGTGTATAACGTACACACTCACACACTTCCGATCTTGTTGCTCTCCTGCTTACAACCACTCCACCAGGATAAAATCCCAGGAAAGCCAAGCTTGGGGGAGGCACAGGTGTTTTGTGACCTGATCCCAGGATCATCTACTACCATTCCCCACCCCCCAGCGTCATACTCAAGCCAACCATAGTTGCTGAACGCACCCTGACGTCTCACATCTCCGTGTCTCTTTGTGTGTTCTCTCTGTGATATAGAAGGTCACTCTCATCCCATGTTTTCTTGATGAACTTCTATGTATTCATCAAAACCCTGCTTCTGTATCCCCTCTGTGATGAACCTTCCCAGGTGCCGCCTTTTCCAGTTAATTAACCATTCCCACTCCTCTTCACCGTCCTTGACCTTATGAATATTGTTTTTATTAGCACTTACAAATTATCATCAGTTTATGGGTCTGTGGGCACCCCGTCTCCCACTCATCGTTGGCCCCAGTTTTCTCTAGCACGACGCCCACCATCTGTTAAGTGCTGAAGTTTTTATTTTATTTTTAAAGATTTTATTTATTTATTCATGACAGACACAGGGAAAGAGGCAGAGACACAGGCAGAGGGAGAAGCAGGCTCCCTGTGGGGAACCTGATGCGGGACTCGATCCCAGGACCCCGGGATCATGATCTCAGCCAAAGGCAGATAGTTAACCACTGAGCCACCCAGATGTCCCCAAAGTTTTTATTTTTAAAACTGAGCTGAACTGAGTCCCAGTTACTGACCCGTGAGCTTCACAGCGTTGCTGACATGTTAGCCTTGCCCAAAGTCAGGACTACATTTCCAGAGGGCTGTGCAGTGGGCAGCAGCAGGGGGAGTCCATGTGCTTTCAGCTCGATGCCTGCCCCTGTGTTAGGTGTTTTCTGTTTTGCGGGCTCGAGTGAGCCCTTGAGCTGACCCAGAAGTTCTGAGCATTTATCACCCAGTATTGATGACCACGTATTTTGCCTCCCCTCTTTATGCCTAGAGATGAAGGAAGAAATACAAGCTCCTGTTACAAAGAGTATTTCCCTGGTTTATCAGCTCTCCCTTCTCAGCTCACGCTCAGAATGATTTCTTAGTTCTTAGCTTTTATTCGTCTGATCAAAGTGCCCGAGGCGGTGAGCACCGGGAGGCATGAGCATTTCTGGCTGAGTCTCATGCTTCCCCCATTCTGGGCTGTTTTAAGAACCTGTAGCCCAGAGTTCTCCAGGCAGATGGTGGGGCCTGGCTGTGGAAGGGTCTCCAAGGACCTACGGGTTGGGGCCACCCTGGGATATGGGGGGCACCACCCTGCCTCCCCACCTGCAAGAGATGAAAGTCTCTTGCTCCTTGCCTTGTCCTCCTTTCCCATCCTGTTCACTCGATCGCCCTTTTCTCTCCAAAGAATTAAAAGCAGAAAATCCATGAGCAGGATTTCTCTCTTCAAAGGATCAAATAACCTTTCTTTTTTTCCCCCCCTTTTCAAAATTTTTCCCCCAAGCTGCAAAAGGAAAACATGCAAACAGACTTCGAGTTAAAGGTGAGAGAAAGAAAGAAAAGTTGCTGCAAAGTAATTTCAACTTGAGAAGTGGAGCAGTTGAAACTCAGAAAAAAAAAATGTACGCTCAGCAATATGGTCCTCTCCTACAAATTAATTAACCCACAGCACTTGTGTAATTAGCGCGAGGGGCAGGGAATTGCGGAGCTAACGATATCTCTCACCCAGTTTAGATTTATGTTCGCAAAAGGCTTTCCCCTTCCCTTCAAAAGAGGGATGAGGCAGTTGCCTGGTCAGTGTGGCATCAGCAGGTGCCCTGGCTGGAGGTGTGTTTGGGGGGTGGGCTTGGCCCCCCAGGAGGCGGTCTTCTGGCTGCACCTTCTGACCCCCTCCTTGGTGCCCAGCACAGGTGGGCCCTCACAGAGTGGGGGTGGGGGCTGCTTGGCTCTGCCCCCTGAGAAATGGACTCTGAGGGGCTCCAGAAGCCAGATCTCCTGGCCTCTTGGTCCTTGCCCCCTCCCTTCTGTGCTGCATATGAATCTTTTGAGTTTTTTGCTGCTTTTGACAGGAGTGTGGATATTTATCACCTGGGGGACACAAGGCTCTAGATGCCTGGAGAGCAGTAGTTTCAGACCTTGGGGCCCATGTCATCCTGGGAATCTTTGTGGGGAGCCATGTTTTATAGGGCTCATGGGGGAGGGGCTTAAGCATCTCTCCCCTTTTCTTCCAATGACTCCCTTGGCATTTAGTGAGGCCTGTGGACTTGCTATGGATGAATGCCTGTGTCCCCCAAATCCATATGTTGAAGCCTTAATCCCCAACATAGTGGTATTTGCAGGCAGGTTTTTTTTTGGGGGGGGGGCAGTTTGGTCATGAGAGCAGAGCCCTCATGTGTGGGATTATTGCGGAGAGGTAAGTGACAGATGGTCTGTCTCTCTTGTGAGGGTAGAACAAGATGGTGGCTACCTGGGACAGTTCCTGAATCAGCCTATACCTTGATCTTGGACTTCTCAGCCTCCAGAACTGGGAGAAAGAAATGTTTGTTGTCTAAGTAACCCCCTCTCGTTTTTGGTATTTGTTTAGTATCCTCCCCCCACTCCAGCCAGAATTAAGACAGGACTTATTCTCAGAATAACATTTTTAAATGCACAAAATTAAACATACAGGTTTACAAAGGAAACTGATAATATTGACACACAATTATCAAAGTATAGATAAGCCAGATATGTGGTATAGTCTGATATGAGCTTATTTACTCATTAAAAAGCAAGTTCTACATATAGTTCTAGTTACTGTCATACATCCGAAATAAATAACGTTTTGAGAAATCTTCAACAATCATACTAAAGTCTCTGATCTCCACTGTTGGTAAATCAGAGGCATTGCTAAAACTACTGTGGTTTATTGCCCAGGTTCATAATTGAAGGAAATGCTATAGTTTAGTTAGAGACTAGTGAAAATAAAGATAGACATTTGTTCTGTGTAAGCGCATTGGCCCTCTGAATTCTATCCATGGATCTTTGGCTATTTCCCTACTGATGAATCAGTAGGTTTCTTGTGGCTCTAACTGAACAATTTGTGGCTTCTACTGAATCTTTCTCTGAGTTTCTCTACTTTGGGGGAGTGTTTGCCCCTCTCTGGGGACTGAAGGATTGATTTCTTGGAGCCATTGAGGGTTGCATTATTAAGGAATTAGAGGACCAAGAGGATGGAAGTGATGAGAGAAACATCAGCATAAATACATGCAAGCTAAGAAGACACGTGAACGACTGTGAAAGGGTGCATGGGCATGGGCAGTACCGTGTTTCCCATAGGGGAGAGGCGGGGAGGGTGCCTTTGGGGTGAATTGGCCAAGTCACATGGCAAAGGCAAGGTCATGTGGGGCCAGGCAGGGTGCAATGAATGAGGGTTGGGACATCTTGGCAGTTGAAGGTGACCATGCCCCTCTTTGGGCTATAGGGAAGTGGAGGCTCCTCCTGGTCAATCAGGGTAAGGATACATGTTGGTGTTGCAAGTCTATTGATCCGCGGGTATACCTGTTCATATGAGTCGAGTTCCTGCTCTTCCAGGCTTCAACATTATCATGTGAACTTTGAACATTTTTATTCACTGGTCATTTAATTACCAAAAAGCCACTCCCAGTTTCTCTTAAGCAAAAGATTCAGGCTTCATGAACAAACATCTGTGAGCGTTGCTCCTTTGCCATCTATTTAGTGCCTGTGATTACTGAAATAATCTCTGAATAGGCAAAT
The DNA here is from genome assembly GCF_905146905.1 of Nyctereutes procyonoides. NCBI lineage: Eukaryota > Metazoa > Chordata > Mammalia > Carnivora > Canidae > Nyctereutes > Nyctereutes procyonoides. Next base: position 17,489,362 of record NW_026575048.1, on the reverse strand, counting down.
ATTTTTATCTTTCTTAGTTGCTATTCAGAGGGCTGAGGGTGGGCAATTGAACTTCTCTGCTTGAGGAAGATAAGTTGCTCCAGGTAAGATTTAATTTTTACTAAAGAACAACCTGAAAATGACTTTTTTCCCTTAAGTTAATATTTTTTGTCCTTGAAAACAAAGCCCACACAATACAGGTGAATGATAGCTTAAAGTCTTTGTTCCCTAGGCTGAGTCTCAGAGCTGAGCGCATCAGACTGGGGGCTAAAACTTGTAGATAGAGGTACAGGAGCCTCAATTTCTCCCTCTTACTATGAATCCCAGGCTCTTCCAGAGCACTGGACCAAACCCTAATAACCAGGTTTCCATCTGGAGACTTGGTGGTGAGAAATTAGGTAACAATCCCTGTTAAATATTAAAAGTTATTAATGTGATACTTTATATTCTTTCTTTTATGCTACATCTTCAAAATCCAGTATGAATTTTACATTTAAAGTACATCTCATGTCAGACTCACCTCATTGTGTTTTCTGGTTACACGTGGCCAGTGGCTGCCATATTGTATAGTGCTTCTCTCAGTCTTGCACTTTCTCAGAAGTGGTGCTGCCCTCTGGCTCATCTGCCCATGGAATCAGAGGAACATTAGAGATTGGTCTGTAAGAACAATTGCTGTGTCCGAAGGCACACTGTCATGAGAGGACATAGGAAGAAGCATGGTGGGTGAAATACAAATGAAGCCAATACTTCTCTCCAAGAAACAGCAACTTGAAGATTACCATTCCCTGGAGGAACTAGAGGATGCTCATCCTGGAGTTTGTGAGTCTTCTGAAACTGGGGAGGTGGCTTCTTGAAGGCTGTCACAACCCTGAGTGTGCAGTAGGTGCCCAGAGGACAAGAAAGAGATTTGTGCATGGAGAGGAACCACATTAGTAAGGCCCAAGTAATGCCAGGAAGAGAAGAAAAAAAGAAGTATCTCCAGCTTTCTCTAGTAGCTCCTGCATCATTGTTGCTTTTGTATTTTGTTGATTATTCTGTTATTTATCTGCTTGTATTCCATGGCATTCCTCAAGCTAACTAGACACTGTTTACAAAGATAGTTGGATGATAGCAAGATACATTAAAAAAAAAAACCTTCAGAAAATGAGGCAGAGAAGTAAGAATAGGAAAGATGAATGGCACCATGTGTGAGGCTGGTTCAAAAAATGCATCCCTTAATGTCTCCCATAGTTGCTAGAGATGACCTGTATTGATCTGAGTCTAAGCCTGCCGACAGCCACGGCAAAGAAGGAAGCACAATGATACATATCACAGCATAACTAAATAAAAACAAAGCAGACAATGGGGAAGACCATCATTCTGAGGATTTCTAGATTCTTCCTTGAAATGAAATGTCATCAGGCTTGGATGCCATCTTCAGCAGCATCCACGTACATTGGTGTGAAATCATCCCCCACCTTCCTACTCACCTAGTGTTTCTCTCTTGTCTCTGTTGATACTGGGGGCACATCTCTTTGCTGTCCTAGAAGCTTTTCGCTGGGAATCCACACCATGCTCTCCAGAGACTCATCTTGTAGATAGACTGGCTTAATCTGGTCAATTCAAGGGTAATGCATTTCCATGACAGAGACAGCTTAGGGTTTACCACATCCTGTTTCCTACCCTCCTGGGCACACAAGTACTCTTCCCAGCTTCGATGTTGAATGTGAGCAGAAATTGTGTGTCACTGCTTAGCTGAAGTGGTTGGGAAGTGGATGTGTTCTCTCTATGGCTCCTTTCCCCATCTGTTGGCTGAGGGGAAGCTCCAAGGACCCAGAGGAGGGCAGAGCCACATGAAGGAAGAAGTCTGGATGCTAAAGTCCTGGTAGAAGCACACCCAGCCAGATTACCTTTGTTGGACTGTGATATGCACAAGGAACCAACTTCTATTGTGTCAAGCCACTGAGGATTTGGGATTTGTCTGATAGAGTAGCTTCTATTATCTTAACTAACACAATTCCCCCTTGAGAAATGCTCTCTAAACACAATTCCTCCCAACCAGGAGGAATTGTAACGTTTGAGTGACAACCAAGTTCAAGGCTATGTTCCCTGACAACTACCGGGAGTGCAAATATCTTCTGTTGCAGGGAAGTGGGTAGGTGTAACAGTCACCCAAGGTGGGAGGAAGATTAACACACTCTTGTCAAAATTGTGTCACCTTACAAGAACTCCTGCCTGAAAAGAAAGCTCTTGTATCTCCTTCTGGAGATAAGCCAGGGTGTACCTGTGGGGAAGGCCAAGATTCTCCTCAGAAAGTCATTTTAGGTCTGCCTTAACACATGGAAAAAATGGTAATCGAGGCCACACGGTTTCATACAGTGTAATCCGCTATCGTAATTTTAAATGAATAAAAGAACTTAAAACAGCTGCAACCATATGACTGCTACAGCCCTTAAAAACAAAACAGGACTTGGACGTGAACTTGGCCAAGTCCCTTCTCACCCTGGGCTTTAGTTTCCAGGCATGACGGATGATAAATGGATGCGACGGGCCCAAGCTGCATTTTACAATCTATGTGTATGATGCCAAACAAAAACTCGCTAAAGCACTCATCTATAGCATGTCTACAGGAAACACAATTCTGTTCCTGTTGTTCTTACAAGGTGTAAGCACCGAGCACCAGCGAAAGTAACAGAACAGACATTGCCAGGTGTCCTGCCCACCACACAAAGTGAGATGTCTGTAGTATTTATGGCTTAGGTCCTGGGGGCCCGAACCAGGAGGTAATGGTACCCCTGCTCCTCCCAGAGAGGCCCGGTGGGCACTGGGAGTGGTCACTTGCTGCTGGGTGACTATGCTTAGTGGTCACTTGCTGCTGGGTGACTATGTTGCCATCAATTAGATGGTAAGGGAGACCCCAGGTTTGTGAGCTTTGCTGGTGTGCAGGGCTCTGTTGCTCCTGAGGGGAATTTGCTGTTGAGTCATTGGCAGAGCTTGGTGATCTGCCCGGGACTGAGCTCATAGGTTCTCCAGATTCAGTGAACAGACAAGAGCAGTGGTGAGGACAGAACCGAGTGCTGAGAGGGAGTTGGTCTCAGTACCGGACCTGTGCTCCTGCAGTATGGCCTGGGCCGTGATGTCCACCCAAGGGATATAGCGACCTTTAATTTAGGACTTCACCCAACCTGCCTGGGACTCGAATCCTTTGTCCCTTGATCAGGGAAAGCCAGACTCCGGCTAATGGATGAGAAATTCACAATGAAGCACCACAGATTGGACTTCAGTTCTAATGTGGGGTCTTAAGTCACCCTGGATTTGAGCTCCATGGTTTTCCTTCATCCAGGAAGGATGTAGGGTAGAACGAGTGTGAGCAGATGCTTCCCCACCATAGAGGTTGGGTGCTGGGATGACTTTGGTCCTGGGGACATTGGATTACAGTCAAAAATGCCTTTTAGGGATCCCTGGGTGGCGCAGCGGTTTGGCACCTGCCTTTGGCTCAGGGCGCGATCCTGGAGACCCGGGATCGAATCCCATGTCGGGCTCCCGGTGCATGGAGCCTGCTTCTCCCTCTGCCTGTGTCTCTGCCTCTCTCTCTGTGTGTGTGTGACTATCATAAATAAATAAAATTTAAAAAAATTAAAAAAAAAAAGAAAATGCCTTTTACCCCAACCCAGGGTTATGATCTGAGGGTGCTGTGTGTGTCAGCGCTTAATCACTTCATGCCTCACTGACTATCCATCCTCCTCAGTGGGCAACACTTTGAAAGAGGCCTGCATATCCAATTGTGTGCATGTTCCGGGAAGCCCCTGGGGCTGTACCTCTGAAACCTTAAATCTGCCTTAGAATCACCTGGGCATTTGTAAACATGCAGATTCTGAATCATCAGGGCTGGGGTGGGGGTGGGGGGCAGAAAGTATGCATTTCTAACCAACTTCCAACCAACTTCCAGCGGCTGCTGCTCTGAGGACCACACTCGGCATAGGAGGGCCCAGTCTACATGTGTAGACTGATGTTTGAACAAGCAGTGCTTCCACACGGCTCACCAGGGCCTGCCACTGAGCCACAAGGGCCCATGATGAGAAGGGTGTCCATGAGAAGGCTGGAGCCTTTGTTGTATGCCCCTGGTAGGCTTTCTTCCACTTACCCTGGCTTTGTGCTCTGTGTCTACACATTTAGAGGGGTCTCAATGTAACTTGGGTGTGAGCCAGGTGTTTAGACCAGTCTGAGAATATAAGTCTGGCCAGAGGCGTAGGGGCTGGCATACATTCTTAGCCCTTTGCTCCCTACCTGACATCTCCAGTCAAAGCTCTGCTTGGCCTTGTTCTTCCCATCTTCCCTGGAGGCTGAAGAGGAGGATGCCTCCAATCTTGGAGGGGCTTGGCTCCTTGCATCCTGACACGGGAATGTTTTCTGTTTTATAGGAAGAAATGTGGCTTGGCTGGAGTCCCACGTTTCGTTCCAGCACATCCTTTTTACCAAAAGAGCCGTCCTGGAGCTGCCAACAGTGTTTATGAGAGAGCCATCCAACACTTCTTTGGGTCTGGGAGCGTGGCCTGACCAAAGACTGGCCTTCCCCACCCAGCAAACATCCATCAGGAAACCTGGCGCTTGGTGTTGGTGTCTTTATTTTTACCCCAAAATGTTAAAAGATGTAAAGCCAGTTTCTTTCTTCTTTTTTTTTTTTTTTTTTTTCCTTTTTCCAGCTGGGAGAACTCCTGTCAGTGGATGCAGTGTCCTTTCCAGATTCAATATTATGCAAACTGCATATCGGCAAATGGAGTAAACAAATATGTCCATGAAGCTTCCTGATGCAGAGAGAGATGGGGCTGCCCCAAAACATAGGCGTAGACCTGCTGATTGGCACGACAGCTGCTGGAGCTGCCGCTGTGCCAGCTCTGGCACCACCTTTCTCCTTCAGAATGTGTGGCCAGAGTCTGAGAGCTGGGGTGACACCTGGGTGTGACACTCAGCATCGGGGGACAGCTGGCAGTGACAGATGAGGGATGGTGGTAGGTCAGATTGGAGCCATCTGTGGCTCGGGGGTGGTGGAGGACCCAGTCAGGGTGTCAGAGTGAAGCTCACGACCCAGCCAGTCCTGTGCCTGCTCTAAACTCCCCCCCCTTCAGCCCCACACCCAAGGGTGAGGGTTCTAAGTCCCTGGTGAGCTGCAAAATTTTTCCTTTTCAACCCCATCTCCCCTGCCTGGCAATCGTGGACAGGAGGCATACCCCACACTGAGTCTTTCACAGTGAGAACGTGGCCAAATCCCTTTCCCATCACGGGCGTTAGTTTCCTGGCACCTGGCGTGCAGAGTGTTCAAATGGGTGCAGTGGGCCAAAGGCTGGCTCAGCTCTGCAATTTCTACCAGCAAAGGGTGGGATGCTTCGTGTAACTCTGATCCCCAGCATGTTCCCATTACAGTAACCCTGTGAGATTAAGCACCTTTTAAATGTACCCTTCTAAGCAGATGAGGAGACAGATTTAAGGGGGTTAGAATGTTTTGTTAAGGGTGGGCGGAGAACAAGTAGAGAACCTAGCAGTTAGACCTGGGGCTCTCTTTTCAAAAACCTTACACTCTCCTTTTTTGCAAAATGGCATGATCCTTCCCCAAACAACCCCTGTATTCAGCAAGCAGGTAAACAAGCAAACAAAACAAAGGGACCAGGGATATCCAAGAGTCCATCTTCAAAGCCTGAAATGAAATTTTTATCCAGGTACCATGTCTCCTGCCCTGGCTGGCGTCATAATTTTTCCTTGCAGCTCCTGTGACAGGGTAGAGGGGGAAGGCAGTGAAGAATCTGCCCATCTGCCCTGTTTTTCTACGTGCTTATTTCCTTGGAAAAACAGAAATTGGCCTGTCTTCTGCTGGTTTGTGATGGGGCAAGAGTCCCTTCTCCCCATTAACTGCCTCATGGAACCTGGCTTTACGGAAGCAGCTGCTCTTGCAGACTGGGTTCAGTCATCACGGAAGATCCTTGAAGTCTCAGAAAAACTGAGAATGAATATTTGCAGCTCCGCTGTCTGGGCCCCCGATAAATAGGGCATACCTGCCCTCATTGAGGGGAGATGCATCCCGAGGTGGCAAGAGGAATGGCCCTGTATCCAGTTGCCCGTCCCGAATGGTGTTCCTGGTGCCTGGGCTGCTGTATTGCTGAACAGATGGCAGTGTCACGGGCGTGCTTCTGGTGGAGAAGAGTGGGATGAGGCTGCATAAGCCCCTCGTGTTGACAGCTTTGGAACCTGCCTGCTCTCACAGGGAGGCATGGGGATGGGAGCTTAGCGAAGCCATGGGAGGAATAACCAAGGCCAAAGCTTCATGCTTTCAGCAGCCACACATCTTTTTGTGGAGGCTGTTGATGAACTGGATATCTGTGATCCAATTTTTAGCACCTAGATATGTCTGATATTTTCAGTAGGTTTTTGATGATCACATTATGGAAGTTTTCAGATCTCCCTGTTTTCTGGAATCTCATTGATTCAGTTCTTTCTGGTGGGAAATCAATCAACCAAAATATTCTTTGGCCAATCTCTGTGCCCGCTCACTGCTCAGATGCCCTTGCCAGTCAGATCTCCCTAAAATATCCCAGCTAATACAGTTTTGAGAATTTTCATCAGATTAGCTTATTTGTTTCCTCTTCTACACCCTGAGCTCCTTTAAAATATATGGTGTATGAGAGGGACTCTCACGACACTTATACCAATGAATTTATAACCAAGGAACAATACTAATTGACAACGTGTACAGTGGGCAAACTTATTTTCCTCCTTACACTGCCCCAATTCTTGGTCTTTTGCACCTTTTAAGCCAAATAAAAGGCTTACTGTGGCAGGACGTGTGGTGAATGTGCTTGTACTACATGCTCACTTCGTAGAGACGGCTTTCCAACTGTGTTCCCATGTCAGTCCCATCCATTGGCTGGCTATGTGGCAAACTCCAGGGTGACCTCCATGATCCCTATGTCCTGTTCATGTCCTGCATAATCCCCTTCCCCTGGAGTGTGGGAGGGAGCCCGTCCTGCTTCTAACAAGCTGAGTAAGTGATGGGATGCCACTCCTGGGATTATACTGCATTGTATGAGACTCTGTCTTGCTAGGAGATTCACTCTGGACACACTTGCTGCCTTGATGAAGTAAGAGGCCAAGTTGGCAAAGCCCAAGTGAGCCTCTGCAAATGGCAGATGCCCCCTAGTTGCTGAGGGAGGCCTCCAGCCATTAGCTGAAAGATGCTGGGGGCCTCAGTCCTAAGTCCACAAAAAAATGAATTATTGCAATAATTTGAATGAGCTTGGAAGTAGATTCTTCCCCAGTAGAGCCATTAGTCTGATGAGTCCAGTGACTTGCGGTGATAGAAGAAAGATGCGTCTGAGTACAGACCAGTGTTCTCAGAGAATATCTTTGGTTCTTCCCTAAACCGTAGGCAGAGCAGAAACTAAAGCCATTTAAAACTATTTAATTATACAAACGTCTTACCTGTTATGTACTACTTACTCTGAAATATATGTTTTGTCAACACTGGGGATTTAATTTTCTACATACTCTCTAACGGGCTAATAATGCTGGCATGGAGAGCAGTCATTAATTTCTAAATAATTATTTTTAAAAATGTCTAATAGCTTCTCCTCTCAATAGTCATCAAATCTCCAAGCAGTAGTAATGGCACCATCCTATTTCTTGTGGTTAAGGGCATGTTTCTTTTCTTTTACCTTGTTACACAGTCTAGAAGAGCACTGTGCAAAGCAATAGAATGCTAGTTGCATATGTTTTTGAGATGCTGGATGAGTACTGGTAGTTACTTAAACTGGAGTATTAAAACGTGGCCGTATATCTGTGTGCTGGGGCTGCCATCATGGACTGGGTACATTAAACTACAGGAATTTATTTTCTCACAATTCTAAAGATTAGAAGTCTGAGTTCAAGGTGTTGACTGAACTGGTTTCTTTGGAGGCATCTCTCCAGAGCTTGTAGATGCCTCTACATCTCATCTATCCTCAGATGGTCTTCCCCATCTGCCTCTCTGTGTCCAAATTTCCTATTCTTATAAGGAAACCAGTCGTATTGGATCAGGGTCCACCCTACTGACCTCATTTTAACTTAATTACCTCTTTAAAGACCCTATATCCAAATATAGTCAAATTCTGAAGTTCTGGGGGTTAGGACGTCACTACATGAATTTTGGGAGGACACATCAGTCCTTAAGGACGACCACATACTTTTATCACCACGTTGAAAAAGTGAAAAATGTCATTTATCTAAGCTTTTTGCATCTATAGTCAAATGAAATCAGACTTCAGTTTCCTTTGTGAGTGATCTTTCTTTGCCAAATTTTAGATCAGGGTTAACTTCACTTCTTAAAATAGTTGAGAAACTTTTTCATCTTTTCATATGCTCTGTGATAGTTTATATAGGCCCACAAAGCCTGTTCTGAAACCCTTGGGACCAGATATGCTTCAGAATTTGGAACCTTTGGATTTTTAGAAAGGTAATAAAGGATACATATTGAATATTACATATCTCACCCAGTGGGATCTGTGGCAGCAGTGCATAATAAAACACAATACTATTTCACAACATGACATGAAAATAATAATTGGAATAAAAAAATATATATATCTCAAACCAGGTCAAATTTTACTGTTAAATGAATTCCAGTCAGGTTTTGTCTTCAAATATTTTATGAAAAAAAACTGTATTTGGGATTTCAGATTTATAAATAAGGGGACTGTTGGTCTGGGTACTAGTGAGATTATCTTTCTCCTGATAACATGAAAGTTTCATCTGGGTATAGCTTGCTTAGGAATAAACAAACTATATACATATATATATGTGTGTGTGTGTGTGTGTTTGTGTGTGTGTATACACACACATATTTATATATATTTATATATATAATTTATATATATTGTATATAATATATATATTCATATATATTATATATATACATATACATATTTAAGTTGCAAGTTTGATCATTAAACTCCTCGGGTTGTTTAGTTTGTGAATCCATTTTGTGATTTATAGATTTTTCTGGAAACTCTTTCTTCCAGTGATTTTCAAATTTACTAGAAGGGTTAAAATAGCACTCATTTAGGTTTCACAAAGTAAACTGCACATTTGTGGTTATACTACTTTTTTATTTCTAACCTTTTCTCCCCTTAATTATATCAAGTATATATTTTCCCATTTCCTTGAAAAGTCAACTCTTGGGATTCTTTATTTCTGGAGATTTCTTCCTACAAGAACATTAAGTTGTAACATTATATTTCTTTTTAAAAGATTTTCTCATGCCATTGTGTTCTTTTTTCTGACTTTTGAGATAGATGCTAAATTTCTCTATTTCATTCCTTTTTGAAGCAACAAAATTGAGTCTCAGAATGTCTCTGAGGGCTGCTTCCATCTCATTCTGTAGTTTGATTCACTGTTTATAAATTACAGGCTTGATTAACTGTAAGGTCATTGGCTCTACCCTTTCCTGACCCCTTCTCTTCCCCAAAACTTCAAAACTTGCCCGCATCGATTCCTCTCTTCTTTTCTGTTTGTTCTCCTCTTCCTTTGATTGTAACCTTTTTTTTAAAAAAACAAAATCTTATCTTCTCTTATTAAAAACCCAAAGAAGCAGAAGCTTTCCCTTGAAATCTGCCCTCTTTTACACTGAAATATCAAGAGATGTGGCATGCACTGATTGATTTAGGGGCTTTTGGAGATAGGACACTTTTGAGGATGATGGGGTCCAATGAATGACAATGACTGTGGGTGGCTGAGTTGCAGAGGTCAATGAAGATGGATAAATGAAGGGACCAAGAGGCTAAGGTATTGGGGCAGGATTCTGGATTCATCCAGAACGATGGGACTCAGTCAGGGAAAAGCCTGTGGGTGCCATCATCCTTGATGAGCAAGTGGGAGAGAAGCAGAAGGTGGTGAATGGGCAGCAACAGGAGGGGGAGGCTCTGCATAATCATCAAGAGAGCAGTGGGGGTATTTTGTTTTGGTTTGTCTTTTAGGAAAGCATGCTTTGTCTTAATTCTGCTGCCTCATCTTTCTATTTTCTCTTATTCCTCCTTTTTTGGGTGGTGATGACGGTGATTTGTTTCTGCTTTTCTTCCTCCGTGTGGTCTGCATCCTGATTTTCTTTTTGATAGCTTCTGTGGAATATAAATCCCATTAAATTCTATTAATGATTACATCCAATAAATATTTTAGCTTCTATCTCACTTGTTATCAATGACAAGTTTTTTTTACTAACTCTCTCTCCAGCCTTAGGTTAGGTCTGTGGAGTGCCTTGTGGGGACTTGGGAAAGAAGGTATTTTCTTTCTTTCACCTTGACTTCCATCCTTGGCTACATCACTTGCTGTGTCTACAATGACAGTGGATGTGCCTATAGGACCAGAGGCCAGAAATGACACTGACTTTCTTGGATTTTATATCTGACTATATCTGACTTTCTTGGATTTTAACCATGGCACATCTTTCCTGAGAAGCAGAGCCCTGTGGAAGTTCACTGACTCCCTTTTCCTGGGAAAATTTTTGTTTTTCTATAAGATATATAAGACCTTTCCTAAGTAGCTTTGATCTTGGATATTTGGCTCATGAGGTTGTCAAGAATCAAATATTCGCCTAGGAACATTCCAGGGATTTCTCTGAGCTTTTCAATAAATGCATATTTTCTTACACTTTTCTTTGGGTTGGTATATGTTTGAGAAATTTCCTGGAAACTATCTGCAGATGTTCTGGGGCGTTGGCAGTGCTCTGGGTGGGGACTTAGGAGAGATGGCTCTCTGGACATACCACAGAAGTGGTGGTGAGCACTCCTGTGTTGTCTCCATCCCAGTGGTACCCTCACTGGTTAAGGCCTCATAGGGGATATAGCAAATGTCTGGATACACCAGATGCCAAGACACTTCAGATGCTTCCCTAGGATGCCATCCGGGTCTCCATCTGAGTGTGACTGTGTTAATGAACTCCTGTTGTTCAGGCTTGTAGGCTCCCTGGGTGTAAGATAGCACTGGATTCTTCTCTAAGGAAAGGACTTGGGCCATAGGACACAAACTTCAGTCAGACTTGGCTTGCAACACGTGAGGGTTCAAGTTATTTTTAAGAGTTTAAGAAAATCTGTAGGTTTGGATCCATTGGAATTGATTTCCTAGTTTGGGATTCTTGTACTCTTTTTTTTTTTTTTTTTATGATAGAGAGAGAGAGGCAGAGACACAGGCAGAGGGAGAAGCAGGCTCCATGCACCGGGAGCCCGACGTGGGATTTGATCCTGGATCTCCAGGATCGCGCCCTGGGCCAAAGGCAGGCGCCAAACCGCTGCGCCACCCAGGGATCCCTGTACTCTTTTTTTCAAAGTGTGTGTGTGTGTTTCCTGTTCATGGATTCACTCAAGGTATCTAACTTTCGAGTTGGTGGCTGCATCTTTAGGTGTGGTCCATAGCTGAGAAGCATCACTTGGGAGCTTGCTTGACATGCATATCCTCAGGCCTAGTCCACACCTCCTGAATCAGAAACTGTGCATGGGACCCAGCAAAGTGTATTCTAACAAGACTCAAGGGGCCTCTGGTACACATTAAGAGTGACAACCACTGTCTTAGCGATCATCCAGTCTTCCCTCCTCAATCTGAACATGAAGCATTCAGACCTCCTCAGAGCAGAATGACTTACCCAAAATCACATGTATGGCCAGTGGCAGACTGGGGGTTAGAACCTAGGCCTTACACATGAAAACAGCTGACACCATGTCTGAATATAGGAGGTATTCAATAAAGTAATTTTGCTTCTTTGCTTCTGCCCCTCTCTGGGGGCAGCAGGGCATAATCACCTGGAAACACACTGCTGTCCCTCAATACTTTTCTTAATGAAACCCTCGGGAAGGTCCCAGGCATGTGCTGTTAACTCACGGTGGGTCCCGAGGCTGGCACCTGGCCTGTGTCCCCATCGTGATGATGAAGAAATGAAGGGCTGGTCTGCCTCACCGAGGTCCTTTCCAGTTCTGACTTTCTGAGGCTCCATGGCAAGCTCTGACACACACGTTTCCGCGGGCGGCTATCAGCGGCCATCTGGCAATTAGCAGTCTCTGAGGCAGCTAATCCCACTCTGAGCTGGATTAAAGCTGAAGTTTAAAACATGGAGATAGGCAGGTGATTTATGTTTGAGTCTTTGGGTCCTGCTGTCCCTGGCAGCCTGGTGATGGAGGACAGAAAAGCTGATTTCCTCCCTTATCTATCTTGGGAGGCTCAGCAGAGCTGGATCAGCTTTCCAGAGGGACATCCCGGGCTGAGAGATGTGCTGGGCTGCAGGGGGTGCGGGGCGGGCTCCAGGGGCCCAGCCCCAGCCATCTGGGGGCACGGCGAGGCTGGCCGGAGGAGAATGGAGGGAGCCAAGTTCTGTGTCCAGGGCTGCATTGCCAAAAGCAGGTGCAATGGGGAACCGGGGGAATAAAGGGCCAGCACAGTTTGGACCATGGCTCCCAGATGCCATAAATGGCCCTGGGGTGGAAGCTGACAAGCCCTCCAGCTCCTCTGGGGTGTCCTCTCATTAGGCAACATGGTCAGAAACCACACTCGTGTGTTTGTTCATAGCCTGAGGAGATAATTAACTTATCTCCATGGAGGGACTTGATTACATTCCTAGCATGATCAGAATGTGAAGTCTGAACTTGGAAACGCTGGTGGTGGTGGGGAGGTATTTGCAATGGTTGGCTGAGGAGCCATTTGTTCAGAAATTGGGCGAGTAATCAGACAAATGCCTCTTTTCCTAATTGTTGATAAAAATCAGCTATTATGGCAGAGCCAGGGACTCACTCCTGAGACAACACATTACTTAAGGCGAGCATGCATCCGAATATGTTAGGATGATCTAAAAACATTTCACATAGCTGGAGTTTAAAAACAAGTTGTGCTCGTTGTGAATTTTGTATAGAGCTGGGCACAGGGGAGTGTGATTTATGGCCTGGGTTTCATGGCTGCCTTGTTACTACAGTCAGGAACCACCTTGCCCAAATATTTACTCAGGTTAGATATATATTGAGAACCTACTGTGTGCAGCTCTGTGCCAGGTGCCGTGGGGCTGAAAAAGACTCTACCTTTAAGGAGTTCACTGCTTATCCTAAACTGAAGATTTTTTATGAAATATCCTTGAATCCTGAATTGTGCAGCTTATTTGGTGAGGGGCCGGGGATGTTCAATTGACGGAGGAGTCGGAGTGGACCAGAACCTCATAGCTAATGCTTCTTGAGGGCTCACCTGTTCTGGCACAGTGCTGAACAGGACGACACTCACTTCTCACACAGTTCTATGAAGTAGCTGCTAATATTATTCCTGTTTTATATATGAGAAAGCTGCCACAGTGAATGATTAAGTGCCTCCACCGTGATGGGCAAGAAGCAGGCCCAGGAGGCACCCCGAGGTTGTGGGCTCTCATAGCCTGCGTTCCTGGTGCTGAGGCTGCAGAGAGATTGGCTTCTGAAGGCTGCAATTCCCTGTCCCTCCACCTTGCCCACCTGCACAGACACCCATTAGCCACACTGGCCTCTTGTGTCAGATGAGCACACCCAGTTGCTTCCTGCCTTCCGGTTCTTATCCCTGCTTCAAATGCTTTTGTCATCTCCACATATACTTTCTGTTCCTCATTATCCGTGCTTCCCATTAAATATCCCCTCCTTTGGCCATCCTGTCTAAAATCTTCTCTGCCTTCATTCTTGACTCTCTTATTCTGTTTTGTTTTTGTAGCATTTACTATTACCTGAAATGAAATTATTTGGATATTTCTTTACTTGTTTCTTGTCTGATTATCTTACCAGGTGAAAAGGTGATAAGGAACTTTTGGACCTTATGATTCTTAAAGCACTGTCTTGTTGGGTTTTCCAATAATTTGGTGGGATGTACAGTTTAGGTATTCTTATTCCCAGTTTTTGATAAGAATGCCAAAGGTCAGATAGCAGAATTGATTTATTCAAGGTCACATACTTAGTCTATGGCAGAGATGGAACTATACGATCCATGGGCCTCCTGATGCCTGGTCCAGTGCTCTTTTACCTGCACCAAGAAATACCCATTCTGTGTGACCAGCAATAATCAATCTCATTATTTTGGGGTCCTGGAAAGCATAAGCCACTGAGTTAGCCAATGACATTGACTTAATATTTCTCATGAGGTCTTTCATCATCCCCTCCTTCAACATGAAACAAAGAAAGCATAGATTATTTTATTAATTTTTATGACATTCTCAGTCCACAAAGTTTCAATTTGTTACAAAAATATGTAGTAAAACAAAATGCATAAATAAGAAATTAGAACAAAAGAAGAAAGAAAAACTAGCTGGAAACATAAAGTGGACTAGAAGTGAATCCCCAAATGCAAGCTTAAAAGACCTATCACTGTGAATTGGACATACTTTAGGCTCTACATTTTCTAGCAGGTGTTGTCAAAAGAAAAAAAAAAAAACTTGGCTGGTTACATAATTCAAAGTGTCTTTCCATGAAAACAGAACAACTACTCAAGAGAAAAATAGCTATTTCATTTTTTAAACTGGAGGTTAATTTCTCTTGAAAGGAAAGCATTGAGTACAGGGTTTCTCAATTTTTCTAAGCCTATAACCTTTTTGATAGCAATAAAAACTCCACCCTTCCATTGAGAATTATTGATGAACAGAAAATGGATTCTATGTTCTATATAGTCCCATTAACTAGGACAATTTTGTTGGTCTTTTCATTCCATAGATTGTAGCAAAAATAAGTACTGCTTTATTTTCCAAGTCAAGAATTAACCCATCTGATCCCTCAGAGATAATGATATACCCTTTCTGTGGGGCACGGTGTCCCTGCCCCCATCACTAACATCATTGGCTTAGACAAGGGTAAACAATAGATGCTGGAATCAGTGTATGAAAATTTGATGAGGGACAGGATATTTAATCTCAAAATATCTACACATATTTTTTCACTCTGATTTTTTTAAAAGTACCTCCACTTATTAATAACAAAATGGAAATCACTAATTTTACAATGGTCACCAGTTTAACAGAATGATCAAGGTTAGTGATCAAGGTTATGGGGCAAATTGACATATGACTCCTGATATGATACGCTGAGAAAGTACATCACCTCTGTGGCATTCCTGCCAAAAATGTGTGATCCAAATATAATCATAAGGAAGCATCAGACAAAAGCAAGTCATTCTACAAAATAACTGGCTGGTACTCTTCAAAAAGCGAAGGTCAAGAAAACATGGAGAGTAAGAGACTGTTCCAGATTAAGAGAGAAAAAAGACACAGGACAACTGGATGTAGTGTGTAATCCTGTGTTGGATCCTGGGCAAGAATTTGGTTTTGATTTTTCTTCCTTCTTTAGTTATCTCATTTTTAAAAAACATAGGGGCTGTTGTTGGGGGCAATTGCCAAATTTGAGTAAGATCTCTAAGATTAGGTAATATTAAATATGCTTTTCCTGGTTTCGATAACTTATGTAAGAGAGTGCTGAAAAATAATACACACTGAAGTTTTTAGGGGTAAATGGGTGTCATAAGTCAACAACTTACTCTCCAGGGATCACACACACATGAAGAGAATGTGATAGAATATTAACAGTTGTAGAATTTGGAGGACCAGTATCTGGAATTCTTTTAATTATTCTTGCAAGTTTTCTGTAAATTTAAAACCAAATGCAACCTAACAGAGAATGCCAGATCTAATGAGCTGGTTTTAAGGGCTCCTGGGCTAGCCTGCTGCAACTCCACCTTTAAATGGGAGGAGCACCTGTTTACCTGAGAGTGAACTCCCATCAGATGTCAGGCAGCCTCTGGCAGTGTTCCCATTTCCAGGATACTTTGTTTTTAATTGACTTGTTTTGTAGACTCATCCTATCTCACTGGTGAGGTCCTGTCTTCAAATCTTATTGTGATAGAATTCCTTGTTAGCGGAAAGCAAAGACTGACATTCTAGGAAGTTTTTAAGTATTTCTCACCTTAAAATATCCTAGTTAATTATCAGCACCTTCTCCTGCTTCCTTACCCGTGTTATTTATATCCCGCTGGGAAGATTGCCACCAGTGTCTTTCTGTTGCCTTCATCCACCTCTTTTTGATATATTTTCTTTTCCTCTGCTTTTTCCTTTCAGTTTTTGTATTTTATTTTATGCCGACAGTTTTATAAGGAATGATTTTAATAGGTACATGTTGTAAAATGGAAATATTTTACTGGGATATTACATAAAATACACAGGAGAAACTAGGATATAAATTATATTTTTATTGTAAGATTTTACTGCAAATAAGTTCTCATATACAATCGTTTATTTATGATAAGAGCAAATTCTTTTTACTTATAGCTGCTTTTGAATTTGGTGCTTCAGTAAGGAAGCTTATGTGTAGCTACATAAAAGAAGGTTCTATTTTGGTGAGAAATGAATCTCTTATTTCAGGAGTGTTATTTTTCCTGTTGACTTACAGAGATAGGGAAAAAGAGGAGGTGGTGGTTGCTGAGGGATATGGGGAGGCATCAGTTTTTGATTATAAGAGAAGTCTGTGCTATTCCCTGACACTTGCAAAGGGATGCATATTGCCAGCCCTCAACTGGATCTCCATGCCAAGTTAGCCCTGACCTACCCTCAGTCTACCCCCACCCAACCTACCCTGCCAAGCTCCAGCCTTTTCCTATACCTTAGCAAATTCTGCTCATGGAGCGAGACCTGGACACCTCCATGGGATGGGATTTCATGCTCATGGAAGCAAATGGGATTAAAGTGTGTAAGTCTGATCTCTGGTTTCTAAACAATAACGCAGTGATCTGTGCGTCTCTGGGAGAGATTGACAAGACACCTTCCACAAAAGCGACCTTCTGCCACGAGCAAGATTATAAAATGATTCCAAATTTCCTGCTTGAAAGTTTTCCTTGTTTGAAAATTATGCTTTCTTTTTTTTTATATTTCCCCTGAAACATGAATAATATTGACTGTTGGGGTCCCAGGTAATCCTCATTGGTACCACCATGCACCCATCTTTTCTACCCCCCAGGGAAACAGGACAAAGGGTGAGGTGCTTCATATATGACACTGGTTTTGTTCAGACCGGCTCCCCTCCGTTGCAGACTCCTTCGGGTCTGCACCCAATCTGTTTTGAACTAGAGAGGCTCAGATTGCTTGGATAGCTAAGAAATCTCCTTATCACCAGTTACCCTTAGGCACAGGGCAAGAGCAGTACAGACACAGCCTGGCTATTTCTGGGCCCTGCATTTGATTGAGAATACAAGACCAAGGGAACTGTGTAGCCTGCCTCTGTTTCTTGCTGACATGCAATTTTGATCTCATTGAAATAGGAAATTAAATGAAATTCAGTCTTGCCCCTTGAGAGGAGGTATTCCTAATTTTGGCGGGCCATGAAAAATGTCCTATTGGAAACTCAAATGCAACAAAGAAGACACGCTTATTGAATGGTCTATTCACAAACATTTATGGTGTCCTCTTTATAGACTCATATTCCTTCCTGAAGAACCTCCTCCTCTTGATTTCCCATTTCTGTTAATGGTGCTAACGTTTTTCCCATTACTTGGGTGAAGTTAAGAAATTACATGTTCTGAAATGCAGAGTTTCGGGGAAGGGTTCTTAAGAAAACCAATGGGTTGATTTATTTGAATTTTAACTAGCCTCTTTTTTTTTCTTTGCCAAATCAGAAATTATCCTCCCCCTTCCTTCTTTTTTTATATCTCTTCTCTTCCTTCTCTTACCTTTCTCCTCTCTTCTTCCAAAACATTCTTTGCATGAGGTGGAGAGTTTACTTAGAAATTCAGGGCCAGCATTTAATGAAATGGTTCTGAGAAGTTCTTAATTAATTAATTTTATTTAAAAATTTATTTATTTATTTAGGGATAGAGAGACTCTCAAGCCTTGAGACTCCTTGCTGGGCATGAAGTCCCACACTGAGCTGGATCTCATGACCCTCAGATCATGACCTGAGCCAAAATCAAGAGTTGGATGCTCAACTGACTGAATCACCCAGGCATCCCAGTCCTGAGAAGTTCTGGTTTTATTTATTTTTCACACAGCTTAGGTTTTGTGCAAGTACACTCTATATATGGCAATTCAGGAAAAAAGTAAACCAGCATTTCTTATTTTTACTTATCCATTTTTCTGATCTGCTGTGCATACAGATTCCACCAGGAATATTCAGTGACTATCTACTTAGGACATCTGGCTTCTGGGTTCCTCTAGTCAGTTGATATTTTGATGGTCTTAGGCACTCTGATGAAACAGCTTCTCTATGCACTTTAAGAATACTATGCAAAGGGAAAATCAATTTAAAAATTGCCATGATTTTGTTTCTCTAATAAATTGACCTTTGCTGTTGCCAAGTTCCCATGCAGTCTTTTTCCAACATGCACAGATAGTTTTAATTGGGTTGTAATCAAGGTATAGATACATTTTTACATTCTGCTTTTATTCTTTTTAAACACTTATCAATATTGCCACATAATTTTATTTTTGTAGCAATTACTGAGCACCTGTCATTTTTCAGCTACTGTGTTAGAAAAGAGAATGAGACCTTATGGTGGCTAGACAGCTGGAATCAAGTAGATCAGGGTTCAGTTCTTGGCTACACCATCTGCTCACTTGGTACCTTCGGCATAAACTTAACTCTTTTGAACCTCAGTTCTTCATCTTTAGAATTGTGAATAATTAACATACTTTATTAGAGTTGTGAGATTTTAATGAGATATAGATAAAATGCAAAAGCACAGCCCATTGGTTGGCATATTATAAGCATTAAGTCAATAGTGGTGACTGAAATGCTGATATGATTGACTAAGATGATGTGCCATGACCTCAAGGAGTTTGGTTGAGGGAGACATAGGCAAAAACACATGCAGTTAGTACTGACAGGAGCTATGATAAACTTCTGTCATGGGTTTATTAGAAGCCCCAAGACAAGCATGGTTGATTCCACCTGACAATGGAAGTGTAAAAAAAAAAATCAAGAAAAAAATCTTTACACAGAGGCTTTAAGTAAACTCTATCTTGAAGGCAAACTGCCACTGGTTGCACAGGTAAGGCCTCACTAATTCTAAGGATGCACGAGCAAAGCCCAGCTAATATTTTCAGTTGGGTTGTGAAGGCTGAGAAGGATTTTGTCAAGTGGAGATGAAGGAAGAATATTCCAGGTAAAGAGTACAACATAAGCAGACATGGAGTTCTGGATGTTTATTTAGGAAATGAATATGTTTACATGCTCAGAGCAGTAGGAACAGAGGCCTCTACGTGGGGCCAGTACAAGAAATGAGGTTGGAGAAGCAGGTGGAACAGTTTGCAGAAGCCTGCGGGGCTTCTCTAAGAATTTGGAATACCATTAGACAGGGCCATAGTAGGAATGCCATATTCATAAGACCCATCTGGTGGCGTGGTGGAGCCTGAATTGGAGAAGACAAAACCAGAGATAAGGAACAAACTTACTGCAGTGGTCCAGACCAGAGGGGACAGGGCCCGAGCCAACTCTGTATAATATTCTAACATATTAATGTTCCATATAACATAAACATCTTCTTTCTCTTTGAAGTTTTGCTGTTCTCAATATTACCATGGTTTGCATGTTTATAAAGATACTTCTTTCAAATATTTTCCTTAAGCGAAAGGGTGTAAACCTCTGTATGACACTTGATAATGATAGATAAATTTGTCTCAAAGAGGTTTTCTAAATTGTATTTTCAACAAGATACATCTGTGTATGAGTTTCACAGCACCATTGGCAATGTTGGGTTCAACCATTCCTCTCTTTGTTGTTTTAGAAGGCATAAAACTGTTGTTTTAATTTGCCTTTCCTTGATATCTACAGAAATAAAATGTTTTTCCCATTTGTCTTCTAATTATGTGTCCTCACTTGTGAATTGTGTGTCCTGTCCTTTGCCCATTTGATAAGCAATTGTGTTAAATCCTTTTTTGGCTGGCCTCTCTTCTGGCAACTCTCCACATACGCATTTCCCCACAGGCTCTCTTTCTAATTTCTTTTCTCTTTGATCTATTGAAACCAAATCCTTTTTCTAACTCAATATTACAATAGACATAACAATTCTAATTGCTCTATTGATTCATGGCCACTGCAGTCATGGGCACATTAGGAAGAACAAGGCTTCTCTATCAGAGACCAGGGTTTGAAAGCCTGGCTTTGTGCTTTCTAGCTGTGTGGTTTGGTGCAAGCATCTTAATCTGTCTGAACTGGTTTGTTTATCTGGGAAATGGGTGTAGTAGCATATGTTAGGATCGGGTCGAGACTGTATTTGGTCATTGGTAGCACCCAAGTACAGTGACTTAAATTTGAAATAAGTGGTAGTCTATTCCTTCATGTTAAATAATTTTGAAGGACGGGAGCCCAGTGCTGGAATGGAATTCCATAAGCCCTTCTTTTGCCTATAGTATAGTTGTGGGATTGAGTAGCCTTCTTCCTTAAAGATCAGGAAAGCAATTGGTGGATAGTGTGGGATAGTGGCAAAGCTGAACCTATTCACTTACTCATTGAACAAATATTTATTAAGTACCTATAGTATGCAGAACTCCAAAATTTTCTCTAATGTGAAATATGCCTGCTAAATCAAATAAGAGAATCTTGGTTATTACATTGATGCTAAATCATGAAGAATGATTATCTCCTTCTTTAGGTAGACCCACACTTGGAATCTCTGGGTTCTGAGGTAACTCTGGCCTTCTACCTACTTGCCCAAGTATCCTTGCAGTAACCTTCCATCTCATAGAAGGCATCCATGTAAACCAAATGCAGGCTCATATATCAGCTTTCAGGATTTTTAAAAGGAAGAGTCCATATCCTTATCACCAGATCAAGTCAATGATGGATGTTTGCTTTCTGGGTCTATGTAATAGTCTGGCATGTTGGTTAGAAGAATCAATCTAGTGATTTTATGGTCATACTATTTATACAGATGCTTCTGGAGCATCATGAGACCATGTCACAGAAAGAAGGTCTCACAGATCCCCTGTCAGCTTAGAGAATAGAATTCTCTGGTTCCTTTCATATGGTTTATTATTATTATTACCAGTAGAATCATCGTAATTCTACTTCTGTCAAAATGTATTCATTACAAATGAAATTTCTGTTCAGATCTCGAAGCTCATGCCTAAAAGCAAAGATATTAGAATTAATGAGCATTTTTGCTGATGAAAAGAAAAATCACTGAAGGGTGATTGGACTTTAGCCTTTTAATGGGTTTGATATTCTTCTTTCATTAGGGTTGACAAGGGCATGTCTGGCTCCCTCATGCTGTGTGCTGTGGCTTAAGAATATACTTTATGTGACATGAAGCTAGCTTTTCTTTCATAATAAAATAGTCCAGTAATCATGAGTACATATAAACAAAGCTCCACTGAATGATGAGTCTGGCAGCAGGGGGTTGTGGGGGGAAATGTTGACCTTGTTAGCATGTGGTGAAAGGGCTTTGATTGGCTTATTAAAATGTCAGTGTAATTTGGTTTCAATTTTTTTTTTCATGCTGTGGACACCAAGGATTTACTAAGAGCAAGCCCACTCATGGAACTGGTAAACTCTGAAGGACCTGCAGGTGAAGACAAGCATGACAAGGCTGGTAAGTAGAGGGCACAGACTGACACATTTTATGTGTGGTTCAAATGGATGTGGATGTGACTGGAACATACTGTAATGGAGGGGTCAAGTGTCAACTCACAGGAAACACAATTAGAATCGTCTGGGGCCTTAGGAGTGTGGGGATTCTTATTGACTGGGTTGGGAAGAGTTTTCATACTGAGGACAGGCACTCTTTTTTGTTTAATACCTCAAGGCATGAGATTATGGAAAATAGGAAGAAGAAGAATGGAAGTATCAAATCTAATAGGCTCTGTCTGTCCCCATTTTGTGAACATGCTGTTCAGATGGCTTCTCTGAACTGTTTTTATTCACACTCTAATACCAAGTGGGTGGGCTTTTCCCCCCACACCAACCAATTCTCCAACATCAACTGGGTAGACTACAACTCAGTTTAATCTGGCACGAAGTACCCAGAGTCAGTACAGAGTCCACTGGTTGGAGGCTCTGTCTCATGAGACTGCCTCCATGCTGACGGCACGTCTCAGATTGCCACCTGTGCTTCTGACCAACTGGCTATAAATTGGGGTTCCCATAACTCCATCTTCAGGTTTGACAGTTTGTCAAAACAGTCTATAAAACCAGGAAAAAAAACTTTACTTATGTTTACTAGTTTATTAGACAGGATATTATACAGAATACAAATGAACATCCAAGTAAAGAGGGACATAGGGTGAGATCCAGAAGGGTCCTGAGTTCGGGAGCTCCTGACATGTGGAGTTGGGGTACACTACCCTCCCAGCACATGGATGTAGTCACAGCTTGGAAACTCTCTAAACCCTTGTTCAGGGGTTTTTATGGAGGTCACTTTATTTTATTATTTTATTTTTTTAAAGATTTTATTTATTTATTCATGACAGACACACACACACACACACACACACAGAGAGAGAGAGAGAGAGAGAGAGAGAGAGAGGCAGAGACACAGGCAGAGGGAGAAGCAGGCTCCCTGCAGGAAACGCAATGTGGGACTTGATCCCAGACCTCAAGATCATGCCCTGAGCCACAGGCAGATGCTCAACCACTGAGCCACCCAGGTGTTCTTGGAGGTCACTTTAGAGGCATGATTGGTTAAGTCATTGGCCATTGCTGATTGAGTTCAGTCTCTGGCCCTTCTCCCCTCTCCAGAGGTTAGGAGATGGGACTGAAAGTTCCAAGTTTGTGATTAAGATTTGTTTTTTTTTTTTTTTTTTTTTTTTTTTTTTCTGCTGAGCAATCCCCAACATGAAGCCACCCAGGAGCCCCTAGGACTAGTTGTTTTCACCAGCATACAAAAGGCACTCATCACTCTGGAGATTCCAAGGGTTCCAGGAGCTGTGTGCTGGGAACCTGGGACAAAGACCAAATATTTATTTTTTATTATATCACAGCCTCATTAACCAATGGAACAAAGAAAATGGGGCCAAAATGGGTGGTCCCTTGGGGAAGACACCATCCGCAGCTGAATACAAGTCACAGACTGTGCCATGGTACTGGGGTGGGATAGTTACCTCTTGTCTCTGCCCTCTTTCGCAATACGTACCTAGCATCTATTATGTGCCAAAAACTTTTCTTGGGCAATGAGATGGATACATATTTCAACTAGACATTGTTCATACCACCAAGGAGCTCGAAATATTGGTGGAGATGGTACGCAAGCAACTGTACATAATACATGTGGGAAGCCATTTTCAGAGTCTTCCAGAAGTGCTCTGGGAACACAGAAGAGAAAGCAATTAATTCTGCTGGGAGATTTGGGTAAGTTGTCACAGGGGACATAACATTTTCAGTGGGGCTGTGAAAAATGAGAATGATTTTACCAAGTGGAGATGGAGAAAGTATATTCCAGGTAGAGGATACAGCACAAGCAAAGACAGTGAGTTGTAGATGTTTATTCAGGAAACAGCGAACTGATCAGCATGGTTATAACAGAAAGTGTCTAACCAGGAGCAGTCATAACAGTGCAGATGAATCAAGCACTTATTATATGCTAGGGACTTTTTTTATGCATATGAGTTTATTTCATCCTGAAAACAATCCCATGAAGCAGTTACTAATATTATCTTCACTTTATACTAGAAGATATAGAGGAATAGAAAGGTTCAAAAAGTTTCCTAGGGTTGTAACCTATGGCCTGGAGCCAGGATTAGAGAGTAAACAGGCTCTAATTGACTAGAAAGACAGATTATAGGACTTTATATCTCAAGCCACAGGCTTATTCTTAATCTCTGTCCCTCCCAGAATCCTCTGATGCAGGGCAAACAATATGATCCGTTTGGATGCAGGAAGAATAATATTGAATTTTCTATTTGTTCTGTCTCATCTTTTTTATGATTATTTTAGTGCGTTTCCTAACGTGTCCATAGTGTTAGTGCCTTAGAACATGTGTATCATTTATAAATAATAGGCCTAGGTTTAAAGACCGATGGCTAGGGCAGTAATTTTCATGTGGGTTTCCTGACCAGCAGCATAAGTCTCACCTGGCAACTGGTTAGAAATGCAAATTGTCAGGCCCTACCACAGACTTGCTGGATCAGATGCTGCTGGAGTGGGCCCAGCAATGTGTATTTTCACAAGTCACCTGAGTGAGACTCATTGATCTAGGCAATGCAACTGTTAAGATGGAATGAAAAAAAATGAGATACCAGAAACATGGTATTCTTTAAAAGATCATTAAAATCGTCATGGCAAGAATTGAACAGCCTCTGGGTCTAACAGGAGAAGTGGATTTCAGACATATTTGAAGAGGCAAGTGTGATTGAATTTGGGGGTGAGGGAGAGGGCATTAAATCCAGACATGGCACCTCGATTCTATACACAGCCCTGCTGTCTCTGTGTATGTCTTGGTCTTGGTGTGGGTCAGATCATCTGATGGCGAGAAATGATAATGAATGATCCTGTTTAATTCAAAGCATGTAAAGGTATTCAAGATGAACAGGCAGTTGGAAAATTAGACTTTCCTACTCAGAAGAGACATGAGATTTGGAAATACATATTTGAGAAAGAACGGCGTATATGTAGCAGTAGAAAACAGTGGACATGGATAAAATGAAGAATTTCTATCTGAGCTAAAATAATATTCGAGTTGGAATTATCTATGAAGAATGAGGGAGCATACATAGATGGAATAGGGACCTAAAACCTAAAACAGAGGCTGATGCTCGGAGCAACTACTGTGGGAATTAGGAAGACGAAGCAGAGCATGAGAAAAAACTAACATACTGGCACGCTGGTCTCCCAGAGCACTTGGGCCCCATGGCAGGTACTCAACACCTGCCAGGTAGCTGGACAATCTGGTGAGCTAAGTGCCTATAGTGTGGGCTTGAAATCAGGAGTTTCTAACCTTTTGGAGCCGTGGACCCCTTTGGTAGTCTAGGGAAGCTTGTGAATCCTTTCTCAGAATAGTGTTTTCAAATATATAAATTAAAGCATGTAGCATTAAAAAGGAAGCCAATTATGATAAGATATTCTCCAAATATCAAAAGCAAATTTGGATATATATTAGAATATATATTATAATAACATACATCTATCTATTAATATTTTATTTATTTATTTATTTATTTATTTATTTATTTATTTATTTATTATTTATTTATTGAGAGCATGAGCGGGGGGAGGCGGGGTGGAGAAGGGCAGAGAAAGAGGGAGAGAGAATCCCAGGATCCCAGGCAGCCTCTGTGCTGAGAGCGGAACCCAATGCAGGGCTCAAGTTCCTGACCCTGAGATCATGACATGAGCTGATCGAGAGTTGGATGTTTAACCAACTGAGTCACCCAGGCACCCCTACATATATATCTTTATTAATGCATCAAATAATGAGTGGGATTAGCAACCATAAAGTCAAAATTGTGATGAGTATAAATGATAGTTTGAGATATCTGCAGCAACTGTTAAGGGATATGGAAATATTGGTGATTAACTGGTGACAAAAATCACAGATACTGTTAATACTTTTCTGTTTTGGTACTTTGCGGTCGTAATTGAAATTAATGATAAATTCAGTTTAAAGATCAAGGAAAATAAGTAATTTTTTTCCACAAGTGTACAGAGACCCTCTGAATTTTATCTGTGGACTCCACCAGGGTACATAGGGGAGAAGTCCTGTACTAAATGAATAGACAGACATATATAGTCACCAAACCATTTGCAGATAGGAATTAATCTTCTGGACCAGTTTTCCTATGCCTCATTCAAGGGATATTTTGTTTGAAAGCCTTATGTGTTTTAGATATAAACTAACTTGGGTGCATTTAACTAGCCCTTATGGAGGATCACTGAGGATAAATCACTTTGTTTTGCTCCAAAAACATTTTTCTTGGTAACCTATCTTTAGCTAGGATGTTGGTTAGTGTGTCTGGACAAAAATTCCCCAGTGTTTTCACTCTAGTTCTGATGTTTTAGTCAGAAGTAACAGAATTTCTAATTCTAATTTCTGACTATTCATAGATGCCTTCATAAGTAAGATTATGGCAGTTTGGTAAAAAGAGTTACATGTTTTTTTTTGCTAATTTTGTGAAATTAGAAGAAACTTAGAGGTATGATTCAAATCTTACATTTTGTTGGTGAGGAAATTGAGACCCACAAGGAGAAAGAGACCTTTTTTTTTTTTTTTTTTTGCTATGTAACACATTTCCTTAAATTTAGCAGCTTAAATGAGAAATTATTTTATTTTTTTCTCACAATTTTGTGGGCCAGAAATTTAGACAGAGCTTATTTAGCTGGGCAGTTTTTAAATTCTACATGGCACTGACTGAGGTCACTCTGTAATATTCAGGGGGTAAGTGGGCTGGTCCAGAGCACCCAGGAGAGCTTCATGCTATGTCTGATCCTCAAGGCAGAGAGCTGGAGGACCATGTTAAGTCAGAATGTCCACTGGGATGCCTACCTGCATGGTGGTCCATGGCTCCCAGAAAGTGTTGCAAGAGGCCCAGGTGAAAGCTGTAAGGTTTTTTATGATGGATTCTCAAAAACGCTAAGATGTCAATTCTGCTGCATTCTATGGTCAAAACAAGTCATCAAGGCCAGCTCAGATGATAAGGGATGAGTATGAGACCACATCCTTCAAGGAGAAGAGTATCAAACAAATTGTGAACGTCCTTTGTCTGTCACAAACTATTTGTGTTTCCCCTACTTGTTAATACCACCTCCCAAGGCTCTCAAGATTTTCATTCCATTCTATCATCAGGCTTAGGCTGAGATCCAGGTTCTTGTTATATGAAAAAGTCTAGAGGTGCATCTGGGTGGCTCAGCTGGTTAAGCATCTGACTCTTGATCTCAGCTCAGGTCTTGATCTCAGGGTCATGAGTTCAAGTGCCACATTGGCCTCCATGCTGGGCCTGGAGCCTACTTTAGAAAAAGAAAAAAAAGTGTCTAGAAACTAATGAGATACCTTGGGAATGGTTCTTTGAGTATGTCTTAATGTGAAGATATGTTAAATAAAGAGACAAGTTATCTGTCCCTTTGCAGCCAACAGACATTGGTGATACAAGGACAGTATAAATATAATAGACATTCTCATCCAAATGGGGGAAAATGGGAGGTACATTGCAGTCACTGGTCTAGAGATCCAGCTAATCATAAAATACAGCTGGGGGCATGTTGCCACTTCCTTCATGGGGCAAGTCTTCCTCCCTGGAAATGGTTCTCCTTGGCTCTCATCTTTGTTTTCTGGGCTCTTGGTTTTACCTTGAGTGATCTTTTCTTTTATACAATAAATTGCCTATGTTTTCAGCTGAGTAGTTTTCTCAGGCTGCTTCCTCTGTGGGCACAGGGGTGTCTTTTCATTTTGGACATTGTATCTAGCCAACTGCTTTTGTAGAGAAATTCTCTTACAAACTTCAGTGTTAAAAACAACAACAACAACAACAACAACAACAAAAAAAAAAACTTCAGTGTTTGCATGACTTTTTGGGAGGTTAATTCCATTAGATAAAAGTCTTCCAGATAAGCTCCCCTCTGGTTTGTTGTGACACAGGGTGCTGTGGGGTGAGGCCTTCAAGATTCTTGAAGCCTTTTTTATTTAGATGGAAAATTTTATGGTATTTTATCTTTAAGATTCTTAAAGGCAAAAAAAAAAGTCTTAAAGGCCTTTTTTAATTTAAAGTGCTTCAATAGGTATATCCTTAAGTATCCTTAAGATTCTTAGAAGTCCTGCTAAGTGAACCCTTAAATCTTACTGAGTCTTTTTTTTTTAAGATTTATTTATTTATTTATTTACTTACTTACTTACTTACTTACTTACTTAATTACTTGCTTATTTGAGAGAGACTATGAGCAGGGGGTGAGGCAGAGGGAGAAGCTGGCTCCCTGCTAAGCAGGGAGTCCTACACGGCACTCCATCCCAGGACCCTGAGATCATGACCTGAGTTGAAGGCAGAAGCTTACTGACTAAAGTACCCAGGTGTCCCAAATCCTACTCTGGGATTAATGAGTCTTAATAAAGATCTTATAGAAACATCTTTAAGATCTTTACCCTGAGATGATGATGATGATGATGATGATGATGATGATGATTTTACTTTGAGATTATTTCACCATCCAGAGATGCTGGGACTGGGAAACATTTTTGTTTTGGAACCAACAAGTCCTGGCTTCTTTATATCCCTTCTAAATTCTTCTTGAAATGTAATGTTTTCTTGTCTCATCTCGTCCTTCACCATCAGTATTTTATCACATAGAGTCAAAAGAAACCAGTAGCTACTTGTGCTATGTAGTCTGGAAATCTCTTTAGCTAGATCAGAGGGTTCCTTAGATACCTTTTCTATTTGCTACATTACTACAGGCAACAGTTTCACTAAACTTTTTACTTCTACATCTTTTCTTTAGCCTCCAGAAACGTTTTCCCACTGTCCTTTGATACTTGACCAATAGTTGCCCCCAGGCTCTTACCTTTCACTTACTTCTAGGCTCCAAAGCCAATACCACATGCTTATGGTGCTTACGGTCATGTTACAATAGCATCCCACTTGTAGTACAGAATTCAGTTTCAGGCATTGTTATGTAATAACAAGTGACTCCAAACTTTTGTAGCCAAAGTGGCACTTATTTTATTATATGTCGTAGTGTTATGCTTCAAAAATTCAAGAAGACCTTAGCTGGGTGATTCTTTTGCTCAACATGTTGTCAGCTGGGTCATCCCACCCACAGTGTTTAGTTGGCAGAAGGGGTGGCCTGGAAGGGCTAAGAGAAACTTACTCAAGCTGGTTAGTGAAGTGGCTGGGACTAGAAACAGATCTTCCAGCTCCTACTGCGGAGAGTTTTTCTTCTACATTAGGTGGTCAAATCTGTCGTTGACTTTTATCTTATAGGAAGAGTTCTTGGGCTTGTGTTCAATCCTTTAGGAGGGAGAGAAAGAGGAGATTTCCTTCATGGATAGGGAATCATGCTTGACATCCTTGAATGTATATGTAGATTCCATGGAATGTTCTGGACTACTATGCTTCATGGATGCTACTTGCATGTTGGTAATACACTTGGGAATAATATGTAAATATGACAGATTATTTATTTTTTTCTTATTTTGTCTTCATTGTCTTAGTCACAAGGCATTCAATTATAACTTATCTTTAATTCACTAAGTTCTTCTCTGTCTAACCCCCCTTTCTGATGACCAGGCAAGCTTCCTACATCCACGTTTCCTTAATGTAACTGGGTCTGTCCAGTAAGGAACTATAATCCTTGCTTCTAGAAATAGGGTTTATAATCAGGATGTCAAGACTTTAGCATCAAATCCTGTTCTGACCTTATACTGAGATTGGTAGCACTCCCAAGCCCTTCCTTCCTATTCAATTGACCAAGTCTATAGTCTTGTACCCAGAATCAGTTTTGCATTTCGCTTTTGGCTCATTTTGCCTCTGTCTATTTTTATGTGATTTGGGTCAATCTTATTCTCATTCCATCAGATAGAATATGGGGATTATTTTAAAACAGTGATAAAAGCATGTCAGAAATCTTAGGGCAGGAAGGATTAATGTGGATTTTGGGGGAAGAAAAGATCAGTTTTACTTCTTTGCTAAAAAACACAATGAACAGAGAAAAAAATGAATCCGAAGAATAAAAAAAGACACAGGACGTTATCTCAAGCAAAATGGACATGAAATACAAACTACAAAGCAAATTCTGTGCACAATTATTGACCAAAAAGGAGAGAGGTTAGATTTAGAAAACAAATATTTTTCAACACAGACACATATGAAGCCAGAAGGCATTTTAATGTTCTGGTTTTTTAAAATCATCTATGCCAGGAGAATTTATGATCAGAACATTTCTTCATGATTTTTAGAATTAATAATAAAAAATGGAGTGTGGCACATGAAATGAGGATTTTGTTTTCCACAATGCATTGGGCAATAGACACCCAGAATGTCCTAATCAGCAGTGAAGAAACAGCTCCAGGAACCCCTACATTACTTTTCTATTTCTTTTTAAGGAACTAACACCTAAAGACCCATGAGCTCAGATAAGCTCAGATTAGTATGACCAATTCAAGAGTTTAATTGGTCAAGTTACACAATCTGATGCATAATAAGTTATTTATAAGAATTCCAGTTACTCCCAAAGTAGAGTATTTTTTTCCTCAGGAAAAATGGTTCTGTGAGGCCATATTATATAATTTGGTATATATGGATATCCCATATATATATATCTATAACTAGAACTTCACATTGGAAGGGATAGACTGAAGATGTCAGACCAGTCTATTCAGACCAGTCTATTACTATTCAGATAGTAATCTAAAGAGTGTTTCATTTTTGTTTCGATTCAAATGTACAGAAAAGATCTTCAACTGACTAGATTATTATATTATCCTGTCTCATTTGAGAACTTGAGACTATTCTATAGAGTTGTGGAATGAAATGCTGAGAGGACCCTTGCTGCACTGGTGATGATGTGGGATTCAGAGTGGTCAAGAAGCTTATCCAAAGTTACAGAACCAGCCAGTGTTGGTGCCAGGACTGAATCCACTCTCTGCATTCATAAATTTGAATAATCAAATCTGGACCTCTCTCCAGACATGTAAACATAGTATCCACTGTCTAAAAAATCTGATGTGTCTCTTCATTTTTTTCTTTTAGTTTTGCATTTTCATTACTTCTCATTTATTCATTTGTTCATTCAGTCAGCAAATACTTGAGTGGCTACTATATGCTGGGCATGTTCCATGCTCTGAGTGATACAGCATGTATGGACTTTATATTCCACTTGGAAAAGTAGATAATAGTGGAAGAAAGGAAGGAAGGAAGGAAAGAAGGAAGGGAAGAAGGGAGGGAGAGGGGGAGAGAGGGAGGGAAGAGGCCAAGGGTGCCAGGAGTAACAATTTCTGAATGGACAGAGGGACAGTTCTCTAATATAAGGTGACTTTGGAACAAAGATATGAAGGGGACAAGGAGCCAGACAGTGCAGGCTTCATGGATATACTACCAACGCAGTGATACAGGGCATTACATTTGGTCTAATGTTCTAGTCTCACCATATTGAGATTCTTAATGATTTTTATCTTAACAAAATACATTTTCATTTTATACTGGGCCGAACTATGCAGCTGGTCCTGGACCAGGAATGAGCCATGTGATAATTAAGGACAGAGATCTGTAGGTAAAAGATACCAGTGAGCACACAGGGGCTACAATGAGTAAGGAACAGAAGGTGCGTCAACAGGAGTGAGGCAAGAAAAAAAGAGAGTGGCTGGAGGAGGCATTGGTGAGGTGGGGGGCAGGTGCCATAGATGGGCCCTCATCGGGACTTGTCTGCCACTCTGAGATGGCAAAGCCATTGACCAGAACAGTGACATGATTTGACCTTCATTTAAAAACAATTATCCTGGATTTAAGCTACTTGGCTCTTATAAGAGTGCAGTGTAAGATTTACCTATTTCCTAAAATAGGCTAATAGCAATTTTACCAAAATTAGTTCCATAACTTATAAAGAATCCTTTTTCGTTTTTTTTTAAATTCAAAATGTTAAACAAACATGTTAAAAACTTCATGAATGTGACAAATTATCAACTCTCAATGGTTATACAGACTAAATCTTTTTAAAAATTTATTCCTTTCCTAGATGGTTTCAATTTTTAGATCCTTACAGCTATAATTCCTAACCACAAATATTCCTATCCACAGAAATATCCTTTTCTTTATCTAGTTTTACTAGGAGGACCACATATATCCTAGAGAATGTTTAATCTTCTGCTATAGTTCAATTCCCTCCCTTGAGAAAGAGAAGGAAAAAAAAAGATCGTGCTCCATTGTTGAATAGCACTACTATTTCATGAAAGAAGATGATTCTGCCAACTGTCCAAAGGAAAGAATCTTAATCAATTCTAATGCTGGTTGGAGCATTTCTTTCTGAAAAATTAAAAATGTTAAGTTTCAGAAATGAAATCTGAAGATTATAGTGTTAAATATATATAACTAAGAAAAAAGACATTTGATATAAAGCATGAAAAAGAAAATTCAGAGTTGCCAAAGGATATTCTAGAGTGAAAGAGAAGCACTGGGTACATGAAGTACATTATAGTTTTATATTTGTAGTTATGGGGTACCTTTGTAATGTGGGATCCAAGTATGCCTGTCAAAGTCAATGGGAAATTCTTAGGGAAAAAATAATGTTCCCTCATGGACATCCTGTGCATGTACAATCATTCCAGCAACATCACAAATGTTTTCACACTTTTTCTCTCGATTCATCCTCATCATTCCTGAAATGAGTAAAGTGGGTTTTATTTTAACATGTAGATGAAGAAATGGAAAGTAAATAATTTAAATAGTAAGCTCAAGATCAATAGCAAACTAATGACAATAGGAATCTAGACATCTTGACTCAGTTCACTGTTCATTCCATGTCCTCATATGTGTTCCTTTCATGCTAAGGAAATGCAGTGGCAACTGGATGTCCTTAGTAAAAATAGGCCAAAATGTACCTGCTGTACAGCGGTCGTTGATGGGGGCACAAGAAGTACAAAGAGCTAAGAAACACACACACACACACACTTTTCAAAAGGAATAGAAATTAGACTTCATAACAATTAAAAACTTGTACTTTGCAAAAGATACTGTGAAAAAAAAGAAAAGACCCACCATGGACTGAGAGAAAATACAAAAGTCTTGTAACCAGAATATATAAATTGCTTTGCAAATTCAATAATGAGAAAATATGTATCCCAATCAAACATGGAAAGTATTTGGATGGACACTTCATCAAATAATACAGATGGCCAACAAGACTGTGCAACATTGCTCATCTTCATTAGTCATCAGAATAATGCAAATTAAAATCACAATGAACTACTGCTACAAACCTAATACAAACGCTAAATATGTAAGAATGAATAAGCATATGAAGTAACTGAAAGTCTCATACATTGCTGGTGGGAATGCAAAATGCACAGCCATATAAGTCATTGTACAATCCAGAATTGCCACTCCTAGATATTTACCCAAGAGAAATGAAACTTATGGTCGCATAAAAACCTGTGCCTGGATGTTTATAACAGCTTTATTCACAATTTGCCTATACTGAAAACAACTCATATGTACTTTAGGTAATAAATAGACCAACAAACTGTGGCAAATCCATGTAAAGGAATACTGTTTTGCCAATAAAAAGGAATAAAGGACTGATCTATGTAACACCCTGGATGAATCTCAAGTGCATTCTGATAAATGAGAGAAGCCAGACTCAAAGGACTGCATACTATATGATTCCATTGACTTGATATTCTGGAAAAGGCAAAACAGATCAGTGGTTGCCAAGGGTAGAAAACAGAGGGAGAAGTTAATTACCAAGGGGTATAAGGACATTTTTGAAGGTCACGGAATCGTTCTGCATCTTGATTCTCATGGCCATGATGTTATTTGTGACTGATATGTCAAACTCCGAGGACTGAACATCAAAAATGGTCAATATTATTAAATGTAAATTATGTCATACTTTTTAAAAGAGTATAAATACATGAAATGTAGTTGAAACCAAAATACACAATGTCTAGTTGATAGCAAAAGAAAAAAATATGCCAGACAATAAGAAAAACATAAATGGAGATGGTACAGAATGTCTCCTTGACAGCAAATTTAAATTAGCAGTTGAAATTTCCAATTACTTATCTTTGAAAGTGGAAATTAGAAGCCATCTGATTGGGAGAGAGACTATGGTCAAGTTAAAAAAACTATGTATTAATGATAAGCATAAGAATGAAATAGAGGCATGAGTGATGTAGACAGCTCTGTAGTATGATTTTAAAAATGAAATAATAACTAAGAAAGCCTTTACTTAACTGATTTATACAGCCACACAGAAGTTATCTGAATAATCAAGCCTCCAGGGTATAAACCCCAAAATCTTTACTCAGCAAAGGCAAATGAAAGACAAAAAATATTACTGCTGAGGGCCATTCTTCAATTGGTTAAAATGGATTGAAGGTCTGTGAGTCCCTAGTCCTATATGTAATTATTGATTATTTGCCCTAAGTATTTGATACTTAAGTATTCAACAGGATGCCAACATGGTAGGTTTGCCTTCAGAACCCTATCAGTCTTTTTTTGTATTTCAGTTCTGGTCGTTTTCATGATCCTGTTGTCCTAATGGAACAGCTTGATCATTTCATGGAATCCATTTCCTGGACGTAGTCTTTGATGCTCTCTCTCTCTTTTTTTTTTTTTTTTTGATGTTCTCTTATCAAAAATACAGAGACCTTAAGTTTCATAAACACTTTTCCAGAAGGTAAAGAAGCACTGCTTTGTATTCAGGTAATCAGATTTTAGAAAATAAAAACAAGATAATCAAAGAAGTACAAACAAGTGTAACCTTGAAATACAATTTTCATATCTACTAAAATAACAGTAAACAAACAAAAATAATAGTTCTCAGTCTTGTTGATGATATAATGAAAGTGGTACACTTCTTTTTGTAAAAGAGGCCTTATAAGTTTCTAAAATTATTTAAAATGGAAGTACATCATAAGATCTTAAGAATGTACATTTTGAAAAAAAAAAGAATGTACATTTTGATTAAGTAATTCTCCATTTAGGAATTTATCCAAAGGAGATCTTTTGATGGGAACAGAATGATGCCTGACCCATATATCATCTCAGGATGAGCTAAAATAGCATTAAAATAGAAAGCTAATTAAATGTACACCATTAGGGGAATTCAATAGAAAAGAAAAGAAATTTAGAGGAATACAGGTGGCAGATACCTCTTAGGTAGCATGAGATTTAGTTTTAGCGACCTATAGTCAGCACCTATATGTGAGTCTCCTGCTCCCTCTCCATTCTGCCCCTACAATGGTGCCAAATACCGTATAACAAACTACATATTTTGTTTATTTTCTTCATTAACTGTCTTCTTTAACTAAAACAAAAGCCATCCCATGAGTGTAGGGATATTTGCCTGTCTTCTTCACTGTTAAATATTTTTTTCTTTGTGCCTAGAGCAATTCCTGGCACATAGCAGATACTAAATAAATATTCATTAAAAAAATAACAAGACATGAATGAAAAGATAGTCAGGACTCTTTTGTGGCCTGATTTTGATTCTGCTTCTGTTTTTGCTTCTTATTCAGCCATTTATTTATTTGTTCATTCAACAAATTTTTACTAGGCCCTCCTCCAAGCTAGGCATCATAATAGATGCTGGTTCATTCATCCTGGACAGTCGTGATCCTGCAGTAGCATGAAGCGCACTGTCTGATGGGAAGAATGGCCACTAGAACAGTGATCGTGAGGGAGATGGAGTGGAGAACTTTCTTCCTTAGGGATTAGTGATCCTTAGGGATCAAAGCCTTGACTGATGAGGAGAAACTCACTAAGGACTGTTCCAGGCTCAGAGGACACACATGTGAAGGACCAGAGCCACAGAGCATGGTACTTCTGAGGACACAAGGAAGGTCAAGGTGGCTCTGGTTGGGGGTGTGACCATGGCAGGGAGCGTGGTGCTTGATGAGGGCATGGAGGGAGACAGACTGGAATCTGAGGCCCTGGAAAGCCCTCTTCAGGACTTTGGTCTTTGTCCCAAAGGTGTTAGGTGATACATATGACAAAGTAGAAATTTGAAGAGGGAAATGAGCTGATCATATTTGATATTTGCAGAGATGGCTGTGGCTGCAGCATTGAGCATGGCAGGAGGCGTGTGAGACTAGAGGTGGCTGGCCCCAAGGGTGGCACAGCATAAGCTGGCAGCCAGCAGTCCTGTGTCCCATCCCTGTTCTGCTCCCAGCTCTCCCACAAGTGAAGGAGCCCTCTGTGCCATTTTGTGGAGAGCTAATAAGACATAGAGGCTGTGGAGTGCGGTCAGTGTGACACGGGTTTTGTTTTCCTCATCTAACCCTGAAAAGGAGATCATTGAAATGAAAAGGAGGCCCACATTTTCTTAAGACTCAGGTGTAAACTGAGAAATGTGCTTATTCTCACCAACAGCCCATCTGGAAGGAATGGGAAGGTAGTTAGAATCATTCTTTCGGTTCCTCTGATGAGTTATCACAATTGCATCAGCTTGGGGATGCAAAAGTGATCTAGGTTTCCCACTGCTTTTAACACATAGATTAATTTGGTGGCAGAAGCAGAGGGGATATGAAGAAGCTGATGCTTGCAGAATGCTTCCCTCTATCCCACTGGCGCCTGGGCCCTGGCCACAGACCCGAGGGAGGCAGTTGTCCTGTGGAGTGCCCCAAAACAGGGGTGATGCTGACTGCCGGCTCCCTGTTCTCCATCTCTAATCAGTGCCTAGCCTGCTGCGGCTTGGGGCTCAGGCTTTCAATTATTCAAGAATTGGGAAGTATTTGTTGCCTGATGCAGGATTTGCTTTTGTTCAACAGAACAAAACCCTGGTGGGTGAGATTCAGCACCCAGGGCAGCCAGGTCTCCAGATGCGTGTGGATTACTGACAGAGGGGCAGTTGCTCTGGGAAGGGGTCTGGTTCAAACGGCATATAGAGTGGATGGCAGAAGGGAAAACACTGCAGGCAGAGATGAAGAGAGAACATCCTGATTTTGCCTTCAATTTGTTCAGCTAGAAAACCAGAGTATGCTGAAATCACAGAAACCTGAGGCTGTGGTTGAGGGATGAGGCAGCTTTGCAGGAAGCAGCCCCAGGCCAGGTGGTGAGGGCTCTGGGTTCTAGCCCAGAGGCTACTGCTTACCTGCCCTGTGTCTTCAGGGAAATCATCTCTCCTCTTTGGGCCTTGTCTCCTCACCTGTGAAGTGAGGAAGATGGATTATATGATCTCTAAGGTTCTATTACATCTCTGTCTTCCAGTTTCGGGGTGATTTTCAGGTCCTGGTCCCCATTGTTACTAGATCCCCTGCATAGGATGGAACTGGTGTTGTTATGATCACTTTTGTTTATTGTCATCCATTCAATCTTTCATTCTTTCTTTCCACAAATATTGAATACTTGCTTTGTCCCTAGGGGAACTCCTTCAGGGATTCCCAGACTGCAAGTCTCACATGATGCAGCCCGATTATGAAGGCAAGTGCATCATTACATCTCCTTTTGTTCTCATGAGACTCTGAAGACTGGGTTAGTTTTAGAAGCCACAAGACCCATTCACTTCTGCATTGATTCATTGAACAAACATTGCCTGAGCATAAACTTTAAGCTAGGTGGCATATAAGGGAAAATCAAAGATGAGTCAGGTAAATGACTTGCCCTCAAATTTACATGGTCTTGTTGATGAGGCTGATGTATCATGGGAAAACTGCAATGCAGGGATAAGTACAAGAAAAATTATATGTACAGGGAATTATGAGAGCATAGAGGAGCAGTATCATTGAACCCTGGAGAGCCCAGGAGCACCTCTCAGAGGGGCTGGGATCTGAGTTGAGAGTTGTTTTTAAATCATTGTATTGCCTTATTTTGATTATGAAAGTTATATAAATGCACGTATATATATATATGGCTATGTATAATATATATAATTATGGGATAATAGGTCATCTTAATTTTCTTCTTTGAAAGTTCTGAATTTTGTTTCACATATGCATATATGTATGTGTATGTATATATATGTATGTATGTATGTGTATATATATATATATATATATGAAACAAAATTCAGAACATCCAACAGAAGAAAATTGATATTACCAGTTATCCTGTAATTCAGAGGTAATAACTAAAAAGTATTTAAAAAGACATGTTGCTTTGCTATATAGTTTTAGATTTTTTGATGTCTTTTCTTTCTTTTCATTTTTTTGACAAAAGAAATCACACTGGGAGTACTGCTTTGTAAGTTGCATTTTCATTTGATAATATATTATTGACTTTTTTACATCAATAAATGAAATTCTTCGTCATTATTTTTAAGAGCCATATATCATATTATATTGTACAGATGCCTTTTTATTCTTTTAACTAATAATCTATTGATAGATTTGGGTTATCCCAATTTTTCAGTATTATAAACAATATTGTGATAAACATGTTTCTCCTTAGGACAAATTCTTAGAAGCTGGATATCTAGGCCAAAGGATATTTTAAATATTGACACACATTTCCAGATTGTACTTTAGTTTAAAAGCAGAAGTGGGGATGCCTGGGTTGCTCACTGGTTGAGCGTCTGCCTTTGGCTCAAGGTGTGATCCTGGGGTCCTGGGATCAAGTCCCATATCAGGCTCCTTTCAAGAAGGCTGCTTCTCCCTTTGCCTATATCTCTGCCTCTCTCTCTGTGTGTCTCTCATGAATAAATAAATAAAATCTTAAAATATATATATAATAAAAGCAGAAGTGTGTGTGTATACTCACAAGTGCACATATCTTTGCTTTAGTTTTTTTAATTTTTTAAAAATTTTTTAAATTTATTTATGATAGTCACACACAGAGAGAGAGGCAGAGACATAGGCAGAGGGAGAAGCAGGCTCCATGCATTGGGAGCCTGATGTGGGATTTGATCCTGGGTCTCCAGGATCGTGCCCTGGGCCAAAGGCAGGCGCCAAACCGCTGCGCCACCCAGGGATCCCTTTGCTTTAGTTAACATTAGTTGAGTACTTACTATATTCCAGATATTAGACTAAGAACTTTACACACAGTCTGATCTAATGAATGTAATATTTCAGCCCAAACCACAGGTCCATAAACTTATTACAAAATATACTTCAAGAAAAATAATCCAGAAACACATTTGATTTGCCAACCCAAGAAACTAAGTGGTATTTGGATGCAGAAGGGTGAGAATATTAAGTCCAAAAGCAATAATTGAATCTTTGTTTTAGCTTTGTTAAGATGTCAGGCATTCTATACCATTGGCCTGAGTCCATAATTTATAAGTTTAAATCTAAATGGGGAAATTACCCAAGGAAAGTCTGTGATTATGGCCATGATGACCACCTAACCCTGCAGTAATCCACTACATTTTTAGTTCTCTGTACCAGCTGGTGTTACTAAGGTTTGTCTTAGAAATAGGGAGACCCAAGGGGGTACCTGGGAGGCTCAGTTGGTTAAGTGTCTGACTTTGGCTCAGGTTAGGGTCCTGGAATCAGGCCCCACATCTGGCTCCTGGCTCAGCAGGGAGTCTACTTGCGTCTCTCTCTCTCTGCCCCTCTCCCTGCTTGTGTTCTTTCTCTCTCAGATGAATAAATAAAATCCTAAAAAAAAAGAAAGAAAGAAAGAAATAGGGAAACTCTCTGTCTTGATTTGTCTAGGACAGTCCTTTTGTCTTGAAATAAATATTGGTAGTTGCATTATTTTGTTCTCAAAAGTATCCCAGTTTGGACAATAATTTACTTTGAGGAAACTTGTTACAGATGCACAGGGTTTGCTGATGAGACAGAGATGAGTATGAGCAGTGGGATCTCCAATGTGTGCCCATTCCCTTACGCTCAAGGGCAGGTATCTCTGTCCCTAACTTTCTAAAGAAACTTACCTTGCCTGTCATGCACCAGGGTATCTGGTCACCTCACTTATCCAGATAATAGCTAAGAATCAGAGAGAAAGCCAAGATATCTATGTAGTAAGAATTAGCAAACCCTGTAATAAAATTCTTGCCCTGGTCTATCGGAGAAATTCTTATGCAAAGCCTGTCTACTCTTCCTTTACACACAGATCCCCCAAAAGCTTGGGTATCTTATTTTCTCCCCACAGGTGATTAAAAGGATAGGTTAGAAGAGAGAACAAATGCCTAAGGCAATACTTCAGCATGAGCAGGAAGAGAGGGAAAGTGGCTTATATGAGAGAGAGAAGACAGGAGGCTTAAAAGGAAAGGCGAGGACGGCCATCGTGTCAGCGCGGCCACTGCAGTGAAGCCCAAGAGAATCAGCACAGCAGGGCAGCAGTGGGAGTTCATAATGATGACCTTGAATTATCAAGAAAGTGTTTACTGCATTTAGTAGGCTGTATTTAAGAAGGTCGGGAAGCCTGAAACATTTTAGATGGGATTTCTACCCAAAATAGTTCATATTGTTGAAATTAGACTTATAAGAGGTAAGTCTTCAGCAATCTGAACACCTTGATTATGGAATGATTTAACCTTCTGAGAGTCCTGGGCAGCAGAAAAAAATGTAATATGTAAGAAAAAGCATTTAAGTCATCTTTTCTGCCCTCAAAGACTTCAAATTCTTGTTGATAATGTAAGTTTTCACCCTTTCTAGATGTCTTTGCATTTTAAAAAGAACTTTAAAAGACTAAAATGCCTTATAATCTCAAGGGAGTCAAGTTCCTGCAATATAATTCCAGGCACTGAGAACATAGGAGGAAAGTTTTCAGGGCAAAAGTGTTTTTCTGGTTTTCCATGCAGAGCTCTTTAGCTATGGTTCCTTGACAATAGTCCTATAAAAAGGGGTGGCCTTCTTAGCTGCTCATGCCCTTTGGAGCCATAAACTCCCACCTCTGAGGGACCCACTGGACCCGAATCAAGTCCATAGGACAAAGAGCAGAGAGTCAAACGTGCTCACGGCCAAGCAGAAGGCTAAGGGGTCCCCAGAGCAGCTGAGGGCACTGCTCAGAACTAATCAGAAACAAAATTATGGATCATTTAAGTGACAAGTGGTCCTAAGCTCTCAGAGTCCAGACCGTTGGGGTTCTGAGAATTCTGGCGGCAGGCCTCTGTTCATTAATTCCATCCATGGTGATGTTTAAAGTGTAATGAAAACTCAATGCAAAAAAATTAGAAGACTTGGAGCTTTTATAGTTATCCCCAGGACACACAGCCTGAAGACAGAGGATGGAGGGCACTGGAAAGGTAGATGAATGAGATGACCTCCACTGCACTGTTGCTGTCCTCACTGGTGCCCTAATGGGAAACTCTGCCTGGACAGAAGCAGGGTCCCTGGCTGGATAAAAGCTGAAAGGAGGACCACCTGCCCTATTAGAGGGTCAGCCCTTTTTTTTTTTTTTTTTTTTTTTTTACCTAAAGCCTCAGCTTGACAGAGTGACTCTGAGGTCTGGGACAGACACTTATATCTGCAGAACCGTGATGCATCCTTGCATCTCATTCCCCAAAGTAATTCTGACCTTCCAGAGGCTCAGTGTCCCTTCCTAGAGTGTCACTAATCCAATTACTCTTTCTGTGGTAAGTAGAACCTGGGTTTCTGGTGTCCAGGCAGGAAAAAGAGCCATTCAGATCCAAACAGCTCTCTGTTGACATCACTTGTCATTTTGATGCCTTTAGAGTGCTGGTTTTTCATTCTTTCCTGATGCAGAAAGAAGGGCAGCATGGCCATAGGCAGCTGACTCAGATATGCCCAGACCAAAGAAAACTCGTGCCCCAGACTTGGGTTTAAGCAGGGAGAGTAGCTGCTTCTTGTATGTGGATATCTCCTTTATTAAAAACAATATCTATTTTCTGTGGTTAATATGTATAATTCCATTATTAGAGGCTTATCCCCCTGTGGCCTGTGTAGGCCCACCTCATATACCTTATTAATCATTATACCTTCCCTGTGCTGCAAGAAGATGTGTAGAGGGAGGGGCCCTACGAATGATGGGGACCCAGGGCACCTGAGACTCGGGGAGGTATACGCTAGTACAAGAGGAATGCTGACAACAGCAAAGACACCTTTTGCTTCTCCATCCCTGGTGCCTTTCCCTCACAGCTTCTGGTCTTTTGCCACACATTTTATGAGCTGAATGGTGTCCCCTCAAATTCATGTGTTGAAGTCCTAGCCCCAGTACCTCAGAGTGTGACTGTATGTGGAGACAGAATCTTTGAAGAGGTAATTTAATTAAAATCAATTCATTAGGATGTACCTTAATCCAATCTGACTACAGTCCTTGTAAGAAGAGGAAATTAGGACACAGGTGTTAGATAGAGGGATAGAGGGAAGGTGATGAGAAGGCATAGGGAGAAAGGTGGCCATCTACAAGCCAGGGGAGAGGTCTTGGATGAAGCCAGCCCCGGCAACAGCTTGATCTCAGACTTCTAGACTCCAGAGCTTTGAGAAAACAAACTCTTGCTGTATAAGCTTCCCAGCCTGGGGTACTTTGTTATGGAGGCCTCGACAGACTAATATACTGCATGATGCCACCTCTGCCTGGGTCACTCAGCAACCACCATCATGGGTTCCTGGAACATGGCTGCTGAGTTTGGCTCAGCTCTGCCACCTGGCCACAAAGTACTACTTTAACATCTAGAGAAAATCATATCTGCTACTCAGAAAAGGCAAATTTAAAAGACTTTAGGTTTCATCTAGTTCGGGGATTCAAAAGTTGCTATGGATAGTAACAAGGAAGCTTGGGAGATCAAGAGGGGAGGGAGGCTGACCTTAGAGTAGAGGCTCCAAAAACAGATTTTGGTGCCTCCTAAAGAGGTGCTAACCACTATCCTTAGGCCGGAGAAACCCCTTGGTGTAGACCTGGGATGTAGGGAGTTGTAGAGTCCCTAGAATGGACCGTGGCTGTTAGATCCCTCACCGAGTTCCAATGAGAAGCAGGGCCTACTATCCTCCAGGGAGAGCCCGGGCTGAGACCGCAAACCCTGGGGACAGACAGATAGAGAGACAGACACATGCACAGTGGTAGAAGAATACGGGTTGCTTGCCTGAACAAAAGGGTTTTCTGGGGTAGCAAGATGCTCTGAGTTGAAGGAGGGTTCAAAACAAGGACTGGGAGATAAGAGTCAGGGACAAATGAAGCCACCAGCTTCATTTTACTTCTCAAAGCAGGGATGTTGCAGTGAGCTAGTATAGCCAGCAATCAAAGAGGCCCCTGCCACCTGTCATATATGCCTATCCTTCTCAAGGTATGAGCCAGGACAGCCCAGCCCTCTGTGTAACTCATTTCCACATCATCCATACTTTCCAATAAGCTCTTACTCTTTTAGATTGCTTCCTGAAAGAGCCACATATTGAAAATCACCGGTCAGTCAGTTCTTTATTCCGTTAGTCACCAAACTGATTTTTTAAGCTCAAAACCAATAAAGCTGTGACGGCGAAGAACGGATATGGATTTCTCATTCTCACACACTCATATATAATAATAATAAAACTTTATTAAACAAGAGACATGTTGTTTCAGAGAATTTTTCTTTCCCTTCTCCAGGGCCCCAAGGCTAAAATATACAATCTTATTAACTTCCTGGAAGAAATACTCCATTCCCTCGGCGCACATGCTGAGCATTCATCTTCTTGGACCTGGAAAATGAGACAGGTTCTTGACATGAAGGTGTGTGGGCCACAGTTGTATCCAGGGAAATCTAGGGGAACGAGCATGATGAGGACACTCCCAGGGAATCTGCATGGAGTCCAAGAAGCCCTCTGTAATAGGTCCTTCTGCATGTCCCAGGCCAGGAAGAAAAGTAGAAAGAATTGGCACAACAGGGTCGATGCAGGGTCGTGTGCAGATGTAGGGGAGCCTGGAGATAACATTTAGATCATACTCCCAGACAACAGATCCGGAAACCAAAGCTCAGACAGGCTGACATTCACCCAGAGGCACACACAGTGGACGGTAGAGGAGGAACCAGAGCCCTGGCACTGTATTCTGTCCTTGCCTTCCATCCCACAGCTCCAGAATTGATCTCAAATCAAGGAGATTCCAATGTGATTCCTACATGTCCTGTGAGATGGCCTCACACTCCTCAGGGAGGTCAGGGGTCATGTCCCGATTTCCTATCTCTGACTACAGCAAAAACAACAGCCA
Organism: Nyctereutes procyonoides; assembly: GCF_905146905.1. Taxonomy (NCBI): domain Eukaryota; kingdom Metazoa; phylum Chordata; class Mammalia; order Carnivora; family Canidae; genus Nyctereutes; species Nyctereutes procyonoides. The sequence goes on along the minus strand of NW_026575048.1, from coordinate 17,445,774 downwards.
CATAGCTCATATAGGCAGGAGAGTCTGCCAGAATCAGCCCAAATCGGTTGAATGAATGAACGACCTCGAACAGATGGTGAATGAGATTAGGACTCTGAAATCTAATTCATGGGACACCTGGGTGGCTCAGTTGTTGAACATCTGCCTTCAGTTCATGTCTGGGTCCCCAGGTCCTGGGATCAAGTCTCAGATCAGGCTCCCTGTAGAGAGCCTACTTCTCCCTCTGCCTGTGTCTCTGCCTCTCTGTGTGTGTCCTTCATGAATAAATAAATAAAACCTTTTTTTTTTTAAAAAAAAGAAAGAAATCTAATTAATATCATCCAACTGACCACTTAAATGTTTGGTCCAGGGAGGACTGACATTCTGAAAACCCTGAAGTAGCCTGATGGTGGGAGCTGCCACCCCATCTTCCGGGGTGGAAGACAAGGAAGCAGGCCTTCATCAAAGTTATCCAGGCCAGAATATTTGTCAGTTCCTAAGGAAGGACTGTCTCTGGACAGCCAAGGGTGTAGGATGAGATATTTGAAGAAGGACGACGTGACCAAGGACAAGCTGAAGGGGTGATCCCTGGGAGGAGACATGCGGATCTTAGGTACTAACTGGGCTTTGAGGCAGAGTTGCACAAGACAAGTGGAACCAGTTCCACACTGCTCTGCACAATGGAACTGGGGTGCAGGCTGGTCCTCAGGAGTTGGGGCTGTTATGGACTGAATTGTATCTTTCCAAATTTCACCAGGTGAAGCTTTATCTCCCCATGTGACTGTTGTGGAGATAGGTCCTTTAAGGAGGGAATTAAGGCTCACTGAAGTCACTGGTGTGGGGTCCTAATCTGATAGGACTGGTGTCCTTATAAGAAAAACACCCAGAGCTCTTACCCTGCACGTGTACACAGAGGAGGCCATGTGATGACACAGTAAGAAGTCATCGTGAGCCAGTTGAGGAGACAAGCTCAAGACACCAGACCTGCTGGCCCTTGATGTAGATCTTTTAGCCTCCAGAACTGTAAGAAAATACATTTCCGTCATTCAAGCATTCAAACCCCCCACACTGTCTGTGACATTTTGTTATGGCAGCTTGAGAAGACTAATACTGGGGCTGGTAGTCTCAAGGAGGGGAAGCGCAGAGGGAGTTGGGGCAAGACAAGAAACTGGGGGAATCATGTTCCTGGTGACAGCTCCATGTGGGCAAGCAGTCTCTTTTTAAGTCTTGGCAGAATGCAACAGCCATGGGCTCTTCTGTGTTTATCCTTTCCTGGGGTCCTAAAAACAATCTGGGGTCTTTCTAGGAAAATGGGAAAAGGATCAAACGACCTCTGATGGCCACTGTAGCTCTAAGACTCTGACTACAGCAGATGCAGAGGCTCATCACTGAAAACAATTTATTGGGATTTTTTTAAACTGCAAGTTTGGAAATCTTTTAACTCCCTATAAAAAGGAGCAACAGTGGGCTAATTATAAATGAGTATTTATGTATACTTATTTCGGGTTATATATTCCAGATACTTTTCAGTGAAATCAAATGAAATGACTGTCAAATACACATGGAGTTCAGCAGAAGTTGTCTAGATATTTACACAGTCTACGAGACACTTGGAACATATATAACAGCTGCAAATTGTCAGATTCTTCAGCTCTCTCTCGGCCCACCACTAGTGGAATTAATTTGTGGGTATCCTCCCAAGGTCCCTCTGACTCCCACTCAGGCAGTCTCCACACTCTGGCTGTGGACCCTGGGTCCAGCTTCCATCCTCAGCCTGTCTGCTGCATTCCTCTAGATCCCATTTCAGATCAAACACCAAATGTTGTCCAAGCAATTACTGTGCACTCAGCTCTGTGCTTTGCTGGACCGGGAGATAGCATTTGAAATGACCTCTGAGGTTACTTTCAGCCAGAGACAGGGAAGGCTGCAAGAATGTGCATCCTCAGAAAATTCAAGTATTGCTCCCTCCAGGAAGTCTCCCTGATTCTGCAAACAACTAAAGCGTAGCAAGCCCCATTAATTCCCTCTCCTCTTGTGCACAGAAATAGACTGTATTTTCCTACAGTTCTTTCATGGAAATGCAGTCCATGTGACAAAGGAACATGGGTGGGAGTGATGTATGTCACTTCCAAATTTGGCTCCCAGCTGCTCCCTTTTTTTCCTTGTCTGCCAGTGTAAAATGCTGAGGTCCTAGGAGATTGTGGGATTGGCCATATCCAAGAAGCCTGGATCCCTTAGTGACCACGTGGAGCAGAGCCCCCACCCAACATTTGACCGTGATAAGAGTGAGAAATAAGCCTGCACTGCACTCAGCCTCTAAGAGGTAGAGATGGTTTGTTGCAGCAATTGGCGTGTCCAGGCTCCTATACTGACCGACTCTCAAGTTGAAAATAATAGTCATTTGCTCTCTAATTGAACACGCCTTCAGATAGGGAGCTTGGGAATATGCATGAACAATTTTCTAATTTGGTAGGGCTATGAATGCAAACCATGGCCTGTCTGACTCCAGAAAGCATGCTCCTGACCCATTTCTCCTTTGTTGCTCTCTGGGCTGCAGTGGCAGCCACAGTCTTTGGAAGACTGTAAAAGAAAACCTAACTCACAACATTCCTGAGCTGGATAGAATTTTGCAAATTGTGCATATGGGCATTTTTTGTTGTTGTTGTTGTAGTGTGTATTGTGTCTCTCTTTATTTCACAAGCATGTTCCTATCTTATTTCCCCACATATTTTTCTCCCAAAAGAAGCTGAAGCAGATTTTGAGCTGGGTCTAGAACCATATCCTGGGGTAACCCTCGGGCTGAAGGCAGCAAGCTCAGAGAGTAGGCTTCTGCAGATGGCCACTGTGGCACTTTCCAAAACCTGCTGGGCTGCCAGGAGCCGGGCTGAGATGCAGAGAGGTCTGGTGTGGTGACTGAGTTTGGTATCCACAGGCACACAGTGGCAGAGATGTCATTAGGGCCTGGGGCTGGAGCCCCACAACTCCTGAGATGCATTCTCCTGTTTAATCGGGAGGTTCACAGAGAAATTCATAGCATTCTCAATGGTTCCCTTGCTCTGCTGCCTCCCCAGTCTGGGCCTTGGCAGCACTTGCTTTGGTATAAATCACATTCCATCAGCGTAACTGCAGGGCTTCGGGGATCATTTTGGAATACTAGGATGTTAATGCATCGGGTTTTGTTCCAAGCAGTGAGCCACCTCCTGGGATTTGGGAATCTCTCTTTTAAATCCAGATAGCACTAATGAGCTAGTAAGGGCTCCTGACCTCCTTGACTCATTTCCTCACTCCTGTGGCTGCTCTGAGCATTGGAATTAGCCACATCTGCACTGCGTTGCAGCCGGCCCTGGGTCTGATATAGCCGCAGGCTTTCAATGCAACTGGTTCCACCTGGAGGCATTCAAACTGCAATTTCTTCTCCGCCCCCCCCCCCTAAATTATTGAGTACACCTAAAAGTGCTTTTCACATACAGGCTCTGGGTAAATGTTTGTGGTTATTTTGATGGCAATTGCACTAGTGTCCTTATAACAGGGATGGGCTGGGAGCTGACCTTTAATTCTATATCCAAGCAAAAATTATGCTGGGATGTCGAGGAGATGGTCCTTGAAGGGATGAGTGATAAGGAAAGACACATACTGACAAGCAGTTAAATATCATTTATCCTTTAGCCAAGCCTGTCTCTTAGTGCCCCTGACTTACATTTAGCCACTTGGAAATGCCTCATTTAACACTTATTATATATCAGGAGCTGTGCTAAGTGGTTTACAAATATTTACCAATCGACTCTGCTACACCATTTTTTATGTTCGCTTTACAATAAGAAACCTAGGACACAACAGAGAAGTTAGGGAACTTGCCCAGAGCCAATAAGTAGTGCTGCCAGGATTCGAAGCTGCCGCCTCTGGCTCCAAAGACCACACACTTAATCATTGTGCCGTGTCTCTCCTCCACAGTATATCTGCCTCTCAAGCTTGGCTCAGACTCTTCATATTATCTAGAATGTCCATTCCTTTGCTCTTCACACTTCTAAATTCTAGCTCATTGTTCAAGACCAACTTACATCCTGGTTCCTACAAGAAGCCTTCCTGAATTTATGTACCATGTTGCAGGTGACTGGCTCTGAACTCCAGTAGCACAGTAGTTCAGGGCATGGCATTGGGCATTAAACTGTACAAACCTCAGTCAAACCCAGTCCTAGCTCTACAACCTTGCGTGAATTAATTAACTTCTATGAGCTAAGTTTTCTTCTCTGTAAAATGGAAATATATATATTGCACCTGCCCAACAGGGCTGTTGGGGGGGGGCTGTTAATTGGACTGGCATATCTACAATACCTAGAAGAGTGCTCACTCACCCTCCTATATATGCATTTTATTGGTAGTCTTGCCATTATTATTATTATTATTATTTTTAGTCTTGCTATTATTGTTGTCATCATTGCCTATTTGCTTTTCCTATTGCTCCTTCCTTGTCTGATTCTTATCTCCTGTAAGATTATAGGATTATTTGACCCCTTAAAGACAAAGATCAGTTGTGTGTGTGTGTGTGTGTGTGTGTGTCTAATTCTCTGGCACTTAGATTAGTATCCTGCAAATAGTAAGCATTCATTTAATGGCAATAATTAATTAATGAGTTGGAGGTAGCTAATATTATATCCCTCGGCACAAGAATTCAAAAATCTCTTTCCTACTGAAATGCATATAAATATAAGTCACAGGTCTTCATTGATCTTGGAATGGCACATCTCAGGGGAAATTGAATGTTTCATAGTTCAAAGAAAATCTACTCCTAAATAAGTTAACAGATGCATTCATTAACTGAGGTGGTCCAGTTAAAATAGGGCACAAACTTGTTGGGATTTGAATATCAATAGTCTGTAGAGAAGCATCAGCTTCCAAGAATTTTTGACTCCTGATGTGATCTTCTTAACCTTTGCTTTCCAGTCTAGTCTTCAGAGAGGCTGCCGCTTATTTATGATGGAGATACTGCAGATATACCATGCTAGGTAATTGAGAAACCATTTGAAGACCGATGTCTTATTATCTCTTGAAGCACACAGCAAAGAACCACTTACAAAGCCTTCTCTATTATTTGACTATTTAGATCCTTAGGTTCATTGACTTCAGAATATTTTAAAGGAATCACTCTGAAGTCAATAAGGCTCCATGACTTGCAAGGAGTCAGGAAGCTCCTGAAAGGCTCTAGGTCTGAGTTGAGTGACTCTGCAAGACAGAGCCATGTTGCTCCTGCTGAAAATAGGGACAAGAGTTTAACTCCACAAGGGTGGCCAGCTCAGCATACGTCCCTGTGCTCAATGTCAAAGGGCAGGGTCTCCTGCAGTTTTTCTCTGAGCAACTTCACATTGTTCCGTCTTCACATTGTTTTGGGAAGTTGACCTTTGGGACGGTGGCAGGTGAAGAGTTATGGAGAGTAAGACCTACCTTTCTCATAAATATGCTCTGGCTTCCCAGGGCCTTCTTCCTGGAGCACTGGCATCCTCTGCCATCCCTGAGGGCCTCAGAAGGCCTCTGGATAACTGAGATAAGGAAAATGAAGTACCAAGAGGTGGATATGAACCACTTTTTGTGAAGAGAGCTGGGTGGTTCTAGTGCCTGACTCCCCCACTCCCCTTCCTCAAAGTGTTTCCTATCTGCTTTCATATAGGACCCCGTATAGCATTGCGATTTTTTTCTTCCTGTTTAGGGACAAGTGATGAGCTGCTACATCATCTCATACTTTCCTGGCTGCCCTGAATGAACATTGAATGGCATCCCACAGACTGCTTAGCTTTTCTTTGGCCTATCTGGGATGGCAGGTGTGGGAGAACAGAGATGACTGGATAGGTTCAGGGAAAAGGGAAGTGGTGAGTGTCAACCCCCAGCCCCATCCCCAGGTGGTTTTGGTAGTAAGGCAACAGCCATCCTGGGGAGTCCTGTACATAACTTGTAAGTTGTTTCCCCAGTTCTCTGAAATAACACTTCCCATAACTCTTTTAATCATGCTCAACATTGTAAACAATTGTGAAGGACACCCATTTCCTTGTTACAGCTCAGCACCTTTTCCATAGCATTATACCTTTCTTCATCCTTTGTATTTCATTTAATATTTCACGCTCAGTGCAGATCATAGCCACTAATCACCTCTCAGCTTGTGGCCCTCGTCTCCATGTTAACAACAGACTCTCGTATGGTTCTCATCTCACATTCAGATGATGGTGGTTCAACTGGACTTTCTCCTCTCTGCTCCAGGCATCCTGATTTATTCTGTGCTCCCTGATGGATTAATCTTCAGTCACTACATTACTCGAGAAAATTCAGTGGCTCCCCACTGTCTACTAAAAGTTGAGCTTGGCCTATCTTTTAAGGCCCCTTTAGAATTTGGCTCTAATCTTTTTTTTTTTTTTTTCCAGAAGTTCCTAATATATACTTCAAAATTCTCATCCCCAAATCTATACCAGTCCATGGCTCTTTACATTGTCATATTACATGTTCTTTTTTTTTTTTTTTTAATTTAGTTATGATAGTCACAGAGAGAGAGACAGGCAGAGACACAGGCAGAGGGAGATGCAGGCTCCATGCACTGGAAGCCCGACGTGGGATTCGATCCCGGGTCTCCAGGATCGCGCCCTGGGCCAAAGGCAGGCGCCAAACCGCTGCGCCACCCAGGGATCCCATATTACATGTTTTTTATCAGAGATGCCCAACACTCTCTTCTGTGCCTTCCCTGTCAAGTCATCTAATTTATTCGGCAAAGAAAGAGTGCCTTCAATGTCTTCAACTTTGGCTCTCTTAAAGACCTGGCTTGTCTTAACTACTTCGCATCTATTACCCACTGCCTTATTTTCAGAAATCTAAGTATCTTCTGCCTACATAACTTGACCATTAGCCTGATGCCGTATGAAATAAAACATTAGCTCTGTCACTTCTACCCAGATTTCTGCCCCCATATTAGTACTAACCCTATGTACCCTATCAGAACATAGGACCAGCATTATAGGTGCTCCATAAATATTCTAAATATAAATTATCTAGATTCCACTTTGAGAGCTGGGTGGTTGAGGCACAGTTTTATGCAAAAGAGAAATAACATGTATTTTATAGTCAGTATTATTGTGGGGGGGGGGCATACCTCGATATACCACCTCCCAGTAGAATCTTTCTATACCTGAGATGACCCTGAGTGGAAGAAAGGCCCACCCCTGAGTTTCAGGAAGATAAATTGCTTTGTTCTCCTTCACCTTCTTTGCTTTACTATTTCCTCCACTTGGAATTCTCTGCCTTTTATCCCCCTTGATATATTCTTTCCTGTCTTTTGATATTAACACAAAATATTATCATATTAGTGAAGTCTTTGCAGGCCTCAGCTCTCCATTGTCATTTTATGCTACTTAAAATAAAAAGACATAAACATAAAAGTTAACACAATTACCCAGCACATATATGACCTGATTATTTGGGAAATATAAATCTTACCCCATCTGTGGACCTGTCTTGAACTAGGCATCACATTTGTCTACCCTTACTTCCATTTTATTGCACTTATCCCCATTATATCCCATATGATTCTTCAACGTGGGAGGCTCCATCTCTTCCAGATCATTTTACTATTACCATCACTGCAGGGAAGTAGAATGAGGAAATACTGAACAAATAGCGGGAAATTACAAAAGCTTAAAAATTTCAGTCGTGTCCTCAATCTCATTTTTTGGCCTTTCTAACATGGTCACTGCCTGTGGGAGGCAATGTTAGTCAATGGCTATTTCAAATCCCCAACTGAGCCACCTGCTAACTAGGAGGGACTTGGGTAGCTTGTGTAACCTCTGCACTCTTCTTACCTTCCGCAAAAAGGGAACACCGAATCTGCCTCTCAGGGTAGTTGTGAGCATCTTGTGGGATGATGTAAGTGTGCTCCTAGCCAAGAGTGTGTGACACCATTGCGGCTGTATTGTTGTTAATGTCACTGAAGCAGCTCCTGTTGGAGTTATTGCCAGCTGAGGTAGGTACTGGATACCGGTGTGACTGTTTCTTCCCAGGGGTGACACTCCCTGAAATCCTGCTCCCTCCTTCAGCCCCATTTCTAAAATTAGGGCAAGGGCAAACTGCCTGGAATTTCACTGAACTTCTAGGTGAGACTCAATGAACCAAGTCCAGAAAACTCAAGCCAAAGAGTACAGAGGTAGAAGACAAAACCAAAGTCTAATTCAAGGATAAATGCTAGTTGGTTTTCTTGGGAAGTCCTCTAGAAGGAGCTCAGATAATCACAGTTTAAATCAAATGAGCCATAGGTGAACAGCAGATAGAATTTCTTGATTCGCCTGAAAGTTTTCTGGGTGGGATCAGTATCATTCCGAATACATGTTGCTTATCTCTGTGGGTGCTTGGGCTCTCTTCTATGTGGCTCTGACTCTTGACTCCTCTTGCCCTCCTTAATAGCAGAACAGAAGCTCCAGCCTCCCCAGATATCAAAGATAAAGCGATAAACTCTTTTTAAATGAATAAATAAATGAGTGAATGAATGAATGTATACATGAATATAAGAAAGACAAGGCCCCTATGACAGCAGAAACTGTCTACAGACAGTAATCCCAAATCCAGACCTCCAGCCTTTCCTTGGAAGGACAATATATATGTAAATAGAGCCATCACGTTTAGAATGTCAGGCCTCAGAGGGTTCCTCTGGAGCTTACAAAGGCCACTTCACATTTCTTCATGAAATTACAAAACTTGACAGCTTTCTTAACACAGTGATGGTGAGGAATAAAAACTTCAAAAATTATGCTATTTGAAGAGTAAACTATTTACTGTTCAGAGGGAAAAAATCTGAACTTAACTACTTGGCAGCTATCAAAATGTAACCCTATGACACAACTGCGATTTAAAATGTAAATAGAGCTTCAGACACGCAGTGAAGGAACTAGCTAGCCCCACCCAAGACTAGTTGCGTGGCATCTTGACCTGCAGGGACAGGACCAAGGCCCAGGCACTCACCCATCACTGCCTGGACCAGAAGGACAACCGAACTTTGCAGGTTTAACTCTACCTGCACCTCTTCACTCCCAAGGATATGAAGGAAGCATCACAAATGAAGGCCTGGTGATCCAGTTTCCTGAAGAAAGTGTGCACTGAATGAAGTCTAGGTTAATAACCAAGGCAGATATTCTTAAAAAAAAAAAAAAGTATTTGACATTCAGGAACAGAAGGTGATGTGTAAAATGTATTGTGCCCCTGTGTATTTGTATTCTCAGCTGCATCGAGGTCTTGAGATGTACACGTGCTTGTACAAATGCTCTCACACTCTTGAGCTGTGTGCCTTGAAAATATATTCAATTCAATTGGCCTCACGTATTTCTCTTTAATTTTGTAAACTGGAGAAGAGCAGGCCAGACTCCTTGGTGTGCAATGGTCAACACAATCCTCACTGGCCTATTTGCCCCTCCTTAGCTGTGGGCATCTGCTGTCCCAGGGCCTGGCAAGTGTGAAGTGGGGTCGATGCCAGTGCCTGTGGAGCCAGAGCTGTTTACAGTTTCGACATGAGCTGGCACATGTGGCTTGGGTGGGGGTAGGGATAGATGACCTCTACGTTCCCTTCTCATCTAAGACCCTGTGATGAACTTAGAAGACATGACCCTGATTTTCTGCAGTAGTAAACTCTCACCCCACCTATCATTCTAAAGACTTTTTGTAGGTTTCCCTCACTTTTTCCAGGAGATTGATCCAAAATGTGCAGCCTGTAGACAGAAATGTGATCCATCAATTTTGTTCTTGCTTTTTATTTTTTAATTGCATCATAGTAGTAATATAATTATGTGAGAGCACATGACCAAATATGAAGCGCTTCATACACAAAAAGTCATAAACACTTTATAACTGCAGCCAAAACACTCAGAAGCTCTGGGCAGCCGTAAGCCAAGCTTAATTTTTAGAGGAATATCAAAGCCAAAGAAGCAAACCAAGGAAGTTGCCTATGGATGTAAAATTTTGGGCACAGTTCAGTTCAATTCCATTCAACAAATATATGTATCTACTAAGTAGGCACAGGGCACTGTGCCGGTTTCTGTTCCCTATGAAGAGAGTTTGCTTGTTTTTAGGGATTGGCACTACACAGATGGTTTCATAGAGATGGTGAGAGGTGGATCAGAGCAGGGGCACAAATAAACAGTTTTCCATTTAATAATCATAATTATAAAAACAACAATTAGAAAAAGCCACCATTTACCAGAGGTCCAATCCTATGCCAGGATTTATGGCACACCAAGCATTCTCTGTGTGTACGACTACATAACTCCTAGTCCTTACAGCAACCCAGCAAAGAGAGTTATTCTTATGTCCCATTTTCTGTATGAGAAAACCAAGTCATAGGAAGGGCCCATCACTTGGCCAAGGTCACCTAGCTCTCAGATACTGAGCCAGAGTTTGAAAACATAATTGTCTGACTTCAAAGCCAGCATGCATCACACCTACATTAACCTACATCTCCTCACCTTTCGCAATGGCCATTTCTACTTGGCAGAAGGGTGACAGAGGGCCTCAACCTGGCCTATGACTTTTGGTGAGAGTGGCTCACTGGTGCTCAGCCTCTCCTCTCAGACCCTCCTTCTTGCTGCCTAAGCCAGGCACCTCTCCTTGTTCTTCCAAATGGGCCAGTCCGTGGTCCAGGCAGGAAGTAGAGATGGCTTCCGAACCTGGCTTTAGGCCATGTGAAATCCTCTAGTCCACGTAGCCCAAATATTCCAGCCACCTTCATAATGTCTTCCTTTCTTCCATTTGAGTCCATTTGACTACAAATACAACCTTACTGACGTGGAGTCTCTCAGGAGCTCTGCTGATTGGGGCCCATCTACCCCAAGCCTGGGTTCCTGGTCAGAGGGCAGAGCTTGCCTGGGAGTGAGTCTTTAAAAAGGCAGTTGGCGGGATCCCTGGGTGGCGCAGCGGTTTAGCGCCTGTCTTTGGCCCAGGGCGCGATCCTGGAGACCCGGGATCGAATCCCACGTCGGGCTCCCGGTGCATGGAGCCTACTTCTCCTTCTGCCTGTGTCTCTGCCTCTCTCTCTCTCATTCTGTGTGACTATCATAAATAAATAAAAATTAAAAAAATATAAAAAAAAAAATAAAAAGGCAGTTGGCTTGTTCTCTGAAGTAGGTCACATGTTCTCAGCCCTCTCGTCCTCCTCCTACTGTTGGAGCCACCCAAGGGGAAGCTCATGTGAAAACAGCATGTTACTCCCCATCAGCAGAGATACATCTTTGCCCCCCATGATGGGCTCTGCTGGTCCAGCAGCCACAGGCAAGCTGTGTTTTATTCGTGAACATCCTTCTTGTTTCAGCAGATAATGGACTCTAGTTAGGAGGCAACACAGTAAACACAGCATAAACATTGGGGTGTACAGCTAGAATGAGTCTGCATATAAATAAGAGTGCTGGGAGCCAGGGAGGTAATAAGTCAGGAATGCAATGGAGAAAGGTTATTAAAAGCAGAGCTTGTAAAAATCTGCAACAAGGCTGAAAGCTTGGAGCATTTCTTGATTACAGAGAACTAAAGGCGGCGGCCTGTCTCATCTGTGCTCTGCCTAGCTGGGTGACTGGACTCCTCACTTAAAATCCTGCTGTTACTCACTTTGTTCAATCGTAAAGTTGGGATTTTATACATTGAAAACAAAAGAGAGTTGTCAGGGTGTTGTGAAGACTGTACATGAAAGCATTATGAAAAAAGCTGATGTTGCTGCATAAATGGAAAGTTATGTGATTCTTAATTTTGGAAAGTGGCTGAAATTACTCTTTTACACATCTGAGTCCTCTTCTTGGTTGAATATCAAGCAGAGTTTATCTTTTGTAACAGAAATCTCTCAGGGACATATCAGGCATAAAAGGAACCAAGAGTATTTTCTGTTGTGTTAAAGTCAAAACAGAAAGGTCCTTTTCATTAGCTTTGTACTGGTCAGGATATGGTGGGCTATGCTGCAATAAGAAATAAATCCTGAAATCCCACTGGCTTAACACAAGTTAGAGAAAGAGGATGTTCCTATCTCTCTGACATGACACCCGGCATGTCTGTGGCATTTCTCTTATAATCAGTGAGTTCTGAGCTCTAGGCTGCTCCTCTCTCCTAGCTACACCATGACTTCTGGCATTGCCTCAGAGGGGGCAAGAAAAGGCTGGATCCTGTGAGACGCTTTTTAATAGTCAAGCCAGGAAGTGGTTTATCACTTCCACCCCTATTCTGTTATCCATAACCCAGTCATGTGGCCTCAGCCCAGCTGTAAGGGGGGCTGTGATGTGTGGAGGAGCCCAGGGATGTCTTGGGTGAGTTCCCTGCCTGCTGCACCTTTCTTAAAGTGAGTATGTGGCTACCGGATATATGGGGATACCTTGTCATCATGGAAGAGATAATGCTACTTTGATGTTGCTCCAATGACTTATAAGTCTCTGGCCAGGGTGGTGAACTTGTACATTTTTGGGGCAGAACAAGACTCCCAGAAGGACTTCCCAACCAGCTGTAGCCTCTATATGACATTGTGATTTTGACTCTAGACACCAGTGCATCTGAACCCTGGTTTATTCAGGATAACACTTAAGTAATTTAACCATATTTTCAGGCTAATTGTTGCCATGCCATCTTAGCAGCTATGATATAATTGGGATAGCATTACCTTTTAGCCTTCTAATGCTGAGGCTAATAGCTTTGGTCAGGCATTTTACTATTGATTGGAACACTTTATTAAAAGAGTAGAATTGTGCAAAAAAGAAAAACTTGTTAAATGCGATCATATATATCTTATAGCCTAATGTCTGGCATTTTCACAGTCTGGAGTCACCATAAATTGCTGATATTCATTACTATCTCCAAATTTTCTGAATTTTAAAGTGATTCAATGGTATTTTTTAGAGTTGCAGAAGCTATCTCAGCATTGAGATTATTTAGATTTAATTTAATTAAACAAGGTGCCATTAGACTGATGTGGTTCTGATGCTATGGCAGCCTCTGTAAGCAAACCAAAATCTAACCCTGTAAATGCAGCAAGTTTACAAAACTGAAACCTATAGACAATCAATCACAAACAGCAAATTAGGCTTTAATCAATAGCCAATCAAAAATTTCCTTGCTTTGCTTTTGTCTTTTCTAGAATCTCACCCAGAACTCTTGTCTATGAGGGGGCTCCCAACTACTTTTGATTTGATGCTGCCCAATTTGAGTCAGTATTTGCTCAAATAAACACTTAAAATTCTGAATATGCCTCAGTTTATCTTTTAGCAGATTCCAATGTTATATTTTCATTGGAACAGAATGGACATCTATAGAAAGCAATTGCTACCTTAAAATAGCACTTTGAATTTAAGTTAATTTTAAATACCTTTTCCAGATGGACAACCAACTGTTTTCATCAGTTTGGAACTTCCTAGCAGTAAAATGCTGGTGTGTAAAGGTTACTCTTTCATTTTATCTTCAACAATGCAGTCTGTTCTTAGACCCAGTCCATCCTCTCTCAGTTTGTGAGCTTGATGATTTGAATTCACCAATCCTAAACTCCATCTGTTTGTTGCCTGAAAACAGTTGAACAGATTTCAATAAATTTAGAAACTGTAAATAAATTGTTGAAGAAGCCTGAATGATGGATAGGATTTCAACATTGAGGATGGACAGCCATTGTGTTCATTTAAGACTTACAGATGTGGATTTGCTCATGTAGTCATCGTCCACAAGGTGAGATAAGAATTTCTGACTGTCTCATACTCCAACTGGTGACATCATTTCCCTCCAAACTTTGCAGAAGAAAGTAAATCCAGATTGAATTTAAACTGCAGGACCTGTCCTTTCTGGTTTCCCTGGATGAAATTAATCATCCATACATTCTTTTTGCATTTCCTTCAGTTTTCCTGCAGAAGAAACAGATAATAAACAAAGGGAGAATGACAGCACAAGATATAAAATATTTGTGTATTATTTTACTCTTTAAGGATTTGAATATATTCTAACAGCAGAAGTTATGGTGCTTTTAAAGGCATTGTTGAAACCCCAGTAATTCGAGGGAACACATGTTGTTATAAAACATAAGTCATGTAATAAGAGCTACCTCTTTTCTGCTAACTACTATTTACTGCAGGTATATTATATTTCAAGCATTGCTTAGCATTTTCCATATGGTATTCCATTAATATTTGCAAAGAATTTGTCAGTTATGCTTTCTGGTCCTCATTTAACAGATGAGAAAAGCAAGTCTGGAAAAGGAAAAGTAACTTGCCAAAATTACAAGGCGGGCAAGTAGAGGAGCTGTGATTCTAATGCAGGTCTTTATCCTCTTCTTTTTGATTTCTTTTGTTTTTCATTGAAGGGGTTGGGTGGTGCCAGTGAAAGAAGATGCATCTTTCTTCGAGTCCTTTGTTGCTTCCAGAAAGTCTGTGTTGATTCGGTAAAAGAAGATGCTCAAGCTTTTGTTTCATAGATGTTCTTTGATATTCCTATTTCGGATAATTCTTTTAAAGGGGCAGCTAGGGCATGAGGACTAACTTCTTTCTCTAATCACATTACTCTGAGATGGATACAGGCATCTGAACATGATTAGAGTCCTTTTAACTGTGTTTCTACCGTGAAATATGGATTCAAAATACATTTCAGGTCCCGTTTGTTTTCATATTGACAAATCTATTGTACCCTCCACTGATTACCTTTTTAAAAATTAAATAAACTTAGTGACATGTAATTTACATAATTAAGATTTAGCTATTATAAGTGTCCAATTCAATGGGTTTGGGTAAATATATACACCCTTGTAACAACAAGAACAATAGAGGATAGAAATTTCTTTCATTTCAGAAAGTTCCTTTGTATTTGTTGTAGCTCATCCCTATGATCACATGAAGTACAATTTAGCGATATTTTCTTTTATGGCTTGTGTTTTTTCTCTTCAATCTAAGAATTCTTTGCCTACTTGAATGTCACAAAGATTTTCCTCTATGCATTGTTCTAAAATTTGTTTTAGAACAAATTTAGAGTTTTAAGTTTTCACATTTAAGCCTATAATCATTTCAAGTTAATTTTTATGTATGGTATGAGGTAATGGTCAGGCATTTTTTATACATATACCCAATTTTCCAGCATTTTTTGTTGAAAAGATTATCTTTCCCCCATTGAATTAACTGAATTAACTTGGCCTCTGAAAAATCAATTGATTATGTGTATAGGTCTATTTTCAGACTCAGAATACTTTTCCCATTGATCTATTTGTTTATCCTTGTGTCTTACTTGGACTTTATAGATCTTGAAATCAAGTTCTGCAATTCCTCCATTTTTTTTTCTTTTCAAACCTGTTTTAGGTATTCTATATTTTTTTTGTGTCTCCATATACGTTTTGCAATCAAGTCATTTAAAAAAAAAAGCCCAGAGAATTTGATCAGGAATGAGTTGAATCTATAGATCAATTAGAATCAACAAGTTGAGTCTTTTTAAGCCATGAACATGTAAAATCTATCCATTTATTTTAGTCATTAATTTTTCTCAGCAAAGTTTTACAGTACCAAATGAACAAAACCTTGCACATATTTTGATAGATTTATTCCTAAGTATTTGATTTTGGATGCTATTCTAATGGTATTTTTAAAATTCAATTTTTAATTTTTTTCTTAGAATACTATTTTTTTAATAAATCAATTTTTACTGGTGTTCAATTTACCAACATACAGAATAACACCCAGTGCTCATCCCGTCAAGTGTCCCCTCAGTGCCCGTCACCCATTCACCCCCACCCCCCGCCCTCCTCCCCTTCCACCACCCCTAGTTCGTTTCCCAGAGTTAGGAGTCTTTATGTTCTGTCTCCCTTTCTGATATTTCCCACACATTTCTTCTCCCTTCCCTTATATTATATTCTCTTAGAATACTATTGATTTTGGTATCTTGTTTCCTGAATTGTTGTTCAACTCATTATTAGTTCTAAAGTTTTTCTCTAGAGTTAGACTTTTCTTCATATAAAATTATGTAATCTTTGAATAAAAACATATTTGTTCTTTCTCTTTCAATCTGTATACATTTTGTCTTTTTCTATCCTTATTGAACTAGCTTAGATCTTTAGTGCAATGCTGAATAGTTGTACTGAGCGAAAACATCCTTGCGTTGTCTTTGTCCCTAATGGGAGATGGTTTAGTTTTTCCCATTAACTATTATGTTGGTTATAGATTTTTCATAGACACTCTTTACCAAGTTAAAAGAAGAGTATAGATGTTAAATTTTGTCAAATTATTTTGCTGCATCTATTAATAAGATAATATGGTTTTTTCTCCACTATTTTTAATATGATAAATTATACTGATCAATTTTGAAATTTTAAGCAAATCTTCTAATACTTGAATAAGTACCATGATATATTATTCCTTTTTATATATTTTTATATTTGATATGCTAATAATTTGTTAAGGAATTTTGCTTCTATATTCATGAAGGTTTTTAGTTTTCTTATACTATCTTCATCTAGTATCAAGTTAATACCAATCTCCTAAAATAAATTGTGAAATAAGGAAGAAGTAAAACTTTCACTATTTGCAGGTGCCATGATACTATATATAGAAAACCCCAAAGGGGTGCCTGGGTGGTTCAGTCACTTAAGCATCTGAGTCTTGATTTTGGCTCAGGTCATGATCTCGGAGTTGTGAGATGAAGCCTCGCAGCAGTCTCTGTACTCATTGGGGAGTCTTCTTGAGATTCTCTCTCTCTCCCTTTGTCCCCCTCACATCCCACTTCCATTCTCTCAAATAAATAATAAATAAATCTTTTGAGAAAAAGAAAACTCCAGAGACTCCAACAAAAAACTACTGATAAACGAATTCAGTAAGGTTGCAGGATATAAAAACAATATACAGAAATCTGTTGCATGTCTAGACACTAATAATAAAGCAGCAGAGAGAGACATTAAGAAAACAATCCCATTTACAATTGCACAAAAGATAACAAAATGCCTAGGAAAAAACTAAACCAAAGTGGTAAAAGTCCTGTACTCTAAAAGTAGTGATGAATGATGAAAGAAATTGAAGATGATACAAAGAAATGGAAAGACATTCCATGCTTGTATTGGAAGAACAAATATTGTTTAAAATGTCTGTACTGCCCAAAGCAATCTACAGATATAATGCAATCCCTATCAAAATACCAGCATATTTCTTTACAGAACTAGAATGACCAATCCTAAAATTTGTATAGAACCACAAAAGAGGGGCACCTGGGTGGCTCAGTGGTTGCACATCTGCCTTTGGCTCAGGTCTTGATCCTGGGGTCCTGGGATTGAAACCTGCATCAGGCTACCTGCAGAGAAACTGCTTTTCCTTCTGCCTATATCTCTACTTCTCTTTCTGTGTCTCTCATGAATAAATAAATACAATATTAAAAAAAATCCACAAAAGACACTGAGTAGTCAAAGCAATCTTAAAAAAGAAAAGCAAAACTGAAGGTATTACAATTTCAGCCTTCAAGTTATATTACAAAGCTGTAATGATCAAAATAGTATGGTCCTGGCACAAAAATAGACCCACAGGTCAATAGAAAAAGATAGAAAGCCCAAAAATAAACCCACAATTATATGGTTAACCCTCAAGAAAAGAGGAAAGAATTTCCAATGGAAAGAAGACAGTCTCTTTAACAAATGATATTGGGAAAACTGGACAGTTACATGTAAAAGAATGAAACTGAACCACTTTCTTTTTTTTTTCTGAACCACTTTCTTACACCACACACAAAAAATAAACTCAAAATGGATTAAGGACCTAAATGTGAGACCTGCAACCATAATAATTCTAGAAGTGAAGACAGGCAGTAATTTCTCTGACATCAGTGATGATAACATTTTTTTAGATAATGTCTTCTGAGGAAAGGGAAACAAAAGCAAAAAATAAACTATTAGGACAAATAAAAAAAAAGCTTCTGAACAGCAAAGGAAACAACAAACAAAACTAAAAGACAACCTACTCAATGGGAGAGGATACTGGCAGTGACATATCTGATAAAGGGTTAGTATACAAAATCTCTTAAGAATTTATACAACTCAATACCAAGAATGGAATGATCCAATTTAAAAATGGGCAGAAGACATGAACAGACATTGCTCCAAAGAAGACATCCAGATGGCCAACAGATGTGTAAAGATGCTCAACATCACTCACCATCAGGGAAAGGCAAATCAAAACCACAGTGAGACATCACCTCACATCTGTCAGGATGGCTGAAATCAAAAACTCAAGAAACAAGTATTGGTGAGGATGTGGAGAAGAAGGAACCCTTATGCACTGTTGGTGGGAATGCAAACTGGTGTAGCCTCTGTGGAAGAAAGTATGAAGTTTCCTCAAAAAATTAAACAATAGAAATACTATATGATTCAATATTTCTACTACTGGGTATTTACCCAAAGAATATGAAATACTAATTCAGAGAGATACCTGCACCCCATGGTTATTGCAGCATTATTTATAATAACCAAACTATGGAAGCACATCAGGTTTCTATCATAGATGAATGGATTAAGAAGTGATCTATCTATCTCTCTAAAAAAAGGAATGAAATATTTTCATTTCACAACAACTTGGATGGATCTAGAGAATGGAATGCTAAGGGAAATAAGCCCAGAAGAAAAAGACAAACACCATATGATTTCATGCATATGTAGAGTTTAAGAAACAAAAGAAATGAACAAAAAAACAAAAACAAAAACAGCTCAGACTCTTAAACATAGAGAACAAGCTGATGGCTACCAGAGGGGGGTTGGTAAAATAGGTGATGGGGATGAAGAATACACTTACTATGATGAGCGCTGAGTAATATATGGAACCTCTGAATCACTATATTGTACACCTGAAACTAATATACCACTGTACACAACCTACACTGGAATTAAAAAGAAAAAGAGAAAAAACAAGAAAACAAAAATTGAAAACAAATGAGCCAGCTATAAGGATGAGCAAAATATCATGAAAAAGAATTGCAAAATATTCTTATATTTCTGTTTAGAAAGGGTCTTGGTGTAGGAATAATATTATTTTTTTTCTTAAATGTTTGATAGACTTCACCAGTGAAGACATCTGTACTTGGAATTTTCTTTATCAGAAGGTTTTTAATTAAAAGTTCTATCATTTTAATAGACCTATTGCCATTTAAATTATCTTTTTCTGCCCTTTTGGTAATTTTTTTTGTTTGTTAAAAAAGTCTCCCATTCTATTTAAGTTATTGAATCTATAGCCATATGGTTGTTCTTAATATATATAATTATATATAGCTATATTATACATATATATATAGCTTTTAAATATCTATAAAATATACCAAATTCCAGCAGCATTTTGCCTAGTACTCACTCAAGTAAAATTTGCTAGAGGTTGTATTAACAACCTTTAGTGGCTCCCAAACATATATTGAGTCAAATCTAGGCTATTAGATCTTGTGGCTCTGCAATCTCCATGCAGGATTCCGATACCCACTGCTAAATGAAGTTAGAGTTAAAATGTCTTGCAGGGCTTTCCCTTGCCTCAGTTGGGAAGTGAAACATGTCATTTCTACTCATAACATTTGGCCAGAAAGTCACTTGGCTTTGTCCAGGTACAAGAGAACTAGGAGATACAGGTTTCAGTGTAACCAGTAAGGAGAGGATTCAATATGATGAGCATTAATGGTGCCTACTGAAGTCTGCCTGTGTCACTTGATGCTATGCTTCTCTCCACTACTTAGAGCAATTCAGACCATGTCACATGTCTGTAGTCTCTCCAGCTGTTTAAGGGCTTTCATATCCATTATCTTAATATGTCTCCAAATCAATCTGTAAGTTGTGCAGGGCAGGCTCTTTTAACCATTATCTTGGGTGAAGTATGGTGAGTCCAGACACAGATCAGGGAGAGAAGCCAGGAAGGGTTTTACAGTTTTGTATATCTATAATTCCCCGGGGAGAATACAGTGTGCCATGCAGGATCACTCCGGGAAAGCATCAGGTTTGGTCACCAAGCAGAGAGAAGGAGGAGAACTATGGGTGAGCTCCTTGCAGTTTTTACAGGAAGAAAAGAGCAAAGCAAGGCAAGCAGGTTTAGGATGGTCTAATTTAGATACGTTTAGCAGGCTCTGGGTCATAAGAGCTATTAAAGGCCGTCTGTTACTTGGCCCTGGAATGCTTAGGATGAGTTATGAAGGCCAGGAGTATGAGCGTTTGATAAGGGAGGAGGTTGGGGTGTAGACTCAATTGGCTTTTCAAGAAAGGAAACTGGCCTCTAGCTTGGGCCTCAAAACGGAGTCAAAATAGCATTTTAAAAACTATATTACCCAGGTATTACTTATTGTCCCCATTTTGCATTTAAGGTATTGAGTCACACTGAGGTTAGATCAATTACCCAAGATCATCTCATTATTTCCCAGAGGGCCCTAGACTTACAACACAAAAATCCAATTCTCTGATAGATAGGTTTTCAAGTCCATTGTCTTACACATACAGAGAGGTTTATTAAATGCTTCCATGAATCACCCTACCCAGTCAGAAGCCTGGGTTCCCACTCTGTTGCCTCATTTAGGGGCCCTTCCTCTTCTCACAGAAGGTCATAGTGTCAGTGTCCCAGAGGGGCCACTGGACTCAGTTTCCAGTGAAGGCAGGGTCTTTTCATCAAGGGGAAGCACACAGAAGATAGCTGATACTGAAGCCAGGTGGCAGTCTTCTAGGGGGTGGCAATAATTAGAGCTGATGATTGAAACTTTACCAAGACTGGATTTCCCTAGAACAAAGGTTATCCTAAAACTTCAATGCCATCCTTTCCCTTTAAAGGGATGTATGCACAGAACCATCACTTTTAACAGTGCTTTAGGATTCTCAAGCACTAAATGGTACTCCTCCCCTACCACCAATCTCCCAAACAATTCTGTTCAAGGCTAGCCTACTGAATTAATCTTTCTGCTGAACAGAAACCGATCAGGAGTTGCCATGTTGTGGTGTTTAGGCCACATGAATATGAAGACCTATTTGCAAACACTATAGTAAAACTAAATTGAGTTAATTTCTATTTCTTGAGTTGAAACACTGAATTAAAAAAACAATTTAAATGTCTTACTCTTTTAGAAAAAAAATCAATGCTTTAAAATTAATTTCATTTTTTAAACTTATTATTAACTCCATAAAGCCTTTTGGGCTTTTTAAGCTAATTGTCTTTGAACTCATTTTAAATTCAAAAGTTTTTATAATTTTGATAATATTTTAAATATTATCTTCACTATGTGGCAGTTCATGTTATAAGCTTAGAAGGGTACAGAAAAAATTATCAAAATCCTTGTGCAAGAATGGCACAAATATTTTTGAAACATTTCTATTAATTTTGTAGAACAGTAGGAATCATCCCATTTTGCTTAATTGAATCATATGTATATATATATATGTATGTATGCATAGAGTGAAAATTTATAAATTCATAGAAAAATATCTGGAAGACTGTATACTAGAATGTTACCAGTAAGGGATCAACAACATTGGTTTCTTTGTTTTTAGAGAGAGAGAGCACACATGAGCAGGGAAGGGAGGGACAGAAAGAGGGAGAGAATCTTAAGCAGGCTTCATAGGTGGAGTCTGATGTGGGGCTTAAATTCATGATTCTGAGATCATGACCTGAGCCAAAATCAAGAGTCTGATGCTCAACTGAGCTACCTAGGCGCCTGCCTCATCAATGTGGGTATTTTGCTACAATTTTTATACTTTTAACTTGATTATTTCCAGCAAGTTTATAAGAACTTTCATAACTATAAAACAAGTAATTTAAAACACATTTTAGGCCATGAATCAAATAGGTTGTTTGAAGGTGGTCAGGTTTATTTTGCTCATGTGTCAACAGAGCCTTAGGCTCTTCTTCAAAGTTTGGCCACAGAACGCCTTGGTGGCTCAGTCAGTTGAGTGGCCAATTCTTGATTTTGAATCAGGTCATGATCTCAGAGTTGTGGGATTGAGCCCCATGTCAGGCTCTGTGCTCAGTGTGGAGTCTGCTTGGGATTCTTTCTCTTCCTCTCCCTTGCCCCTCCCCCCACTCACTCTAAAAAAGAAAGAAACAAACAAACAAAATCTTTTTTTTTTTTATAAATTAATTTTTATTGGTGTTCAATTTACCAACATACAGAATAACACCCAGTGCTCATCCCGTCAAGTGTCCCCCTCCGTGCCCGCCACCCATTCACCCCCACCCCCCGCCCTCCTCCCCTTCCACCACCCCTAGTTCATTTCCCAGAGTTAGAAGTCTTTATGTTCTGTGTCCCTTTCTGATATCTCCCACACATTTCTTCTCCCTTCCCTTATATTCCCCTTCACTATTATTCATATTCCCCAAATGAGTGAGAACATACACTGTTTGTCCTTCTCCGATTGACTTACTTCACTCAGCATAATACCCTCCAGTTCCATCCACGTGGAAGCAAATGGTGGGTATTTGTTGTTTCTAATGGCTGAGTAATATTCCATTGTATACATAAACCACATCTTCTTTATCCATTCATCTTTTGATGGGCACCGAGGCTCCTTCCACAGTTTGGCTATTGTGGACATTGCTGCTAGAAACATCGGGGTGCAGGTGTCCCGGCGTTTCATTGCATCTGAATCTTCGGGGTAAATCCCTAACAGTGCAATTGCTGGGTCGTAGGGCAGGTCTATTTTTAATTCTTTGAGGAACCTCCACACAGTTTTCCAGAGTGGCTGCACCAGTTCACATTCCCACCAACAGTGTAAGAGGGTTCCCTTTTCTCCACAAAACAAACAAAATCTTAAAAAAAAAAAAATTGGCCACATATTATGAACATCTTCCAAACTATTAGTCCTCCACAGCAATGATACATTAAATAGTTTCATAATATTTTGCTTTATAAGTATATAATCACTTATTTCTAATTTTTAAATTTTTAATTTCTTTTTTTTTTAATTTTTTGTATTTATTTATGATAGTCACAGAGAGAGAGAGAGAGGCAGAGACACAGGCAGAGGGAGAAGCAGGCTCCATGCACCGGGAGCCCGACGTGGGATTCGATCCAGGGTCTCCAGGATCATGCCCTGGGCCAAAGGCAGGTGCCAAACCGCTGCGCCACCCAGGGATCCCTTAAATTTTTAATTTCAATGGAAACACTTGCTCAGTGGGTATAGTACAGAAGTCAGGCAAAGCGAGAAGTAAAGGACTCTCTTCTTAGCCACTTTCCACCTCCTTCTCTACGTGAACACATTTGTAAATGTTTAATGTGCACTTTTCTGGACTGTTTATTACTTCCATGGAAATTCAGTCAGTACACGCTCCTTCACCATCCTACATGTTCTTTTCAGTATTTCAATTTCTAATTATCCCAGTGGTAATCTAGACTTGATTTACTAACTTCATATATCATTTGTTAATTTGCTCAGTATATGAGACATTATAGCATCCCTGCTACTTCCTTCTCCATTCAATCTTCAATCATCACATTTTAGTTTTAAGTCTATTGTTTTATTTTCTGGCTTTGAAATTATATTAAAATATCTATGTGTTGACTCATCTCCATGCAATTGCATTTACCTTGCTTCTTGAGGACGGGGGCTGGTCAAGGGCTAGATTCTATATGTTTTGGGTTCCATAGAATCTGAATGGATTCCGTGTGTTTTGCTTGGCATCTGCACATACATACCAGAATTCTAGCTCATTCAGTGACCCAACTCTTCCTTCTAGAGCAAAGAGCAGACCACGTTATGACTGACTGAAAACCCACAGGGAAATGCAAGGCAGGGAAAACATGTCATTGGGCCTCCAGATTTGTCTTCCTCCATTGTCTTGAATGCATTTGCATCAGACTCCTTTGTGTGTATGAGCACAGGGCTCATAAAGGCTTTAAGGCTATGACTAAAGAAAATATTTATTTTCTTCTTTGGACACGCTCATGAGCAAGAAGGAGGATGAGGTCAGAAGATGTGCCACCAGATGCTCTTTGATATTCCCAAAATTAATAACTGTCTTCAAAGGGGTAAGGTTACCAAGCAAAGAGCTAGAATTTTCTGGAAGTAGTTTCTAAGAGAAGCATGATTTCAGTGGCCCCATCTGTCAGCCTGGGATCACACACAGGCTTTGCAGACAGAGCAGAGTTTCCAATAACTCCTGCTACTTCCAGGCAGGAAGGCAGAAAGAATTTGAAGGAGCAGCAACCGCTGTGACAGAGAAGGATCCATGCTGTTCACCTTTCTTTGCCTTTTAGAAATAATCCTCTTATCTGTACAGCACTTTTCAAGCCTTCCTCAAATGAGCTGTCAGATGCTTACATAAGGTTTTCACATGAGTCAGGCCTAACTTATCCATTCTGCAGCCAGTAAGATTGAGGCTTGGGCCCCTCATTTTGATTGTTCAGATCAGCAGGGACTCCTCCCACCTTGTTTCCACTGCACTCCAGCTCTGCCCTATTTTCTCACGGTCTCTGGTTTCCCACTATTGACTGCACTTGTACTTTCTGGCAAAATTCTCTGAAATTTTTATGATTTTCTTTCCTATCCTTTATAGTTGTTTTTACCAGCTAATTTGCCTGCCTCTTTTTTAATGTTGTTGCTGAAGTCACTCATCATGTCTTTCTAAGGCATTCCACTTGGTATGCATAAAAACAACTCTGTTCATGTTTACCTTTCATTGGTTTATGTGACAGTTAGTTAAATTACATTATTACGAGAGCATGTACCACTGGCATAAATAGGTTGGGGTACAATCACGACTGACATGGCTGAGCATCCAACTCAATTGGTGGAAATGAGAGTGTTAGTATATATCAGAAATTAGCCAACTAGCTGAGAGCCTTCAGTGTGCTGCGCCATCACTCAATACGATTTACCCAAGACATGTAGAGGACTCATTAAGCAAGCAGTTGTTTTTTTTTAAATTTTTATTTATTTATGGTAGTCACAGAGAGAGAGAGAGGCAGAGACACAGGCAGAGAGAGAAGAAGGCTCCATGCACCAGGAGCCCGATGTGGGATTCGATCCCGGGTCTCCAGGATCGCGCCCTGGGCCAAAGGCAGGCGCCAAACCGCTGCACCACCCAGGGATCCCCTAGCAAGCAGTTGTTTAAGGGAGAGTAGTTTAGAGAGCTTGCACTTCCATGAATTCTATAAAGATTAGTCATTAGAGCTCTTTCCACATCATAGAGGACATTGCTCTCTAGCTTGCCTCCCTGGGACCTGAGTCTTGATTAGCCTAAGTGGCTAGAAT
Source organism: Nyctereutes procyonoides (assembly GCF_905146905.1). Classification (NCBI taxonomy): domain Eukaryota; kingdom Metazoa; phylum Chordata; class Mammalia; order Carnivora; family Canidae; genus Nyctereutes; species Nyctereutes procyonoides. The sequence continues at coordinate 17,420,618 of NW_026575048.1, read as the reverse complement.
CTCAGCAGATTCATTTTGGATGTGGGAGTCTGCGAGGAGGTGGGTTGGTTCAGGCTACCCTGAAATTGTCTTCCCAATTTCAGGTTCAATGCCAGGATTAGCAAACTATGAGCCCAGCATATCTCCAATTATACCTATTGTGTCAGAATCCTTCTCTCCCTTCCCTATAGATGTCCAAATCCAAATCCTTAGAGCCTATATTATATTACATGGAAAGGGAAATTAAGGTGGCAGATGGAACTAATGTTGCTAATCACCTTATATTAAAGTAGAGAATTACCTGGTAGGCCCAATGGAATCATAAAGTTCCCTAAAAGTGGAAGGCAGTGAGTTGGAAGACGTGCCTGTGGAGAAGCTCAGAGCAATTCAGTGTCAGAATTCAGCGTGCCACTGCTGGATTTGAGGTTGGAAGGGGCCATGAATCAAGGACTGTGAGCACTCTCCAGAAGGTGGAAGAGGCAAGGTTCTCCCCTAGGGCCTTCATAAAGGAATGCAGCCCTGCCTGCATCAGGGTTTTAGCTTTGTGATCCATACCTCAGACTTTTGACCTCCAAAACTGCAAGATAATAGGTTGTGTTTCTTAAGTTTGTCATAATGTGTTATAGCAACAATAGGCATCTACTGCACCTACCCTCTTCTGTAACATCCTCCCTTTTCTTAATAAAGGAAAACCATTTAGAGGATTTCTTTAATGTAAGCTCTGAATTTTACAACCCCTTTCTACTCCCCAATGTATTTAAATGTGGTTTTAAAGCCGCTGCTTGTGTCTAGAGGAATGTAAAACAAAGGGCCAAATCTCTTTACAACAAAATGTTTAAAATGCTTCAAATATCCAAGGAGAGCTTTTAAATAGCAGTTCTGTCATGGATGGAGAAAGAGCAAGGAGCATGAAGTGCTCTGCAATGTATCATGCTTGATAAGCCAAAGACCTGGGTGAGCAAGTGTCAGACCCCACCCCTTGTTGGTGGGAGGGCCACTCAGGGCAGCCAGTGCCCCTGCCCCAGCCCCGCTGGATGGGTTCCCAGAGTGACCTTGTAAACAACAGTTGCTGCCAAGTTGATCTTGGCCAGTGTTGTCTATCAGCACAGAACCTCTTACATTTAGACAAAGAGACCCCTGGGAGTTTCAAGGAGGAGAAATGCCGAAGGGAACATGCACTGCTAAGTCACTAGGGCTTTGTACAAATCACCCAAGGAAGCAGACCAGGGAGCAAGACATCCAGCAACAGGTGTGAGGCTTATTGCTACTGGAAGTTAGAGGACTGTGGGGAGGCAGAAAGTTCCCCAGCTCAGAGTCCAACACAGAGATAAGACCTCCTGCAGACAAGCATGTGTGGAGGATGGTGATGAAGTCATGAATGAGTGCTCTGGTGGTCACTGTTTTGGCATGCAAAGGAGAGCCTTTCACCCTCAGCTCAGGGGTCCAAGGGGTGGGGGGCTCTGAATGGAAAAAGAACAAAGTAAACAGAAGAGGAGGTTGGTGAGTTTCTATGAGGGAGGGGCAGGCAGACTGTGAGCAAATACAGTTGCTCATGTGACCCTGGGTCAGCAAGAAGGAATAACGTGGGAGATTCTGTTAGGGACCCATCCTTAGTAAGAAGCTTGGGCAAGCAGACTCTTGGCAAATTGTGGCAGTTCCTTAATTGCAAACTAAGAAAATAGACCTGCTCTCTTAATAGAGATTCTCTGAGGTTTGTGAATACGGGGGTAACACACACAAGCATATATAAAATATTAAGGATTTAGAGATGAAAGAGAGGGTTACTCAGGATGGATGTGTAGCTTGGGATAAGGCATTTCACCTAAGACTTGATTCCCTTGTGTAAAATTGGGTCAAGGAGCCTCTCCTGTATCCTCAGACTTCAGAATAAAGTGGGATATACATAACCTATTTTGTAAATTTTGAAGTACTTTGTGTAAGTTGTGATTAATATTTTCATTGCTATTAATAGATTGACTTAAATTCATCAGAATTGCCAAAGCTCTATAACAACTTTTCTGTCAGAGTATTTTGTGGGGAAAGAATGAGTTGATTCCATTTTGGCCTTTCCTTTTGCTATATCTTATCTGTCCTCCTCTTCACCAAATTCCATGTTTGTACTTTCTCAATGGCTGTTCACTCATATGTCCACGTCACGCTGGCCTGTATATCCCCATAGATTCACTGAAATTGCTTTGGACAAGGTCACTAATGATCTTCTAATTGTCAGATTCCATAATAATAGTAACAATAATAATGAGGGTGCTAGCTAATGCTGATTGAGGCTTAATTGTGTCAGGAATGCTCTAAGTAATTTGCATATATTAAATAATTTAAGTTTGCACTACTTTGTGAAATAGGTACTGTTATTAATCAGATTTTAATAACAAGGGAACTGTGGGAGAGAGGTGTCCCTTCCATAGGTCATAGGATTGGAAAGTGGCAGAGCCAGGATGCAAACCCAAGCAATCATATTCCAACATCACACTTGTAACCATTACGTAATGCTATCTCCTCATTTGACTGCCCTCTGGTAGATGTGGATTTTCTTCCACTGACAAACTGATTGAGCATGGGGCTTTGAAAAGCAGAGTGGGTGGGTATGCTCAAGCAGGGGAACTGACAATTAGATGTAGCTCCCCTTGACATGGAGAAATGTGTGGCATGATCTAGGGTTGGCAGCCTTTCTGAAAGTCCTTGGTCTGGGGCTCTGACTGGATATATGCAGAAGGACTGGCTGAAGAGGTTGGCACCAGAGAGCCAGGTGCCAGCTAGGTGTGGGGATAAGTGATCAGCAAAGAGGATGGGTCAGTTTCTCTAGATCTAGGGCACAAGAAGGATTATAAAGATGGTCCACGTGGACCATGGTGACTTTTAAAGCCTCTTCATGGCACTTTGGAGGCTTCAAGATCTTTAATTTCCTGGTGCATAAGTGTCCCTACCTTTTCATCAGGCTCTATGCCTAATATCCTTGGTGGTCCACACATCTTCTGGTTAAAATGGCCAATGGGTGATTCTAATAAAGCAGACAGTACCCCCCCCCCCCGCCAATATCCTTGTTTGCTTTCTCTTGGCCTCCCTAGGGTAGAGTGAAGCTGGACGGAAAAGGCAGAACTTACTGAAGTTTGCCCATGAACATGACTGTATCCTACAGAGACGTGAGGAAAAAAAAGAGGGAAGAAAAAGTCACATTCTGGAATGCTGTATTGAGAAAAAACCCTCAAAAATGAAATAAAGTTTTAATCAACTGGAATACAAATGTGTTAGCTTGCCTGTTCTGGGATAAGTTATTTTTTCAGATGTACATAAAGCAATTTCGGCACTCATAAATTTGACAAGTCAAGACACAGTCCCTTAAAAAGCAATATTGAGTAATTTGCTTGTTATTTTACGGAAACCACTTAGTAACCATATAAAGTAAGTGAGAGTAGGGAGCATAAATATTCCCAGCACTCCTAATCAATGAAGAGAATCCCTAAGACAGCACTCGAGCGTGTCCTGGAACAGCCTTGTGTACATTGTCTGAGGGTGCGTGTACATTTGCATGTGTGTGTGAATGCAGGCATGAATGAGGAGAGCTTTGTTTGTGTAAAGACATTTTATTTCGTCGACAGAATGAAAATAAGTTGATCATGGCAATCTTGACTCTCCATGGCAAAGAAAGCTTTGATTGGTTTTTGTCTCCAGAATAGAACACATTGCGTCTCTGGAAATCTTATAGCTACTTAAATAATTTATTCAGATGGGTACCAACCAGGACCGTTCCTATTTTGGGAGCCTCATTTCTTCCATGAATTTCCCACCTCCCCCTGAAATCCATACCCCTGTTGGAAACATCACTGAGATGCTCTGCTAGTCCTATAGAAGCCCTCCAATCTCTGTTCCCTGGGCAGAGTCTCTAATTACCTACCATTATCCTTTCCTACTCTCTCCCTCTTAATAATACAACATTACCCCCACCCTGAGTTTTAGCTGGGAACATGGCCCACATCCACCCAGTTAGAGGCTGATTACTCAGCCTCCCTACAGTCTAGCTGTGGCATGTAATTAAATTTTGGCCAAGAAAGTGATAATGGAAGTGATGTATGCAAACTTCCAGACTGAGTATAATGAAGCTATGTGTCTTTCACTCTTTCTTTTCCTCTCCCCTCTGGCTAGGAAATGGAAATTGAAGCTGCTCCTTTGGACAGAGATAGAAGCTTCAAATTGAGGGTGGCACAGCTGCCCAACCTCTCTGGACTATTTGGTGGGAGAGAAATGAATTTCTATTTTATTTAAGCCTCTATATTTGGAGTCTCTTCATTAGAGCAATTTTACCGGGAACCTAAATAAGACATGGCCTAAAAGATCTTCATGTAGGACCCATTTGTGCCCTGCAGTACTCTGGTTGATATCTTCACCTAAAGCGCAGATCTACTTCCTGATGACAAGACAGAGCTGCTGTGTGAGTATGTGAGGGCAGAGCTCATTGTGGTTTGTTTAAACCATTATTGCTTGGAAAGCTGAAGGAATGGAATTGATTGCAGTAGCTGGGAGAACACCACCTAAAAATTCATAAACATCCATTTTATTGTTGCTGATTGTGTAACTTTTTATTTTGATATAATTTCAACCTCATACAAAACTTATAGAAAAGTTGCAAGAATATTACAGGAACTTCGGCAAAACTCCCTTTCAAATTTTCCAGCTGTTTCTACTGTATCCATTTACCTTGTCATTCCCCTCTGTGTGTGTGTCTATCAATATAATATCTTTTAAAAATTACTTGAGAGTAAGGGGACTGCCTTTCATGATATTGCACATTTTGAAAAACAGCCCAATTATTTGTAGAATGTTCCTCAATCATGATTCGATTTAGTTTGTGTATTTTGGGCAGAAATGTCATAGAAGTGATGTTGTACCTTCTCAGTGCCTCCTATCAGGAGTCAAGTGATGCCCATTTGATCTTTCTATTGTAAAGTCCCCCCCCCTTTTTTTCTTTATTAGTAAATAAGTGTGGGCAGCTACTTTGAAACCATGTAAATATCTTGTTACTCATCATACATTCATTACCAGTTTTAACATCCACTGATGATTTAATACCTAGGAATTTTAACATGGATTTACTTGGAGAAAGTATGTTGTCTCAAAAAGGGTTTAGGACTATCTAATGTGGAAAAATAAAGAGGTCTGGAGTCTATTTTCAATCAGTCAACTCCAGACCTTGATTTCCTGTTATGCAAAACAGATGCATGGAGGGGTGGTGTTCTTGGGTGAAATGGCTTCTATCTAGCTTTCTAAATTCAAGGATCTGGAGTTTGCAGACATAGGTACTCTGACTTCCTGGGGAGATGAGTTCTTTGAGGTGCAAAACTTCATATGCTTTATAGTATCTTTAGCATCCCAGGCTGTTATTCACTCAAGTTTCAGAAGTTTTCTACACTGGAGAAGTTTCTGCAGGCATTCTGAAATTCTGAAAGGAGTGACAAGAGCCAGACTGGGGGAAACAATCAGCATTCAAGGGGCCAGGATACCTACACTGGCACAGCAGGAAGACTCTGGAAGGGTCAGAATGAAAGTCCCGTTTGGCAGTGTTGCCAACTCTAATCTGCTTTGGGGCTTTCTTACCTTACATAGACATGAGTGGGAAGGCCCTTAGATCACCACTCACCTAAAGGCACCCTGAAAGAAGGACCTGTACCCAAAAGCCAGCACCCAACATTAGGTAGGCCCAGAGACAAGGCTCAGTGTTTATGAATGAGTAAGAGAAAGAACTCAGGAAGCTTCTAGCACCATCTGAGAAAGAATGACACTCTGGAAACTCAAGCTGTTTTCTGAAGCTTGGCTTCCTTATTGCTGACTTTTGATTTTCACAAATTTCTGCATTGTCCAATGGGGTTGAACATAAGATCACTCGGTTTATTAGCAGACAAAAAGGAATAGAGAAGCAGCTTCAACCAGCATGGCTTGTGGTCAGGCTAATGCTTAAAATCAACAGGGAGCTGAGCTGGTTCTGGACATCCAAGTCCTAGAAACACCCAAAAAAAAGAGAAGTTTTAAAGTATGGCTATTCATTCTTTGATACTTATCCCATCATTGGGTGGGACCTAGATGTGTCCCTTTGAATTTAGGTTGCCCAAGCCCACTTTGGTCAATACAGTATAGCCACAGTGACATTATGTAGTTTGGTGCTAAAAGGCCAGGTAGCTTCCCCCCTTGTTTTCAGGAAATCTTAATCTTGGAAACCCAAGATATCATGTAAGAAATTGGCTACCTTGGGACTGTCATGCTGTGAAGAAACCCAATCCCTATAGAGAGATCATATATCCATATAGTTGCTTTGGCTATAGTCAAAGCTTTAGCTTTTGGCTATGGTTGTTTAGTCCCAGCTAAGCCCAGCTTTTGGGTTATCTTGGCCCAGGTAGCAAACATATGAGTGAAGAAATCTCCACATGACTCCGGTCTTTGGTTATTTGAGAACTTCTCAGCTATTCGAATCTTCCTAGCTAAAATATCAAGTGTTGTGGATCAGAGACAATTGTACCCTTTCTGAATTCCTGATCCTCAAAATCTGTGAGCATATAACATGGATGTTATTTTATGTCATTTTAATTTGGGGTTGCCATGCAGCAGGAGGCAACTGGAGCATTGGCTCCCTTCTGAGTTGCCCTGAAGGGACTGTGTGACCTCAGGTGGGAGCCACTATGGATTCTAGCCTAATGCTTTATCTTTCTACTACTTGTCAACAAAATATATTTTATTTTAGTTTATTTTAAAAAATATTTTATTTGTCTGACAGAGAGAGAGAGAGAGAGCGCGCACAAGCAGAGAGAGAGAGGCAGGCAGAGGGAGAGGAAGAAGCAGGCTCCTCACTGAGCAGGGAGCATGATATAGGGCTCAATCTCAGGACCCTGGGGTCATGACCTGAGCTGAAGGTAGATGTTTAACCAACTGAGCCACCCAGGTGCCCCAACAAAATATATTTTAAATCAAAATATTATGATATGCTGAATGTGGTACGTCTCTCCTGTGTGCTCTGGGGGAGGGAGGTTATGACTCTTGTGGGTTTTTTTTGTAATGTCAGAAGCCCTGACACTTTAGCCTCATTTACTTTCTAAAGCCAACAAAGAACCATGACATGTTTATGGGACACAGATAACTTCCAAACTAAGTACTTTATAATAAGAAATGTCAGTTGTACTCTGCGTTTTCAGCTGTGAACCTGAAAAGGTGATGATGAAATGGATTCTATAGAGGGAACTGTATTTCTCTAGAGGCATGACTTACACATTTGTAGATGCATTCTGGAGTCTTCTGTCTCCTTGCCCTGACACTGAAGACTAGGTAAGTGGAGAGAGTGAGGGCTTGTGAGTAGTCTCTGTCTTGACTTGACAAATGCACTACAGTTGCTTTCTCTTGATGTATAATAGCCGCCAAACCCAAGAGGGGAGAAGAATCCTAAACACTCCTTCATCAATAAACCAGGAATTGTGCTAGATTTTGATGGTGGAACATTGAAGAAGGCAGGCACAGTTCCTGCCCTCATGAAGCTCACAATCAACCTATCAGGAAAGACAATGGATGGGAAATGTATAAGTTTGATGAATATGATAGCTTTGTGCTTCCCAAACTGTCTGTGACAAAGGACCTGTTCATTTTTCCTTTTTATCTATCTACCTACTTATCTGTACAGCATTTTGACTTCCAATCTGTTATGAATAGGTGTGTCCTACTACACATGATGAATACAGGTGAGCAATACAATCTATGCAAATCTGACAACACTCAGACTATTCTGCAAACTGTTCAAAAAAGAGGAGTCTGTAGATTTCCTCCTTGAATGTTGTGGCACTGCCAAATTACTATGCAGATTTTGACACATTTACTTTTAATGTCTGTATTTACCTCATTGCAGGTCATTGACAAGTAGATTACACACTGGCTCGAGTTCACAGACCACTCTTTGAGTAGCATAACTACAGACAGGGAGCAGTTCAGGAGGGCATCATGCTGTCATTTGCCCTTCTTCACGCATTTCTCAACAAAACTTAGAAAATTGGAGGGAGCTTTCTCATAATGTGCAGACTGTCTTATGTTCCAACTTCTTATTTCTTGATTTTAGGCTGATCACAGGAGAACTGATGATGAGCAGAATCTGGGAGTCACCACCTCTCCTCTTAGAATCTACTAGTTGCTGCAAGGGGTTGCAGGTTCCTTTCACGTTGTTTCTAGGGTCATTTAGTTCAGGGCCTGGGGGGAGGATGCAGACAGAGTTGACTTGAAGTATTGTAAGTTCTTACATACTTAGTGTTGATATCATGGATCTCCAAGGTGCAGTTTTCTTGGAAGGGTATAAGGAAGAAGTGACTCTTAAAATAGCTTTAAGTCACCCCCTTTATGAAATTCTCAGTGATATCATCTGCATTTTACAGGTAAAGAAAGAGTGTCATATTAATTAAGAAACTCTCTTGGGTGAACAGATAAGAAAAAAGGATTCTAAAATTCTGAATAGATTTTTTCCCCCAGGATTTTAAAAGCTAGAAAACAAAACCGCTTTCAAATTTTGGAGGAGGGTGGCTTTTTATGATCTAGAATTTCTTAATAAATATAACCATATATTTTATTTTATTTTAAAAAATATTTATTTATTTGAGGGAGAGAGAGTGAGCATGCACACAAGCAGGAGGAAAAGAAGGAGAGGGGAGGAGAATCTGAAGCACATTCTATGCTAAGCATGGAGCCCCACGTGAGACTTGATCTCAAGACCCTAAGATAATGACCTGAGCTGAAGTCAAGAGTGAGATGCCCAACCAACTTCTAACCAAGGGCCCCTAACTATATATATCAAATACTATAAATATATATATATTTATAAATGATTTCCTTTTGAAATTAAATAATCCAAAATGCAATGGATTATGTAACATCTAGGCGTAATATTGCCCTCAAACCATAGTTGCCTTTGTGCAAAATGAGGAAAAAAGTGCATTCCATTCCAGTCTCTACCTATGGACCTGACATGAGAGGACTGGCCTTGGGAGCATTCAGGGGCAAGATCTCTAGGGAAGAAAATGTGGACTCTCTACTTCTCATGTCTAATTTGGCCACAGAGCAGAATTTTACAAAATCAAAATGCAGGGAAATCAACTAATTGTTGACATCTTGCCAGCTGTGGAGTATATTCACTAAGGAATTAGAGCTGGCAAATAAAGTCCTGCTGCTTATGTCCAGATCTATTTGTCTGAAAAGAATCATTCCTACAAAAAAAAAAAAAATCCAAAGAGCAAACAACAGCAACATCCAACAAACTGAACAAGAAATATAAAAGCCACCCAATAGTCATTTCTCCTGCTTTTCCTTCAAAATACCAGTGTTTATTTAATAGACCCACAGTCCTAAGATGGAAACAAACAGATCAATCACTAGGGTGTTCTATTGTGCCCATCATCCTGACGTCTGTTGATGGTATTTATCTGAGTTTGAAAGTCATCACACGGGCACAGGTGCAGCTGATGTGGCATGACATTGGTGTTATATAAAGGGCTGTGAGTGACAGCATGAAGGTAGAGGAAATTATGCTTGAGTGCTCCAGGCAGCCAGCCCACCTCACAGCCCTCCTGCCACCCTCTGCCTTACCAGAGTCACCTCCTGGTCACAGTCACCATGTCTCATCATTGACTTCAATAGCAGTTGGCACTCTGCTTGCCTCTTGCTCTGCCTGTGGCTAAGACTGAGAGGAATATCTAATGGGCCCATCTTTTTCTGTTGGGATGAGCTCATTTTTGTGTCGCTCCTTAGCATGGAGCTGTGCTTATTTCTTAGACTAAAAATTTTCAGGGAAAGAGTCTGTTCATATCCAGAAGACAGAGGCTAGGGCTTGAGTTTTATAAGCTAAACAAAGCTCTCACACAAAGTAGAGACATAAGGACACTAAAGGATGTGGGTCTTCAGCATTTTAAACATGGATTTGTGAATGGAGGAGAATAACTATCTACCACGAGGAGCCACATCAAGGTGTGTGCTTTATGTAGCTTAAATAGATTAAATGTCACAGAAAGCTTGAGCTTGTCCAAGTATGCTGGTGGGCTGGTTGCTTGAGTTGAAAGCTACTCCTTAGGGATTTGGGCAAGCTCATCATGGACAATGGGCATAGTCAGCAACATCTTGGTGATGAGCAAATAGTTGCCATTTTCCCCGGGTCTCAGAATTAAAGCTATTATAGGAGAGTTCTAGACTCCTAAAATTATTGCAACTCAAATTCAATTTGTATCAACATCATTTTTCTTATCTATAAAATGGGTTGGCTTTGATGCATATAAAGGCTCACTAGGTAACTCACTAGGTTTTGAGGTTTTGTGAAACATGGTATGAGGTGGGTTGTATGTACACAAGCAGTTTGGGTGGGGGGTATGAATGGGGTTAGGTGTCCTGTAGGACCCTGAGAGGGGTACTGGAAATTTCATCTGGGCTGCTATATACATATTGTAAAGCTTGCCCACTGCCCGCCTTCAGGAAGACTTTTCTTGGGATCAAAACTCTTGATAGTTTTTAAAGTAGCATCATACATTCCTTCACTTAGTTATTCCCTCAATCATTGATTCTTGCATTATTTAATTCAGTAATTCAACAGATATTTACATGTGTAAACAGTTCATTAACCCTTCTCACAGAGATATGTATGGGGGCCCCCAGCTTAAGTTCTCTTGGAAGGTTTACGTATCCTGTTCATTCATTTGTTCATTTAATAACATTTTTACCCTCTGGAGTTTGCACCCTCCTACACAGCTCTTTAGAAGAACTCAAATTCTTTGCCTAGAATGTCTGGTGTACAGCTGGGATGATTCATGGCTGCTTAGGAGACACTTAAGCTGGAGGCTTTTTCCAGAGCCAGGCAGAAGGTTTGCCTCACAGGGTCCTCCAGAAGGATGGGTGTCTCTTTGCTTTGGAAGAGATACACTAGGAAAAAGGGCAATGTTTCCTGCCTTAAAAGCCTCTCTCTAGATATTTGTAGATATATCTGTGACCTGTGAAAGCATGAAGCAGGAGAAGCAGAGTCATTGTGTCATTGAGTTAGCTTTACCACTGTTAATCACCCACCCTTATTATTGTCCACCTCATGTTATCAAATCCTACTTCCCTATTATTTTCTTGGTACTTGATTCTTTGGACTTCAGCTCACATTTGCCTCTCCCAGGAAACTCCCTGATTATGGCAGATTGATTATGTATGGCCTTTCTGAGCATCACCATCCCTTAGTATTTGTCTGCATATTTCATGGAGACTTCATAGGTCATAGAGGACATATTGTCTCTCTCTGTCTAGACTTCGGTCTCCTTGGAGAGCAAACATTAAGTGCTGTCCCTCTTTTTCTATTCTTGAACAGTGGACACATTGTTCCATGGCACTACTGACTTGATGATACTTCAGTGGGGCAGGTAGGTAGTTGGGTTACACTCAGAAGTTACTTCAGGGGGCTTTCTGTACAGGTAAAACCTTAACCCCTGTGGCAGTAAGGCCCATCTTCTGCTGTTTCCATGCTATATGTTTCTTGTTACTGGTGCCCTGAGGGCTCCTGCCGTATCTCCCCAGATTTTCCTGTAGGTACTTTGCATATGTCAATGTGCCTGCAGACACTGCTCTGCTATGATGTCACAATTGCAACTTGATGAGAGCAATTTTCCTAAATGAAACAATCCTGGTGATTAGCTCTAGTTCTCTTCTGCCAGCCAGTACAGCTGGGATGGGCTGCAGTGTCTACACACACACATATGCACGCACACACAGAGCCTGAGGGTCCAGTTTCCTGGGTGCTCTAGGAGCCACCAGAGCTCCCTCTTAAGCCCTCCCTCCCTTCCTGAGTTAACAGCAGTGTCCCAGATACATGCATAACAGGTTTCCAATTTATTTCTTTTCAACAGCCCTTGGCAAACATTTCTTCCCCCCCTTTCTCTTTTTATTGCTTGCCTTTACTTTATCTGCTAAATCCCTGCTTGTGGGTCTCCAGCTGCCTTTATAGCACCTGGCCTTGTTAATATCTCTGTGTTGTTGCAGTTGCTGCCCTTGGGGTCTTAATGAGGAGCAGGTGGATATTATCAGGTCACTTTCAGGAAAGAGGATAGGAAGGGAACCTATTACCAACCAACACATTATATAGGTTATCTCATTTAAAACCATCCTTGTGCAGTAAACATTATTTCCCTTACTTTATGATGAGAAAAACTATCCCCAGGAAAGTCCCTAAATATCATTCTTTTGAAATTCCCTATAAGAGTCAATCTCTCTTGTGTTCAAGTTCTTTCAATGGAGTCCTAGGATCTAATGTCGAATAAAGATCACGTTCCTTAGCCTGGTATTCAAAATCCCTTATGGCTTGGCCCTCATCTATGTTTTCTGTCTCATTCCTCACTACTTAACATTCAGTCATAATCAAATTGACTTTTTCACTCTTCTGCATAAGTACCTGACTCTTCTCCACCTCCATACCTTTGCTCCTGCGATTCTCCCCTTTACAATGCTCTCCTCAAACTATTTTTCCCACATATACAGATTATGCTTAACATTTAAGAAGCAGCTCAAACATCACAGGCTCTGTGTCTCTGCCTCTCTCTCTCTCTCTCTCTCTCTCTCTCTGTGTGTGTGACTATCATAAATAAGTAAAAATTTAAAAAAAAAATCACAGGCTCCACGTAGACTTAACTAACTTCCCCAGTTGGAAGTAATTGTTCCCCACTCTACCAACCATGTCAACTAACCTGCATCTCTCCCCTACTAGTATTCCTTATCATGGGTCCGTCTGAAGCTGTGATCTCTTTGAAGGTGAGAATCACCCTCCGGTTTTAATTTATCATTTCACAATATGGGCAGGACAGTGCCTTTCTCAGAGTTGATGCATTAAAAAAATAGTGTTGGATTGATGATTTGGGGAAAGTCACTTCATTTTCTAACTACCATCTCCATCTGTGGTTAATAACTAGTACTAATTAAGATATTTCTGACTAAAACTTATAAAAAAAATCAGTGCTAAATGATTAGGTTCCGGAAATTTTGCTTAATGAGGCTAGTTCTTTCATACTTCCCAAATAGTTTATCTTCAGTGACTATCTTTGAATTTGGTTAAGTGGATATGGTTCTCCTTTAATGTAAATTTAAAGTTTCACAATAGTCAAAAATTCTTTCCTTCAGAATAGGACATATGCAAATCAGGTTTAAAGTAGGCTAATCCCTTTATCCATAGACAATTGGTTATGCAAAAATATACACATGAAATATGAAATACGCTTACTGGAGAACTTGTTTAGTATTAACTTACCTCTCTTGACCTCCATTTAACAATTCATTTAATCAACAAACATTTATATGTGTAGTCATATATCTTTCCTAAGTTTCAGACCTGCATATTCAATTAACAACAGCTCTGTTGGAACCCAGGAAACCTAAAATTGAATTTATAATCCATACCCCTGTCCAACCACGAAGTCAAGCCACATACGACCTGCCGAGATCATATAGCAATGCCCACCCATCTCCTTAGTGAATCTGGTAATTATCCTCTATATTTCCTCTTACCTCTTTTTCCTTAATCCTTCCCAACCAACCAAGTACCTAGTATTATTGATTATCCTGCAGAAGTATCTGTAATATAGTGCCGTTTTTCTTTACCTCCACTGCTACTGAGTGTAGCTTTTTTGAATAAAAAACAAAGAAATGGCTAATTGGCCAGTATCTTCAACAATAAACAAAGTATTCAGTGTCTATGATGTCCCGACAACATACCAGGTCATTTATGGATGCTATCTCATTTAACACTCACAAAAACCCCTTAAAAGGAAGTAATTTCAAACAAATTTCTTCTTAAAAGAGGAGATTAAGACTTACAAAGTTGGGCTGCCTAACGGTTCATGACTGGGTAGGTGGCAAAATGGGATTTAAAGTGAGTCTCTGAGACTCTGAAGCCTAATCTCTTTTGCTGTGCAATATTGCCTCTCAGGGAAGAAAATGATAGTTTTGATTAAAAACATTCATCAGTTTGTTCAGCAGGTCTTTTGAACATACATATGTGCTTGGCTTTGTATTAGGCTGATGACACGGTGATACAGTCTTAGAGGGGCTTCCAGGGACATCAACAGTGGCTAGGCTGTGCTTCTGTTACAGATAAATGGAATGTCTTGGTCACTTTGAGAACACCCATCGTCCTGCTCACTCACACCACTTGCCTACTGATAGGTGGCTCAGGGCTCTGCTTTGTGTCCTTCCCTTCCTCATCCCAAGGCCCAGAATGATGGAGCAGCTAAGTTCTAGAATATTGCTGGTTATCTTGACAGTGGGAAAATAGAGTTTGGGGGAGCAAGTGCTACTCTTAACGCTTCTAACCATGAGTGTTGTCATCTGGTTTGAAGCACATTCTTCACTGGCCAAAGAGAGCCACAAGCAGGAAAGCAGGAAGGTATAGGGGAGGCAGTAAATACTGCTGAACAGAAACACAGTTTACCACAGGTAGAAAACACATAAATATGTAAAGGCAGTCACCCACATACTACTGGAAGAGGAAGCTTTAGTCTCCTTTCCCTTCTTAAATGTCCTGAAAAGGAAAACTTGCTAAAATGCCTGATAATTTTTCAAGGCATTAACTCCTGCTGCCCTGAGGTAATGAGACTGGGATAGAGCTTATCCTTAAGGAAAGAGCTAGCTTGTGTCCCTTTCATTATATTCCACAATATTCGATAGAAGTGGCAAACCAAGGTGGCACCTTCTTTGGTGCCCAGCCATCCCTTTTTTTCTCCTTGGTCAGGTCTTCTTTATATGGCTGATAAGATGATTCTAGGTGGCTAAGTTTAGGCTTCACAGAGATGAGGGGGCACTGTGAGGCTTAAACCAAACTCACCCATTTTTGAGGGGAGCTCAGCACTGGACAGTGAGCCTGAATTCAGCACTGGGACACTCTCTGAGCCAACAGTGGAATAATACTTTGTTACCCATATGGCTACAGTTCTTTGAGACTTGTCTCTGTCAGATTACCATTGGGGAGAAGCCCTGATTAATAGGATTCATTTTTTTTCTTTTTTGGACTCTTGCCTTAATACCATACAATTCCCATCAGTATTCTAAAATGTGCCTATGGAAGCATACACACATTTTATGGATACAGAGGAAAACAAAATGACCAATATATCTTTCAGGTATATAGGGAAGGGAAGGATGAGTTTCCTAGGTCCTGAAGAATGGGAAGAAGGAGCAGGGTAGAAGGAGCCACAAACATACAAGAATCAAGAAAGAGCATAGTATCCTAGGTGGATAACATGAGAAGATACTGGATTAATAACAAAGGCTTTTTGGTGGGATTTATCAAAAACAGAAGCTGGAAAACCGGACTATTAAAGGTGCTAGATGATAAAAATCTTAAATCTTTTTTTCTTTTTCACTTCAAAATTGCTAGTACTTATTATGCTATCTAGGATAGAATATTCAGGGAATGAATTAGTGAATGGAAGAATAACAAGTATCAAGTGTATAGGTTATTTACTCTACATGGGCATGAGATCATTATAACTCTGCATGGACTCATTATAGTCAATTAGTATTGGTATGCCCATAGTAAAGATAGGAAAACTGAGGCTTAGCAATATTAATCTTTTGATGTATTATGCATCTATTGAGATACCTTTGGCTGCATGTAAAGGTATATTTGTGAGATAATAAATAAAAAATACATATATTGGTCTCTGCTCCAGTTCCTGACACAGAGCTCCAAAAACCCTGATAATTTTCTAAGTGATAAGAGCACCAGGGCCATCTCGTGTTGTGATATTTGGTCTTTGACTCTGGTTCCTGACACAGAGTTTCTGAATCCCTTGGAATTTTTGGTGGAATGGTAGTGATTTGGTTCTAATGAGATGACTCTCAGGGGGCTCCCATTTCAGGACTGCTCATGAGAAAGACCAAACCATGTTTAGAATCTTAGAATTTTCAGCATTCTCTGCCCTTGTCCAGAGAAGAGAGAAGGGCTAGAAATGGAGTTGGCAATTAATCATGCCAAGTGAGGAATACTCCATAAAATCCCAATAGTAGGGAGGATTTGGAGAGCTTTCAGGTTGAAGTGTTTTTGTAAGTTCCATGAGCCATTCTGTAAATCAGTCAAATGCAAGGAAAGGTCATTATAATCTCTGACCACAGCCAGGGGATAACCGGGGCTTGAACAGATGTCTGTAGGGAGTGGCAGTTCTGTGGGACTGAGTCCTTAATGTGTAGGATCTGACATTGTTTCTAGATAAATAGTGTCAGAAAGTGCCAGATGCACTTGTCTAAAGAAGTCTCAAATAATGACAAAAAAAAATGACATGTTTATTATTTCTTATGAAAAGAATTATGGTGGTATTCCATCCAGGGTTAATTTTTCAGCTCCCAGGCCCTTTCTACTCTTCCATTCTTGGCCCTTGCTTTTTCTCCCTGTGATTACAAAATGACTGCCACAGTTCCAGACATCACATGAACCATGATGATGTCAGCTGACAAAAAGGGAACCGTGATGATGTCTGCATGTCCTTCTTAGGAAAGAAAATCTTCTTAGCTAACTATCTTTAGAAAAATATCTCATTAGGCTCTTTGGTGTGGCCACGAGAGCATAATCTATTTGTAAATAGCAAAACACAGAGCAATACATGGCTCTGTTTATGGTGCTAGGTAAAATCTGGGGTTGGCGGGAGCAGAGAAGTATGAGAGAGAAAGGGAAAAGAGATGAAAACAAAAAGAACAGTGAGCTGAGTGACATTACAGGGGATCTGGGAGGCTGAAGAAAGGTTTTGAGAGTTTAAGATGTTTTTAGTTTTGAAATTTAATGTCTTTATATTTCTGTCTTCTATAATCCCTCCATTTTCCTTACTATTCTCTAAAGACTGAAGCATATGTAAATTCTATCTGTTTGTGTTGGAGACAAAGTTGAGAAAAGGGACCACATTCCCTGGCCTTAGTTGGTTTAAAGCTCTGAATTTAGAATAATTCTGGGAAGATTTAGGATTCACTAAATTAGATTTAGGAACTTGAGGATATGCACTGAAAGTCATCAGAAATCTTGAGGAAGACGTTGGAACTTCCATAGGCTATGAGATAGAGCCCTGGGATGATTTTATTTAATTTTCAGAAGACAGGAAGGCCTCATGACATGTGGGTCATATACAAAATGTTGCATTAAGTATTCCTAAATGTCAGTCTTTGCTCATATTTCTGATAATTCCCTATGTATAAATTCCCATAAGAGCAATTACTGGTCTAGAGGTTGTGGACATATAGAAAGCCCTAAAAATGCATTGCCATTTTCTGTGACAGGGCTCACTTCCCCATGCCCTTGCCAACATGGCAAGGTATTGTGATGTTTCAGAAACTTTGAAGGTTTTAAGTGCCTGGGCACTGACCCTGAGAAAATGTCCATGTTTTCTTCTGCAAATCCCTGTCCACCTGCAGCCCCAACCAGTATCTCTTGTCTGGGGTTTTTTGATTATATCCCCTATCCGGAAGGGGCAGAAAATGTGTGAGTAGGAGGAAGGAGGGAGCATGGGACAAATGAAGGATCCAGGATAGTTTGTGTCTAAGAAGGATGAAAGTAGGGGATCCCTGGGTGGCTCAGCGGTTTAGTGCCCAGGGTGTAATCCTGGAGACCTGGGATCGAGTCCCACGTCGGGCTCCCTGCATGGAGCCTGCTTCTCCCTCTGCCTGTGTCTCTGCCTCTTTCTTTCTCTGTGTGCCTCTCATGAATAAACAAATAAAATCTTTTAAAAAAAAAAAAGAAGGATGAAAGTAATAAATGGCTCAGTCTTAAAGGAAACTAGCCCGTTTTGTGAGAAATTGCATTTCTGAGAAGGATCTTTAAGGCTGAGATAGATATGTTAACCCCAGACTTGAGGTTAGATGCTGTCTCTAAAGGGTCTTCTAATTCCCTACCTCCAACCATCTCTAGTGTCTGCAAGCTACACGCATACTACAGTCCTGTGCCACTTTCTGAGGTTACAAAGCTATTGTTTTGTCCTGAAAATGCAGATTGCATGGTAAGATTTCATCAAAGCTCATTCCTCCTGAGTAGCTTTGAGGGTAGGACCCAGAGTGCCAAGGAGTAGGGTGAAGGACTCCTATTTCACTCTTAAGGACTCCTTTAGCACTCTTCCTTTTTAGAAGAAATTCATTTTTGCCTTTGGCCACTTGGATTAAAGACAGATCTACTCACAGGAAGCAGAATCCAGCACAGCACTAGAGGCCTGGGCTGTATTTTGGCTCCAGGGGAGAAACCTAATGACGGATAACACTGGGAAAAATTAACTGATCAGGTGGTATTTTATTTCTTTTCTACATCTGTTGCTGTATGAGTGCCGTGTGCATCTGGGGGACAGAGCAGGGCATGAGAAAAGCTGCTGGGCACCAGATAACTGGAGGTCCTTCTGCAGAGAATTTCCCTGTTTCCTGTGAGGCAGTCCTCAGAGGAAGTTCACCCAGCTTCAAAATCCAGTTTGTGAAAATTCACTTAAAGTTTGGGTGAGATTTGGGGATTATTCATTTTAGGATATGCCACTACTGATATGTCGTCATGTTTATAATCACCATCTTCTCCATTTCTCTTAGAAACATAGAAGCCCAGAGTTAATTTACAAACAACTGGCGCTTCTGTTCCTCAGTCCATGATGACCAAGTAGCGTGAGGGCAAGAACCTTCCTGTCCATTCACCTGCACAACCCTAGTGTTCTTACAAGGAACCAATGAATGAACACATGCACAGATGAATAGTGTAATAGCATTATTCAGGCAAGGTGTCTCTTTTGTTTCATTTAACTTTGATTGTTTTCCTTTTCAATTTTAGCTCTCCACTCCCCTTGCCTAGGCACGCTCTCCAGTGGATGTAATAAATGTCCTCCCAATTCAGATTCCATGGTGATTTATACATCTCTGGGGCCTTAATAAAAACTTTTGATATGTATATTTAATTCATATAAATAATATTGATTAAATCCCTCTCTTTTTACTTATTATCCTCATGTTATTCTATCCAAAACTAGTTGATGATTTCTGACTGTTGCCAAGTATTTCACCATGAGCTTATACCATGTATCCTGTAACTATTTTCTAGTCATGGGCATCTGGGTTGCCCTCAGCTTCCTATTGTCACAAATAATGTGGCCATCCTCATAAATGTCTCCTTGTGGACCTATGAGAGGGTGACTCCCGGATATCCACTCAGGGATGGCATGACTTGGGGCCATGGTCTATGCATATGTTTAATTTCACTAAATTTTACTGGATTCTCTCCAGGAAGACACCAGCAGTGCATGAATATTTCTATTTGCAACATTTTGTTTTTCCTACTTATCAATTTTTTGCTTTGCAAAGTGATACTCACTGATAACTACTGGGTGCGAGCATCTATTATTAGCTCTTGGATCCCCTCTGAGGTGCCTATTCTTATCCTTTGTCTATATTGTATTGGATTTGTTATCTTTTCTAGATGATTTATAGAAATTCTTCATGTATCTAAATAGTAATTCTTTATTAATATCTTCTTCCAGGCTTTTCTTGTTATTGACTTTGCAGAGTGACATTTGAGGTACAGGAATCGTTTTTTGTTTAGATTTTCCCTTCATGGTTTATGTATTTTGAGTTTTGTTTAACAAAGCCTTTCTCACTATAAGGTAAATACCTGTCCAATCTTACGTAAATATATGTTCTACTACATTTCCTCTGTTAACTTAATACTATTGCCTTTCACAATGTTTTCTTAACCCACATATATGTCTGAAAGTGGTATATGACAGACACAGCATCACAAACCAATGAAAAAATGAATAGATCATTTAGTAAGTGTTGGGAAGAGTTAGCTCGTTTTGATAAGAAAAGAAACTCCAAGCGGATTGAAGACCTGTCTCCTTTTCCGTGTGTATTCTATCTTCTACTATTGGTTGTTCCATTCGTTGTCTTTTTTTATAGTGTATATTGTGTTCAGATATCTCACCTCTCTCTAGAGCTCACCTTATATACACTAGGGACCTAGCTGCTTTGACTAATAATGCCATCAGGATGGAGGCACAAACCTTAGGTCCTAGATTGTTCCTCGTGGCATGTTTAGGAAGATGTAGAGGCATCGGTGTTGATATTTATGCTTAATCATCCCTTGTACTCTTTCCCAGAGAATTCCCCATGCTCCCTATTCCATGGTATTCCCTGCCCACTGTGGTAATGTGTGGGCTGGTTAGGGAGATATAAGCAACTGCATTCCTGTGTTAAACCTTGTGTGAAAACAAGCCAGGAAATTATATGCTGGAACCATACTGGGGTTCAGAGTGGGATACTAGCTCTTTCCTCATTGAGTCCTGGCCTGCCCCATTGTAGGCCTCTGCCCAAATTCAACTACTAATCTTCTGTCTTCCTGGACACTTCACACACACTTTGCTTAGTTTTTAAGTACCCACCCCCCCTTAAATGTACAAGCTTCTTTTTTCTCTTCTGGTGTCTTCATAGTTGGTTGGGGAGGGTGCCAGCAGCCGGTATTTGTTGGCCACGAGGTTAAGAACTGGAAGCCTGTCAGAAACTATCTCACTGGGCATCTGATATTGGAGATTTGTGCATGTCAAGAATAACTGTACAATGCTTTATGAGATTTTACTATATTTGTTTTCTTCAGGTTGCATTTGTCATCTTTTAAGTTAAAAAAAACCTTCCGATATTTAGTCTTACTTGTTGGACACATGATTATAACAACAGGTTTGTTGAAAGTAATAATGTCAAACTGAAGAGTAATCTCCATGAAATTCTGTGTACTCATAATTAATCATTAATTTGGTCACTGAACATCTTTGTAAGAGCAGTAGTTTCTCTTATTTTAAAATGTGGAAACCAGGGCAAAGCTGCAAGTCACATTCTCAAAACCATAATAGATATTGGTGTGACTTCCTGAGACATAATTGTGGAGGTCTCTGTTAAAAACCTTGTATTTCAATAATATGCCACGGGGTCTCTTGTCTTCATCTTGCAGCCACCCTGGTTCTATTTTTCAGGCTGATGGAAACTGTATTCGACATGTAGCTTTCAGTAGGAAGGATCAACCCATTGCCTGTATCATCCCCACTTAAGGTAAGTTGTGTGGGGAAAGAGCCTAGGAATGGAGACCCATAGACATGGCTCCCAGTCATGGAAGTCACTTTTAGCCGGTGGCCATCTGAATGCATGATTTTAGGCTAGTTTATTATCTTCTCTGGGACTTACATTTCTGATCTGCTAATGAGGAAGCTGACTTGATACATGTCCCTTGTCACTCATCTCTAAGGAGTTTAGGGAGTCTTTGATTGGGGGTGGAGGGTCAGGCAGTCCCTGTCTTCCATCCAGAAGAAATGAATTTACTTCCCTTCCAGAAAATCTCAGCATCAGGCAGATGCTAAGGCTGGGATTCCTTTTGCAGTTGTGTGCCTAGCATGCATTAGGAACAGTCTATCCCTAGGTTTCTCCAATTTCTGCCCCAATTGCTTTACCTCTCTTCTTTCCTGCCTACACCCTTTGTAGCCACCATATAGCTTCCAGAAGCTGCTTTTGCACATGTGCAGCCTGGCACAGGGCCATGCCCACAGAAGGTGCTCATGCAATATCAGCTTGCAGTGTGCTCATCTATCCCATTTTTACAGCTTTAATCTATTATTATCAACTCTATCAACACCTGGGCAAGTTTTCTTCCTTAAAATCCAGGCAGATGTTAACCTTCTAATGTTCCTCTTGTTGCGGAAGAAGCTTGAATGGGATAGGAGGAGACTGGATGATATCCAACCCTGGATGGAAGGAGGGGAAGGGGAGCAGAAGTGAGCAGAAAGCCTGCCCCAGGCAGAGAGCCTCTGATGCTGGTAATCAGCAGGGAATAAGTGGAAATCTTAGCATTCCAGTTTTTTGAGTAATGGCTGAGCTCCTGTTGGGGCCCAGGTGACTGATCCCTGTCTGGAGGCAGCAGAGACGTAGAGGAGATCTTTAAAACTGCGCAGCAGACGGCCACTCCATGGGAGTATCCATTTTGACAAAATAGACTGTGGATTTGTCCGAAGAACTCAGGCAGCAGGGATTGTGGCCTCCTCCCTGGTCTCATGCTTGAAGACTTTTTCTCCCAGTAATGAGAGTGCCGAGCGAGCAGGCCTTTCCCCGACAGTGCTGGCAGCAGGACAACTTGTGCCCGGGATGGATTTTTCTTCATTGATTCTAATCTTCTTCCTGACTGTCTGTCTTGGCTGCTTTGACATATTGAACACTGAATAGTCCCTGAGTAATTCTTGAACATTTGGGGATCGTTTTTATTTTTACAAGACAGTAGAATCCAATGGAGTGATTTATACATGTACTAGAAGAAAATGAAGAAAAAAATAGCAAAGTGGTTTCATTCTGGGAATAAACACGGACTCAATGACGATTAAAAACCACACCAAACAAAAGGTCCGCACCCAATTTTCAATAATTCCATAATTTTGTAAGGATACACAGAATCATGTAGAGATGAACAATAACGGATAAAGGGCTTTCACAGCTGTGGCTTCAACCATGATTGATGAGAAAATGCTACTGAAGGGAGAAAAGGAAAATGAATATTTATTAATGGAATAAAGTGTCGGGGGCTTAAAATCTAAGGAGATCCATCATTTCATATTCAAGGTTGGATGCATTCAAAACAGAAGGTTCAATACACTGGCCCCATAGCTGAGCGGTAGACCAGAAAAATTCACAGGCACTGCCATCGTTTGGACCATGGGGGACTTCCTGGGGATGTTATTCCCATTTCAGCCCCCATTAACATCACCTGAACAGGGCAACATTACATGAGTTATCACTCCAAGAATGCTGTGACAACAATTGCCTTCACATTTTAGAACACCCAGAGCTATGTGGTCTGGTCATTCACCCAGAAATTAATATATCATGTCTGCATACTTTCTCTGTATATGGTAGTTATGGCCTCTGTGCTGACAGCTTGGAAATTATTGGTAAGATTTTTTTTCTACCATGACTTCATCAGTTCTCCCTTGTACCTTATAAGGGCAATATTTAGCCAACCAATAGTACCTCTTCAAATCTCCTTGCATATTTTCTCCCCATAGAAACTCTACCCTGTGCTTGTTCTCTTTAGGTTGGTCAATTAGTTAAAACTCAAAAAAAGGCTGTTTCCTTTTGGTGAAATGTTACTCACCTGACCTTAACATCTTTAAAAAAAATTAAAATCGGAAATTCAAGGAAGGCATTGTGGATCTCTTTTGTGATGGTATTATTTCTCCATGTAAGCAGCTTGTTCAGACAATTAACAATAGTGATATTGTGCCTTGTTTTGACAGAGAAGGAGAAATTGATTGATGGCATTTAACTGCCTTAATTTAACTTAAGGTATTGAAGTTGTATTGGAAATTTTCAGTATGTAGATTTCAGCAGGTGGGTATCCCCCAACCCTATCACCCCTATCCACATAACTATATGCACACAATGTCCTCAGCTCCCTAGACTTCTCTTGGGATCTATATTACTTTATTATAGAATATGGCAGTGGTGGCTTATTGGTCCTATAAATCCATCTACACTGAGCTTTTGAAATCACTGTCCTGATAGATAGTCTGAGTCTTTACACTGTCACACTTGTGTTATTTCTAGATATCACTTCTAGGTGGCAAATCTTGGACTGCAGGTGCTGGCTTATCCTGGTTGGTTGTATATGTTATACCAGAAGAAAAGTTGCTATTCTATTAGACAGTGTTTTTCAATTTATTTTAAACCGTTGATTCTACTAAATCCTTAGCAATAGATGTGAATGAGTTATCTCTATTGGCCATCTTTGGGAGAAGGCCAAGAGAGTATAAATTTTATTGTTATTTCTTTTAGGTCATGTATACTTCCCACCTCCCAAGACGGGGAAGTTTAGTCTGCAGAAAAGGTCCAGACTGGAAGTAGATCCCCAACAAATATTAATGGGTTAACTAATTAGTATGGTTTGTTATTTGGACAAAAAGCAATATTGGAGTTCTATTCTATCAGGGAAAGAAAAGATTCACATCTACTGATAATTATGTAGCAATGGCCAGAAGGTATGTGTTCAGGGAGGCTGCAAATCTCAAAGGATATAGTTGAAAAAGCCTCTGAGTTGAAAAAAAAAAAAAAAAACAAAACATGTTCTCTTCAGAGAGTTGTTTTGAGTGGCTACAAATAGGATATTGGGCAAATGAGCAAGAATGTTGAGCGATGAAGCTAGAAAAGAAAAGGTAGGGGCAAGACCCAGAATATTCTGGTAGTTTCTGGCTAAAGACTTCCAATTGGGTCCTATAAGAAATGAAGCATTAAGGATCTATGAGACCAAATTAAACAAACAATGCCTGATCAGATTTGCATTTTAGAAAGGTAACAATAATCATAGATGGAAGGTGGTGATAGTGGAGGAGGGAAAAATCGTAGAAGATTATTTCCATAAACTAAGGCAAAAGCCATATTGTTATGGACTTAGTTGTGTCTCCTCAAAATTCTTATGTTGAAGCCCTATTGAGGTACGTCAGAATGTGTATTTGGAGATAGGGTCTTTATATAAATACTTGCGTTAAATGAGGCTGTTAGGATAGGTCCCATTCACTCTGACTGATACTTTTTTTTTTTTTGAAGATTTATTTATTTATTCTTGAGAGACACACACACAGAGAGGCAGAAACATAGGTAGAGGGAGAAGCATGCTCTTTGCAGGGAGTTCGATGTGGGACTCGATCCTGGATCCTGGGATCACACCCTGAACTGAAGGCAGACACTCAACCGCTGAGCCACTGGCATCCCTGACTGATGCTTTTAAAGAAGAAGTTAGGACACAAGAGACACACCAGGCAGGGCATGCCCAGAGGAAAGACCATGTGAGGGTAGCCATCTGCAAGTCAAGGAGAGAGACCTTAAGGGAATCCAAACCTGCTGACACCTTGATCTTGGACTTCCAGCCTCCAAAATTACGAGAAAATAAAATTATGTTATTTAAGCTGCCGAGTCTTTGATATTTTGTTATGGCAGCTATATTAGTCGGAGTTCTCTACAGAAGCAGAACCAACAGGATATATCTATTTACCTATCTACTTATTTATTTTAAGGAATTGGCTCATATAATTATGGAAGCTAAGAAGTCTTTGTAGCTGGCAAGATAGAGACCCAGGAGCGCCAATGGTGTAATTCCAGTTTGAGCCCAAAGGCCTAAGAACCAGGAGAGCAGATGGTTCAAGTTCGAGTCCAATAGCCAGCAGATTTGAGATCCAAGAAGAGCCAGTGTGTTTCAGTTCAAGTTCAAAGGCAGGAAAAACCTGATGTCTCAGACGCTTGGATGGTTCAGTGGTTGACCATCTGCTTGCAGCTGAGGTCGTGATCCCGGGGTCCAGGGTTGGAGTCCCTCATCGGGCTCCTTGCAGGGAGCCTGCTTCTCCCTCTATGTCTCTGACTCTTTCTCTGTGTCTCTCATGAATAAATAAATAAATAAATCTTAAAAAACAAAACAAAACAACCCTGACATCTCACCTCAATCAGTTAGGCAGGAGGAGTTCAACCTTATTTGAGAAAAGGTCACTCTTCATGTTTATAAAGGCCTTGAACTGATTGGCTAAGGTCCACTCATATTGGGGAAGACCATCCACTTTACTCCGTCTGCTGCTTCAAATGTTAATCTCATCCAAAACCAGCCTCCAGGACACACCCAGAATATGACTAAATATCTGGGCACCCCATGGCACAGTCAAGTTGACACATAAAATTAAAAATCACAGCAGCCCCAGCAAACTAATACATGTAGCCATGGTCAAGAGAATATGCAAGAGGAGATGGGGTTGAAAAATATTCTAAGTGAAATCATAAGGACTTGGTGACTGATCGGATGTGAGAAGTAAAGTCAGTAATGAGTCAGTATTCCGATCCCAGATGATGGAGTGGGAGATGTGCAGGGAAAACACAACACAATGCACACCCACACATACACCCTCCTATACACCAACCTCTATTAGATATGCATAAAATTAAGGGGTAAATTGAGCTTTAATCACTTATCCAGACTTTGCCATTCTTCTTAGCTATTAGGGGCAAAGCTGTTTAACTGTGAGAATCCTTGCAAATTAACAATAAAGGTAGAGATGGTGTTAAACTCATAAGAGAGACCTTGAGATCTTTAATCAGAACCTCTGAACTCATTTTGCATAGATATCTGCTGTTGTTGCTGTATTTTTTCCCCCAAGCCCACATCCAATGGGAAGCACTGCCTTTGCTCGAGGGGAATGTGAGTATAAGTATCTGTGTGCTGCTTACAGGAGAGAGTTCTGATCAGGTGGATTAACCATATGTAGAAATGACTGCCAGTGCCCAGTTTTGGGGGGAGAGAGCAAATCTATAGGAAATGGTACATGAACATAAAAACACAAAAATCTGAGGCCATTTTGACCATGAAAAACTAGACACAATCCTCAGTGGTCCTGAGGTCATTCGTAACTGAGTCATCAGTAAAAGGCTACATATATGAAAGTCAGATCTAATTAGGCAAAGAAATAATGGGTAGGTTTTATAAATAATCAAAATACAAACGAGTTTTGCAGTAAAACTAAAATGTGATGTTACAGCCATTGGCAGGGGAGTAGAATGTTGGCTCCTGGAGTCCCCTCATGATTAGGCAAAAGGACCAGAGTGGAGGCAGTGAGTTAGGGAGAGACTTCAACGTGTGGCTCATCCTGGGGCCCAGACTTCCTTCTGCTGCACCTGCTAAGCAAGGTACTACTAAGGATGTCTGCCCTGAATGGTGCTGCCACCACTGATCATTGTTCTCTGCCATAAATTCCCAGCTCCACCTTCATGGTCTTTTGACTGGTGAAGGGATTTGATAAGCTTCAACAAACAGAAATGTATGGGAGAAATGAAACGCATCCGGTCCTAAAAGGCTTTGCCTTTCCTTGTTATTTCAAAAGCTGCAACTTCATGTTCAGTCCGATCGTTCTTCATGTGGTATCTTGGGTGGAATGAATTGGTTGGCAATCTCTCCCCAAACAGGTGGATAACTTAGTGTCCAGAGGCCATTGGTATTCTGCTTGCAAGGGACTGCTCCCTATTTGGTCCTTAATTTGTTAGTATAATTTCAAGTGAAAACTCACAAAGAATTGCATTACAAGCAAAGTTATTTTTTTGGTAGAACTCACATGTGATACAGAGTGGCTGGTTTTACATAACTTCTGACTCAGTCTTTTATGAAATAAATTTATGCTTGATTAAAGGTCTACGTGTGTGGGGAGAAGGAAGGAGCACTGAGGTAGGGTAAGGGAGTGGTGAACAGTTATAAATTCAGGGTAAGTCATTTGTCCAGTTCATAGAAAAGGCACTAGTAATATTTGTAAGAATTATCTCATTATCATACATACATATGTACATACATGAAAGTATTTACCACGTGAATGAGCTTGGGAGCTGATCCTGTCTTGGTAGAACCTTTGGATAACTGCAGTCACTGTCTGTTGACCTTGATTGCAGAGCTGTGAGTTGGAAGATTTGGCTAAACCACACCTGGACTCCTGACCCAAAGATGCTGTGAGATAATAAATGGGTATTGTTTTAAGCTGCTAAGTTATGAGGTAATTGTCACATAGCAATAAACAACAAATATACCACCTAAGACTTTGGATAAGCATAACTTAAGTGAGGGCTAAGTCAATTATAGTGAAGATATTTCTGTTGATACTAAGCATATCCACCTTCAAAGTATCCTCCCCCATCTCCCACCCACACCTGCCACCTGCCCAGGAGTACACATGGCCACGTGGCTCATGATAGGTTGCTATGCCAAATCTGTTTACTTAGAATGAAGAAGCAAAGTGATGGTTAAAATTTTTGTCTTTGAAGATCCTTTTGGTTATACATTCATTTAAAGCTTTTTTTCGTTTGTTTTGGTAAGAAATTAGGCCCAATCATCACTGCAAATGGTATCCAAAGCTGACAATGAATCAGTTAAGCCATATTTACTAGCCCATTTAGAGACACCAGGTCAAATAAACCATTAATATGAATGAGCCCTGCTAAGATAGAAAAAAATACAAGTTAAATCATGACCGCTCCTGCTTAAAGAACCTCTTTTTTTTTTTTTTTTTTTTTTTTTTTGTTCACACATCCAAATATGATAAATACTTCTTGGCACTTTTCCTGCTTAAGGCTTAAGATGGTCAGCGATCCTGAGGCTGTGATAATAGTCACACTGTTTATTTATTACTCTTTAGACTCAGATGGCAGTTCCAGGCCTCAGAGCTCTAGAAAAATGAGTATGGACATCTGGCCAGAAAATGGCTCTCATGTCATTATAAAGCTGGCTGGTTCTGGCATCTGCCCTTTTTTCTTTTTCTTTTTTTTTCCTTTTTCTCTTTCTTTCTTTCTCTCTCTCTCTCTCTCTCTCTCTCTTTTTGTGAGCATGAATGATGTTCTTTTTCCTTCTAGGGGGTGAGAAGACTGACATCCTACTCCATATAGAAAACTTAGTCTAGAACAGTGTTGTCCAATAGAAATATAACACAAGCCACAAATGCTATCCCCATATGTCATACTAAATTTTCTGGTAGCTACATTAAAAAAGTAAAAGGAAGCAGTTGAAATGAATATTAATAGTATGTTTTACTTAACTGTACATATCCAATGTTTTATCACTTCAGCCTACAATCAATATAAAAAATCATTAATGAGATAGTTTACATTCCTAAATCTTCAAAGTCCAGTGTGGATTTTTATTGTATTCACAGCACATTTTAATTCACACCACAAGTGTTGCAGGTGCTCCACAACCACATATGGTTGATGGCTACTGTACTGGACCAGCCAGATCTAGAATGTGTGCAGAGCAGCCTGTGCCTCTGTGCTGCTTAGAGCTTACCTGCCTGCCATTCTTTGGTGTCCTAAGGAAATTCCATGTTCTTTCTGCCCCACAGCCTTCTTGCTCTGTGTCCTATGTCAGCTCTTTGAAAGTTTTGACTTTCTCATACTGTATAATTTGGCCACACTTGGGGATGATAATTCAACAGCGGCTTCTTGGGCTGTTCCTCTAAAGCTCTCTTCTGAAACAGGAAACATAATAGGATATACGTTATGGCAACATTCGAACTGTTCATCAATTATCCATTACATCTGCCATCTCCCTTCTGCCAATCGAGGTAACTATGTTATTACAAAAAAAAATCTTATTTTAATTATAATCCAATCAGAAGATGCATCCATTATGTAGAGTGCTTTGGCATGTTCTAAGGATTTAATTTTTACCCAGATAGCAGAGCAAATGCTGCAGAGACAAAAGGGTTTGTTCATGTCTTCATGAATTCAGTCATTAAAAAAATAGAGTGCACGCTATGTGGAGGCATGGTGTTCAGTGGGGGACACAAGTTATACAGACCATGGCTCCAGCTCTCATGAAACTCACCCTAAAAGGGGAGAACAACGTGGAGAGATGCCAGTGTGGCCGTGTGTTGCTAGGAGGGCTCTGACTGGGGGGGACCAGGGAGATATCTTGGAGGAGGTGAAATTGCACTAAGGATGGAAAGCGTGGGTAGGATTTTGATGTGTCACCATGGATGAGAAAGGAGAGGCAGGGAGATTATTTCAAACAGAGACTGGCGTGATTCTGTGGTGCAGGGAGGTAAAACCACATGTTGAAAATATGCACAAGGATACATCTTTTTCACAGGTGAAATGGAGAGGGGGTCTGAGGACCCTGTGGTCAGTGAGTATGTACAACTAAATGTGCTGGATTGTGGTTGGATGTTTGTGCTGGATAGTAGACTGTATCTCATTTCTGGGCTGGGTGGAGCCATGGAAGATTCTAAGGGCTGTAAGAGGATCATAGCTGTGTTTTCGGGACAGACCTGACATGTGTGTGCATTTGTGTGCTGAAGTCTGGGGGAGAGTGGGGGGAGGGCTCTGAACACTTTGTCTCTCATGGGAACAAAAAATATTAAAGTAATGGGTTTATGCATTTTTTGACCTTTAAAAAATGGTATTTTCTGCAAACTTTCTCCTCCCCACCTTACCCTTGTTAAATATTTCATCTCAACTGGAAAATACCCACAACAATGATTTTTTTTATGGTTTTAGCCTTTCAGTAATAAACCAAAACAAACAGTAGGGAGCTTAAAAGGCCTTTCAGCTGAGAAAGATGAAAGCAGATGCCTCTGGTTTAGATTATTGTTAGAAAGTGCAAGGGTCCGTTTCTTCTGGAAATCCTGTGAGGAGGAGAGAGCAGGAGGAAGAGCTGCTGCCATGACCACCCCATCTCTGACCTGACATTTTGGTAGCATTTCTTACTTGCCCAGGGTTTATATGTGCACCCCAGAATCTCATTATCTGAAGCACAGTCCTGCTTTCCCTCCCTGTAGCTAGAACCCACTTGTTTCTTGATGTATAGGGAAAACCCCAGTGAGAAAGATGTAGAAACTGGGACTCACTTTTCACAAAACTATTGAGAAAACAGAGATGTCTTTATGACTTAATGCCCTAGGTACAGCCACAAAGTTACCTTCAGGCTGGAGGGATGGTTTCTTACTGCAGCTCTTTGTCCAGACCATTGATCTAAGATGCCTCTTGTCTCTATGACCTTGAATTGCTCAGGGGTCTCATTTATAGCAACAGGCAAGCACATACTCCTTGTCTACTTACGCAATTCCGTCCCATGAGCCTTTGCTCCCTCCATTCCTCTCGTCCACCATAGCCTGCCAATTCATTTGTTTAGCCAAAATTTAATGAGAACCTACTGAGTGCAAGAGCTCAAGGATTCAGGGATGAATAAAACGTGGTCTTTCATGGGTTCCTGGGTAAGTACAAAGGTGTTGAAATAACTCATGGCAAGTGCCATGATTGGCAGCATATTCAAGGCTGCATGGGTGCTCAGCCTGGCCTGCAAGGTCAGGGAGGTCTCAGAAGAGAGGTTCTTCTCAATTAATAACCCAGGAGCTGACCCCCCACATTCAGCACATCTCCCCTGACCCGGTGTCTCCTTCCTCTGAGTATTGCCATTTGCCACATGCTTCTCAGTGTTACAGTTACATTTTAGACTATTCCTATCTCTTTTTTTGGAACAAAGTAATGTATTTATGTATATTTTGACTTTTTAAAGAAGAACAATTTCGACAAATTCCATATCGCTCGTCTTCATTAAATATTCTATATCATCTGAAGAGCACCTAATATCACTTTGTGGGGGTTCATTAAGATTGGGTCAGGTTAAATGAGTTCATTTTTTCATTTAATAACCACATTTTAAGCACCTCTGCATCTTGTGATGTTTAAAATGTGAACAAAGCAAATCATAGTCCCACTCTTGTAAAGCTTAAATGGTAGTGGTAGTATAAAACAGTAGATAAAAACAAAACAGCATAAAACCTGAAGATAAGTACTATGAAACAAAATAATGAAAAATAAAGCTTTCAGGAGGTGGGCCTATGATATTTCTTCACTCACACTATACCCATTTTTGTCATTGTCTACAATGGTTACTTCCATGGTCTGTAGGGAAGATTTGGTGCTGATGGATGCAACACGTGCACTTATAGGAAGGGCTCTATTGGGGGTGGGTAGTGGTCACAGGCTCGGATCCGCTCAGGGAGGCTTCCTGAATTGACCTCAACTCTCAAGGATGTCGTAAAGCAGGGATCTAGGCTCCAGAGCCCCGTGAGGGTCCCTGAGGGTATAAGCCACATTTTCTCAGGTCCCCACTTCTTTCCCTGCAATGTTCTAGGACATCCCCATGCTTCCCCTTCACTTTCCTTGTAAATAGAGCACCCATGGGATGAGATTGGGCTTATTAGAGACTCCAACCAAAAAAAGTTAGCAAAATGAGTTTTAAATTCTGACAACTTTCTAAAGAATTGTAAAGGAAAAGTACAAACTAACTGCATTGAAAGAGGGCATATTTGGGTGCCGGGAGAGAGGGACTTAGTGCAGGATGCTAAAGCAACACTCAGGCATCCTGGTGATGACCATATCCTGATTTCAAATGGATTTCTCCCCCTTTCCCTAGGGGAAGCAGGGCAGGAAGGCAGAAAGGGCTGGACAGGAACCTTTACAGTGAGGACTGTTTGCCATTTGCTTGCTGTAGTTGGTACGAAGGACCAGCAGGATAACATAACCATAGCGAAGCAATGTATAAGCCTGTGTATCTGGCGGGAGAAATTTTTTTCCAGTCTTTTAAAGATATAATTGACAGATGGCATTGTATTAGTTTCAGGTATACAACATAGTGATTTAATATTTGTATATATCACAAAATGATCACCACAGTAAGTCTAGTTGATGTGATCACCATACATAGTTACAGATAATTTTTTGGGGGGGATGAGAACTTTTAAGGTCTACTCTCTCAGCAACCTTCAAATATATGAAACAGTAAACTATAGTCGCCATGCTGCATATTACATTCCCAGAACTTATTTATCTTAGAGCTGGAAGTTTGTACATTTGGCTATCTTCATCCATTTGAAGCTTATTTAAAATGAATCTCAAAATGTCCCTTGTCCCCTTTAATAGAGCTCAAAAGCATTAGCAGTAAGATATGAAGCTTGAGGAAATAGCAGAAATGAAGAGATATCCCCCAGCAGAGGCTGTAAGAGAGCAAGGCACTGCCTATGGGTTTTTGAGACTGTTCTCAGGACCCCAGCCAGAGTCCTCCTGGACAAGGCCCAGATGGAGTGGCCTGACCAGCTGGCCCAGCAGTTAGCCTTTCTTGTGTGTTAGATGTGAGATGTGTGCAGTGAACCATCTGACAACCAACCAAGATGCTTTAATTGGTGCCTGCTGGGTGCCTTGCCCATGCAAGATTACCACAGGGCTAAATAGTTCAACGGCATAGACGAGGACACTACAGTGAATGCAGGTGATGCAGCCCAGAGAGCTTGCTGGTGGCTGTGCACCGGCAGCCAACCCTAGCCAGTGTATCTCACCCTTTGGTATAAATAAACATTCCATAGGTCCTTGTTAGGACAGATTCCTGGATCCCTTGTTGGGAGATTCTGGTTTACTGGGGTTTGGTTGGAGTCTAGAAATCTAGATTTTTGGCAAAAGCATTCTATTTTAGATGATACAAGTATGAGAAGCCCTGCCCTCATGCAGCTCAGCCCAATCTTATCATGATTTTTTTAATCTACCAGGAACTTCATTTTTTTTTAAAACCACTTTATTGAGATATGATTGACATGTGAAAAGCTGTGCATATTTCCCGTATATAACTCCACGAGTTTGGGGATACATATGCACCTGTGAAACCATCACCATAATCAGGACCATAAACATATCATCACCTCTCAGAGTTTCCAGCTACCCCTATTATTGTTATTAATTATTATTATGACTTTGTGATAAGAACATTTAACATAAGATCTACTCTCTTGGCAAATTTTAAGTACAAGTGATATAGCATTGTTAGCTATGGCGCTGTGCTGCGTAGGAAATCTTCAGAACTTACTTGTCTTACACAATTGCAACTTTGCACCCTAACCATGATCTCTTCATTTCAATCTCCTGGCCTCTGGCAACCTCCATCCTACTTTCTCTGCTTCTATGAGTTTGATTATTTTAGATTCCACATATACTTGAGATCGTACAGTATTTGTCGTTCTGTGTCTGGCTTATGTCACTTAGTATAATGCCTTCTAGGTTCATCCATGTTGTTGCAAACGGCAGGATTTTCTTTCTTTTCTAAGGCAGTCCGGTCTTGAGTGGTAGTACATGGTGTAGAGTCTCAGAAGCCGGGCTACTGGAGCCAGTTTTTTAGAGCCTAGCTTTTCTCTAGGCTAATTACCTCTGCCTCCTACCATGCCAAGGTAGCTCAAGGCATTGGGAGAAGGAGGCCTCTGGAAGGTGTTTTCTCCCACCCAATACAGAAAAGCAAAGGCCACTCAGAGGAGAAAGAGGATGTATTTACTGTAATATCACAGCCATTATTACTGCTACTACTAATATTTAAAATTGTGATTGTTTATTGAGAGCTACTGTGTGTCATACACTCATCTAAATTCTTTGCCTCATTCCCTTATTTTATTCTGAAAACCAATCTCTGAGGTCTGTACTATTATTATCCTCGTTTTGTAGGTGTGGAAACTGAGGGAAAGAGGTTTAAGTAACTTGTCTGGGGTCACCCAACTGGTAAGAAAAATTCATGGCCAAGGAATCCCAGTGTGAAGGCCTCCTAGAACACTGACTTGGTGCAGGACTGGAATAAGAGAATAGTTTTCACTTCTGGGCTTTAGTTTTCTTGCCTATCAAATAAGGGTTTTGGATTATATGACTTATAAGCAGGGCTGGCTTTGTGGGTGTGTAACCTGTAGAGTTAAATAGGGCCCCAGGATCAGAATGTCTCAGGCTTGGTTCCATGATGTGCTGTCGCTGTCTTGAAATTGCTAATAATTTTTGAACAAGGAGCCCCATATTTTCATTATTCATAGGACCCCGCAAAATAGGAGGCAGATCTTGTCTCCCAAGGGTTCTTCTTTTCGTTACACTTTCCCAGCTTCTGGATAGATCCTTAACAATTCCCTCTGCATCACTGGCCATTGAAGTGCCCATTGGCAGTGGCAAAGGGGCAGTGAGCTGACCTGGACCTTACAGTGAGAGGAGCTTCTGGGCTGGCGACACGTGCCTAGGACATGTCTGCAAATGCTGAGAAGCACCTGGTGGAGGAGAGTGCATGGAAAACGCTCAGTGGCTGGGGGTGGTATGCCATGTGCTACTGGCTCTTGAAAACAGTCACGGTGCCAGCCAACGTGGGGGCTTGTGAGCTTTACTGCTACGTTGCCGATCTATAGTACTTTAGCAATCCCTCCACGCAGAAGGTGGAGGGGGACTCAAGGAGAAGAGTTTTCCCTGAGCGGCTTTTTGGGCCTTTGCTGGTCACCCCTTACCCATTCCTTGGCAGTGGTCCACCCCCACACTTATTCACCAGCAACCCTGCCCCCATCATTCCTGAGTCCCAGGAGTTTGTGTGTAATGCTTGGAACACGCTTTTCCAAATGCTGGTTCCTTCCTGACAATATAGCGTTACTATACACACAGTGCACAAATTTCATTACACTTGCTGCCTGAAAGGTTTGGCTCAGGAACAAGGGAAGGAAATGTTTATCGAGTGCTTATCATGTGACCTTCTTATTTTCTCTCAGTTCTTCCCTCAGTTCTTCCTCTGAGTAAAGTCCTAGTTCCACTTACGTTCTAAGAAAAAAAAAATTAAAAGGGTGCTTAGCGGGGTTAATGACTTAGATTCTTATCAGCACTGAAACAAAAAATTCAGACACAGACAATCCATCCAAAGCATAGCATAAAAGGTTCATTCTTCACACCTTGGTGCTTATAGGCAGAACAATAAACTATGAGGGAAGCATCTGCGTGTTCCTGTGTGTGAGTGTGGGGTGTGTGGATGTGAATGGGGTATGCATGTATGTGTGCGCACGTGTATGTGTGAGTGTGGAGCATGTGTATGCATGTGTGTGTGTTGGGGGATGTATGTACATGTGTATGTGTGAGTGTGGGCTGTGTGTGTATGCATGTCGATGGTGTATGTATGCATGTGCATGTATATGTGCAGTGTGGGGTGTGTATGCATGTGGGCGCATGTGTAGGTGTGTGGGATGTGTGTGCATGTGTATGTGTGAACGTGAGGTGTGTGTGCATACGTACGTGTGAGGACTAGGGATGCAGAGAAAGGTAGGACAAGTTCTCCTGCCCTAAATAGGCCTTCTTCCCACTCCATCCTTTTTCTCCCCTTCCAACTTCTAGATCTTTCACAAATTATATTTGAACGGTCCTCCTCATCAAAGCCTTGCCATTGCTTCCTCCTAGATACCTGCCCACCTTGGTTTAGGGCAGATGTCTGCCTTTGTGCCCTTGAGCACTCATCCCCAGCCTTTACATGCGTATATCTCCCTGCATTGTGATTGTGTATGCACTCATATGGAGCCCCATAAGGTCTGATCTCCACCTGGGCTGGCAGTGGGACTATCTTGTTCTCTGTTGCAGCCCCGGCGAGGATTGATAAATATTTATTAAAAGAATGAATAGACAGCATGGAGAGGAGGTACAAATGGCAGTGATGAGCCCTGGCATCTCAGGTATAAAGACAGATGCCTGGCATGGGGCACAGCGGAGGCAGCTCCATCTGCAGGGCCTGGCCGGGAAAGGCTCCTCTAAGTCTTTATTTCTTGAGCACTCACCAGTGCTCAAGTGCATCATCCTTGTTCATCCTTATAGCAACTGGATAAAGTAGGCCCTGATTAAGGTTTAATGGGGAAGGCAACTGAACCTTGAGAGGTTGGTCAGACATAGAAGACAGAGAATCACTTCTCATTCATAGAGAACAGATTGAACTCTGTCCCAGGGGTGTGGAGACAGGTTGGGTGAGTGTGTCTATAGCTGGAGGAAAATGGACAGTTGTTGAGTGAAATGGGGTGATAATGCTGAACTTTACCTGTGCTCCCAGGGACAGTGGCTGTTAGATAATCTCCTCACTCTTCTCTGTTCTAAGAAAAACTAACTACAAAACCCCTGTAATCTCAAATATTGCTGGATAGACCCATCTCCATTCTTCATGACTACCATAAGACTGACCTACAACTGCCTTGTTCACCTGCCTCTATAAAACTCTAGTCCTGTTCCTTTATCCTTGATTTGTTCCTCATTCATAAATGAGTTTCCTAAGGCAGCAGCCTAAATCACATCATCTCCTTAGTTGTCTGGTACATTCTGTCTTGCACCGGGGCTGCAGCTGACAAAAGATAGGGGGACCAGATCATGGGGGCTGTGTCAGCCATGGAAGGGGCGTCGACACGATCCTGCAGGCACAGGAAGTCAATGATGTGGCTGAAGGATTTTTTTTAAAAGATTTTATTTATTTAAAAAAAGATTTTATTTATTTATTCATGAGAGAGAGAGAGAGAGAGAGAGGCAGAGACACAGGCAGAGGGAGAAGCAGGCTCCATGCATGGAGCCTGATGTGGGACTTGAACCCAGAACTCCAGGATCACGCACTGGACGGAAGGCAGGCGCCAAACCGCTGAACCACCCAGGGATCCCCCAAGGGACTGAAGGATTTTTAACAGAGGACTGGCAAAGCCAGATACATGTTACAGAAAGGTCATTCTGATTTGTGTATGTGAGAAGGATTGGAGGGATAATTCCCTGAACACCAAGAAATTTCAGATTCTGATAAGAAAGGATGGGGCTCTGAGCTGGGGTAGGGTCAGTGGTGGGTGATATGTCAAGGATGGTATCCTTTGGGACATACATAGTATCTGGATGTGAGGCCAGGGAAAGACACTGTCAGCTATCATGAGAAAGGCTGTCTTCCTTCTGGATTGTGAAAGGTGAACAGCACAGGGCCACAGAGCCACAGGCAGGCCTACTGCATAGGGAAGGGGAAAGCAGGTTCTGATGGCACCATCAGAAACAGAACTCGGGAGCACATGCCTGCAGGGCTCCCCAAATGTCCTTATAAATGGATATTGGGGTGGGGGCTGCTGAAGACATATATACCCTATCTCTGTCTAATTTGGCTTAGTTTATCTTTTAGTAAAGTCTAATCTAGTTTAGCCTAATTTAGTCTATTTTTCCCCCAAACTACCATCCTACTTCTGTCAGAGAAGAGATCTCCTAGCATCATGATCCCAGCCTGAGTCACTTCATGGAGGGCTGCCAGGGAAATGGAAGAGGTGGACATCTAGGTGCTCAGACAGACGGCATTATTGCTCTCATTGGCTCCATCCTCTGCTCCATGGTTGGTTAGGAACAGTCGGGTCCATGGGAGATCTGGGTTCTGGGCCCGCTCAGCCTCCCATTTGAAAATCAACACTAAGGAAAGGTAGATATTTTATGGCAGCCAAGGGGAGAGTTGTTTCTGTGGTAGGTGCCACACTTGAAGGCAGTGGATGACTCAGGTGCTAATTCCTCAGGGAGGAAGACACCATTGTTATGTGTCTTCAGAAGCCTGTGCTCGGGCTGGAGCTGTGAATTGTAGACAGCCTGGTGAAACATTCTTCTCGGTTGTTCTCAAGATATCTGTGGGTTTTTTAAAGTGTTTTTCACACATTAATACCATTTTCAGGCTTTTTTTTCCCGGTCTTTGATTGCCTGAAAGCTTAATGTAGATGTAAGCACTTCCCTGGATTCTCAGTGAGAAATGTTACATTAACGTAATTACAGCAATGATGATTCATATTGTCCCAGAGTCATAAATCTGGGCCTACAGAAAACTCTTCACGTAGAGCTCTGACTGTGTCTCTTTGCTCAGAAAGTGACATCTGCCCTCTGTGCAATGGCTGCCTGAGGATGCATCGAGCCTGGGCTATCCCTGGGGACCCCCTTCCACATCAATGCCCTCAGGATGGCTCATATGCTGCGACCTTTCAAGGTGCTTCTGGGCCCCACTTCGGTCCTGGTATCTGGGCCAGAGAACCAACTGTTCGATCTATATCACCACCTGGATTTTCCATAGAAAACCACAAGTCCCACATGTCTCAGTGTGGAAATAGTCATCTTTCCGACCCATCCATCCCTCTCCTGGGCCAGACTGCAGTGGCCAGACTGCAGTTGTTCAACCATCAGAAGGGAAGCTTTGAGACAGATGTTGAGAGGAAATAATGCTAAACTTAAAGGATGAAGAAGTGTTAGCTAACTCTGAAGAATGTGGTTGGGCCTGAGGAACGGGTCAGAAGATGGGCAAAGACTTCTTCCTGTCTGCTGAACCGATGGCCAGGGTAGGCTACAGGATGGCTCCAGGCCACCTCCTACTTGAAGAGTGGATATATAGCCTTTAACACACTAGCACTGGGGTGTTACATGGACTCCCATCACTCCCTGTCCCTGGTTCCCTTTACTCTCTCCAAATTCATTCTTAAATGGAAGTTTTTAAATAAAAATCTCGAAGTCCTGATGGTCCATTAACAAACTGCATAGTCTTTAAAATACTCTTCTGTAAATAACCATAGAATGGCGACTTTCCTAAAGCAATATCCATGTCTCTGGCCTAGTCCCATAGACGAATAGCCCTCCTTTAGAGGGTTGGGGGCTTTTTGTAACTGTGAGATGCAGGGAAGAAAGGGATATTGGGAGGCTGGGGAGCAAGTGAGGTGATTCACAAAGGGATTGTTTTTATTTAGCAATTCTTCTTTCTTGCATGACTTTGGTTTGGGATTGAGGATCCATGTGTTGGTCTATGGTAGGGGGGGCTGGCAGCAGCTACTCTAGGATTTATTTGCTGTTCAGTGAGGCCAGTGAGGACAGTAGCTCCTGCCATCTTAGAGGAGTGAAACTTGCTTGGTGGGGATGGTGAGTGGGGGAATTTGGTAAGGGAGTTGATATTTGTGTGGAAGAAAAAGATTGCTTCTTAAATGTGGATAAAACATATTTATGGTCAGTTCTCTGTTTTTTACATATTCCCAAAGTGACTGTGATCAGTTGAATGATGACAAGTTTCCCATGCCATGTAAATATGTTCCCGTGGCTAGAGCTCAGTAAATGAGGTGTTCTTTCCTTTCATTTTTTTTAAATAATTTTTTAAAGAATTTATTTATTTGACAGAGAGAGAATGAGCAGGGGGAGGGGCAGAGGGAGAGGGGGAAGCAGACTCCCTGCTGAGCAGGGAACCTGATGTGGGACTCCATCCCAGAAGCCTGGGGTCATGATCTGAGCCAAAGACAGACACTGAACCAACTGAGCCACCCAGCCAACCAACTGAGTTCTTTCCTTTCACATGTTATAAATCTATACTAAAACCTCAGTGGCTAGTGGCCAGGAGATTGTAGGACAGAAGTAAAGGTGGTGGTAGAGGTGTGTGTGTGTGTGTGTGTGTGTATGGGTTGGTTGGACATGCGTGTGTATCAGTGTAGAAATATGAGCTGTGTTTCTATGAGAGAATACATTTGCAAGGTGTTTTGCAAGTGAAGGCCCATTTCTTTATAAAAATAGAATTGCTTTTCTAAGACAGATGTGCTGAGTAAGTGGAAGGACGGCTCTGAGTTTTAGAAGGAGCTTTCCAGAAATTGGTGCAAGGAGCTTGCTAATGGTACTGGGAGATAGAAGGGGAGAGGCACAGGCCACGCTGTGTTTTGCATTTCAATCTCTGTGGATCCTCTCTCCCTGCCTATGCATATTTAAAATTCCTTTCAATATATAAATAGGATAATTCTCTCTCCTCATCCCCACCAGAGTTCATTTAACAGGCACAAAAAGAATTGCACATCCAGGCCTGTCTTTTCCTGCTTCCTGTTTTTACTATTTATTGGTTTTTCTCGTCTTTTTTTCCCCTCCCACATAGCTCCCCTTAGATTAAACTGTGTTTCCAGATTGACTGGAGGGAGAAATGCAGTTCCTTACACACAAGGCTGAGCCCCAGGGAGGTGATCCTAGGCTTGCCCTGTTCAGAGCTTCCCAAACTCTGCTTTGAATAGACAGCCCTGGGCCTTCGATACTCTATAGGTTTTTGCAACCTTCCCTTAATGCCACCTTTTGCCTATTTTGAAAACAATTACCCATTTTGCCTTATGAATGAGTCTGGGTATTTCCCAATGTCCCAGAAGCTCAAGTGAAAGACAGGATTCTTGATGGGAAGGCTATAGGCAAGGATGTGAGTCAGGATCTGGGTAAAGGTGCCTGTGACAATAGCCAATCAAACTCTTATTCTTAGAAAAAAGCTCAAGGAAGCTCTGGTGGAGTCTATTGGTCTTGCTTCATGTGGCTAATGTGAATAGTGCGGTCATTTTGGAAGAAGTTAGACCATGCATTCCAAACATTGAACGGATTTCAAAATACCAGTTAGTGAGGCCTCTAGGACATGTGTTCTTAGAAAGAACACATCAATTTGCATTCAGTGGAGGCAACGCTGAATTGGGAATCAGGAGTCTTGAGTTCTAGGCCTGCCTCTGCTAGTGTGAAGCTCACATTCACTCCCCATCTCTGGATCTCACTTAATGCATCTGTGAAAGGAGAAAGGTGGTTTTATTCATTTGCAGTGACTTTTCCAATTACAACAAAATGATTGGCTTTTGTATAACCTTGGATTATATGTGGTGGCCAAAATATGTGTAGTGAGGCATAGAATGAAGCACTGACTGGTCTGGCACCTGTGATGTAGGGACGGTATCAAGGACAGGAGGAGCTTTTCTTTGAAGGTGTTCTGAGCTTGACTCTGGGACTCATTAGGATTGCCTTGCATGGGTTGAGCTCCCATTGAATATCAGATAGAATCCAGAAGCGTGTGACCATGGGAAAATGTCACTGCTGTATGACTCAGCACAGAACCCAGGGAAACTTTATAGCAATTTCTGTCAATTAAAAGTAAGGTGACCTGCATATGTGACCTTGAAGAACTTTAAAGTAAGGCAGGTGGCATATTTTTTTCAGA
Organism: Nyctereutes procyonoides; assembly: GCF_905146905.1. NCBI lineage: Eukaryota > Metazoa > Chordata > Mammalia > Carnivora > Canidae > Nyctereutes > Nyctereutes procyonoides. Next base: position 17,379,283 of record NW_026575048.1, on the reverse strand, counting down.
ATTACTGCAGGTTTCCTTTCTCTCTTTCTTTTTATTGCTAATTAATACTATTTGTAATTCCTTTTTTTTAAAAAAAAGTTGTTCAGTTTATTTAAACTAAAATAAAAGTGGTTCACCCATTTCTTTTAACCCTCCCCGCTGCCTCTTCCCCTTATAACCACCAACCTGTTCTCTGTGTGTATGAACATTCTTTTTTTGATTCCACATATAAGAGAGAGCATATGGTATTTGGTATTTGTCTTTTCTGTCTGACTTATTTCACTTAGCAAGTTCCATCCATGTTGTCATCAATGGCAGGATTTCCTTCTTTTTTATGGCTGAATAAATTCCTTTGTATAAATGTACCATGATTTCTTTATCCTTTCATCCATCAATAGACACTTAGATTGTTCCCATATCTTGGCTATTGTCAATGATGCTGCAGTGAATATGAGTGTGTGTGTGTGTGTAAATATATATATATTTTGCATTAGTGTTTTTTGTTTTCTTTGGATAAATACCCAAATGTTGGATTACTAGTTCATATAGTATTTCTATTTTTAAGGTTTTGAGGAAACTCCATCCTGTTTCCCACAATGGCCACACCATTTACATTCCTACCGACCATGCACGAGGGTCTCCCTTCCTCCACATCTTCATCAACACCTGCTATCTCCTGTCTTCTTGACAGTAGCCATTCTGACAAGTGTAAGGTGAAGAATAAGATATTTCCATGAGATTAATTTGGGATATAGCCCACCTCTCACTCTAATCTGCCTCTGAGGTGGCTGCTGATTCAGATTGCTGCTGCCAAGATCAGGAGGCTGGAGGAGAGACTTCTGGGCCAGACAGAGTTGGGAACACAAATGCAGTACATGAAGATTGCAGCTGATGTCTCCACTTGGCAAACAGTCGGCATATTTGGTTTCCTGTTCATATACTCTGCTGTCAAATAATCTATTTTAGAAAACTGATCTCTGCAGGCCAGGCTGTCCTTGGAGGCCTGAAGCATGTGTGAGCAGCGTCAAGTTCTAGCCTCAAGAAAAAAGCAAGGACTTTCCTTACAGGCCAGATCAAGGGTACTCTGCATTGCTCTGTGAAACACTGAGGGATAGCTGGGCACAAGCTCTGGGTTTCCACTCCTCACATGGCTCACTTGATTTGTAGGAGAACCACTGCTTTGTGGTTCTCACTTAGGATCTATGACCAGTAATTTTTTAAAAAGATTTTATTTATTTATTGGAGAGAGAACAAGAGTGAGAGCAAGAGAACACGGAGAGAGTGGGAGAAGCAGGCTTCCTGCTGAGCAGTGCCTGATGCTGTGCTCGATCCCAGGACCCTGGGATCATGACCTGAGTCAAAGGCAGACACTTAACTGAGTTACCCAGGTGCCCCGACCTTACACATCCTAAACTGGATGAGGACTGCATTCTCTACCCATGATTTGTTGGAGTTAAAACTAAACTTTGCCCAAAGTCATTATGTAGTCCCTTGATAGTTTCTTGTTCCTTTAATTTGCAAACACCTCGATGGTAGAAAATTTCCCAATAGCATGCATGTGCAGAATGGGTCGGAGCAGGGAGCACCACAGGAGACTACTGGGACACAGCCCTGCACATTCAGCAAGGCTCGCACGTTGCTCATCGGTTCCAACACCTCTCCTTTCTGCATCTCAGCCTCAGCAAAGTTAGCGATAGCCAGAGGCCAGGTGCCTTCACGGTCTCTTTAGAATCTCCAAAATCATGAAAATGGTATCTGCAAATACCAAAAATCTCTTGAATAGCAAACATGGGGTTGATTCTGGTTGCTGATCTTTTGACAATCACACATTTTCTCTTTTTGTTTTTGTTGTTGTTGCTTGCTTGCTTGTTTTAGGAGCTACAGAGAGTAGTGAAAAGCATGGGCTCTCGAACTAAACTGCATGGGATCTAATGCCAGCTCTGGCACTTCCTACCTGTGTAATCTTGGGCAAATTCCTTAGCCTTTCTGTGCCTCAGTTTCTGTATGCGTAAAATGTGGACAATAGTAGGGTTGTTGTAAGGATTAAACGAGTTCATGTACTAACAGCACTTAGGACTGTGCCTGACAGCAGAAGCACAGTATAAGTGTTAGCTCTTCTTATTGGAAGTCACCACTGCTGTTACAGTTGACATCTGGAAGGTGTGCTGAATAGCATGTCCTGCATGAAAATATGATAATGGCTCTTGTGTTTGCAACTAGTATCTATTAATTAAGAAACCGTCATTTGTGCTCTGTAATTATATTTATTAAACCCTAACTCCTATCATAACAATAATTAGTTCTTGCTAATTAAATTTATCAAATTCCCCCTGGATTCATATCTTAGGTAAATATTTAGTAGCCCTACACTAATTATTTTAATCAACATGGAGTGTATTTCAAATGACTACAAATAGTTCTAACTAATTAAACTGAGTACAAAATAATATCTTATGTAATAAATTTGCAGGTGCTAAAAAGAGTGGGAATGAGCCACAGGATAATGTCTCAGCGACCTAACCACCTGACTTAGTGATTACAGCATTTCCAAAGCTCAGCTAGGGAAAGTAGCCGGAGAAGGTTTATTGTTTCTGTCCTGATTTGTTTTTTGCTGCCAATGTTTTGCGGATGGAACAGGCTCTGTGTGTGATTCAAGAACATGCCATATGATTTAAAATTGGACCCGCTGACACTACTAATTAATGCGGAAGCAAGAAGCCAGCAGCTGCGGCAGTACGATGAAACCCTGCTTCAAAGAGCCTGCGAGAAGAAAGGCAGATTCTCTGACGTTCCTCATTCTGCAGGCCTGGTTTCCTCATCCTCAAACCATGCTCTCAGATCTACCTTATGCTGGGAAGTCCTCCTGCACATCCCCCACCTCCCCCTCTTCCCTGTCCCCCACTGCGCCCCCGCTCCCAGCTCCTAGCTCCTTCATAACAAAGAAGATAAATCCTTGAATTACCGTTTGCTGATTGGCATCCTGTTGCTAGGAAACTGTGAAATGAATGTATCATATTTCATAATAAAAATGCCACTGACCTATCCTTGGAAAGACGCGTACAATGAGTTGAGGCACCTTGTGGAACAGGCCTGCACTGACCTCCCACCTGTCCTCTCCTCTGTGCCCTTGTGGGGTCATTGTGAGATGACTGGTTCTCCGTCATAGTGGTCACTCCCTGGCCACGCACAGGGCTGACTGTCATCTGACTTAGGGTTCTGTGCGAGGCTAAGGTTGAGAGAGTGGCCATCTATGGCCGGAATAGGGGGCCCAGTCCATAGTCAGGATTGGCAGGATATTCGGTTCACCGCTGAGTTTTAATGCTCAGTTTAGGATTGGGATTAGGGTTTAGGTTGTTGTGAAGTCCTATTAGGGAGAGAAAAGAAGGAAATGATCATTATAGTATTGGCAGTTGAATTATAATAAAAATGATTGACCTCAAGAATAAAAATGGTAAGTTCGAGTATCAAACAATCCATGTAGAAAACTAAATCTTTCAAAACTGTCTCCAGTTTTTTCTTGTAAGTGACAAATGAATTATCATAAGCAGCCAGCAGTGGATGCTCAGGGCTTGGTGTTCGGGATTGCTCCAGGCTCTCCTGACCTTCCAGTTTCATCAACTGGCCTGTGAGGAGGGGGCTGCCTTGCAGCTTACATGTTACATTCTATTTTTGTGTCTTGAGTGGGCATGGGAGGGATCACGGGAGACAAATCTGACAGTGGATCTGCACTTATGCCTCTCGGAAAAGTGCACAGGCACATGAGAGTTATAGAAAATGCCCGCACTTTATCTCCCCCTCTCATTAAGCTGCCATCTACTTTCAGAGCCGATCTATCTCTTGGTTCTGAATACCACTTCCCCCACTTCTAGCTCTCCCTGGCGTATTTGTGATCTCATGCAGCCACCTTTATGATAGATGAATCATTCCTATGGCAACCGCAGTCATCATGAATCCTCTGAGTGAGCGAGCAGGGAAAAAAAATGCTTTTGAGAGAACAGAGATCCTAGGGGGACCTGGAGTAGTAGGGAAACTGGAGAACATTGAACCAATAGAGGTGGGACCAGATTGTGTCAGAACTAGAAGGCATGAGATGACTGAGGCCCAGAAAAGGGGCTGGTTTTGCTCAGTATCACACAGAGCTAGAACCCAGCCTCTTTTCTCCTTGCAACATGGTGTATAAGTAAACGAGTGAGCACACAGACTTGCCATGTGTCAACTGCAGGCAAATTGGTCATATAATAGAATCTTTATGTGTTGTTTATTTGAACCCACTGAACATGAAGTTTTGTTCAGAGAAGTCTAATGATTCAGGACCAAGACTGGATCTGGGCCCAAGATATGTTATCACTGCAAATCTCATTTTCTTCCATCCAATTTCTTCTCCAAAGGATGTGCTCCCTTGTGATGGTGGTAGGGTGGGGGCCCCCAGCCAATGGAGGCAGCTCTGCAGATAGCAATGAGAAAGCATCTAAGAGAGAGCACTGGAGAACTTTGCTTTGTCCTTGCTGTGGTTGGCAGATAGGATTTATTTCATAGAGTCTTAAAGACAGGGCTTAGCATTGCTTTAATGGAGAGAAGATCTTCCTGAGCGGGGAGCTGAGATCAAGTCATCCATTCACATGGCCTTTTCCCCCTCTAACTGCCACAAGGTCATCCATGCACCTGTTGCTTACCTGTTAGTTCTGAAGACTCATCATCAATCTCAACTCTGTGCACAAAGATGCTCCCTCATCCCATTTTTGCCCAAATATGTCCAGAGAATGTTTCTTTTAAAGAATGAAATGCCTTATTTTATGCTTTGAACAATTTTTATCCTGGATTGTGACTGAAGAATAGGAAGAAAGCTTACATCTTCTGAAAGAATCCACTACAAAAGAAGATGATGTGCATGGAAGGGAGGCATTGCAGCTGTTTCATTTCCGTGCCTTGCACAGGAGTCTCCTGAGATGGCACCCTGAAGCCTGCCAATTGTTCTTTCTCTTTAATAGATTATCCAACAGAGATCCAAAGCCCTTGGCAGACTGGGCAGAGAACCACAATGTTTGAGCACATTACTGCTCATTCTGAGAAGAGTGGAGTACAAACTGTCATTTTTCAATCCACTGTCATATGGCTGCAGTCCTGCTAATGGCACCCAGTCCTTCTACAACACTAAATAGACAAGATATTTTTTTTCCGTCCTGAACTTTCATCAGAATTAAACATAACTATCCATACACATCTTCCCTTTCTTCTCTTGGCTCCCATAATGATATGCTTTTCCAGATCCTTCCTCTCTGTCAGCTTTATCTTCGTTCCTTTTGTTTGGTTTTCTTGATGCTTATTCCGAACCATTTTTCTTTTCTATATTTATTTATTAAAAAAATTCAATGACAATCTATGCCTACATTGTCCAGTATGTTAACCACTAGCCAGATGTGGCTGCTGAGTATTTGGAATGTAGGTATCCGAATTAGGATGTGTTGGAAATATAAAACACACAACAGATTTCAACAAACAACAAACAACAGCAAAAATGTAGTTATCCCAATAGTTTTTATATTGATTATATGTGAACATTATAGTGTTTTGAATATATTAGGTTAAATAAAGTATATTATTAAAACTAATTTTACATTTCTATTGGGAAATTCTGACCTCTGCAGTGAAAGTACCCAAACTTATCTCTAGCTCAGACCTCTCCTTTAAACTCCAAACAATAAAACTCATTAACAACTTAACATTTCTGTTATGTTTTCTGTCAGGCAATTCAAAATCAGCATGTCCAAAATGAAATATGAGATTTTTTTCCCTAAATATAGTCCTATTTTAGTGACTGGTCCTACCATCATTATCATTTCCCTCTTCTCTTCTCCATGTGGCTTTCTTTTCCAGAATTGCAGAAATGTAAAGTGTCCAGGTGGGAAGGCTGTGTACATAACCACTACCCTATACTTGTGCCTCCTTTGCAAGATCAAGTTTTTATGTGGTCATCTATAGTGATAGCTTTGTATAACATATTTCAAGTTTGTGGCGTATTTCTTTATAAGCTAGCCTTTTCCATTTTGGGGCCTTACTGAACTAGAATCTGACTTTTATTCATCTTTCAATTCTATCTTCTGAAGCCATATGAGGTAAGTTTAATTTCTCTTCCACTTGTGAGAATATCTTGGTTGCATTGGCTTTACTTGAGTTATACGTTTCTTGTTCCATTGGCATGACTTAAAGTCTTCTCATTTATTCTGGCCACTTACATTTTGAACACAGTGTAGTTTGTCTACCTATAAAGAATGCAATTGTCAAATGTTCCACCAATTTTAACAAGCTAGTCAAAGACTAGAAAGAGACTCTTACTTTAGTTGCCTCAGAATCTGTACCTCTGCTGATACCAAGTGGTATCTTGGGAGTATATGCATTTATTTGGGTGATATCAAATACAGATATTGTTTGGTTTAGACCTGATTTTGTGTAATTCCATTGTGTCTGGGTTATGTAATGTAATTAAGCCAAGCCTCTTTCATCTTCTGCTTTTATAGGTTTGTATAATATATTTCAAATTTGTGGTTATTCTTATAGTTTGGCCCATTGCACCAGGAAGCCATCTAGACACTATTGATTCTGCTTCCTTCACTCACTGTTTTTTTTTTTTTAACTTAGATCAGTATAATCAAAAAAATGATTAGTAAACTTATATTTTTATAGAAATGAGCAAAAATGTTAAAGGATAGGATGAAATTTAGGACTCTGATGCATACTATGAAAGTCTTCTATCCAAGTTATGTTATTCTGTTAATTAGTCATCCAGATTATAGGGCATGATCATTTAATCAGCTGTAAGTTTATGTAACAATGTTGGTAAATTCTTTCGTATTATCACTTCAAATATTTTCTCTCTTCTGTTTTCTCCTGGGACTATAAATACATTTCCATTACTGTCCTGCTATTTGTGGATATTCTGTTCTGTTTCTCTCTCTCTCTCTCTCTCTCTCTCTTTTCTCTTTCTGTGTTTATCTTTCTGGATCATTTCTATTGGCATTTCTATATAGATTGTTTCTCTTTTTGGGGCTCACTAATGTATTCCCATGCTGTTTTCACTCCACTGAAGGGCCCACTGAAAGAATTACTCATTTCTGATCTAATTTTTATCTGTAGCATTTCCATTTGATTCTTATGGTTTCCTTCTTTCTGCTGACATTCTGTATTTGTCTGTACACATTGTCAACTTTTTCCATTAGACCAGAGGTTAGCAAAATTTGTTTTTGTAAGAGGCCAGGTAATAAATATTTTAGGCATTGTGGGCTTTCTAGTCTCTCATTACTCAGTTCTGCCATTGGCCAGCAAAAGTAGCCATAAATGAATGAATGTGGCTGTGTACAATAAGTTTTATTTGCAAAAACAAAAAGAAAGCTGCATTTATCTTGTAGGCTATAGTTTGCTGATCCCTGCTCTACATCCTTTAAAATATTAATTACAGTTATTTTAATATCACTGTCTGATAGTTTTAGTAATCTCTAAGTCTCATTATACTGACTATTTTATCTCTTGACAATGAGTTCTTTGCTTTTTTTGTTTGTCTCATAATTTGTAATTCAATGTCAGAGATGGTATGTTGAAGAACAGAAGAGACTGAAGTAGATATTATGTACAAAAGGAAATGGACACATCTTCTGTGGTTGATAGAATCAATCTGGTAAATATTTCAACTGGATTTTTTTTTTTAGGTTTTAATTTTTGTAATTGCTATACCATGATACTTTTGGTGTAACATAGCCCTCAAAATTCTCTAGAGTGGGTTGTTTTTACTTGTGTCTTATATATAGAATGGTGCTGAGGGCTTTTTCTTAGTGTTCTTGATATGCCCTTAGCTTTCAGTAGTGTTAATAAAAACACACAACAAGGGGTGTTTCTCCTCCTCTTACCCAGATAGGAGAATTCTATTGCTTTTTACTTTGGGTTAGACCTATGGTATAGATGGGAGGAGGAGAGTTCCTTTATGTAACAATACTTGAATTAGGTCATATCTCAGTATCTCTTATTTCTTGTTTAAAGTGTGATGATGCAAATAAGTATTTTGACAAATTTTCACTTATAGCTACCTCATTGTCCTGAATTATCAGAGAAATAACTTTAAGAGAGCAAAAATAGTGATTTTAGACATGATTTCTTTTTAGGAGAGAAATGTTAGCTCCCAGTAATTGTTGTTTCCTCTACAGATTCTTTTGAATCACACATAATTGCTTAAATAATATTTTATGGAATCTTGCCAGGGGTTGATATCAAGATAATTTGTCTCTGGATTCCAGTATCTCTCTCATTTCTCTTTACTTTGGAATAATATTTGCTTTTCTGTAATCACCTATGTCTTTCTCACATTTTCTGTGGTTTAAGTCACTAATATAATCTCATAATTGAAGGTCTTTTTCCTCTTAATTTTTCTTCACCTAATTTGGCCTAAGCTTCCTTCTTTTAATATGTATAGTATTTACTATATGGCTGCAAATCATTATAATTTACACTGTTATGGGCAACTACATCTTTTAATTTATTCATTCAACCAAAGTTTATTTAGTGTCTGATACATGACAAGTTTAAGTCTTAAAGCTTGAGAAACAAACTTGAACAAAATTTAGTCCCTGCCTTCAAGATGCTCCAAGTCTAGATGCTAAGGCAGCCATGTAACAAATGTTTAGGTAGGAGCATGAGATAAAAGCAATTATAGGGGAATGGCTGATAAACTGTAACTAGGGGTAGGGAAGGAGATTTGAGAATGTTTCAGAGAGTAAGTGATATTCTCAAAAGTTATTTAAAAACATAGACTTTCACTTGATAATGAGACAGAAAAGACATTTCAGACAATGTAAAAACGTTCAGAACTGTGGAAGTTGAAAGCAACCTCATGCCTGCATTTGCATAAATTCCAGCAAAGGTAGAACATGGTGGCATGTCCTAACAAGAGATGGAACTGGAGGGAACTAGGGCCAGGCTGTGAAGGTCGTGCTTGCCTATTAGGAAATTTGGACTTATCCAGCAGGTGGCTAGGATTAATAGAAGGATTTTAGATAGAGGAATCACATGATCAGATTTACATTTCTAAGAGTGTACTTTGGCTGAGTGAATATAAAGAGTCAATGAAGCTTTATTGTTTAGGCTCTGCAGGCACATGCCTAGGGCCCATTAGCTTTACAATGGCCTTCAAATTGTTTGAGACATGGGGGAGAAGAAATATTAGCTTCATAATTGAAAAGCTGCCAAGTCAAAATAAAAATTATTTTAATTAAATGCCTATAAACCATGGAATTAGGTTAACTACTTAACTACAGCTCAACTAAACTCTAAGATAGTTTCATACAAATTAGAGAAGTGTTGTGTTGAATAAGCAGAACTTGTAACACAACAATATAACAACTTTGCTTTATTCTTTATCTGTCCTTTCAAATCCATTCTGTGGGGCTAGTTCTTTCCCTTCTCTTTAGGCAGAACATAAAGAAAGTTCTATGGCTTCTCGAGTCACTGTTTAGGAACTGGCATTCTTAATTCAGTCTAGTCCCCCAAACAATCTTAATTGTAGTTAGAATGCCCAGTCCCACTAGTAATCAAAGCTATGTATTTATTTAAAATTAATAGTTCTTTTCTCCTTTGCTTTGGGAATTTTTTTCCTACCCTGGGCAGGAAGAGGGATTTCGTTGGCTTTTTCAGAATTCAAGAGTTAAGTATTTTAATTTGCTTTCTCCACTCACTAATTGCCTTTCAATCTTCTACAGTTGAAACAGGGTGGAGGTAGTGTGAATGTTGTGTGGCAGGGGGTGGGGACTGTTTAAAAATGGAAATGGACAACATGTTCACAAGTTATGTAGGAAGTAAGTAAATATATAACTTGGCTACTTAGACTTGAGAGTGAGAGAAAATGAAGCATTTACAATGACTTCCTTTTGAATATAAAGGAATGCTTGTGTGACATACTGTGGTGGTACCTCTAACTAGACCAGGCTCTGCATTTATTCATTCAAGAAACATTAACTGCCTACCTTATATTTAGATCCATTTGAATGAGACATTTCCAATCCTTGAACAGTTCACAGTCTGTTAGGGAGAGTAGTAAACCCATAACTCAAGTGTTCTGTGATGAGAACTATAACAACACTGTGCTTTGGAAATTATATGAACATAAAGGCGTGTGCCATGCAGCTTAGAGCAGAATGGGAAGGGCTGGCCTCTGGAAATGTCAAATAGCCAAACTTATTTTGGGAAATATTGATTGTGGTGCCTGTGAAGAAGTAAAAAAGAGTATGGTTATATATAGATCTAAGGCTAAGGAAAGGGTCTGATTTAATTCAAAAGTTTAGGAGTTATCAGCATAAATGTATAAGCAGAAGTGAATGAGGTATATTATCTAGGCAACATATTACATCCCTGGCTAATATTAATGAAGGGCAAAATGGCATAGGGTATATTTAAGGGATAAATAAAAACTGGAGAAGGATGCTGAGGATAACTGTGCAGAGGACTAGGAAGAAGAGAACCCAAAGAGAGGAGACCTAGAGGCCAGTGGAGAACTCTTTAGGACTGAGAGAATAGTTATTACTGTAAATGCTGGAAAAAAAAAAAACTCAAGTTTTGTGTCAAGGAACCAGCATGGTTGCTGAATCAGATAGACCTGGATTTCCCCTAGCTTCGGCTTATAATCTGTAACTTTAAGTAGCTTGTCTAACCATTTAGCAATAAACTGTGGGTATTTGGTGTTCCTTGGAACTCTTTGAAAAGATCTTCCATAGAGTGCAGGGTACCGATTCTTTCACAAGAGCCATGTTCATCATTTGTGCCAAAAGATGACCAAAAGAGCAGTCCAGAGACACTTCTCCTTTCCTATCCTCTGCATCTTTCTTCTCAGCATCTTTTTATACATTATCTGAGCCATTTAATTTCAGACTTCCTTTCAGTTTGAGTCCCTCCTGTCATGCTCCTCTCTAGCTTCCTGTTCTCCTGCAATTCAAGGCTCCTGGAATGCAGAGCGGTGTACAGATGTTTCCATCCTGTGAGTGCTTGCTGTTTCTCAGATGGTGTCTCTGAGCAGATGTTCTGGTGTGTACCTCCCTTTCTCTGCTGTTGTGTTTTCTATACAAACACCAGATTGCATTGCTGCCTCCTTCTTTCTGGAGAAAACCCAATTCACACTGGTGATGGAATAGGTTGTGCTTTCAGGCTGTTAGATATGGTCTAGGGTACAAAGGCTTTGCAGAGCAGAGTGTTGGGCCAAAAGGCTTAAGAAATGAAACTTTGTACTGTGACTTCATCTACTCTTGACCTGCTGCCCTCAGCGTTTCTTCCATTGAACTAGTGTTTTATAAGAACATCTCTTTTCTCTACTTCCTCTACTTCCTTAGTCTTGCCCTGTGTTCCCCCTGTGCCTCTCTAGGTCTTTTGTAATTGTGCATCCACACATAAGCCTTCCCAACACGCTGGGTTCTTTATCTTCTGGCAACATGTGGGGTTAGGAGATGGAGTCAAAGAGTCCATGGAATTATTGTCCTTTACAATAATAGATTTGAAGAGCCTTGGTGAAAATAGGGAGGAGGCAAGGTTACCTGCTAGGCTAGGCTTGCAGGTGGGTGAACTGTCCCCCATGAGGGTCAGCCATGACATGTTGCTGTGGTCTGCCTCCCCTCTTTTCATTTTTTTCTTCATTTGTCAACTTGCTTTTGATTTCTTACTGAGAATTTAACTGCAGCTCGGGACCCAGGGATATGGAAGACAGTCCTTTGCCTTTAAAAAGGAGGCTCTTTTACCTTACCTCTTGATTTTCCTCTTAGGAATTCATGATTTGGTAAATGCTTTTCATTCTCATCTTTGTTCCGTTTATGGCAAGTAAGTACTTTTAGTCCTTCATGTAATAGAATGAATTATATTCACTTGTTACTGGCCCTCTCTCCTTATTGGAAACAGCAGTCTTGTTGAAGTTGCTTATGGTCCTATATGTATTAATTGGAATGTTATGTAGAACCCTGGAGGGTTAGGAAAAGATCTTAGGGAGAGTGGTGATGGAGTCAGGGGAGCCAAAGCAGAGGAGGAGGCTGGATTGACTCACTAACCCAAGTTTTGTCCATATCCAGGCATAATTAAAAGCCAGAGTGGAACTCAGATCTGATAGGTCTCAAATGCCACTGGTATGGAGTGCATTTTATAATCCAGATTTTCCTCAATTTACGTACCAGATCATGTTCTGAAAATTTGTATGTGAAATGCATTTATAGAAGCCAGCAATATATTTATTTATAAAATGAAGAATACACTGCAAGGAAAAACCTTGATCTTTAGAAGCAGACACACCTGAACCAAACCATGGCTTCACCACTTTATTCATTCATCTACTCGGCCATTCATTCATTCAAAAATATTTATCATGAGCATTCACTGTCCAAGGCATAATGCCAGGAATGAAGGAGAGAACACTGGTAAATTTTCTTTGTCAATCTGGATAATTTAGTAACTTCTCTCAGCCTCAATTTCTCATCTATAAAATATAAATGATATTACTTACTGTGCGGGTTGTCATGAAAGTTGAAATAAGGATTCAGTTTCTGGCATACATCAATTTTTTTATATTGAGGATTATAATTAAGTAAGTAATATTTCATTTCACATATCTCATGAGATTTTTTTAAGTGAAGCCTACCTATTTACAATGACATACAATAATGTTATTCTCATTGTGGTTCCCTGAATAAACATTTCTCTCTCACTAATAGATTAAACTTCTACACACGCAAGCTTACTGCAATGGAAATTTCAGAAATAAAATCAAGTTATAAATGTTACAACTATAACATTAGACATTGGAAATGGCTTTCTTCTCTACAAAGATCTCCAAAAATCACAGGATTGGTAGTGCCTGGGCCTAACTTAGTTTAAGCTTTGACACAATATAACCTGAGATTCCTTTGCATCTCTCTGGACTCCATATTCTTCATCTATGGAATAGTTTTAGTTTCTTCCTTGCTTGCTTCGTAGTGATTTTAAAGAGATTAAATGTAATAAATGATATGAGCGTATTTTATACTTTCACTATAATTTTTTTGTTTTATTTTCTTGTTTTCAAGGGCGGAATAACGAGGGTGTCTTGCTCAGTTCTACATCTTATTGCAAATTTTCCTATTTCTTACCTTTCATAAATTTGCAAATTTTTATTTCTATTCTGAATGATAAGCAATAGTGTCAGTGGATTCTGATTTGAGAAAAGCAGGTTTGCCAAAATTTAAATTTATGAACTAGATACATTTGAGAATAATGGTTCCCATTAGGAAGTATTGTATTTTACCAAAAGGTTTTCCTTTGACTTTCTTAAACTAATAGGGGCCAGCAGCAGTGATTTAAAGTGTGCTTAATGTTTTAGAAATATAGCTATTATACAACTTGAAATATCTCTGCATAGTAATATCAGAGCACAGGTTAATATTAGGATTTTTGTTCTAAAACTTAGCATACATAGTGATAGGACTGAGAGTGCCTACAACTACACAAAACACTATTGAGCCTTTTTGCTATATGTTTAGTTTGGGACTTAGGTTTAGGAGTTGGCTTTGAATGAATTTCAAAGAAACCCTCATACTTCAGAAGGTCTAGAAAGGAATGCATTGAAAAAAGTCTAAAATGTAATCATTCAATCCGCAAGTCCACCCTAAGTCTCTGTTGTGGGTACTTGGTCCTTTGCTGGGAGATGTGCAGTTGGGAAATCATTACTGAAGAAGTGACATATGAATTATATCTTGAAAGTTGCATAGGTGTTTAGCAAGTAAAAAAGGGATCTAAGGGAAAACAAGACAGAGATGACTATGTGACCAGTTTAGAAGAAGGATGATAGAACCCCGGAAGCAGACTTGAGCGTAGGGAGCATATAGAAGAGTTCTGATGGAGGAGGCTGGAGACAAGGTCAGGAGACAGGATGGGGAAGGCCTCCTATGCCACGTTGTAAAGTTGCTATAAATGCAGACAAAGGGGTGGTGAGTATTTGATAAAACAGCCCATAGGAAGCACATCAGTTATTCTCCTCTGGACATTTGCTCTATAAATTTTCTCACTGAGCTGAGGCAAGGGCTATTTTGTTATTATGCGGAGGGCATTATGTTTCTTTGCTAAAGATTGCACGCCTTAGCCGAGCATGCTGATGAGCTAAGGTTTACAGAGACACACTTCTGCCTGGCTAAGTCATGTTTAATGTGTTCCACACATTAATTTGCTATAGTAATAAACCATATGGATTATTATTATTTTTTCCTGAAGTGCTTGCTGTCTCTTTAGAAGTGTGTGTCATGTTTATGGAGTTATGAAAAGCTTATCACAGAATCATATAAACTGGGGTTGGGAAAGTGTATGATCTCTGAGAACATGACAATAGCACAGGTAAAGTCAGTCAGCTCTGGGGGTCTCATAAGAGAAGTGGGTATAGGGGTCAAGGAATGGGTTAGGAGAGAGAGCATAAGCTGATGGGGTTTTAGAGGGAAGTTGGTGATAGGGACAAGGAATGATAGGAAGTCCTAAAGCTTGATTCTGAGCTTGATTTTGGAAGTTCTTGGAAATAGAGTAAATTGTGAATTTCTGCAGTGCAGAAACTTCTTTGGTGGGAGCCATCTGGGGAGTGAGAGTCAGCCACAAGGAAAGACAAGCATTAATCTATAAGGCCCCAAGGTCCTGAGCTTGCCTAAGATTGCAGAAATACAAAAGAAAAGTGCTTCGAGAAAAGTCAGAGATTGTCTGTTGCAGCAGTTGGAGGCAAAGTGAATGCGGAGAGCAGAGAAACATAGAATCCGGGAGGATGCCCAGGCTCCTTGGCCGTCAGGACCTAGCAGGGAATGGCACTGTTCAATGCTTTCTTGCTGTTAATCATTTTTCTCATTTTCCCTAGTTGTTAACCCTGGGACCATACTAATCAACTCCTCGTTTCCCTGCCTGTGGCTTACATGGTTCCTTGGTTATTACATCTGAGTTTACTCATTGTCCAAACTGAGCTCCATGTCTTCCTTGCAATTTCACCCCTGATTCAGTTTGTGTTTTGCCAGGAAATGTGTGGAAATGGAAAGGATCTATTTAGAGAGAGGAGAGTCAGCCAGAAAAGGGAGATGGGACTCTCTGGGGATGTATGGAAGATTTTTCCCCCCCTGGTCCCTAAGACAGTGTCGAAAATTTCAGAAAACAAAACAAAACAAAACAACAACAAAAAACAAAACCCAAACCAGAAAAACAATGCCATTCATGACTTACTACATTTCCTCTTTTTCTCATTGCGTAGAAAAGCAGAGAGGTGAACTGGAAAGCATAAAAATGGTTAAATCAAAAGCATCAAAATGTAGTCAACTTGCCATTTAAGTAGGAATCATCTGGAAGTCATGTTTGGCTCTGCACAGCCTCCACTCTAGAAGTCTCTCACGTTTCAGAATCAGAGTGTGGAGGCAGAACTAAGTCAATCATGGGTTCTTCGATTACGAGGAAGTGTTAGTGCTGGCCATCATCAACTGATCCTGCAAGACATCAGAAATGTCATTTATCTCTCTCGAAGGTTGTCTGACTTGGGGATGGCAAAATTTAAAATCAGTTCCTTAGGGACTAGCTCTCAAAATCTTAAGGGGATTTATGAATAGATATGGGTACATTAATTTTTTTTCCAGAAAATGTTGTCAGATATTCTGATACTCTGAGGAATACCTCACTCTGGAGAATGGGGTATTTCCATCATGATACAAATATCTCATTATTTTTCCCATCTTTAAAACAAATAAACTTATACAACTTGACCTCCATTTTACAAATCAGCAGCCATCTCATTTTGCTTCTTTAAGAACAAATCTTAAAAGAATCATCTCTGACATATATTACCCCAAATTTTTATCTTCCTGTTCTCTTTTGAGTCCACCCAAAGTAGGCTTCTGCCTCCACCATTCCAATAAAAATGCTCTTGACAAGATCACCAAGAACCCCTGTTTGATAATGCCAATAATTACTTCCAGACCCTCATCCTTCTGGATGCATTAGGAATATCTGATATAGTTGTTTATGTTTTCCTACTGGATCCTGGATAATGCCTTTTTCAATTTGGCTTCTAGGTGAAACATTCCCTGTGTTCCTCCATGTCACAGGCTGTTCCTTCCTGGGGTTCAATGTTGTTTCTTCTTGTTTTCCTGACTTCTTAATGGTGGAGTGTTGCACTTGGTCCTTTTTACTACTTTATCTGCACTTATTTATTCATGATTTCATTCAATCTTATGGTCTCACACACCAGCCACAAAATATGACTACCCAATTTATCCTCAAATCCCAGACCTCCTCCCTGAATTTCATGTTTACTTATATCCAACTGACTGCTCAGTATTTCCACTTGGATATTTGATAGAAATCTCAAACTTAGTATGTTCTTGATCTTTTCCCTAAACCTGGCTCCTCCCAAAATCTTCCTCTTCTCAGTTGTCCTATGTCTGTATGGACACAGAGCTTGTTGGCCTTCATCTCTTTTTTGTGGTCCTCAATCTTCAACAAATCCTACTGACTCTACTTTTGAAATATACGCAGAAATAGATCACTTTTCTCACCATGTAACACTGTCATTCTGGTCCAAGCCATTATCTTGGGTCTGGATTGTTGTACTACTCTTTATTCTTTGAATGGGAGAAAATAGCCATGCCAAGGTGGGGTTAGAGGTAGAGACTAGAATCCACAAAATAATGTAGGTTGCCAGTTCAGTGGTCTGATATTGATGTGAAAAGTGAGTGGATGCATTAGTGGGTGGGGGGTGATGAATACACAGAAGTCTATGCCAGTTAATTCCGTACACCACAGATCCATCTTCCACCCTGTTGTGTTGTAATCTGCGCTCCAGAAACCTGTCCTCCAAGCACTACATCTCATAGGCTCTTTTGTCCTCTGCTAGGCTGTGTTCAGGCAATGGGTGACATGATGGATCTCTGAGGGTAAGAAAATAGAAAGTCAGAGTCCTGAGCCCTCAACCCCTACCACACATATGGCAGTGGCTTTATTCCAGTCATAGCACATATCAAATTGTTCCTACTGCATAGTTCCTGCTCTCCCTGAGCTTTGTGAACACCACTTCCTTCTCTTACTTTTTCAGGATCATGAGTGTTAACTGGGTATCTCACCATGTCTTGTAGGTTCCTTTAACTCTTTCCAAATCTCTTTAAATAATCCCTTTGTTGGGTTCCTTCAGGAACATTATTTTGAAGATGTTCTTCTGTTTCCTTCTGGAATCCTTCTATTTTTTTAAGATTTATTATTGATTGATTGATTGATTGATTGATTTATGACACAGAGAGAGGCAGAGACACAGGCAGAGGGAGAAGCAGGATCCATGCAGGGAGCCCCGCAAGGGACTCAATTCCAAGTCTCCAGGATCACGCCCTGGGCTGAAGGTGGCGCTAAACCACTGAGCCACCTGGGCTGCCCTAGAATCCTTCTTAACATAGGTAGAACTATTGTTTTGGTATGCAAATAAATATTAAATTAATTACATCTTATGAAAGTAAACAACTATTCCAAAACACATTACTCATAAAAATGCAGAGAATAAAAATATCTAAAGGGATGAAAAATGTTCATTCCTCACTGCAAGGTCACTACATAGTCACTATTAACGTTTTAGTGAATTGTAAAAAAATTTTACAATTTTTATATATTTTTATTTATATAATTTTAGTTTCCCTGTGATGTTTTAAAACATTAATGTCTTTTTTTCCCTCTTCTTTTCTTCTAAGATTTTATTTAAATTCAACTTAGTTAACATATGCCAGTTTTGGTATAAAAGAAATGTAGAAACTTTGGAGAAAATACAGAGAACAAGAAAATAAAAAATTCTATCACTTAAAGATAAACTTGGAAAAATTAATTGTATTTTCTTAGAATCTTTATTTCTTGGCAGTCTAATATAGTTCCCCCTTTACAGAACATGGTGATTTTTAAAGCATAGTGAAGGCAGATTAGTTACGATTCATAGAACAAAGGGGAAATGAAGAGAAGCTTGGAATAATATTGACCACTGGTTAGTTTTTATTGCTTTGCCTTAATAAAAGGAAAATTTACTAGAGCTATTAAGTTGGAGTTTAAATGATAGAAATCAGCTATTCAATTATCTTGATATGAAAGTTGCTTCTTTATGTGCTTTGTGCAACTTGCTTTTGTGGATGGGAGAGAAAGACTTTAGTAATTTTCTTGGTCCTAAACTAGAAACTGTAAATCCTGTAACCAGTGTTAGTAGTCTTTGTCATAGTGTAGACATCCTTTCTTTCTTTAAACAGATTTCCACATAATAGTGAGAGGAAGGATATGTCTTCAGAGAATTCCCCAGTTCTGGGAAAAGAAAGACATTTGCTGAGGGGCAAAGCAGGTTCCATTTTGTACCTGGGATACATAATCTAAATTTGGCACATAAATAAACTGATTCTGAATTAGAGATCCAAATGAGAAAAGAAAGACCGTCAGATCCTTTTTCTTCATATTGTAACTTTTCTTTAAAAAAAAAAAAGATTTCATTCATTTATTCATGGGAGACACACGGAGAGAGACAGAGACCTAGGGAGAGGGAGAAGCAGGCTCCCTGTGGGCTGTGTCTCTGGGACCATGCCCTGAGCCGAAGGCAGATGTTCAACCCCTGAGCCACCAGGCGTCCCTCATAACTTTCCTAATTGAGCTCTATTCATTTTGGTTTTTGCTTGAGTCGCTCAATCTGTCTTTACCAAATTGTTTCAACAGGGGTAGGTATAGCCGTGCTATCTGTCCCAATCTCTTGAATTTTTAACTCCCTCTCTGTTCCTTTAAGACATGAACATCAATTTATTTGTGTATGTTATAATTAGGTTTCAACATTTTTTTCCTCAAAACTTTAGGTATTTTATATTTTTGATATAGCATAATTAATGGGTAAGAGGTCAGTATATTCCTGTCTTTTTGAAACATGAATTTTCCTGCAGATTTGCTTAATAATTATATGTATTACACATATGTAATGTATATATTTTTATATATACATATATATTTATATATATGTGTATATATATGTAATATATATATATATTTTTTTTTAATGACAATTTAAGGTAATTTCCAGTAGATTACCAGGGATGGCATATTCATTGATTTTTTTTTAACCAAGCATGTAGTCTAAGCCCTGTTAATCAATATATATCATGTATCTGTTTCAACTCTAGACTAAAGGAAAATTGCCTTAATTATGACTTCATTACAAAATGTTCCTTTTTTTTTTTAATTAGAAATATACATTGTGGTGAGGTTGATTATCTCTATCTATTGTTTCCTCCATTGTTTTCCATCTCCTGTTTATTTTTCTCCTCACTCTCAGGAACTTTCCAGAGTTGTTCTAAATGTCTGATTTGGTTTTTCATAGAATCAAATCTGCTCTTACTGCCTTTGATTTGAATTTTGATTCTGCTCTTTTATTCCCATTTTATTTGTAACATTCCCTTTCCTCATCCGTATCTTTTTGTACTTTATCTTTTAATTTTAGTCTGTGTTCTTATTTTTTTCTCTGTTCCCATTTCTTGTAGTATATTCAAGGAAATACTTATCTTGTCTAATTTTTACTTTTCAGAATAAAGTTTTAGCTACTGTTTCCATATTAATTTTTTTCATTTTCATATTGATTTCTATATTCTTCATTGAATATCGGTTTTTGATTCTGTTTTTTTTTATGGGATCTTCTTCCTTGGTCTTTTATTCATTTTTAACTGTCTTTTCTTTTTTCTTCTTTAAAACATTTTTTTAGTGTTTTCAAAGAACCAATTTTGATATTGTTGAACTCTCTATGTTCATATGC